>NW_028256416.1:5602500-6338769 GCF_048593485.1 Apis florea | reverse complement strand
TTTGCAGTTTGTTGGAAACAATACGTGTAAATAAAACAAAGTTGGGAAACCGGTTTTACACGTGTGGTGAACGACTTGTCTGGAAAATCACTGAATCATGGAAGTAATGAATGAAAGTAGTAATAAATTATATACGTGAACGTTTGATTAATTATTTAACTTGTACTCCACTTTACAATTAATTTTTTTATAAAAAAAAATTACTTCGTATAAAATATTGTACATTTTATCATTTTTTATATTCAGTAATTTTATTTTTTAAATTTAAAACTTCTTCTTCTTCTTCTCAAAATTTCACGATTTTTAATTTTTTTTTTTTTTTTTCTTGTTTTCATATTCTGTAATTCTTTATAATTCGAATATAATGTGGAGTAATGTTGAATAATTAAATTTTAAATACATTCTTTGCATTCCATCCTTTATTTCGAAATCAATCTTTTTCTCTCCCTGTCGAGACCTTGCCTCATCTTTTATTTGCATGTCGTCTCGAAGCTATTGATTAACTCAATGAGGGAAAGTATCCGCGAATTAGTCTTGCAAATCGTATGCATTTTTAAACTCTCGGTTTAAAAATCAATTGAGTGAATACTGAAAATATCAACCTGTTATAAAAAAAAGAAAAACCTATTATTGCTCGTTAATTTCGTTAATAAAATAAACTTACCATTTTACCAAAATAATAATCATGGTAAGAAGAAATATACCATGCTCACAATTAATCAAAAATAATCGCACAATTTTTAACACAACGCAGAGAATGAAACTGGATGGAATTTACAAATGTTTGATGAATTGTGAACCTGTTATAAAAGAAGAAAAACCTATCGTTGCTCGCCCTCAATTTCAAAATAATAATCATGGTAAGAAAAATATACCATTCTCACAATTAATCAAAAATAATCACACAATTTTTTAACACAACACAGAGGATGGAATTTACAAATCCGATTCGATGAATTTCCCCGTTATTATTCGATCCGGAATCGGATCCACTTTCGAATCTGAAATTAATCCGCGAGAATTGCCCATTTGTCCATAAATTTCCAGCCCGAATTCCAGCCGTTATTCCCCCGTGTCGCTTTTTCGATGTAAACGGTGGTATCTCATAACGAGACCACGACGCGTGCACAAACGTAACCTCGGTGTGTACACACCGATTAATCAGATATTCCAGGAGCGAGTAT
Organism: Apis florea; assembly: GCF_048593485.1. NCBI lineage: Eukaryota > Metazoa > Arthropoda > Insecta > Hymenoptera > Apidae > Apis > Apis florea. Next base: position 6,337,585 of record NW_028256416.1, on the reverse strand, counting down.
TGGGTATACCAATACTATCAGAAAACTCGAAGCGTTATGGTCTCGTTCGCCTCCATGTTATCTGGGATCTATACATCGTAGTACGTCAGCCTTCCAACTTTCACTTTCGCGAGGTGCACACGTGTATATGTGTAGCCGAGCGCTCACACGCGCGTACCATTCGCTTTTCCATTTCTCTCGAATTCTCACTCTGAATTTCTGAAGAAGATTAACAACGAAATTCCAAAATCCCTCTCCAATCTCCGCCCTATTTTCAAAATTCACGGATTAACAAAAATTTTACAGGAATGTATAACAGGATGGAAGGAAGGAATAAATAAAATCTAATTCGAAAAATAGCAGATAAATGATAAAACCTTAAAACGCTCAACTTGAAACGCGTTGACCCGGATCCAAGTCGACTTTTACGAGTCCGTTGTTCGGTCACTTTACCGAATAATCCGCATGGGGAAACAATCTACTCTACACACGCGCGAGACAAGATGGCGTGTCGATTCGGGGCGAGCAGTATTCGGGAACGGGGTCAATGTCGTGCGACCGTTTTCTTCTTTCTTTCAAGCCGGTGGTCGAATGGTGGCCGGCCATTATGCAACCACCGGCCAGAATAATAGAAGCTTGTGTGGTGGGCAGAGACAAAATCGAGGCAGTGACCCATACTTATGGGCTTTCGAGTCAATGGAGCTCGATAAATCCGTGTTTTTCACGCTGTCCCGCCTCCTCCCTCCCCCTTTGTCCAGTTTTGTTTAACGGCTCGGTGATCTTACGTGTTCGATCCGACTCGCAAACAACTCTGAAATTGGTGTAATCCCTGTTTCCTTTTAACTCGAGTCGTGCGAATTTTTCTCGTACCGTTGATGAACGAAGCTTTAACTCCTTGTCCTAATTGGAACTCTTCTTTTGGAATAATTTCATTTTTTACCGAGTCGAAGCTACGAATTGCTTCCATTTTCTCATTGTTCGAAACGTAATAATAATAATAATAATAATGCCAAAAAGTTGTAGGAAAGGCGGATCGACTATAACACGAGTAAATGTTGTTTCAGCATATTTTAATAAGCGATTAACTCAAAGTAACTTCGTTTTTCAACTCTGGCAAATGATGTTGATATTCTTCCACATCATTGCGCGTCGATTCCAACCAGTTTTTTCCGATTAAAGAATAATTTAAAAAATTTATTGCATTTCTTAATAAAGTGTGCAAGGTAAAGAATTATACGAATCATCCTCGATCGATCCTCTTCCACCTCCCAGATTGATTGAACAAAAGATCGCTTATTAGGGGAAAGGGCGAGGACGTGAAAAAAAGAAGAAGTGATGGAGAGTGGGATGGAGAGAGGAGGGAAAGAATTACGAGGATGGAGTTGAGGAGGAAAGGAGGAAGGAGGGCAGTAACCCAGAGCTCTAAAACTAAAGCGGCGGCTCTGACAATTTCGATTTTACTGTCGCGCCGCGTCTCTCCTCCCCGATCCATCTCGTCACTGGGAAAAGCCCTGGCCAACGTCAGGGATACTCGCGTCCCTGGCTGGCCCATTCGCATTCAATCGGTCCACGGACGAACGATACACGGTGGATGTACAGGGTGATTCGAGAAACTCGGCTATTTTTTTCTTTGAAACGATTCGGATGGATTATCGATCGATAGAATATCGATTCTGGAGAAAGAAGTTTATAGCGGAGAGGGGTTTGGAAATTTTGCTGGAATACGATTTGGAGTGTTTTCTTTTCTTTTCTTTTTGGAAGCAAGTAGTGAATTGATCGTTCAAAAGTTCAAGGAAGTTGTTGAGGAAGGGAAGTTTGAAGATTCGTATAATTCTTCGAAAAGGACAAGTTTTTTCGATGTAGTTGGATTATTAAGTGTTGGGATAAACATTACGAGGATCTAGATGTTGGAGGAACTTTTGCCAAATTTTCTTTTCGAAAAATGAATCTAGGTTACTCGAATTTATGAAGACTTCCAGTGAAAGGTTAGACATTCGATCGTAATCGTGTTGGGATTAAAATTAAGAATATTTCAGGGAATAAAGGAATCGTTGTTGTCTTCGAAACAGTGGTTCGTGTTATAACAAAGATAAATAGCGTCAACTTGTCGCAAATGGTAACAAATGATCCTCCGTTCTTCCCCTCTATGTGTCATTTCTTATTCATTCCGAATATTTCTACGATCTTTCTTATCTTTTATTATCCTATTTATCAAAATGGATTAACAACTGACAGAGAAAAAGTGGGCGATTTCTTTCGCGCCACCCTTTACAGATATCTGGCGAAAGCTTTGTAGTTTACGAGGACTCGTGCAATTTCAGTTAATACTATAAAACCTTGGATACACGTACGACGCCCTGATCGTCCGTGGCGGAGCGTGAAAAAGAGGGTTGGATGCACAACATAGTGCTTGCGCAAGCTGCACGTCCCGGACCCATCCGCACTCGTCGATGGAAAGCCTCGCTTTATAGCTCTTCGTTCGCGGAGACGTGACGCGCCACAGAGATTCTCCTCCCTGGAATCTTGTTGTTTCTAACCCTTCGACGTCAGGGATAACGGTTGACAGACTCTTCTCGCTCCTTGAAACTTTCGTCGTCGAGATAAAAACTCTTCTTGACTCTTATTAAAAAAAAAAAAAAAAAAAAGAGCTACGATCGATCGAAAGGAGGCACGATTTTCAAAATTTTGCTGGAATAATAGAATCGAAATCCGTTTAATAATCTGTTGTTCTTGGAATAACAGGCGAAATGATGTTATTTTAAAATTATGATTTTTATGCGTTTTTTATAATATTATCTGATCAACTTCTGATTGATCTGACGAAATTTTATCGCAACCTTATGTATATCGTCGAATCAAATTCAATATTACGAAACGATGAGAGGAAAGCGAAGAAATAACGACACTATGGACAAGGTACGATGGAAAAATCGGTATAAATCAAAGCATAAATCAAGGAGGGTCCGCAAATGCCCAATTGCGCTCGACGTACACACCGACGGTTCAAATACCGCGCGATCTCTTATCAAATATCAAAACTTTCGCACGCTTTTTCATAACCCGCAATCAATCGGTCAAACAAAACGCGGGAATAGCCGAAAAAAAAAAAACAAAAAAAAAAAAAAACAAAACTGGAAAAAGTCGAAAGATTTAATATACAAGGATGAACAAACACGTTAGCAACTGTTGACGCAAATCAAACGGAAGAGCCGAGAACCGGGCGGGATCGAGGGATCATCCGTTTTCAGGGTAACAAAGCGTTTTCGACGAAACACACCGGAACGATATAACGGGACGCCAGCTCGAATATCCATCGAGGAAAACTGCTCAGTTCTGGTTCACGCAAACTCCATTACTACAATGCCAGAAACGTCGAATAGAAATAATTTGAATCAGTGCATTAAAATAAGTAAATAATGAGCGCGTGTGTTGTTTCGTTTTAATTGCGAATAATCTGTGACGACACGCGCATATATCTGCTTTCACTGTTTGCACACACAAGCGTGCAAATAAGCGATGCGATCGGTAAGTATAACTGCTTTTTATATTTGTGCCAAAAAAATCGATAAAAGATCCTGCTCGATCTTTTTCCTAACAATTTCTTCGTTTAAAGAATGTTCGAATGTTCGATCTCTCAAATTTATTTTATATTCGGTTGCGCGCTCTTTTCTATATATCTAAATTCATTCGAATACTCTCTATTCAATGTACTACTCGGCAATATCGGCCATTTTCTGTGCGGTACAACTAGCGCCAAAGAACCTTTTACTCCGCGCAGTTACGATAGTTTCAATGTGTAGCGATACAAGTGTACGTAACATTGAATCGACGTTATAAAATTGGATGAAAGAAACGAGGAAGTTCGTTGTTAACGATAAAGCGGATATGTGAATACGAGTTTAGGAATCGTCGATTGAAAATTGATTGTTCGATCTCTGACTGGAGACAGCCTTTCTATCGATTCTTATTCGATCGATTTTTTTCTCAATTTGTTAATTCAATGATTAAGGTGATTTAGAGAAAATTCTCGAAATTTTTGTATTTATTTTTTTTTGACAAAAAAATCGCGAATATTTATACTCGTATTCGCTAGAAATCTTCTTAAAGATATGATTTTCTGTATTTTCTGAATAAGTTTCGACGACAAGATTTTTAATAACTTTTATTCTGTATATTATTCGTTTAGATAGGTACATTTTAACTGCATAAAAATCCGCAATTTAACTACGAGAATCAATTATTGAATCGTAAATTTAAAAAGGTTGGGTGAAAATAATATTTAATTCTATGTTAGATTGAAAAATAGTCTGTGATGGTTTTATTTCTTTCTTCTATACGTGTTTACAGTTCTCTAAGAATCTTTTGAAAAAAAGAATGTACACGGTATGTGATCACAAATGAATGGAAATATTCATAGAAACTTTATACCTTTGAACTTTCCAATTGCAAGTTTTGTAAATTTAAAGTTTTATACTTCGTAACTTTAGAATTTCTATCTTTTGATACTTGTAAAAAAAGAATTTCAAACGTTTCTGAAACTAACGTAACGTTCAAAGGAAATAAGAAAAAAAAATTCCGGAAATTTAGAGAAATGTATGATTGCCTCGAATATAATGTATAATTTTTAAAATGATTTTTAAGGTGTAATGATTTTCAACGATTATTTAATTCGTGATTGTGAAACACGTTTTCTGTACGATTTGGTGATTTTCTGCTAGAAACGACAAAAAAGAGGAGAAAAAGAAAGAGAGTTGGAAAGGAAAAAGGCTTGGGGCGAGTATAAAGGAAAAGACGGAGAAAAGGAAATAAACGAGAACCGACGAAATGAATACGACTTTGTATCTCGTTTTATTCCGAGCATGCATCGTGACGCACTTGCAAACAGAAGTATTGAGACGTGTACCTTTATTCGGGAAAATGTCAGAATCACATTTTTATCGTGCTACTCTCGAACGGTGTGCTATAATTATAATTCTTCTCGATCAAAAATAATTGTCCCAAAATTAAAATTTCACTTAAAATTCTACTATCATCTAATTACATCGCTAAATAAATACTTCCTTTAATATTGACATTTGTTACCACAAACGCAAATACACGTTTTGCGATCCCAAAGATTTCAAACACGACAAAATTACAAAATTGTTCAAAACGCGCAAAAGAACATCGTGAAAAATTCCAATTTTTATCACTCGACTTTCTTTCGATCGATTCGAACCTCATCGTCAAACTTCATTCAAAATTATTCGCCATTTATCGATCACCAGTCGATATTGTATTAAATATTCTTCTGTATCACGTTTTCGCAAGTAAGGAGTCGAAACGAGCGCGTGTGTTCATTCCGAAACTTCCGCTCGAGCGGATGGCTGGAAATGGTTGCAGCTTGATTCACCATGGAATAATCCAATATTCCGTGTTTATCATTGTTCTTTTTTTACGGTCTGATCCTACATCGAAATGGATGCACAATGATATTTCGCATTTACTAGTCGAAATGGAACGGTTTTATTCGCTCGAAAACGCGATTTTTCCGTGGAAGGAGGGAGGACAGAGAGGGGGAGGGAGGCGAGATACGCGTCACATTCAACACGGCAACACATTAACGAACGCCTTTGATAATGTATCGGGGGAAAAGAGGGGAGGAGGGGAGAACGATTGTGTTTAAAATTCTGCTCTTCTCGCGTTCGCCTGTTTTTCGAACGCGTTTGTACCACGTATCGTCCATTGTAACGTTTGATGAAAGAATTTTACAAATCGGCTGCTGGATAATGGTTGCTGTTCTTTCTATTTTTAAAATGGCGGTGATCGGTACAACGCCGGTTGTACGTTAACGATTATCCTTAATCTCTTTTATTCGTTGTCCAATGCTTCATTATTCTGTAACCTGTTTTACCAATGAAATTGATAGTGATTCTAACTTTTTTCTTTCTGTTAAAATTTACGAATTTAACTAACGGCTTGTTGCAAAGATATCATTTTGCATTTGCGTCGATGCAAGAATGGGAAAATTATATGTTTCGTTTATTTTTCGAGAAAAATGATGTTTGTTTAATATCGATGCAATTTCAAATACGATATATTATATTGTGAGTAAAAATATGATTGAAAAACTTTAAGGGAATGGTGCTTTAAGTTTATCGAAATTGAGGCGATACTAGCGCCACTCGACCATTAACTACCTATCCAATATATCCATATATTTATTTATTCATCTATTTACGTTATCACCGACTTAGAAAGATGATCTAAAAACAATGAAATAATTCCATAGAAAATCCTTCGTAAAATGTATTACAAAAATCTTTTCAATAAACAAAACGAAATTTTAAAACGAGGAAGCAATAAAATTCGAGTGTATTTCAACATTATAGGATTCGATATAACTGATTATTAAATATGATATTTTAATATCCCTCTTATTGAATCTCTCTGTCATTCAATTTCGTCGGATATACTAGGTGTATAAAGAAAAAAAAAAGAAAAGAAAAGAAAAGAGAAAGAAACAAATCGTAAAACAAAAGGTTAAGCAGCATGAAACGAAGGAAAGATCCCGTTTTCAAAAGGAACGCGACACATATCGTTCCGGCTTTTCATTTCGTTTCCTTTCGTTTCCTGGTGAAACCTAGTCTATATAAAACCGAGAATATTTCTCGTGGCTCGTTCTCGGTTTTCGCCCGACACGCCGCAAACTTTGGCTTCGCGGGTGAAATGCGTCGAAAATTCACCTATGTACACATGTGCGTTTCCAACCAATTGAACTTCTAGATACACGTCCGTCGGAACTGTTGTTACGTAACACTGTTGGGAGGGATATCGTGACTAGACGCATGGAAGAGAATTTGGAACACGGTGGAACTTTAAAAATTCCTCGTTAAGAGTTTAAAAATTTGAGGTTAAAAAGAATAGGGTGTTCGTATTTTCGTATTTTTTTCTGTTTTTTTTTTTTTTTTAAATCTAACTTGCTCAAGCTCGATTTTCGAAAATTTTTGAAAACGTGCAAAATAGTAACGATAATTCTTCTCGTTTGATAATTAATTAAAAATAATTAAAAAAAATTCGTGTGAACGAACGAACGTGCATCAAGCACTCGTCGAGGACTAGTTAAGCAGTCACGTGGCGCTAGTGTCGTATCATCGATCGCCATTAAAAAGAGTATCTAAATTTCGATTAGCTCGAACGAGCACCTTTAAACTGTTCCTACCTTTTTAACCATGTTTTACATCGAGTTTCCTCGCTAGTATCCATTCCGTTGGGTCGATCCAATTAAGTTCTCGGCAGTTAGTTAATGATGCTCTTATTAATCGTATAAAAGTGAAGCACGTGTAACGAGCGGGCGCGAACTTCGGGAAATTAATATTACTGACGACTGGCCGCGATAAATCAACTTTTACGACAGAACTCAAATAAACGTTTCCAGAAGGGAGAAGTTTAAATTAAAACTTGCACCACCTCCATTTCGCGCGCTCTTCACCTCGGCTACTTTCAGCCCCGCCGGTAAATCGCACGGGATCCCTCGATCATCGAGAGATTTAATGGAAACGATACCAAAACGTACGTTTACAGAATTTAGATTAATTCTCTTCGCGACGAGAAGATGTTGGCAGATTTAAATTTGAAGATTTAAACGTTCAGAAAAAAAAGAAAAGAAATATCGTTCGATTCATAAATTGCCTCGATATCGTAAATATCGATCGTTTACAATGCCGTCTACTTGCCGAAAAATTCTCTCTCTCTCGAAACAGAGAGGAGGTTTTAATTCCCGAGTGGAACATTTTAAATTATCGAGTCCTCGCATCTTATCCTAATTATAAAAAGTTACGTAGAACTAGAGCATCAAAATTTTGTACAATTCTCAACATATATATATATATATATAGAAACGAAGGAAGAGAGAGAAGTTACAATTTCGAATAGAATGGAACGATGAAAATCTGATCGATTTCCAGTCACGTACGACTCACTTCCGTCGAGAGTGTATCAATCTTCCCCTCCACGGGTGGAAAATGGCCGGGTGCGGGAAGCACAGTGGTGCAAAATAAATGTAATCGAGCCACTGGCGTACGCCGGTCTCGTCCGGTATACGCGATTATTCGGTGTAATCGTATTATTCGAGATAACACGGCTTTCCGCAACCTCGACACAATAGACGGCGCCGGATCCGAGGTGCACGAGCACGCGTAGCCCCGGGATACTTGCCGTCAACCCGTTTCCTCAAGGGAATGTAAACACGTGTTGAGTCCGAGTACTCTGAAAATACTTCTCGAACGGAGTTCGGAATAAACGCCCGTGAAACCGATGAATCGAAGCTCGAAGATTTTTCGATGATGGATGAAAGCGATCGAAGATTTTTTTTTCTTCTTTTTTTTTTTCAACGAAGAAACTTCAATCAAATTACAAATGAAGAGCGCAAGGCGTATTTTTTATCTATCGGGAATAAATCGGGCAAAGTTCGAAAATTTTTTTCCTTTTTTTTTTAATGAATTTCAATCAAAGATTTCGTCTTTCTCAGATGGAAGTATATTTGTAATTATAATTTGTAAATATATTTGTATTTGTATCGTGAAGTTTATTGGTAAAGTATATAGGTGAGCGTATTCGTATTTTGATTGATTACTTGTGTAAGATAAAATACGAAATTTATCGTGTGGAAATTCGTTGTCAGAATTTCTATGTGCTAAAGGAACTAACTAATACATTACGTTGTTAAGCAGCCAATTATCGAGTTCGAGTGTCGTACAATAATACCGTTCGTATCGCCAACTCTCGAGGTGGTGGCGCGCACGGTACACGGCTATAAACTCCACGCTTCGAGACTTTGGTAAGCAAGTTGGAGAAATTAGAATTGCCTTTACCGAGCTGAAGATCCGATCGAACGAGCAATTACTTAATTTTCCAACAGTGTAAGCATAATTTTGCATTTAACGCCATCTGTTTGGATCGTCTTTATCCAAACGATAGATATATATATTTTTTTTTATTTATGGTTTGATGACGAGAATAGGATATGTTCAAGATTTTTACGGAAGAGATATGTGCAAGATTATTGGATTCGAAACTTTCGACGATTGATATAACAAAATATACAAAATTTAACAAGTAAGGAGACTGATTGCAGTTCCGCCTTTACAGAACGACGATAAGAAAATTCGAGCATTTGCTCGAACATTTTATATTTAATCCGTGAGCTAAAACTCAAACTTGACTTAAAAGCTTAACGAGTTGATCAATTTATCAATTTTAATTGGCTCGTGCATTCGTACCGAGTTATTTAATAACGAGGAGAGGGTTTAAAAAATTAAACGAAACGCCTCGAAAGGAGTTATGATTTATCCTTTTCCTTATTTCGTCCCAGGTTTATTTAATTGTAGAGAAAATAGTAAGAGAATAAAAAATAAAATAAAAAGAAAGAAAGAAACTCGTGTCGAGTTATTAACACGCTTTTTAAGCATTCTTTTTAATCGTGTCGAAACGAAAGAACGCGTTTTTCTGAGAATGATCGAAGAAGTCTGAAAGGTAAATTAAACGCAATTATTATTATTATCAAGAACACGTTAATTTACAGATGATAGTTACATTGACACTTCTTCTTTTTCTTCTTTCTTCAGACGAATCACTCCAACAAAAGTATCGTTCACGATCCAACAGATCGATTAGAGGCTAATTGAGACGCTTTGTGTCAATCGTTTTCCTTCGATCTGTCTGCGTTTCGTTCTCCAGGACGAGTTGAATTCTCTGAATTTATTTTTGAAGTTCGCGCGTGAACGAGAGGGGGAGGGGACGAAGAGGAAAGAAAAGAAAGATGGGAGAACGGGAACAAAAAGTGGGAATGGACGAGAGAGAGAGAGGAGAGCGGTTGAAAACACCTCTTTTAATTTCTATTAAAACCTTCAAACGCGATTTTATTCTCGTCCTTTCATTTATGTAATTAATATCGCTCGCGTTAATTGCGATTAAATCTTCAAAGGGGGTTGCTCGTAGAAATTTTACGCGATATTTACTTTCTTTGCGCTTTTCCCTGTTTTATCAGTCAGTTTCTTCTTTAATGTCCCGTTTCGAACCAAGATTCTTAATGATTCTCCCTCTAAATTTTTATCCAATTTCGTCGGTTAATATTTATAAGAGATAATTTTATTCGTTCGAGGATATTTTTATCAGCTCTGGGTAGGAGTATTATTTGCTGTTGAGAAGAAGATTCTTTCGTATCGACTCCCTTCTTTTTATAGTACAAATTAAATTTATGATCGTCAATCAAGTATAATTTAACGAAAGAGAATATAATGAAGAAGAGTCTTTTCTTTTTCCAATTTTCTTTTTAAAAAAAAAATAGAAAATAGTAGCATCTATAAATAAAGGTATGATTAATAAAAAGTCTTCAAGGAAGGCAAAACGTTTACGACGTGTAAAATTTCAAGGATTTGATTCGAAAGATGGGCTTCGAGAAGAGAGAGGAATATTTTTTTCCACCAGTGATAATAATCTCTGTTCGTTCGTTCATTCGTTCGTTCGTTTCGCGAGTATTTAACGGGGTCGAATTTTGTCGCCGCGCTGCCAAACGTCATTAACTACCAATTTTGCGCAAAACGGGTTAAATAGTTCGCCGAGATTCTCTGAAAGCACCTTTCACAACGCGCACATTTCATTTATTGCAATTTACTACGAAATCCATATGAAAATAATTTTCAAACGTCGCTAAATGTAGTTTACGATAATACAGGGCCACAAAAGTTATCAAACAGCATTAACGTCTTTTATACCGTTATATCGATTTGCCTGTTCAATTTTCTGCGTAGAGAGGATCTCTGGAGAGAACAAAAATGATCCATCCTCCAAAAAAATATTTAATTTCAATATCAGAATTTGCAAACTTATAAACGAAAAGATGTAAGAAATTCTTCTTATCATTAATATCACCTACTTCAAAAATCCGTTATTTACTTGGATCCAAAATATTAACAAGCCACCGCTAATTCTAATTCTGAAAATCTTCTTTCAAAAATATTTCGACTCGCAAAATTGCAACCGTTTGTTCGAAATAATCCACGATTGCGTTATTCCCGAAAAAACAAATCCAACGAAGAAACAAAGTTCAAAATTGAACAGATCTTCGTCTTCCCCTCTCAAGTTTCAATCGTTTCCGGCCCGATACCTGTCCTGTATCGGCGGCACGTGACTCTCGCTCCTGCCCTCTGCTTTCCGAGTCGTGAACCCGAGAACCATACGTTATGAAGGACGACGATGCCTCGAGACGATAAAAACGGTGAACGGCGAGCCGTGCCGTTTCCACGAAATAACGTTAACTCCACAACCGTCCGAGCAGTCACGCGCTTCCACCAGAGCCTTTTAAATTCGACGTTTCCTCCCTCTTTATCCCCCGTGACAAGGCAAAATCGCGCAAACACCTTCACTCGCCTCGGGGCACGTGTTCCAGCACACGTTTTCTTGTTGTCTTGTGCTCGCGATTCGACGCGTTATTTTTGCACGTACGTGTGACGTGATGTTTTGCCGTCACGGAGGAGGGGAGGGAGGGAGGGCAATCCTTCGTGTGTCGTTTTGAATTATGCCGGATGACGGCGATGAAAAAGATTTAGACGGATTTACGCGCAATATTGCGCGTTACTTTTAGGTTAGGTTAGGTTAAATGCCATTTTATTCAAATGGCCGATGAGTCACCGTATGGTAAAATCTCTCGTGGCACGTTTTATTTCGAATGGTGATGGAGATCTTTCGAAGGAGGAGTAATAAAGCAGCAGATATTTTAAATATCAATCGATGATGAGTTTGACGATTCTTCACTCATTCTTCTGTTACTCAAGGAGGTATCGTTGCAATCATTTGGAATCTCCTCGATAAATTACGTAATTCGATGTATTATTTTCATGATGACGTGATAGGAAAGATTCGAGTGAGAGGTCTGTTCGTGAGAGACCTTCGAATTTCGAATATCGACACTTGATTTGGCAACGTTTTTGTCGTTGTGTCGTTGATCAATATATTCGTTGATTTTTTTCAGAAAACTTTTTTTCCAATCTTTCCACGTATACGTGATATGTGAGTATTTATATTATGAGTATATATATATATATATATGGTTAGTTTAGGATTAATGGTAATGGTACGTTTTTGCTCTCTGCAAGGAAGGGAAAAAGGAAGTTCGGGAAAGATGATCACGATTAATCTTTGGCCTGAAGAAAAGACTTAATGGGGATTTCTTACGTAAATCGTGTTGTTGCAGAAAATAATGTATATATACGAAGTTTAAACTTGCGTAATACGTATTATTGTAATACTTTATAATATTGAAAAATAATAATAAAAAGATAATCGTAGAATGATCTTTTATTACGGCGAAATTCTTCTCTTTGTTAAAAATTTATATCTCTGCTGAATCGTTCGTTCATTGTGTAATTAAAATTCCTTAAAAAAAAAAAATAAAAAAAGAAAGAAACAAAGAAAGAAAAGAATTATAATTAAAATAAATCAATTGTTAAAATATCGACGAATAAAATATTATTATTAATATTTTAATTAACAATTCTCTTTTCCTTTTGTAAGGATCGCCAAAAGACTCGTAAATAAGAACACAAATTGCCGATGCCGATAATAAGTGATTGCTTATTAACAGTTTCGCGAAATAACTTCGTTAATTCTCACGTAAGTCTATCGAATTCCCAATTTGTTCTTCCCAACGATCATTGATCCGTAAAGCTAATCTTTAATTACTTATTACACACAGACCACTTGCTCAGCTCAGTTATGCAGACCAAGTTACATACCAAAGTTCATAGTTCGTCGCTAGCCAAATAACTCTAAGGCTGGTATGTTTCCACTTCGACCGATTAAATATTATTCATTAATTCATCTTCGTTCAGCTGTTTTGAGAATTTTATGAATTAAAGAATCTATCAATACGTATCAATGCGTATTTTTAAAATTTTATCACGAATATTTTTAACATTATTTTTTTGCGGATAAGCGATAGAATTGTTTTGGAAACTTTTTTGCCCCCTCCCCTGAAAAAATAAGTCATAAAAAATATCGTAATGTATTTTATAACGTGAAAGTATTTACGTATGAAAATATGGTATTAAATCTGAGAGAATTTTTCCTACCAGGCATGTTAAATAATAGACGTAATAAAAGTCCAAAGGTTAATGATCGAACGATCGATAATTGTTCATGATATTTTGAACTTTTCTTACGATAAAAATATTCCATATTAAATCTCAATCTCCGTCATCGTAATCTCCCTCGAATCTCGGATGATTCTTTCTGTGATTTCGACGATAAAAAAAATTTCGCGTATCTCGACATTTCAAATTTCAAAAAATGATAAAATCTTCCAAATCTTCGATCGATCCAAACGATAAAAAAAAAAAAAAAAAACTATATAAAAGAGAAATTTCAAATACATACGAAGAATATCTTTGATCAATTTGCTCTTTCATAATTTAAGTAAAAAAAAAAAAAAAAAAAAAAAAATCCGAAAAGAAAAATTATCATTGAAAGGAGAATAGAAAATGATTTCGTGCGTGCAGGTGTCTCGTTTTCTTACGTTTTCTCCAGCCGGAAGCACGCGTGCAAAAAGGCAGCGTTACGTTCTTTTTCCAGCCGACCCACGAGTCAACTAATGACTCGCTCTCAGTAGTCATTGTTCATTGTTCGACGATCGTGCGTCCACATTGCGATAATCCACGCAACTTCCCTTCTCGGCTCTTACATTTTTACCTCGCCAACTGCCACCTTTTCTTCGGGGGGCCGCCTAATCGAGAGATCGAAAATATTCGTTCTCTCGTTAAATTGAGAAAAAAAAGAAAACACTCTGGTGTAATTATTTCATACGGTAATCGATACAACTGTTGCATTTGTCTGCCGTTTATATATTCTTCAATTCAAAAATTTCTGTAATTAATATCAATTTATCGGAGAGAATTTTTCTCTTTTTCATGAAATCGATCGTCGTTTACACGACGACAAACAATTAAAAATATGAATGTATCCTATTACGAAAATTTTCATCGATACGAGATTCCTTTTTCGAAATAAAAAATTTTTACAATATCCAATTTTATTATATCTAATCAAAATACAGGATTAATAGCTTAATAAGCTCGATTATCTCGATAATCGCACAGGGATGAAAAAAGAAAACGGTTCGTTTCAAAGAATAATAATTCAAAGGTTAATTCTTGTATATCTAAATAACGAGATTAATAGATACCTTACACAAATAGTCCTATATAGATTAAAGAACAATGAACGTTCCTCATTGTCTTCTCCTATCCTCCATTCATCGGTGAATACATCTCACTGGATATTGCAAAACACACGGTATTGACCATATGACGCGAATTATTCCTCGGCAGTGGCAACAGTAGCCGTCGTATACTCATTCATAAACCATCGTTCAAACCTCGTCTCTCGTTTTTCATCGATCCCCCTTTTCCACGGGGATTAAAATTAAAAGAAGCAATCAAAGAAACTGAGTTATCCGCGAATATCGAGAGACAATCCCACAGATTCATTTAGTTCGGAGCCTAGTAATTCGCAATCTGCCTTTCGCCTGTTGGAGATAAACTTTCAGTGGGAGAAAACGATTGGCCGCAACCTCGTTCTACGGGGTGTCGAAGAAATTCGATCAACGTTGATGCTTACAACGATGAATATTTTTCTGAAATATCATTTTTTTTTTTTTTTTTTTTTTCTTTCGTATTAAATACGAAATTTGACTTGTTACTCGGAGTGTCGAAGAAATTCGATGAAACGGATGATTAGGAATTTTTATTTTCTCGATATTCGTTCAAAATTGTTCGAAATTTTTTTTCCTTATTTTAATTTTTAAACCTTTTGCATTATGTACCACGAGAGGATAATTTATGTTTTTTGATCTTGAATAAATGTCACTCGTGGCTTTTTTTTTTTTTTTTATCACCACGTAAAATATAGGGGATGTATATTGAATAAAAGTTCGTGGAGGTATTGCTGTAACACGGTGGAAGCGTTTTAATCTTGAAATTCTGGCACGATTTTGAAAACAGGGAGGTGTAAAAGGAATCGTTAATAAAACGCGACAGAAATGGGAATTTGTTGAAAGAGGCGTGTTCGAAATTGTGTCGGTGGATAGAAAGGGCTGATGTATTATGGCGCGTACGTGGTTCTCTTCTAAGCTTCTTTCAGAAAATTTTTGTAATATATTTTAATATCGAATAACGTATGAAAGACATTTTTCGAACGCGTGAAATAAATTCGCGCGTTAAATTAACCAAAAGAAAAGGAAAAACATATTTATTCGTCGTGTTTTTTATTTCGGTGAAAGTAAATTCATACCATTAAAAAAGAATTTTGTGCAGTTTTTCAAAAATTTTATAATCGACGAAACAATTTCTATTTTTTCTTTTTTTAAACGAAAGTGTGTTGGTAATCGATACATTCAGAGAATCAGAAGTGAAATGTAAGTAATGGATAAGGGAAAACGGATCGTCTGTGGTCAGACACGGCCGACTTGTCCACGGTATAAGATATAACGTAACAAAATTTACGTGCAATTATAACTTGCGCACAACAATTAATACCAACCAAGTATCGATACCTATCGAGATCTATCTGTTAACCTTGTTGCCCCTTTTTCTATTTCTTCTTCACACCCTTGATACGAACCAAATTAACCAAACACTAACCAACGTGACACGATTCGACTCGTTTAACATAATCAAACATCTCGGGAAGAAAGAAATCTCGCTCAATTTCGCTCGATAAACAGAATCGTCGGAGACGTTCCATAACAGAAACTGCCTATTCGCCCGACCCACCACCACCGTCTCTCACCCTGTGTTTTTCCAACATTTCTGCTCCCCCGTATCGTCGGCACACCGGGCCTCCGCGGATGGAACAACGTCACCAGGGGCCCTGTAATGAACGTAATTTAAAGTCGATCTCGAGCGGACTCGTCGCTCCACAAGTGTGCGTGTGGCTCGTTTGCCCGTCTTAGAAACTTCGTTACGGGTGGAATATCTCGATTCAACTCGGCGCGACACAAGTTTCCATCGTCCCATCCATCGCGATGATGAAAACTCGCGAAACTTTTCGACATAATACCCGCGTAATACGATTCCGCGGATGAAATTATTGTTTTCACAAGAGGACATCCAACGTCGTTCTCGCTGAATTCGATGGATGGATGAATTTTTCGTTTCGATTCTTTTGCCGTAAAAAAGAATTTCGTGAATGGTATAAATTTGATCGGTTTGAGATTGTTCGATGCAAGAATGCAAGGTTTTTTTTTTTTTTGGAAGAAAATATAGAAGATATTTTTGAGGATGAATTTGATTACGACTTGGAAGAATATTCGTGAACGTTTAAAAGGAATTTTAGAGAGATTGAAAAAGTATTTGAAAGTTGTGTGTTTGAAGAGAATTGCGAAAAAGAATATTTGAAAGAAATATTTGGGAGAAATATCGAAACTATTTGAAGAAAGATTCAACGAATTTTGAAATCGCAAGAATTTTCAAAGAAAATTTCGAAAAATAATCCGAAGATAAAATTATAAAAGATACGGTAAGGTTCCTTCTATTCCTTCTATTTTTCTAAACTTCTTCTATAATTTCAAAATACTCCAACCAAAATATGATAAAATCTCCTCTTTCGAAATATAATAATTATAATTTAAATTTCTATCTTCAAACGTTTACGAAAGAAGAAATAAGATGTAGAAAGAAAATTAGACGAAATTTCTTTCTCCACCCTTTCTAAATTTTAGAAAATGGAATTTTGATCAATAAGAAGGGAAACTCGTCTCTGGCGGAATGGAATAGAAAATCCGTGTTCAACGAACCAAGCATTTTCCAATGCAAATTTCCGACACGCTTGGTGGAAAGCCGACTGACAAGGTCACCGGCGAAACTGTTTCCTCCTGATCGAGACAAGGTTACACGATCATAAGAGGGGCGGGATCGAGCAAGGTGGCAGGCAAGGATTTCCAGTTTCTGAAACTGGAAACAGCTTGAGAACTTTCGATTTGCTTTATTTCCTGAAGAATTTCGTCTCTGACCAACTCTTCTTCCGGCCTTGTGGATGGAAACATCTCAAGGATCGGAACGATGTGAAGAAAAATAAAAATATATATATATATATAAAAGATTGTCGAAGGAGAACAAGTTCAGAGTTCTCGAGATCGGGATCACTTTATTATCTTTTGGCAACGAGGATGTTTCAGAAGTTTCGCCATTAAATAAGAATCACTTTTAGTTTGGATTATTTTCTTTTTATTTTTGATTCGTTCCTTCAAATTTTCCCCTCCATTTCCTCGAAGAAGTAATTTATTTTTTCCCTTCTTAAATTCTCTCTCTCTCTCTCTCTCTCTCGCTCGCTCGCTCTTTTTCCCGAATTAAACTAAAGTTTGAAAATTCGATGAAAAAATTTGACAAAAGCCGGTATAGTATCGTAGAAATTATAATTATATAAATCGAGAAATAGATGTCTGTTCGTGGAATTGGATCGATCGAACGATAAAATTGATGGTAACGAACATTCCAACAATGATCGACTATCCGAGATTAGTCATTAACATTAAATTATTCGATCGCTATGCGGGTCAGCCTTCGTATAACAAGATCTCAACCTACGCGTGTTCACGGACGGACCGAGAATTTACTTATATGCTTCCATTGAGAATGCGAACGGTGGATACGCATCCGGTGAAGGGAAAAACACGCACGATCGAGATGTGCCGCAAACGTGATCTGATTAATAGAAAATTAATTTTTTATTCGTATCGTGTGTACGTATATTTTTTAATATGTGTAATTTCGCCTCTTCCCTCGTTATTGCATTTTAATATTTTAACGATCATGGAACAAATTTATGGAAGAATTTTTCGAACAACGAAAGGGAATTTAATTTTTTGTGAATTTAAGAAAAGGGGATTGTTTGTTCCTACAATCGAATTGTGCGAATTTATAGGGAACAAATCGGTTTAAAGATTTCCAACTGTTTGAACCGTTGACTAGATTCCGAATGTGTGATTCTATAACACACGAATGAAATATTATCACACGCGATATTAGATTTCGATCAGGACTGTGTGTGTGTGTGTGTGTGTGTGTGTGTCGATGCGTTCATAGATTTAAAAAAAAAAATGGTAATTACGAATTCTGAATGAATTATTAGCGGCAATAATTAAAAGGAGGAGAGCATTGCCTATAATAATTAAAGACTAATTATTGGCAATAATTATCATGAATATTCTCTGCATTCGATCGATTTGAATTGGTGGCACGATACGGATGACTTGACTGAAATATATATATATATTTATCGAAAGAACGAGTTTCAAATAATAATGAATACAACTGTTTCTTGGACGATTCGTTTTTAACAAAAAAAATTATCCAAACGTGAAAAAAAAAATATCGAGAATGGAAGAAATTTAAAAAAAAAGAATTTGAAATATATTTCTCAAAATATCTTTCTCCCTTTTTCTATAATTCTATAAGCAACGTTTATCGTATAATACGCAACGATTCAACGCTTAAATTTTCTCTCCCACCAATCCCAATACGCACTGAATTTATAATTTTACTTTGAAACTGCAATGTGCAGTCCATTACAGTTGGTTAATTAATACGTTTTGTTCCATGCCGCTCTGAATCGAATTATTTTCACAAGGAATAAATTATTAACGCGCAACATATTGATACGCTAATATTTACATAATAAATTTACGCTCGTAGAAGAATAAAAGAAACGGGGCAGAACGGCCCCGTTCGTTGTTGTTGTTGTTGTTGATAATTATCGAAATGGATTAAATCCCCGGAGCGGCACGAGGAACGCGCTCTATAATTATTTCTCACTTTTCCAAAGTGCATAAGTTATCATGATCGATCATTCTGCGAAACGTTAAACGTTAAAATGCCCGAGAATTCCCGAATTATAGCGATAAAATCGCGATATTTATCGTCCGTTCCAAAAGCAAATGTAGAAATGTTAATCTAAATAACTGGGATGCTAAATTTTAAAACTATAACGATAAATTTTCTAGAAGAAATTTCTAATAATGCATTTATATTTTATTTCAAATTTTATCTATATATATATATATATATTGATTGAAACCTTTTCTTTTTTTCAAATTTTATTTATTTTTCCCAGAAAATTTATTCGTAACGTATAAGTTAAATAACGAATGAAATTCGTAATAGTCGCGCGATATTATCTCGCTTGCTATTACAAAATACCGAACCATTGAAAAAAAAAAAAAAAGGAAAAAAGAAAAAATAGAAGACGATTTCCAAATAATTACCATTGTAACCGGACGACATCGTCCCACGATCCACGCCACGAGGATTTACCATTATCGTCTGCCACTCTTTTTGCGGAATCTGTATCCAGAAGTTTCGCAACGCTGTAATTCAGAATCGTGAAAGCAATAATAAGATTTTCATTAGAGGGGCAACGAAGTATTGCCGAATAACGTAAACGTTTTTTCTTTCTTTTTTTTTTTTTAATAATTCTTTTCCTAACGAGACGGGAATAATTATTCGATGATTTACAACTGCGGTCGCAGCCAGTGGCCGGAAGTGGTTAGCGTCCACCTAAGGTGTCTTCGAAATATCCCGCGTGAAATATGAAAACGGATCGATGATTAAATCTGAAATTATATTCATCAAATTTATCGAAGCTGTGAACACAGATTACACGCGAGATTTTGAGCAGCCGACCTCGATCGATATTGTTTTAACTCGAACGACGCAAGTTAATATTAATAACGTTTGAAAAATATTCTCACAAAGGATAAATACGTTCCTTTTCATTCCCATATTCTTTAACACGGTTATTATTAATTTTTAGAAAAAAATTTTACGAACGATTTTTATAAAAACGTTGAAGGTAATTGGAAATGTCCCTTTGAAATGCCTCTCTACTCATTTTCTCATTTCGAGGTTTAATGCCTCGTGTCGTATTATTGTCAATATCGTTTATATCTCACGTTCAATATTCATCGTTACGTGTTTTCTAAACCGAAAACACGTTTGGCAATATCTATTCTAAAAAACGAATGTGGTGGACATACGTTCCCTCCTCTTTTATTTTAAACGTTTAAATAAAATTCTAATAAAATTTTTAACAAATCGCTCGAAGAAATAACGAGGCAAAACCTAAAAATTTTACTATCCTCGAATATCTTCAATCTTTTTTTAGTTTTGTATATATATAACTCAACCATCGTTGTATCTTGTTTAACCTGGAGGTTGAATAGAATAGATTTGGAAGTATTCGTGGTATCCTTCGCGCTTTAAATAAAAAAGAGGAAGAGGGGGGGAAGGAAAAAATTTCGGATGGAAATCCCTCTCTCGAACGGATTCGTTCGACGCGCAACATCGTATCGGTGCATTCGCGCGGCTCTCGTGGATTATGCAGCTATGCATTATTGTCACCGCTGTTTTGGCCGCGCGACGTCGAAATGAAATTTACCGTGGCGGGCTCCGAGCGACAACGAGTCACGCGTCGCTCTCTCGACCAGATTTATTCGTCCCTGGGCCGAAGGGGGAGAGGTTGGACAAGCCATCCCGAAAATAAATCCCGTAATAATCGGCGTGAGTCGCGCTCCATTTTATATTTGCGCGAGATTCTGAACGAAGGTGAAGGTTAATGGTGGTGACGACGATGGTGGTTACACGCGAGGAAAGGATTTTTGCCATCCGATTTTTTGAATGAGGTCTCGTTTGATTTTGAACGAGTTGGATGGAATTTGGAAAGAGAGGAATTCTGGATCGTTGTTCGAGGAGAACTTTGTCTGGATATTATGCATTTGGTATAATAGTTTGGGAAAATTGAGAAAGGATTTTAATATTATTTTTAATGTTAAATTGCATCTACGTCAATTTGGAAACTTTACTTGGAATTTTGTTAGAAATAATTCTCAAAATTTGGTCAATTTCTTTTTTTCCTCTTTTTTCAACGTAATTTCTGAAACCATATAACATATCATAATTTTGCTTTTCAAGTTGGATGGAATTTGGAATTTGGAAAGGGAAGAATTCTGGATCGTTGTTCGAGGAGAACTTTTTCTCGGATATTATACATTTATCGAAAATTGTTTTTGGAAGAATTGAGAAAGGATTTTAACATTGTCTTTAATGTTAAATCTATCGAATTGCATCTAAAGATCTATCTTTTTTTACTTGGATTTTTGTTAGAAATAATTCTCAAAATTTGGTCAATTTCCATTTTTCAAGCTCAGCCAAAATCTTAGAGAGTCAGATTTTGCAACAACAACAATTTTCATTTTGGTCAACGCACATTCGATACGATGATTCTCGTTTTAAAGCGGCTAATAATAAATTCCACACCGTGATATCAACGCCGTGGAATTTCCTCGAATCTCTCGCGTCCTTGCCTCTCGTTCAAGAATGCTTTTGCAACGATTAAAATGTTGAAATCCCGTTCGGTTCGAGGCGAGCCTGTTTCCGGTCCGTCGAATTTTCCGCCACCATTGATGATAACACGACTATATAACCTATCTAACGAACACGTCGTTCCGATTTTTCGACGAAAAATTGTGTCCATTCGAGAAAATTTTCCAGCAGACGTTATTCGTCTCGATATTTGTCCTCGCGAGGATGAAACAAAATTTCGATTATCATTTGATCGAAACATTGTTTCGTTGCTGGAGGACAAGATACGAGAGATACGATACTATTTTCCTCTCCTTATTTTTCCTTCTCGTTGGATAGAAAAGAGGAAGAAGTGAAATTCTCCGGAGAAGACTGCTTTCATCCTTGTTGTTCCTTCGTGGAAAATTCGAACGGTTAATTGGAAAACGGATTCAGATTTTGAAAAATGTTTCGAAAATCGTGTAGAGAAATGACGAAATGAGTGTGCGAGAGGCGATATAAATTTTAAAATCTCGAAGAAAAATAACATGAAACGTATTTTCTATTTTCTGTGCCATCGACAAATAGAAATGCAGCGAGAAAAATAGTGGAGATTACTGTTAATGTTATTTATATGCTCGCCACACTTTGCATTGAATTCCCTCTACGTGTACACGCGAGAGCATACCCGTGATTCGTTTCAGAAACAATTCAAGCAACCAGCATTGCGCGCTGAAACTGAATTAGGGAACTGACGTTTTCCTTATTGTTATTGTTGCTTCTTATCACGATTGAGATATTCGAGAAAATCGATGGGACACGATGGAGCTCGTGCTTGGAATACGCAGTTTCGAATGGTTGTATTGACTGGTTGAACGCTAACTAATGCGTTCCAATAACTATTTCCGGTTTGACGCGTAATAAGATCACGAGGAGATATATGGAATGCATCCAACCGATAAAAATTGGAAATCTTTTTTCTCTTCACTCCTACATTCTTCGTTTCTTGAAACGGAGAAGAAGAAAATCTATTTACACTTGATGATGTAATAACAAATTGTATATATGTATATCGAACACAAAGTACTCGTAAAGCATCCTATCGCGCATCCAATCATCCCTTTCCCCTGTATCAAATCTTGCCTCGACCCCGTGTTGCGACATCATTAATTTTAATTGAAGAAATCATCGTGTCTTTAACTCTCTCGTCTCTCGGCCGATTGCGATTCAGAAAATTAAATCGGCCACAAAGAGAGATTGAAGAGGTGTTTTCGGTACACGAAATATTTACACTTTGTATCGTTTTCATATATCTCAGATTGAAAAGGAAAAAAACGGGACGACACTCTCGCTTTGAGCCTGTCAATGATAATTAGTCCCCCGGCCAGAAGAAATGATACGATAGACAGAAAGGAAGTCGCCTACCGATATCAGTAATCGATATCCATTTTCGTTGTGTTCGTTATCGTCAAACTTCCATTTTTATTATTATACTTTTCATCATGAATTTTTTTATTCACTTATTACGATTCGCGACGTTCAACGTTATACGCGTCTCCTTTTCAAAAATTTACAAGATCGTCCAAATCTCCCATCATAGTCTCCCCTAAAAACCACTCACCACTTTAAGATGATCCCCCGTGAAACTCCTCCCTCCGGTCTTCCTTTCGTTCTAAAACACGAAGGAAAGGAAAGGAGGCGCGAGGAACCGCGCTACTACAAGTATTTATCCACCGATCCAGAGAGGGGAGGCATTCGAAATGCAAATTAGGCGGTTGGTGCCGCTTCTCGAGGAGATGGCCGCCACTCAGAGCAACCGGGCTTCTCTTACTCGCCTTTATCGAGTTTTCAGAGTCACGCGCGCACACAAACGAGATATTTTTCTCTCCGGCCAGGCCGATCGACCGATTCGAAAGGCGTTGTTCCAGTTGGTGGGGCCATTTGCAGTGGTCTAGATCGAGAAATAATTTTCATTCAAGGATCGCTCTCTCAGCCTCGCTCTCTTTCCGATCAACCAGACCGGAAAGTTGTGGACATCGTCCGCGATTCATCGTCGATATTGTTGCCCATTTCGTGGGCCTTCGTACTTTGTCTACGTCTAAAGTTGAGTTTCTCGTTGTTGGAGAAAGATATATTTTCATTTTTTTAGAATTTTGGATCGTCGATGGAAATATTGCAGAATTTTCGTTAGATTCGTAGAAATGTTTTTGCAGATAATTGCATTTTCGAAAGTTCTTAGAAATTTTCACGAATATTATGGAAAATTTAGGTAGAAAATTATGGAATTATTAGTGTAGAAATGTTTATGATACTCGCGGCTTGGAAAGTTGAAGAAGTTGAGGAATGTTCACGATGTATATACATATATATTCGTCGAATTGATCATTGTCGAGATAAAATATGAACTGCGTTTTATTCGTATATATTTGAAAGTGGACTTGATATCCTTGGTTGGTTGATCGCTGATTTTTTATTATACGAATTCCTTCGATTTTCTTCGTTCGAATTTGATTGTCTGAAAGAAAGGTTTTTTATTAATTGATAAAAAAAAAAAAAGAATCTTTCCTCTAAAGAAAAATTGAAAGGATTAATAGCTAGAATGGGCTTGATAAATGGAAGAAACGTTAACAAATGGATTACTCGATCGTTTTAAACGCGTTTATTCTGCCATGAGACTGCCATGGACGTAATTTTGGGACGTATCACCCTGTCAATTTATATATCACGTGAAAAAGATTCATCGATAATGATGATGGATACCTTTAGATAAACGAAAAACGTTATTTAATTCGTCCCCTACAAGATATCAAGCCCAATCTTGCTTATTATTGGGAAAAATTTTTGAAGCAACATTTTTAAAAAGTTTTTGTTTTTATTTCCTGTATACAAGTATTTTTTTTTTTTTTTTTCGACAATCCGCCATATTTAAAGATACCAATATTTTTTTAATCATTTCTTTAGAAAAGAGAACATACCTTTCATAAAACTTTTATTTCGCAAACAAGATTTCTTCACATTTCAGATTCTACCAATCTGTCAAGTAAAACAAATGAATCGAAACTCGTTCAAAATCCTCCATATCAAAAATATTCTTTTCCTTAACAGATCATAACAACATACTTCCAAAATCCTTACTCACGATTCAGGTAAAAAATAAACGATCTCCTCCTCCTCCTCCTCCTCCTTCTCGAACAACAAGGCAAGGTTACATCACCTTGAAACTTGGATTCCATACCCGTTTGGCATTCGGGCAGACTAACGTATTCCATTAATAATATCCAAGAATAATACACGAATGCTCGGTATGTTCGATCGAGGGGGTAGAGATGAAAGTTTACAGATGGAAGGAAGGTGAATTAAACCGAAGGGGGAGAGAGAGAGAGAGAGGGGGAGAGCTCCATTAATACGCGCTTTTATTAACCTCCTCGCGCGAATCCAGGTCCCGTCTCGATCTCTCGATCGAGAAACGAGTGTGCGCGCGTGTGTCTGTTCAAGTATCGCTGGATAAAACTCCAACGATTAATCCCGTTTTCCCGCGTTTTACGGATCTCGATCGATCTTAACTCGTATACCTAATTAAACGTCGATGAACAAACGAACGGCTTCCCTCCCTCTCTCTCCCTCTCTCTCTGTGAGAATGATCCACGACAAGGTGGATCCAAGGTGGAGGGAAGACGGAGGAGGAGGAGGAGGAGGGTATCGATCGGTGAAGAGAAGGTGGAGAGAAGAGTCGAGTCGGAGGAGACTCGACGAGGAGAGGGGTTGGATCGCACGAGGATGAACTTAATTTCGTAGCGTCGACAAGGTTTCGACGCGACTTCCCCACCCCACCCCCTCCTTTCTCCACCTCCTTCGGAGGACTCCCTTTGACTGTTTACGCAGTATAATTAACAACCGCGAACACGTTAAAGTGGATTCTTTGCGGCTGATTTAGCAGGGCAAACGAGATTGCCGCCGCTACATTTCCAACCCCCTCCTCCTCCTCCGCGTTTTTGTTGCTTGCTCGAAAGATCGAGAGGGAGAGAGGTTGAACAAAAGGTTGATGACGGTGACTGATGGGATTATTTCTCTCGATCATTTGAAAAGTGCGATTATTTTTCGTTTGTTTTGTTGTGTTTCTTTTTTTTGGAGGAGGAGGAGGAGAAAGAGAAGGAGGAGGAGGAGGAGGAGCTTTTCGACGGGAGATGAAGGAAGGAATCGAATTGGGAAAAGATTAATTTTCTAGAAGAAGTATTCTATTTTTGAAAAGAAAGAGTATGGATATCGCGCGTAATAGTTTCAAATTTCAAACTTCGTAAATGTTCAAGCTTCAAAGTTTCGAATTCGAAACTTTCCCCAATTTCAAAATCTTTTCAAAGCTTCGAAGGCGTGGAAATTTAAAAAAAAATACGAACGCAAAAATCGATAAAAACCGATATTTTTGAAAAATGGAGAGAGAGGGTGCGTGCTCGAAATTTTCCAATCGACTCGTCGCTTTCTTCCTAAGACTCGTCCAACTCGCGCGTTTGCACGGCCACTCGAGTTCACCTACTTTAGAAACGTCTCTCCCTCTCCCTCTCTCTTGTTAGAGGGATCGGTAAATTGATTTTTCGTGCGGTTTACGTGCCCGAGAAACGAGTAACGCGATCGTGATAACAATTCATCGGCGCGAAATTGATCGATGACTCGAATCTCTGGCCAACAATAGGAAGGAAGGTAGAAAGCGTTGTGACGGCCTTATTAGGGGCCATCGGTATCGGAGCGGTGTTAATCATCGTCAACTTTTTACAACGTTCGTGAGAATTTGTTACGTATCTGGTCTGGAAATAGCGTCTGCGTCTGTTGTTGATTACACGGTGGAAGGAAAAGCGTCTGCTGGCAATCAGAATGCCAGGACTCGATGGAGACAATGGACTTGCATCACTAATATTTCGCGGTACTTTCCTTTCTCGAAGCGCAACTCTCGCCACGCACGTAATTTCAACCTCGATGACGCTCGACAAACGAATCATTTTCTTTCGTTTCATATTCGTTTTGATATTTTTTTTTTTTTTTTGAAAAAAATATTTGTTTCTTAATGTTGTTTCATGATCACCGATGACTATACCGATTTGAAAAAGAAAATTATCGCAAATAAAAAGATATTGTTTTAGCTTTCCATTTAATTTAATTTTTTTCTCTGTTGATTCCGATCTAAGCAATAATTTATCTTGCTTAACAGAACGCGAGATGCACGTTTATTAAATATCACTGTGAATCGTGATTAATAAGACTCCTCTTAATAATTGTTTATCCTCTTTTCATTCTTGTTCTTCGTCACAGAGATGCATCATCACAAAGTAATACTCACTTACTCGTTCAAACTTAATTTTATAACACGTTTCTAGTTCTCTTGTTACGTAATTAATGGAGGGAGGGGGGGGAAGGTATAATCACATTGGAATTTCCTCTGTGTGCTCGTAAAAATTTCACTTTGCACAAACGTCAAACTTAGTTACGACCAATTTAAACGAATAAACCTCGACGTTTATATGTAAACGCGACAAACAACTTGTTCAACTGCCTCGAAAAAAAAAAAAAAAAAAACGAAAAAAATTATACACCGCCACCACATACTCGTCCATATCCGAGAAAAATCGCTATTGAAAAAGAGAAGAAAGAAAAAAAAATCGTGGAACACAAGAACTCACCAACGAGCAACAGAAGGAACACGACGTATCCCAGCGAGGAGCACAGGTTGTCGTGGGCCCGCATGATCCCTTCTATCCCACTTCCAACCCCCCCAAAAACACTCCGACAAACGAACCGGCAATCCAAAGACTAGGATCGAAGCGCACGGCGAGGGAGAACCAGTGTCATCCTCGGCGTGTAAACACGGTGACCACAACTCGAGGGACGAAACACACTGGTGGACGACGACACCGTGAACAACACCGTGACACAACGGATCGGCAATGGTAACCGGTCCTCGGGACGCGAAAGACTGGGGAAAGGCGCGTTTGTTCGGCTTGTTTGGTCGAACACCATTGACCACCTCTTCTCTTCTTCTCCGCTCTCCCTGCCATTCTCGATCTCTGCTCTGCTCGGATAAGTCGTCTCCCTTCACGGTGGATCCTCTAGAAAGTCAGTCGAGCGACGACCTTCCACTTCACGCCGATGACAGGACAAGTTGATGGTGTTGGATCCATTCGAGGCGAAGGATGAGCCGCGTTGATGGTTGGATGATATTGTTCTTGTCATTCTTTTTGTTTGTTCGTTCGAAGGGTGTGAATGAGATAGAGTATTGAGACAATAAGTGGTGGAGGCGAATCGTAGTTTGATCAATGTCATTTAAGAATAATTTTACGAGTACGAGAGAGAGAAAAAAAAAGAAAAATATATCAGTATATGAGAAATCGATATTACGGAGGTGAATTTTTGCCCTTCGTTTCGAAATCAATTTTCTAGCTTCGTTTTCAATCTTAGAAAGAGGTATTGTCAGGTCCAGGTCCATCGAGCGAGTTATTTATACTCGGCACGCATTGCTAAAGATGTTTCGATTTCTTAACAACGCGACCCAAACTGCCGGTCGAATATCAATCAACGTATTACATCAGCACTCCAGATTGCGTATAATTCGTTGTGAAGCGATTTCTTTATTTTTATTCCGAGTCGAACAGAGTCGTGATGTTTTATTGAAATAAAACTTCGCCATGATTCGATCGAATCGATTGAATTTCCTCTATCGATATATCGATATCTGGAATATCTGCTTAGATACCGCCATCTTTAAACTTTTTTTTTAAACCATCGATTTTAATTCCAAGCCAGGATCGGTTTTCGAAATTTTATCGCCGATTTATTAGAAAAGTTTACATAGCGTTTTTCGATGAGAAAGTTAAACCTTTTAAAGGTGATTTTTTTTTTTTTTTTTTCGTAAATTTTTCTCTCTTTCTTAAATTTCCTTAAAATCATTACTCGATCTAAGTTCGATTCTAAGATCTGTTTTTAGATGAGCTCAGTTTGCAAGAGTTCGGTGTGAAGTTTTTCAGTGAGAAAGAAAGAAAAGAAAGGTGTTCTCGCCACTTTTGAATAAATGACTCTTTGGTCCTTGGAACGATGGCCTTTGTTCC
Source organism: Apis florea (assembly GCF_048593485.1). Lineage (NCBI taxonomy): Eukaryota > Metazoa > Arthropoda > Insecta > Hymenoptera > Apidae > Apis > Apis florea. Next base: position 6,309,147 of record NW_028256416.1, on the reverse strand, counting down.
GATATCGAGGAACGTGTAAAGAATTCTTCGCATCTGATTAAATTTCAATCCTTTTCTTTTTTTCGTTTTAACGTTTGATTTTATTTTGTCCAGATTTTTCTTGCTACTCTCTACTTTGTATATATATGTATATTTTTTTTATTTTATTGTTTTGAAAGATACATACAGATGAACATCGATTTAGATCTAGACTAATCACTGTCCATTTTCATGTTTGCATTTCAGAAATTGAAAAATATATCCTACTCTTCGATAGGAACCAAAAATTCCGATATTGTGGAGGGAACTGTCACTCAACATTTCACTTATCTACACGGTATCCTTCAAAGTGCAGAGAAACAAATTATCGATTCATTGCGGGCGCATAAAAATTCCCGAAATAAAAATATTGACGAAATTTCTACGCAATTGAAAGAACACGAGGAACGGCTGCAGTCTGCCATTGTGGTAAGAATCCTTGATATTTAAAGTTTTCTTCTTATGTTATATTTATTAAGAAATGTATTATTCTTTAATTTGGAAATAAGAAGGTTTTAATTAATAAACTAAGAATCATGTTATGTACAGTTTGATGAAAATAAATGGCGAGGAGAATTTAAAAATTTGAAGATCCTTTTGTGTTAACTTAACACGTACGATCCATAATTTTGATCTTTCATAATTTCATAATATTTCATAACATTGTTAGTGAGAAACATTAATTCATAAATCATAAATTTATCATTTACAACTTATGTATATTTATATAAATCTGATTTGTCAAAATTGCAAATTTCAATTTGCATAAGGTATCATCTTACATTTTTCAGTTTGAAATTGGCACTACATTTTATATACATACCACTATTCGTATTTGAATTATATCTATGTTTTTAGACAAAGCATTATTGCATCCGCAATTTCAACTTAATTGATATAATTATTAGATCCACGGGGAAGTTCTGCCGCTTTCATTCGTATAATGTTTGATCTGTACGCAATAAACGGGAACACTGCACTCGTAACGAGATTTTCCTCGAGATTAGTATATGGAATTTCGACTATGAGGTTGTCATGATTTAAAAAAGAGATCATTTAAATTTTTTTTAAATACTTAGCAGAAAAAAATTACACGTGTAATAGAAAAATAGGAAAGACTGTAACAATATTTAAAACATTCGTTCACATTAAAAAATTCAACAAGTAAAGAATAAAAATTGTTTTTATTATTGTTAAGAAGAATATTATGTCCTTTTTTTTTTTTTATTTATTAAAAGAAAATTATGTCGTTGATTAAATACCAGAAAACTTGTAAAAAGATTGAGTATAATTAAGTAATTCTTTTCAGGTAACTACAGCAATTACAGAAAGTCTTGATAAAATAGATCTTCAACAGATTATACAAAAACTAAAGCCCCTGACCGATATTCCTTGCCATTTGATACAAAATAATGTGCCAGACGACCAAGAGATAAAGTATGTAATATATTGTGTTTTGTTTATTTATTTATTATATTTATTAATTTTTATTCATTATTTATTTTCTTATTAACGTGTAGTTTGAATTAAATTTTAATTACACTATATAATTTTCGTAATGTGTACAAGCTAAAATGAAATACGTAAAAATCAAATATAATTTTTTTTTTATTTATTTATTTTTTATTTATATAAATAATATAACAGTGAAGGATTAGAAACAAAAAAAAAGAACTCTTAGAAAAAGGAAATTTTTTAAAATACACATGTTTCTATCTTTGTTTTTTTTTTTTTTTTTTCCATTTTATGTAAAATAATAATTTATATCGGTCATCTCAATATTTCCACTTCCATCTAAAATAATAACCATTTCCTTAAAAACGATCGATAAATATAAAGAAGAAAGAGCGGAATAAACAATAATATTTATCGACGAGTTTTGTCTTCATTTCAATCGATTATTGACATCGATCAATATTTATTGATATCGCAATATTTATCTCGATTTATCTCGAATCTTGTCGCATCTTCCATTTTTTCCTGTGCCGAGATTTTTTTCGACACAATGGAAAAACTTCGTACAGAGTTTTTGATAAATCAAAATCTCCTGTGCATATTGAACAATTTATTTTCCTCGACACCGACGATGGTACAGAGGCGGACAAATCCTCTCGTTTATATTCGTAAGCAGCTTACAAATGTCCAAACGGAAAGAGAATGAAAGACAGCGAAAGAGAAAGGAATAGAAATAGTGTAGAGTAAGCACACGAAGTGTAAAAGTAATTAATTAAAGCGGAATGTATCTACAGTTTTAAAGCGGCTTCGAAATATTTCCTCCCTTTCGTTTTTTTTTTTCTTTTTCTTTTTTTTCTTTTTCTTTTCAACCATCAGAATTTTTACATTTTTATTTTCCTCTCCGATTAACTCAACAGAAATAAAGCTCTGAAACAGAATCTGTGCTCTCTGGTCCTTCTCTCGATGCTTATACTCCATAATTCAAGTGAAATACGATCTCTCTTTTTAATACGTGTTCAATTAGATTCTTATGTTTTAATTTGCAAAATAATTTTCTTTATGAGATTTTACGAGTATTAATGTGAACATTAATTTAACGTATAAATTTATGATAATATTTCTTGCAATATTTGTTCCATTTGAATCTTTGAATTTAATCATCTGAATATCTGTTTTATGTTATGTTTTAACAAATATAAAAATTAAGTTCATTTAAAAAGGATATAAATGATTTTTTCTTAGGTAGAAACATCGTTTGAAAGAATTTAAAAGGAAGAATTGATAAAAGATAAATCTTTTAAAGATTCAGATGGGATTTTATAAATATTTTTAAGCAAAATTAATGTTATTTTTTATTGATATTTAGATATAGAATTTTTTAAAGACGAAGAAATGATTTTTTTTCACAGACTTCACATCGACGATAACATTATCGAGGCTATAAAGAAACACTGCAGCGTACAAATACCGGAAACGACAATTTTCAGTTTGGAACGAAAAAACTCCCTACCAGAAGATTATGTAATAGAACCTTTGATTGAAGAGACCAGCATTTCGAGTAATGTTATTTTCCTCGATATCAATTTTCATAATTACAAATAAACAAATAATAATTATAAGATAAATAATTTTAATTCATGATAATAAAGATATTCATTCTCCGCAGAAAATAAGGACAAATCCACGAAGAATAAGACTAAAGCGACCCATCCTCCTAAAAAAAAAGATAATGTTCTTACTGTCGGTACGTATTATTCTTTCTGAGTAACAAATATTAATTTTAAGATTCTTTATAAAAAAAAAAAAAAGAAAGAAAGAAATTGTAATTGATTTTCATTGATTAGAAATAATTTGTCGAGATATAATACAATAATAAAAGAAATAAATATAAATATGAAATAAAAGTAAAAAAATTCCTTTTGTTTCTAGGATCCTCAGAGATGATCCGCATCACTCATGTTGAGGATCCTTCTTGCTTTTATGTTCAGTTAATACAAAATCAGCACAAAATAACAGAACTTAGTAAGGGGTTAGCTGTATTGGCTAACACTACCGGAACAATACCAACAGAAATTACTTTAAGTATGTCCATTATATTTCGTATATTTCTTTCATTGATTTAAAGTTATCTAAATATCTTAACTAATATAACACTGTGATCATTTTATTTTTCTTGTATTTAAAAAAAAAAAATTTCTCGCAGATGCATTGTATATTGCGCAATATTCGAAGAATAAGATTTGGTACCGTGCACGTATCACAGATAAGAAAACGATTTCGGACGACGATGAAAGATACAGTTTGCTATTCATCGATTATGGTATGAAAGAAGATAATGTACCTTTGATCAGAATAAGAAACATCATGCCACAATTTGCAATGCTACCAGTAATGGCTCTAAGATGCACACTGTTCGATATTGTTCCTAACAATGGTAGATGGCATCCAGATGCAACTCGAGCATTTAAAAAACTTGTTTGCACGTAAGCACAATTGCAAATTTTGAATTGAAAATTATTATTTTATTTTTTATATTATTGAATTTCGACTTATTTATTTATTGCTCTGTCTAAATATTATTATTTTTGTATTCTCTTTGATTATTTATTGCATTTTTTATTATTTTCTATCATTTTAAATTAATTTATCTTAATATATTTTATAACGTTAAATTTATATTAATCAATATATAATATATTATATATTATATATAATATATATAATATATAATATATATATACAATATATATATTATATAATACAATATATAATATATTATGTATATCTTATATAGATTAAATTTTAATCGAAATCGAACAATATTTTTTTTTTTTCATTAATTTTTGTTATAATTTATTTTTTCTTTTATAATTTTGATTAAAAAAGAAAAAAGTCATTAGAGATTGAAGTGATGTGTTTTTCAGAAATTCAATGGTTTCGATGTGCATTCAGATGATAACAGGCGATACATATTATGTCGATCTATGCGCAATATCATCAAAAGACTCAGGTTTAATATCCATCAAAGATTCGTTAACGTATATGAAATACGCAACTTGTATTTCACCAAACAGATTAATGGTAATTTGTTTATTAGTGTTTTAATTTTAATCTACATAATTTTACTAATTATCTTTTGTTTATAGAGAATAAATCCTGATTCAACAAGAAAATATTATAAAGAACAATTAGAAATGGAAATTTATACGGATGTTCAAGTTTTATTTGTTGAATCTCCAAATGCTATATATGTTCAAAAAGTACGTTCGCTATAATAAAAACTAATTATATATATTATATGTTGTATAATCAGAATTAATTATTATTATAATTTATATAAATTACTAGTATTTATCCAGATATTTTTTTTTTATAATTGATAATTTTTTTATTATATACACATAATTGATTAAATATATATTAATAAGTGATTAAATATATATTATAGGCACATGGAAATAGATCATACTTCCATAAATTGATACAAGAAATAACAGACAATTATGAAAAAGATATGTCTGAGGAATATATCGCTACACCTTGTAAAGGTACATCTTCTGAATTTCTCTTATTAAATTTTTAATAAAATAATATTATGAAATATCAATATTATTATATATTCCTTGTCTTTCATTATGCATTATGCAACAATTTATTATGCAGTATGCATGTTCATTTTTTGCATAGATCTACCGTGTGCTGCGCCTGGAGTTGATGGTTTTTGGCATAGAGGATTAATATGCGAAGTTACCGAAAATACGGTGCAGGTTTTCTACGTGGATTTAGGATATACATTAATATTAAGTTACGATGCTATCAAACCACTACCTAAGAAATACATGAGTTGTAAAACACAAGTAATTGATGATTCATATCAATTCCATATATATACATACATATATATAATTGATATATATATACTTTTATAATTCTACAAAAATAATTTTTTTAAAATAAAATACTATTCACCAGGCTATAAAAGTTTCATTGAGAAATGTAAAGCCTGATGATAAAAACCAATGGGAATCGGAAACGACAGAATTTATAAAAAAATATCTAATGGATAGAAAAAAATTCAGAGTTATTCCTTTTAACAAGATCGGAGATACGTATGATGTTATTATGTATACATATGATAAAATTAATGTCGCTAATCTATTAATAAAAAAAAATGATATAACATTATATTCTAATTCGAGGTAAATATTTTAAATATATATGAAATGATTTTCTTAAAGAAACCAAAAACTATATCGATGGTCTTATCATCAATATTTTTGATTAATTAATTTTTAGTATTTATGAATATTTTGAAATCGTATCGATTATTAAAAATGTAAACATTATCTTATCTTTTTTTCGCAAATGTACTAGTGAATATTCTTGCAACATATTAAATAATAGGATTTTTTTTAGAGAATCATTTAAAAACAATGATCTATTTAAATATTTGTAAATAACAAAAGTTACATCAGTTTTATATTAAAACTATTGATTTTAAGACCTATAATATCTTCTATTTTTCTGAATTAATATTATAAGCCATTAAAGTTTCGAACTCTTTCTTTCTATCATTTTATATCATCTTTTTTATTTTTTACATTATTCTTATTACTTCTGAAATTTATTAAAATCAATTTATTAAATAGAAACACAAAAAAAATATAATAAAATATATATAATATATATATATTCATATAAACAATTTTTTTTTTTCGTTTTATATCACAGTTCACTCAGTACAAGTATGAGTAAAAAATCTGAAAGTAAAAAAAATAAATTTAGAAAAAGTGCTAGTTGTACAGAATTACCAGATGAACTTTATGATGATCCGATAAATTTAAACACAAAAACCAAAAATGTAGACGAAAATGAAGATCCTTTCAAAGTATGTGTTTTAATACACCAAGTATTATCTCCGGACAGTATTTACGTTTCTGATGCCACTTGTGATCAAAGTGATGTAGAAAAAATGATGAAACAAATGCAAGAATTTTATAACAAGTATCGTCCCGCGAAACGAGACATTTGGAACAAGGATTCTGCTTGTGCAGTTTATTTTGCAAGGAGTGACATGTATTATCGTGGTAAAATCATTGATATAAAAATCGACAATAAAGTAGTCGTATTTTTATATGACATAGGAATCGAAGAAACTGTCTCAATTAATGATATACAATCATTGTATCCATGGTTTTCTAAAATACCAACATACGTTTTTAAAATAAAGCTGACAGGTATATTGCCGTGCGGAGGATCCTCTACGTGGCCATCATTATCTTGTGAGAAATTGCACGAAATTATAAACAACAATCAGAATTCTAAGTTTTACATATCTAAATTGGTAAACATTATATTAACATTAATTATTATAACATTATTCTAATATTTATTACTATATTATCTAATGCCTATATCTACAGTCATATTGTAATAATATAACATTTTTGATATTTAACATGTTCTGGACCATGAAAAATATAAATGTCTTGTCAATATATTGAAGTAATAAAATTATTATTTATATTTTATCTTTTCAAATCATAATTGTTGTTTATATATTTTTTTTTATTATTTTATAGGAAGAAGAAGAAACAGAAGACTCCGCGATACCAGTTGAATTATGGATTAAACAAGTAAAAATGGATGGACCATTAGCACCGACAAGATACGAAATTAATTCTGTCAATAGAATGTTAGTCGAAGATGGAGTAGCCTTGCCTGTAAAAGAGTACGAAATTATATCAAAATATTTTTTAAAATGATATATTTCAATTCAATGTTTTATTAATACTTAAAAATCTTTTTAGATATGCAAAAAAAAGAGATAAAATTTTAGCAATTGAATTAAAACGACAATTAGTAAAAAAATTAGAAAGATTAACGAAATATGAGTCAAATGTGAAATGGTTTCAAATTAATGATGACATTTGCGATCCCATTACTGATAAAATGATATGGGACACAGTATTACATTATTCAGATTCTGACTCTGATAGTCAAAATTGTACTAATATGGAAAAAATACTTGATAATATTCCCTCGCTTCCAAAATTATCATCTTGGTTACCGGTAAAAACAATAGAAGAAGATACATTTATTGCTATACCGACATACATCGATAATAATGGCTTCTTGTATCTTCATTCTAAAACACAAAGTATAACTTTTTTAAAATTTTTAAAAAATATTCCAATAAATTTCATAATAAAAAATAATTTTAGTAATTTAATAATATATTTACATTATGTTTTTTTTTTATAATTCATACAATTTTTATTGATTTTTCTCTAGATGTTAAAATATTACAATATATAGAATTAAAATTAGAAAAACTATATAAAAATTGTCCAATTGAATCTTGTGATACTGTATGGGCTGTAGGAGATTTATGCATTGCACAATATCATGCAAATAAAAAATGGTATCGAGGAAAAGTAGTAGAAATTCGAGAAAATAATATAATTAATGTAATCAAAATTATTCATCAAAAATTCATTATAAATTTTTATAATGATATAAATAAAAGTATATTATAATAATATAAAAATTATTACAGGTGGAATTTATAGATTATGGAAACATTGAAGAATGTACAATTGGAACTTTAAAAAAAAAAGTTATTTTAGAAGATATACCAATTCAATGCACAAAATGTGTAATTTATGGTTTAAATCCAGTAAGTGATTTAAATATTTTCATGTATTATCAATCGATCAATGCATTCTAGAATTTTTGATTGACTTTATTTCTCTGATAGGGAAATGGAACATGGATGACAGAAGATTTAGATAGAATACATAGTCTTCTCATTGAACAAGAATGTGAAGTGACAGTCTTAAATAAAACTAAAACACATTTCATTGTAAGTAATAAAAAATAAAGCTTTATTTATCGATAAAATTAATAATGCTTGTGCTTATAAAATAAATTATGATATTTTAAACGTGATATAATAATTAGATTTTATTTTTAATTATTTAATATATTTTTTACTTTATTATGATTTTTGTTGCATTTTTTCAGATTTCTTTAACCATATTGCCAAACAGACAATGTAATGAAAAAAGTGATTTAATTGCATTTCTTATCAATAAATGGAATATGAATATTAATCCCAATATTGAAATTACCATATCCGAAAATAGTATATTTACAATTATTACCTCAGATATAATTACGGAAAACTCAAGATCGCTTTGTTCAGATGATGATATAATAAAAGATCCAATTATTAGAGGAAATTCTGTATTACTTCCACTTACAAATGTTGTAAATGAAAATGAAAACGATACTATTACAGACGTTGAAAATATATCATTACGTAAATTAAAAAATGAAATAATTACTTCAACTCCTAACATTGTTTCTGAAGAAAATCTTGCAATGAATTATAAATTTGTAAATATACCAAAAGATATAGATTATATTGAAATAGAATTATGTTGTAGTATCAGTCCTACTAAATTTTACGCTCAATTAAAAGAAAATTCCCATTCTATAGTATGTAATAAAATGTTCATACACACACACACACACACACACACACACACATATATATATATTTAATTTTTTCATTATATTTTAAATATTTAAAATTACATTCCAGACTTTAAATGAATATTATACACAATATAAACTTTTAATGAATGATTTACAAGAAAATGCTTACAAACAACCTTTGATTACAAACTTTATACCTAGTAAGTATTACTTATATAATAATTATTTAAAACAAAAACTTATTCTTAATTCAAATTGAAATGGTAAAAGAATTAAATAACAAATAATTGTATGGTTCTATTTTTTTATGCATCTTTTAAACTAAAGTAAATCTAAATCTGTTATAGATACGCCATGTTGTGCAAAATTCAATGATGATCTTTGGTATCGATGTTTAATAACAGAATCAGAACCTATTGTAAATTCGGATAACATTGTAATTAAGCTGCTTTATGTTGATTATGGTAATGATGAATATAGAAAAATAAATTCTCAAGAGTAAGTAATACTTACCTATTTTATATTATTATAATATCAATATATTATTATATTTTAATATTAAAACTCTTTTTTTTACAAGATGTGAATTACATATTTTAAAAGAAGAATGGATGGATTTACCCTCTATTGCAATAAAATGTAAATTATGGAATATTAAAGTTGCTTCTACAGCAGATTACAACGAACTAGTATCTCAATTTCAACAAAAAATTTATAATAGAAGTGTTCTAGCTAAAATTAAAGTAAGGAATTATATATATAAATATATATATTATTATGTGTTGTTTACTAATGTTATTTACTAATCAATGATAAATAATAGAATTAATCATTTTAGGAAATCAATAAAGAATACATGAGCGTTGAATTATACGAAGACGAAAAATTTGAAAACATCATATATAATAGTCTTATTGAAGAAGGTTTATTTGAAGTTAGAAAAAATTAAATTGACAATCCATATTCTTAAATAATAATACATGTTTATTTCTGATATTTATAATGATAAGTTAATATAAAATTATTAAGTTTCAATGTAATTTTATGTTGAATTCATTCTTGTGATATTATTTTCTGTTTTATTATATTATTATTAATATCAAAAACAAATTTTTTTTTAAACTTGATGCTCATATCGAAATAAGTTTATACATTAAACTATTACGATTTTTATAAAAAGTAAAATATTTTTACAAGAATTTAAATGTTTATTATTATAAAAACAAGCAAAATTATTAAAAATATTAACGTTGTGCACTTTTAGCAATCTGTTCTTTTAATAATAAAATACTTTGCCTTTGTTCAGGTGGTAACATAGCAATTTGTTCGTCCGATAATTGTAATACTTGCATTATTAAAGCCGCCTAAAATGAAATTAATAATTATTTTCATGTTTAGTTATTTTCTATGTATCTAAGAATAATATGAAATTTTATATATTTTTATATAAATTTGACTGATATTTATACATTGCTTCTTTTTAAATACCTTCTCTTGATCAGATGCTCCACTCGGTATATTTCCTGCTGGAGACATGCCTGCCATAAGTCTTGATGTTGCAGATGTAGTTGACGTGGTCAATGAAGTAACAGGAGTTGCTACACTAGCTGTAGCAACATTTGAAGATTGACCAGTAGGTGCAACAACAGGTCTTGGCACCACTGGTGGTGCAACTGGTACTGGTGCTAAAAAATCGAATTATCAAGCTAATTTGATTAAATAAATAATATAAAGAATCAATTAAATTTAGTTAAATTTATAATTATATTATAAAAAACAAAAAAGATTTGAAAAACTTACGATTAGCTTTTGTAATTCTAGGATCAATAGGCATTCTTGGATCTCTGGGATCTCTTGGATCTCTACCAAATCTATCTGTTCTTGGATCACGACAGAAACTGAAAAAAATTATATACTTTTAGAACATTTTAAATATTTCGATTTTACGTTGTCTAAAGTAATTGTAGAACCTCTCAACTCCTTCAACAGGAAGTGTGCTGTAAAAAAGAATATATTCTTAAGATACATTAATTAAAAATTTTTTTTTAACATGAAAGAAATACTAACTTGTCTGAAATATTAAATGTGTTAATTCCTCTAGGATCTGTATTGGCAGATACAACTGAGGATGAACTAACAGGTGTTGGTTGTACTTGTTGTGGTCCTCTTAGATCTTGATCCATTCTAGCTAAACGTGGATCCATTTGTCTGTCCAATGTACGTAAATCAACATCTTGTCCTATTGTAAAATACCATTGTTTTTATATTATAAAGTATTTTAATATAATAAATTTAATAATTACATTTAATATAAGTGTTATTCTATTATTAAATATTATTATATATTATTATTGTAAATATTACAAAGGAAAAAATAAATGAAAATAAATTTATTAAATATAATATAAAAATATAAAAATAAATACATTTATCTTAATCATTTTGATATTAAAAGCTTATCTACATTCAAATAAATAAAATTAAAATTCTGTTCTCACCAGCAAAAATAGATGCTGGAGGATTAGTAACTGTCGTCGGACGTGTAGATGCCCATGGTTCTTCAATTCGGGGTGCAACTGAATGTACATTTGGTTTATCAGAAGGTGTTAATACACCTGGGATCGGATTTGCTTTATGTAACATATTAACTGCTGTATGGGGATCCACTATTCTCATTACTACCTGAGCTTGTAATAAAGCATATGCTAATTGAGGATTTTGAAGCAACATTTGACGTGCCTCATTTGGATTGTTTTGTACACAAAGTTTCATTTGTTTCATAAGTTCAAACATTTGCTCAGGTGGTAAAGATGCAACAGCTTTGCTTATAGCTTCTGGAGCTTTATCTGATTGTACTGCTTCCCCATATGGATTTTCAGTATTTTGTCCTTGTAAAAGACTTTGCATTTCCATTCGACTTTTTTCTGTACATGCATTATCAACCCTTAATGTTCTTCCACCAATTTCATAACCATTTAAATTTCTCATAGCACTAAGAGCTGTTTCTTGATCTTTATATTCACAAAAGCCATATCCTTTAGGCTTGCCTGTTTCTCGATCAAATACTAATCTAATTAAATCAATTAAAAATTTATGGTAAATTAACTTTTAACTTTAAATATATATGAAAAAAATATAAAAAAAAAATGTTATGAATATATATTCTATATGAAACAGAAATAAATATTTAATATTAAAATAAAATATTTTATCTAAATAGTAATAAATATTTTAAATTTTTATATATTAATATATTATTTTTTTATATTTTTTTTATATATTAAATATATAAATTTTAAAGAATATGTTTAATAAATAATAGATAAAAAATTAAAATAAAATTTTATTATAAGATTATAATTATGAAAAATAATTATTTCATTAATAATTGATAATATTTTAAATGCATAATCAACTTACTTAAATGAAAGCACTGGTCCAACTTCACTAAAAATATCCTTTAAATTTTCTTCTGTAGCTTCGTACGGGATATTCCCGACTATTAAAAAACATCACGAGTATTTGAAGGTTATGCGATATATTATTAATAACAATAATTTAGCATTAAACAATATTTCTTACCGAAAACACTTCGCATAGACTTGTCCATGAGTGATTGATCAGAAATAGTTGAATTACTCATTTTTGCAATTTATTCGCTTTTGTTTATCGTTCGAAGTTTGAACACAGCACTAGTTTTCCTATAGAAAACATACAACGAAATCCAATACACATTGATGCATATTCAATCAATATATATTTATATCAATTATTTTTTTCCAAATATGAATCATTTTAAATTATTTAATATTTAATCACATAAAATATAAATATGAACGTATTAATTAGTTTTAAACTCCTAAAAAATAAAATTTAAAATTAAAAAAGATAAATTAATATATAAAATTCTATTTTAATAATTTTATTTTTTTATTACATGTACACATATTAATTTTATTTTATAATAAAATATATTTTTTTAATATTATAATTATTATAATAATATATTATTGCATATATAAATATTTTTAAATTAAAAAATAACTCGGTATATTTTTAATAAATTTGTTATTAACTTATTTTTTTATTTATTATAGATAGAATAGTTTTTATAATGAATAATGTTAATAATTTTAATATAATAAAATAATTTTAATATAATAAAATAATTGTTATTATATCAAATTATAATTTAATATAATCATTTAATGATGGAACAATCTCAGATTAGTATGAATTAATACTATTTTATGTTCATCACAAGCTTGTATTATTGCTTCATCATTTACAGAACCAGAAGGACTTGCAATATATTTAACACCACTCTGTAATTAAATAATTTTTTAATTAATGGTTTTAAAAATGAATATGATATAATAATTAAATTACATACTAATTTAGCTCTATCCACATTATCTCTAAATGGAAAAAAAGCATCACTACTCAAAGCAATATTATCTGCTTTTTTTATCCATTCTATTCTTTCATTTTCTAAAAGTTTCTGTGGTACTTCCTCATACATTGCTTCCCAAGAAGCTTCATCCATGTCTTTCCCAATAAATCCGTTTACATAATTGTCAATAGCATTTGAAATTTCTGCTCTTTTTACATTTTTCTTAAATTTCATATTAATAACTTTAGGATGCTGTCGAAGCCACCTGAAAATAAATATCATATTATAACATTCAATAATATTAATATGTCAATATTAATAATATCAAATATTGAAAGTGTAATATACCAATTATCAGCTTTATCACCAGCAAGTCTTGTACAATGAATTCTTGATTGTTGTCCTGCACCAATTCCAATTACTTGCCCATCTTTTGCATAGCATACTGAATTACTTTGTGTATATTTTAAAGCAATAGTAGCTACAATTAAATCCCTCATGGCAGAATCAGAAATGGTTGTATACTTTTTGGTTACTATATTAGAAAATATATTTCTATCAATAATTGCATCATTACGTTTTTGTTCCATAGTTAATCCAAATAAAACTCTATGCTCCATTTGAGGTGGCATATAATTTGGATCAATTTGAAGTATACAATAGGCACCATTTTTTTTCTTTTTTAAAATTTTGAGTGCATTTTCTGAATAATCAGGTGCAATAATGCCATCAGAAACCTCTCTAAAATTTTTTATAAATATATAAATAAATAATTTGTTCATTTCATTCTTTGATTATAACATATATTACCTAGATATAATTTTAGCAGTAACTTCATCACATGTATCTGATAATGCTATAAAATCTCCAAAACTAGACATTCTATCGGCTCCTCGTGCACGCGCATAAGCAGTTGCTAATGGTGTAAGCTGGTCTAATAAATCATCTACTTGACATAATTTTGCTTGTACTATGTCTAATGGCACAGCAACTGCTGCCCCAGCTGGACTAACATGCTTAAAAGATGTTGCAGCTGGTAAATTTAGAGCTACTTTCAATTCTTTTACTAATTGATAACCATTTAATGCATCACAGAGATTAATAAAACCGGGAGAACCATTTACTACTGTTAATGGTAATTTATCTAAAGTTGTAAAAATTTGTGCAGGTTTTTGATGAGGATTCATTCCATATCTCAATGTCAATTGAGAAACTCCATTACTATATTGTTTACGGAAATAATCTGAGATTGCATTATCATATTCTGCTGTATGAGTAAATGCTTTAACTGCTAACAACTGTCTAAAAATATGAGAGAAATTATTAAAAATATAGAATAAATTATTTTATCTAAAATTTATTTTAATATAAATTATTAAAAATATAAAATAAATTACTTTCTCTAAAATTTATTTTAATAAAGTATATATTTTAATAAATACTATTTTTTTTTAATTTAAATTTTTAAATTTAAATACCTAGTTTCCAAAGAGGTATCTTTGTTAATAGAAGATTGCATCTCTTTTCCAACTTTTTCATAATCATTAGGATCACAAATAACTGTTACTCTATTATGATTTTTAGCAGCAGCTCGTAATAAAGTTACTCCACCAATATCTATGTTTTCTATTGCATCTTCAATTTTTACTTCTAGTTTTGTAACTGTATTTACAAATGGATATAAGTTACATACTACAAGTTGAATAAGTTCATAATTTTGTTTATGAAGATCTTGCTGATCTGACTCTGTGAATCTAGCTAATATACCTACAAAATAAAAAAAATTCTTATATAATATCATCTATATAATATAAATAATATAAATAATATTAAAAATAAATTTAAATATATAGATTCATTCATACCAGCATGAACAGCAGGATGAAGAGTTTTAACTCTTCCATTAAGCATTTCAGGAGCACCAGTAATATTAGAAACATCTTTTATTGGAAGACCAGCATTTCTCAAAGATTTTGCTGTTCCACCAGAAGCAACTAATGTCAAACCTAGTTCATGTAATTTTTTAGCAAATGGTAAAAGATTTGTTTTATCAGAGACACTTAATAATGCTGCAAATGTAAAATAAAATAAAATAATTAATTAATAAATAAAATAATAAATTAATAAATTATATAAAAATAAAATATTATAAATTATATATTAAAAATAATATTTTTATAAATATAGTTATAATAATTACAATTATATATATATAATACAATAATACAATAATTACAATATATTTATGATTGAAATAATAATTATGATATAATTATGATATGATATAATATAATATGATATTATAATATAATATATCATATAATTAATAAATAATATATTAAAAACATAATATTTAAAAACATTAGAAAATTAATCATAATTTTATAGTTGAAAAAGCATATTTTGTAAATATTTATAATAAATTTTATTTATTTTTCCAAATTTTCTCTTGAATTTAATTGTAAATTTAACTCACCTAAATTTCCACTAGACATGATATTTCTTCTAAAAATATTATTCTAAAAAGAAATTTCAATCAAAATAATTTATATACAATATCCAATACAAGTTTTCGTACGATCTATAGAATAGATTCAACAAGTGTGTAGTTTCAAACTCCGACAGTAATTTCCAACAGCCCGTAATTCATACTGTATATATATATATATAAACATGTTCTGATATAATATTATAACTGATATTACATACAAAACAACAATCAAAATATCTTATAATTCGTGGGGGTCTTAAAGATCAAATGTTATCTTATTGAATTGAATAAAATATTATACAATAATATATGATACTGTATAAAGAGCAAACATTAATTTGTAAAAAAAACATAATTTCCAATAATAAATTATATTTTTATCGTTCAAATTTGTTATATCTTTTTGTATATCATTATAATGATAGAATCGTGTAATAAATCGTACATATTTTACAATCGTAAGATATTTTTTATATTATGCAAAAAACAACGAAATATATAAAAATATTATAATAATTATATATATATATATATATATATATATATATATATATATATATATATAATTTTTTAAAATGAATCAAATCAAATACAAATCAAATATAAATTAAGTTTTTAATTATGCACATTTTTAGAGATTATTGTATGAATAATTAATAATTATTTTATAGAAAGATTTATAATTCATTTCAAAAGATATGTTTAAATTAATAAAAACTAATAATGTTAAATATTAATGCAAAATTCATTTAAAAAAAATGTAATAAATATAATAAATTTCATAGACAAAATTATTAAAAATATTAAAATAACCTAAATCTATTTTTTTATTATATTTAAATAATGTAAGATATGTAAAATAAATTTTATTTAATATTAATCTAAATTTATTTAATATTTATAATCTAAAAAGATAATTAAATATTATTATAAAAGTTATTTAGATAATAGACTATATATATAACAAAACAAAAATATAACTATATATTATTTAATTTTTATTAAATTAAAGGGTTATAAAGAATGAAATGCAGGAATATTTTTTACTTATAATTCATTTCATGTAAAGAAACATTTTAATTTATTTCATAAAATTTATTATGCACATTTTTCAGTTTTTAATGCAATAAATTAATCACCGTTAATAACAACAATGCTTATTATTTTAGATAAAATAGTTTCATCATTTTTTAGATTTAAAATATGTTTTTAGTTAAAATAAATTAAATGCATTAATAAAAATAAAGCAATTGAATTATTACTGATCTAATTATTATTGTTAATAATTATATTGATCAATGTTATATTTTAAAAGAAAACAATGTTATATTTTAAAAGAAAACAAAATGTTACATCAGTATATAATAATAAATATAATGTTAACAGGCATATTTTTATTAATGAGCATATTAAAATAAAAAACTGTATTTAAAATCATTTCATGATAATAAAGAAAATAATTATAGCCTGTCTCATAAAATTCATATAGTTTTCTATTTATAAAGAACTAACTATTCATATTGTAAAATCGTTATCACCTAAAAATTTCAATGAAAAAAATTTCATGGTTGCATATTTCATAGTACTTTTAAACAAGCATTTCTAAAACAATTACATATTATTTGCATTTTATAAAGATAATAAAACTCTAAATATAAGGATTTAAAATTAAAAAATACACCAATGTACAAATAAAAGTTAAATAAAAATTCTATATTTTTTTTGAAAAGTATTGCATTAAACTACTGAACTAACTTATTGAATCTTAACATTATCACATTTGTTTGTTTTTTGCGAATATCGCAATAATTTTTATAATTTAATTGTTAAATTTTTATGATAAAGATTTTTTAAATCTTATTTATTATTAGTTAAAAAACAAAAAAAATTTTTTTTTCTATCTAATTATAAATGATATATTGGGATTTGGCACAAATATAATTTCAAAAAAATCAGACATATCAAAATATGACTATTATACATATTTATGCTTATTTTTGTATATATTTTTATTTTAAAAATAAATATTATCAAAAATATTTTCCAATAAAACTGAAAACATTAAATATTAAATATATATCTATGAGAAACGTTCATTATATTAGACAGTGATTTTAATGCAGCACTTTATTTTTACATAAAAAATTAAATTTTTCTACATATAATGTAATTCCATACTTTTTTATGATGACATAAATTGTATTTATTAAAAAATTAATAAATTTTTTTTAAAGTATCGTTAAAGTATTTAAATGTTTATATTTTTTATATATAGAGGAACAATATTAGTATTTTAATCCTGAGAAGCAACATAAATTATTCAAAAAAAATTTTTGTCAAATTTTTGTTAGTAAATACATAATTTGATTTTTCTTTCTTATATTCTTGTAAAGAAAGATAATCATCTAAAAAAAAATATTTTACAATATTGAATTTTTTTTCATTAAATTCATTAAAACAAATTTTTCCTAAATTCTGATTACTATAGAATCAGATTTGGAAAAAAACTGATTGTTACAGTTCAATATTACAATTTTTTAAACTATATAAAATAAATCAATTTTTAACTAATTCTTTTTAATTTCTCTTTTTCGTAAAAATCTAATAATGGCAACTTCCTTTCTTAACACTTTCACAATAACTAAAACATACTACTTTTTTGGCGAATTCAGTAAATCTATACGCTCTTTTTCTTCTTCTGTGAGAAATATTTTGGTAATTACTATATCACCTGTACTATATGTTTGGCAAGCCACATTATTCAGAGTATTACGATCTGATCGTGGACTTTTATTTTTATCTTGACATGAACATACACATTTTGTTGGAGATACATCTGCACTGCTGGAGGAAAATTGATCAGTTGCAGAACCAGTAACAGCTGAAAGAATAGCTTCTAATTTTTCGATTTTTTCAAATCTATCCATTCGTCCATCAGATAGAATTTCATCTACCATTTGCATTGATTCTGTAAGACTTGGTGTATCAGAATTTCTTGGTGACAATATACCACCTATAGATACAAATATATAAATATATATAATAGCAATCGTGAAAACAAACTAATTAAACATTAAATTAAATTATTAACAATAAATAAAAAAATTCATACCTGAATGTGAATTTTCAGAAGTATAACTTTCCATACTATGATATTCTGAATCTTCAATTTTATCTTCATCATCATCATCGCTACTTTCTCCTTTATCTTGACCCATATTTTCAAGTTTTTCTAATTTTCTTGCAACTTTGTAACTGCCTTTCAATTTCTCTTTTTCATCCTCAGTAAGATCAAGATAACGCAAAAGACGTATTTCACGATTACTTAAAACAATATTTTTGGTGGTTGCTTCTTCCATTCTTTTTTTTAAATCTGCAACTTCTGTTTCTACTTTTCGTTGTTTCTTTCGTGCTTTTACTTCTGCAGGTTTGATATGTAATTGAATTTGTTCCTCACATAGTTCATTAAAAAGAACTTGTACTTCTGGTTTTATGAGTCTAATAATATTAAAATATTAAAAAAAATTATAATTAACAAAAAATATCCATTTTTATGTTTTTTTTTAGAATATTAAAAAATTAGATGAAAATATAACAAAATATATGTATAATTAAAAATTAATGAAATTTTTTTTTATTCAAATTTTATTATTTTTTGAATTCAATTGAATCAATTTTAAACATCTTTAATGAAAAATTTAATTACTTTAGTTTTTTAAAATAAATTGTAAAAAATAACTACTATTTTACTAATATGTATATATTGAAAAAATCATTCAATAAATAAAGCATGATTAAACAATATACCTAGACATGGAAATATATATTTGTGGAACCAAACTCAAAACATCACTACTAGCATAAATGAGCATATCTCGTGTTAGTGGACGCCTACACCAATATCTTTGATTATTACGATAGATATTTTTCAATTGTTCTTTTAATGGATTACTTGGAGCACCATAATGATCACATAGTGTATTCAAATTAACATTTTTAACTTTATATACAGGTTTACCAGTTTCTTGAAACTGCAGTACAGCATGAGCTGCCTACAAATAGAAATATAATTTATCTTTCAATCATACTTTTATTATTTTATGTTGTAAAACTTTTTTGAAGAATTTTAATAATTATAATTCAAATACCTGTGTATCAAAAACATTATTCAACATAATCTTAAATTGTCTGTACAAATTGACACTGTCATTTCTACAATCATGAATTACCTAAAATAATTAAAATAAAATTATTAAAATATAAATAAATTTATATAATACAACAAAATTTGAGTAGAGTTTTGGTTATTTCTTACTTTAATAACATCTTTATGTTCTAGAAGTTTTTGAAGGCCTCCAGCTTGTACAAGATTAGGACAAGCAAATAAATCAAATACATATGCTTGACCAGACATAGTTCCAATTTGTACAAGTGTCAATTGTCCTTTAACCCCTAAATTTATTCCTTCACAATCAAATGAAACAACAATTTTACCATCAGGAGAAGGTTTACGAGGATTTATTATATCTTCTATAATTTGAAGACTTTCTCTTGGATTTACTATTACTCTTGTCTGTTGCAATACCTTTAGTTTCCAAGCATCCCCCATTTGCATAGTTTGTAAACTCCTATCCTTTTCTGTATTATCTGCCAAAGTCTTCATTACAAGTGTATTTATTCTTTGTTTTAAAGTTTGTTGTTGCAAGCTTATTGGAGAAGTACTATTGCTTTCAATTGATGGAAAATGAGAATTTTGTATATTATTAATCTGACTTGTAATATTGATATTAGTAGATTCTGAATTAATTATTTGTGGAGATACTTGAGTATTGCTTGATTGAATAATTTGATTTAAATTTGTTTGACTTGCAGTACTATTTTGACTTCGTGAAGAATTTGTAAATCTTGTTTTTGCTTTTCCTTCTATGGTAGAAGACTTTGGCCTTCCAATTAATGTTACTAAATTACTTTGAACATGAAATGCATCTGGGAACATTTTGACAAATGTACACAAATCTTGTGGTGTTTTAAATATTGAAGTCCAATTTTCATATGAAAATTTATCATTAACTATATTAAACATTTGATCTACAAGAATTGGACCCTTTTGTTCAATGCATTCACAAAGAAAATCTAATAATTTTGCAGTAATCTCTGGATCTATAGGTATATCTGGTTCTAATTCTACAAAAGGTTCTGCTTTCATGCCTTCATATTGCTTTAACATTACATTATCTTCAGTAACTACAAAAGCATCAGGATATTTTAAAAGAAAATCTCTAAATTCTTTATAGTGTTGACCAGAAATATGTCTAACTTCTGGAGAAGCTTGGGATCGATGTCCTAAAAGACTCTTTATTGGTACTTCTGTACCAATTCCATACTGCATTAATTTATTTGTAAAATATTCTACAGCCTCTCGAGCATAATCGCGTTTACCACCTAATTTACATCCATTTTCTTCCTCTACAACTTGTTGAAAAGTATTTACCGATACATAATCACCATTAATAATAAAAAGCATTGGGTATTGAGCTAAAAATTTTTTAAGGCCACTTTGTGATCCACCAGCTATTTGGCGCATTTCTTTTGTAAATCCTTTAGCTCCAAATTGACAACTTAAATCATGTAAAGTACGTGGACCACCTTTATCCACAAGAAGTTCCAGAAAAAATAAAAGTGTCATATTTCGTACAGTCTCATATTCTGAACTATCCATTTTTCTACTTTATTTGTTGCTTCAAAAGAAGAGACTTTTTATTAATTATAATATCCAAAAAAATCTTGTCATGATATATCCTAAATATAATAATTAAATTTTAGTTAATTTTAAATATCAATAATGTTAATAATATAAATATTTTTCTTTTATTATTTAATCTTTTCTTTTTTTTATTCATTTAAAAAAGAAACACTTTAAAAAAATACTAAAGTTTTATTTATTTTATATTGAACATTTCTTAATCTAAATCATTATATCTAACTTATTAATATAGAAATATAATTAAATTAAAATGTGTATTTACCATTATGATGATTATCAAATATTAAGGATATAAGCATAAAAATAAATTATTGCCATCTCTGATTATATACTTTTATAAATATCTCATTAATATTTTCATCCAAAAAAAATATTTATTTCAAGATTAATTAAATTCCAATGATTAAATAATTGCACAGCCACCATAACAAGGGAAAAGATCTAAAAATTCATAACATAAATAGTTAAATATAAGTAACAATTAAAAAAAATTATAAAATATTTTATAAAAATAAATCTAATTTTCATATTTTATTAAACTTATATTTTTTTTCATACAAACCTTATATTATGAATAACTAGGCTTCCAGTTGATATAATTTACTTTTTGACAATACAATATGTATTGTATAAAATAGGAACATTATAAATTTTTGTTTTTAAATACAATAGTATGATAACCTAATAAACATAAAAATAAATTGTTATATAAATATATAATATATATTTGTTTAATATCAAGAATCAATGTTTAGTAATGAATAATAAAATAACTCTATTAAGATTAAAATGAAATTGCAATGAATGAATTGTGCAAAATATTTGTGGAACATAAATACAAGAAATCTGCCCACCTATAATATTTATGATTAGTTGTTCCTATATTATTTGCATTTTAAATCGAAGGATTAATCTGTTTATTTCACAATTTATTAAAGTATCACAGTCCATATCACGTATAAGACATATGTCATTAATTCATTATAATACACATTACTACTGTGTAATTCGACATTAAATAATATAATAATTACCTATAATAAATAAAATTTCGCTGAACTTCGATACATATCAGATACAGATTTCAGAATTGACGATATCTAAATTCTAAGATATCACAGGTCAAACAACTCTCTGACATAGATTTAGAATACCACGCCACACTAATGATCTCGATATGTATTCCTATAGTGTTTGTGAAGCATTCTTGAAATCGTTCTTTTCTTAATTAATAATGATAAATATATTTTATCAGAAAGTTTTATTGTATCTTGTCTAATATTAAATGGTAAAATTTCTATCATTTGCCAATGTAGTGCACCGTGCAATATATCAATATCATCCTATACATACTGATACACATATATCCAATTAATCTTCACTTGATAAAACAGAGACAAAAGAGAAGAGAAGAAATACTTCTACCAAAGAAACTATAATTACAAATAAAATACATAATAAGATTTTATCTTTCATGTATTAAATTATTAATATAAGATATATTCGTATAAGAAATCAAAAAAACTTTTTACAATTTAAATCGATGAAAATTACATTCAATTTAATCATCAAAAATGATAAAGTTATCAGAAATAAAAAAATTTTCTTTTCTTAAATTTCAATATAAATTTCAATATCTATATGTTTATATAGATTATAATATATTAGATTGTATTTTAGATTTAGATAATCTAAATATTTGCGAATAATAAATTATTCATAAATAAAAAATTTTCTATTACAGTATAAAAAAATATCAATTTTTTATTTATACATTCTATTCATAAAAATGTCTTTAAATTTTAAATTCAATTTAGTTACACAAAAATAATTAATTATAAATATAAAATATATAAGTTATTAAATATATAATAAAAAATACATATAATACAATTATAAAATATGTATATTATATATAATATGTAATAAGATTATACAATAATGAATATTCTATAAACAATAAAATATAAATTCTAATATATGATATATAATATATTAAAATTTATATTTATTGTTTATATTAGAATTTACATTAAAAAAATCTGAATATTAACAATTTAATATCTAATAATACTATTTTTAATTGAAATATTAAAAGAAAATAAATTTGTTTTGTTTTTATTGTTTAAAAAATTTAAGGAATAATGAATATTGCATATATTTTTTATAAATATTTATTAAACGTATTTAAAAAATACTTAGTGAAATATTTTGTTCACTAGAATTTACTATGTATGTTATGTTGGCTATATTTTTGTTTCGAATCATTTATTATACAATTTGTTTGAAATGAGTTTCCAGTAGAATAAAAGTATTTTAAATAAAATATTATTATAAGAAATAATATATATTAAAATAATATAAATAATTCATAAAATTGTTACTGAAAATTTGAAATTTTAATTATTAGATAATATTTCTTTAAAAATATTTTTTATAATATATATATAAAAATTTTATAATAAAAGTGAATGTATATATAAATTATAATTATTAGTTTAGATTAAAATATGTTTTGTTATGATGAAGATGAATTGGAACCAAGACTTACACCAAAACCTGCATCTAAACTTGATGTAAGTTTTTTTCTAAGTAATTATTAACAAAATATCTTTCTAAATCTTTTATTGGTAAATAGTATTGGTAAATTTAAAATAAAATTATTTATTTTGTCTATATTTAATAAATATTTCATAAAAAATAAAATAAAAGTTTAATATCTATTAATAAAAAAAGAATAATATCTATTATAACTATTAATAAAGAATAAATATTAACAAACATAATAAATTTGTGAATAATAAGTTTTATTAAAATTTTTATCTATTTAAAATTTAAAAACTGAAAAATATCTGAAAAATAATATATTTTAATTAAAGAATTGATTATATATAATCAATTTTAACATTAAACTTATAACATAACTTATGTTTTTAATAAATTTTAGTGTTTTACAGTGCCATCAGTTCCTGAAGTTTCTTTAATATTTGATAAACCTTTGAGTTTTAAGACTTCAGAAAATACAAATTTTCATTCACCATTCATAAAACCTAAGAGTTTAATATGTAAAAATAATAATTCTTCTTCATTAAATGTTAATGGATCATATGCATCTTGGAAAGAACAAAATTACTCATGGAAACATCCATCTTCTTATACAATTTCTCATAAAGAACAATCTAAAGTAGAAGATAACATTGTAAATACTTCAAATAAATCTAAAGAAAAAAATGATACTTCAAGAACAGATATTTTTAATTCTTTACAAAACAGAGAAATAAATAGAAAAAATGATGATTGTTTTCATAAATATAATTATGAAATATCTGAGAATAATGTAACTCATATAGAAAGAAAACAGGATACAGAATGTAATGAAAAAAGACATGTAGATTCTATGTCTGCTATGTTACATATTAATAAGCCTGGCATTAATGCTGAAAATTATATTATTAATGAAAATGAATATTCCCCATCGTTACACAAAAGAAAGCTGACAATTAATGATTCTAAACAGAAAGTACCATATAATGATTCAGTTCCTGAATCAAATATACAAAATTTATCTATTAATCCAAATAAATTGCAACAAAATGAATTTCAATTACCACATTATTTAGGACAATATCCTTATTTTAATATGAATTCATATTCATTTCCTCAACTTCCATATTCTACTCATAACACAGATAATCAAGAAACAGTAAAGAATTTATTACAGATTATAAATAGTCAAAATGAACAAATTAAATCTTTACAAATACAAATAGATAGATTACTGAAAATGCAAGAAGAAAATTTAAGAGAAAAGAAAAGATGTTCTTGTTCATTTCAGTCACAAGAACATGATCAATTATATGCAAATTCTAATAATAATATTTTAGGTGTTTCTAATTATGTTACTGTACCAGAAAATACAAAAAAAAATATGTATCAAAAACAACCTCTTAAAGATAAAAGAAAAGATAATTATAACGAAAATGAAAATATAAATCAAAATGAATTGATATTAACAGATGCACAATCAAAAAAAACATTTATGGAAAAAAAAGTTTCAATTGGTGTAATGACAAGTTTTGAATTTACTGTACAAAATAATCCTTTTACAATGGATATTGAAAATTATGAAAAAAAAGATAGCCAACAAGAAAATTTTAAAATGCGTAATAATGTTTGTCTTGATACCAATGAATCATTAAGAAGATATAAGAATTCTTTTACTCGAATACCTGGTGCACAATTAGAAAATATAGTTGAAGATTCAGAAAGTTATATGTCATCTAGTCAACAACAAAGCAGTAACTTAAATGCAAGTACTTCTACAAAAGATTTAGAAAAACAAACATATGTAGATGTACGAAGAGAAACACATATTCATAGATCTGAATCTCCAAAATTATGTAAAGATATAACAATAAAATTAAATGAAACTGAAAATAAAATAAAAAAACATTTAAAAAATCGTACAGAGGAAGAAACAGACTATAAAACTATAAAAACATCAATGATACAAAGAAATGCAGAAAATGCTGAAAATCATATTCAAAAAAGTAGAAAGTTTAAAGAAAATATTCTTACTAATATGGATCAAAATAAAAAACAAAATATACAAGATAATGAATCTATACAAACAAGTAACTTTGTAAATAAATCTAATTATTATAATGATTATCAAAAAGAAGGACAGATTTCTAGATTTAAAAAAATCAATAGTATTGAAGATAGTTTGATTTTAAATGGTGATGATTTGAAAATAAATGAAAGACCACCTAGTCCAGAACCTAGTATTCATGTTGAAATGAATGAGTACTCTAGTGATGATGATAGCGAACATATTAAACATAGTTCAAAAGTGGGCTGGACATTTTATAATAATGTTATTGGACGAGTAAATCAATTATTGCAAAATTCTTGTATTATAGATGATCAACAACAAACAAAAATAAATCAAAATGAACGAGATGAAATTGAAAATAAAGCAGTACTAGATACTGTAAAAGTAG
Source organism: Apis florea (assembly GCF_048593485.1). Taxonomy (NCBI): domain Eukaryota; kingdom Metazoa; phylum Arthropoda; class Insecta; order Hymenoptera; family Apidae; genus Apis; species Apis florea. The sequence goes on along the minus strand of NW_028256416.1, from coordinate 6,282,520 downwards.
CTACATTAGAACAACTCAAAAAGCTTGGAATTAGTTTACATGAAAATTCAGAAGTTAAGGAAACAAACAATAGCAACAAGTATGTTTTACATTTTTTTAAAATTCATACATTAAAGAAATTGTTTATTTATATTAATATAATATATAATATAATTTAATCTAAGTAGCTTTTCACTTCATCATAGATGTTATATTTATATATATATTTAATTTTATATAAAATAGATTAAAATTATTTTAATAATTAAATCTATAATGTGAATACAAAATTTATTAATATCTATTAATAATTATTTGAAATAATTACTAAATGATTAATACTACAAGAAAGACAATGTTTTTCTATTATGTTTTATTTAAAATATAATAATGAAAAGTTGAAAAGAATATAATAATGAAAAATAGTTTAATCAAAGTTTTAAAGATTATTTTATAAAAATATAGAAAGTCATTTTGTAGAAATGTTATTTAAAAAAATAATAAATTTATTTATTTATATTTGTTATTATATCGAAACAAAAACATGACACTTTACTTAAAAAAATTTAAAATGATCTTCAAATAATCATCAAAATTTTGATCAAATAATTTTTATATTTTACATGAAACAAAAAAAAGCATGAAAAGCACTTTTATGATGAGTCCTTTATCGAATGTCCTTTATAATTTTAATTTACATATTCTATTTAATTAAGTTTGCACTATGAATGATAAATAACCTTAAGAATTTATTTAAAAGGAAAGCATTTGATTTATCATTTTATCCGCGTTTGGATTACCAAACAAATATGACACAAACTACAAGTGCTGTAAATGAAACAAATACAAGTATGCATATGAAGGCATTAGCTTTAAAATATCTAAGTGATGAACAACTTGCTGAATTAGCAGTACAAAGACAAAGTTCATCTCTTCAGCATCTCATGGTTAGCAATGTTCAAGGTACAAATATGTCTTTTGCCACAATGCGTTATTTAGAAAGATATCAACTGCTTCCAGGAAAAAATAATATTCAAGTAGAAGGTAAAAAAAATAAAATAATTTTTTTAATAATATTATAATTAATTAAATTAAATTAATAAAATAGCAATAAGAAATAACAAATTTTTATTCTATTCCTCAGATATTGGTAAAAATGATGGATCTCCAAAGGTTGATTTAAAAATTACAGATTCAAAAAGTAATTTGAAAACATTACAACGTTTTCCATTTAACCAAACACCTAGAACAACTTGTCCCAGTAAGATTTTAGATATTTCGACTTTAAAACGGCAACCTAAACTTTTATAAAAAATTAATATATAAAATGAAAGTTATAACATTTGTATTTCTTAAAATTGTTGATTTCTTAATTTTAAGTTTTAGATTTTAATTATTATTATTAATAATTATATCTATACATGTTTTTTGCTTAGTTATAAAATTTATATCATAAATAGCTCTGAATAATTATTTTTTAAATAATCAAAGGATTAAAGGTATTCAAAAAATATTTTTATGACATACTTTATATTATTTATTCTATATGTAATAAATATAACTCAATTTTAAAAATGAAATATTTTGATATTATAGAATAATTTATATAATATAATGATTTATTAGAAGACATTATATAAAAAAAATTAATAATTCTAATTTAACATATAAGTATATCCTGTATTCATAAAATTAATAATATTTTTATATATTTTGTTTTAAAATATAAAATAAATAAATTGAATTTTTTATTAAATAGTAAAAATTTTCCAATCTATAAATTTTCAACATTAATATACAACAATCATAATTTATTCATTATTATCATCTTAAAATATATAAAAATGTGTATCAAAATTAATTTAAAATAAATTTTTGTAATAAAACAAATTTTATTCAAACAACTCGATAATGATAAAATTCCATAACTAAATGACTAATGTTAATTCCTGCACATAATGTCATAATATATATCAGTAATATTATTGGTAATGTTGATAATATCATATGTGTCTTATGAACTATTTCCATACCTAAAATAAATATTAAAAAATATATTAATTTTTTAACTTGTAATAATCTCTTTTAGTTTTTAATTTTGTAAAACATTATAATTTTTTAATGATGTGTTATGTAAATAATATTAAACTTACTTGTGTAACCTAAAAATGTTATGTAAATGTAATAACTAACAGCTATTAACCAGATTGTATTTCCAACAAATCGTGATGAAAATGTATCATAGTTTATAAAACCTAGAACAATAAAATTAATAATAAAAGAAAAAAATATTTAAAATTATATATAAATTAAACAATATAAAAAAATATTGATGGAAAATAAAAATAAGATACTTTACCTTTGTATAAAAACAATTGTATGATATGGAGTATAATTAAAGGTGGGAAAAATGCATTTAAATGTATATCAAATGCATAACCCCATTCTACATCCTGAGTTTTATCAATTCTTAAATAATGATTTGTTATAAGCCTAAAATTAGCAGAAATGTTTGTTTATAATATTACATATATATATATATGTAATATTATATCATAATAATATAATAACAATAAAATTCTTAATTTACCAAAATATTGTAGCTACTATTAAACCAGCTGCAAGATAATCAATAAATATCATATAAAATAGTAATTTTATAAATTGAAGAAATCCTAATCCCAAAACTATGGTAAAACCAACAGAAGATATACATAGACAACACATTAATAATACCAAAAATGCAGGATCATCTCTTGCAAATTGAGATTTTGTTTCTGTAAAAAAAATATAATTTTTTTTTTAATATATTATAATCTTATTTTTTAAATAAGATAACTTACGTTTTCTACTTTGAAAATTTCTATATACTTTTTGTGGTGATATAAATAAAAAAATCATTTGCCATAAAGCGAATTCAAAATCCATTTGTTCAAATTTTAATAATTTTCTTAAGTACTTATAACATTTTGTTGCTGCACCCATACAATCTTGCCTAAAATAAATTTATAATATTTAAATTTTAAAGAAATGTATCATAATTGGAAATATAATTTTGTACCTGTAAGTTACTGGCATAGGTAAATTTGAACTTGTTTCATTAGGACCAGGAGAGTTACATCTACTTACTGGTGGTGATGTAGAATATTTCATTTTAGAATCTATGTAACATAAATCAATTATTGCATAAATTTTAAACAAATCAAAAAAAAAAAATAAGTAATATAGACAATAATTTTTGATATAATAATTAATATTTTTGATTTAATAATTAATATTTTTAAAATATAAGAATTATAATCTTTTATCACGATTATTAATAATGCTTTTTTATTGCTTTTTAAATTATATATAATAAATTAATTCTACCAATTAGATATATCATTTATTATTATAGGTTATGTTTATGTGTATTAAATTACAAAAGATATATGATTAGATATGATAATTATCTTTTTAACAAATAAACAATATTAAACAATTATTATTTTAATTATATAAGAGAATATTTATTTTTATTACGTCGTACATTTACATAAAATCAAGATTACTTGAACAACGATAGCTATTGACTAAATTCTATTCAAACTATATTTCAATTTTTTATATTTATTTTATATTATAATTGTTAAATATATAGCAATATTTTGATATTAACTATATTATATATTAAAAAAGATTAAATATTTAAAAAAAATATTTAAAATCAAATCCAAATAAAAAAATATAGCAATAATAAATTTATTATATATATATCTTTTTTTATATATATTTTTATAAATAATTAATTAAATAATTATAATTTTTTTTAATATATTTATATATTTTTAAATTCTTTTCAATAAAAAAAACTATATACATATAGGTATGTATAATGGAAAAGTTTCAAAATTATTAAAGAATTAAAATTTTTCAGTAATTCCTATCATTTTATTCACTATAATACATATGTTATTCATTTAACTTATATTGTTATATTTACAAATATTATAATATTATAATTAAATATTTGTAAAATAATTAATTGTTTTATTTTTATCATTTATTTTAAATATATAAATTTAAATAATAAATAAAAATAAAAATAATATGATTAATGTTATTATACGAAATTATTGAATATAAATATTATACGAATATTATACGAAAAATGAACATTAAGAGATAATATAATCAAACTTTGATTAATATTAAATTAATATAATTTATATTATTATATTATTATATTTTAATAAATTAATTTTTAAAAACAGTAATATTAATATATAAATAGATTTTTTCATTTTTTATTATATTTATTTATTCTTTATTTATAATATTTACAGAATAATTTTTAATTATATAATGGACGCAACAAATGAATTTTTTATGTACAAATATATAATTATTATGTAGATTGAAGAAATGTAGATATAGATACATCAAACATAAAATTAAGTATGCATAATTAAATTTTGTTTTATATGCTGCGCCATAAATTAATATATATATAGCTAATACATATATAGTTTTTCGTATTTTGTATCAATATTACCTTGATAACGTACAACTATATAAATATCATTTATTATAGATCACGTATATTATTATACATCTTTTATGTATAATATATATATATATATTTATTTATTTATATTTATTTATATAGCAAACCATTGTATCAATACCGAAATTTATAAAAATATGCGGTTATTTTTAAAAATGATGCGTTTTAAATTAAGAGTACATTGATGCTAAATTATGTAATTATATATGTATGTATGTGTATGTAAATCTTAATTCAAATTTGGCTTATTTCATGTATTTATATTTACATATAATAAGCCAATGTTTAATTAAGTTTTGTATTTTTTTATATTTTTGTTTCGATTAACAGAAAATACAGAGATTTTTGACAGATTATTTTATATTATGCGAATTCCTTCATATGAAGATTGGAAGATAAAATTATGAATTTTTTTTACACATATATGAATATATGTAAAAAGGCACTGAACATACAACGAGTTCGCAATGTAACTGATAATATTATGACGTATACATATATTAAATATTACAGGAGCAACAACGAGATTTAATTAACAAGAATATTTCTCATTTTTTATCATTTAAAAAGATAAAAAAAAATATTGGTAACTGTATTAAAGACAATGAATAAAAATGTAATATAATGTAAATATATCATTTCACAATTAAAATATATTTTAATTATTAAATAAAAATTAATAAAGAAATTAAAATTTTCATTAAATATATTAAATAATATATTAAATTTATCATTTAATATATAGTTTTAATTAAAAAAAAACTTTTACATTAATTTTTAAATTTTTCAATAAAAATTTTAGAATTTAGATTATATCGAAAATCGTTTACATTTTGGACCCAAATATATTATTTCAAATTAATTTTAAATTCTTGTGTGTCGCATTATAACAGAATCATTGCAGTAATGCACATTTTCTATTTAAACAATAAGATTGTTTTAAAGAGAATATATAATTCTTAACAATTTATTAAAAGTATTGCATATGTATTCTTATAATTTGAAATTGTATAAAGCATATCAGAAAATTCTGATCAATGAATAAATATTGCGATGTTAAGTCAATCGTTATTTATATTTAATATTATTAAATTCTAACGCATAATTCTATTTCGATTATTTTAATTAAATTTATAAATATATTGACATTTATGATATAATATATTTAATTCATTAATTTTTTTCATTTGAGCATGATAAATTATAATTATCATAATATATTCTTAAATTTAAATAATTTGATTTAATCTAATACAGCTATATGTATATATGATTTTACATATAAATGTATGTATTATAATGTAAAAATATTTATTGTAAAAATTTCGCGTATAGAATTTCTTTTCTATAAGTCATATTACACAAAATGAAATATTTATTATACATAAATAAAAATACATTTACTAAAAGATATTTATACATACTTTCTGAAAATTTTTTAATTTAATTATTTTAAACATTGTAGTCCAGTGCCTATTATAATAAATAAATTCATAAATTATAATTTTATCATTGTGCATAATACATTATTAAAATATACATATACATTATATGCAAAATAAATATTAATAAATATTAATCTTATTAGGAATGTTCATCAGATTATTTTATAAATAATATAATAAAATATTTGTTACTATTTTAATATTTTTTAATATGTGTATCATGATGTATTCTTGTTATATCGATAACATTTCAGAAATTATAACTTTAATTTATTAAGTTATTTACATTCATATTTAATTATAATCTTCTACAGTTGATTGCAAAAATGGTCATTATAATAATTTTACAAATGTTTTAAAAAAATTGTTATCATATTATTGTATTATTGTTCCTGCAAACTGTATATTTTCATTCTTAGGAAAAGCATTAAATTGTAAATCTAAGATAAAAATTCAATATTCTATAGAAGTTTCAATTTGAAACATTTCGAAAAGCGTTTTTCAAAAAACATTTTAATGAACAACAAAAATGTATTATATACAAAACACATTACAATACAATATGTATAAATATTTAAAAAAAATCTGTTAATTTATTTAGAATTATTTAAATATACAAAAAAAAATGTAAAAAATAAGAGTTTTTGTCACAAAAATGTTCAATCATTTTATAAATTTAATTTATAAAAGTGATCTATTTTTATGAAAATTTAAACTATCTATTTTTATGAAAATTTTAGCTTCATTTTTTATATTTTTTAACATATTTTAAACAATTTAATATGTTATGAATTACATAAGCATCAATTTTTGTCATTTTTCTATCCAGGAACATTCTACTCTTCTTTGGTTTTTATTGCAGTATTACAAGCTATATATTCAATTTTATTCGTAGATTTTTAATAGTAAGACAAAGATGACTATAAAACTTTTGGATAATTGTAATTCTTGCATAATTATTATTCTAAGAAATCCCATAAATTTGTAGCATTTTTTTATAAATTATTCTCTTCAAAATGCAGTCTTTACATATTTTCTTTATATATTGGCAATTCCAACTTCTTTCTTTTTTCATTTTAATAATTAATTTCTATATACTTAATTTTCTTTAACATCTTTAACAATAAAAAGAATTTTTTGATAGTCTTCTTAAAATTTGAAGAACTTTCACTTTCATGTTAATATCTTTAAATATCTTATATATGTATTTTTTAAATCGATTATTTTTCATATTGATTTTGTCTTCTAATGAAACAATATTAATTGCTGAAGGATTTTTATTTTTTTGATTAATTTGGATTAAGACTAAGAAATATTTTTATTTTCATACAATGCTTAAAATTATCCTTAAAATAATTCTTTATGAATATTTAGACTTTAGATAATATAAGAAATTAACATTATTTTTTAAACGACAAATATTCGAATATGTTTGTGACATCTTTGACAAATGACAAATTTTTTTTTTCTTTTTTTTACTTATTATTACTTTTATAATTTCATTAAACTTATTTAAAAACTTATTTTCTTCTTAATATATATATATATATCATAATTTGTTGTAATACATTTTTATTGTTCCTTATATTTATTTAAAATTATTTATTTAAAATATAAAATATAAAATACAAGTCAAAGTTATACAGATGTTTAAATATTTCTGTGATTTGTAATTTAAATTATTTTGTTTTTATAAATATTTATTTATCTGAGGAACAAAATAATTATACTTTCAAGAAAGATTAGTTTAATATTTGCAAATAATATATGTCTGAAATTATTACATATTAAATAAAATGAAAACTTAAATTCTAGAAGAAGCATAATTCACTTATTCTTGTTAAACAATTGTATTAAAATTTTCTAATTCCTTTGTTTTACAAAATTTTGTGTGTAAATAACATAAAAAAATTAAATACAAAATTAATAAATACTATTAAATATGTAGATATTTTTTTACATAAGAATTATATGCTTAGACAAAATAATAGATTTGTATTATTACATTCTATATTCTATTACAAACATATTTTAAATAATAAAAACGAAAATTTAATAATTGATGTTAATTTCTATCAACAATATGTGAAATATTAGTATAAATTAATAAAGGAAGACAATAAAATTTTAAATGATTACAGTATAGTTGTACATCATTATAATATCGACGTTGATATCATATATCGTAAAATGATATTAATTCAAAAATTTTGCTTTCTAACAAAGATTAACAATGAATCAAACTATTATAATTTTAATTATAATTTTTTCATATTCAAGTCAAATATTTATATTTTGAAGTTTATGAAATCAGCATGTAATTACTATTATTCATATTTGAATTTATATTCATAATTTTGAAATATTATTATCAATAAGATAATGTTTGATGCATCTCAATTATTTAATCAATAGATATTTAATATATATATATATAATTTGATTTGATTCCTTGTAACGTATAAAGCCGTGTTGTTTTGTATATGTGTTTGCTTTTTCTTTATGTTTCTTGTATATGCAAATAATTGCCGTCTTTTTGGAATAATACTTAAGAAATTTTGTAATTTATATTGAATCTGCATCTTGTGTAAAGATACTGTCAGTCTCTTATTTTGAAGATAATGGCAGTTTCTTTATGCCCTGAATAAAATTACATGCAGAAATGGTTCTGTTTATATGTATACAAATTCATCAATTTATCGTATTTATTGGAATACTTCAACTTTCTCTATGTTATAATGCTAGGCCACGTTTCGTTTAAATTGCATTTATACAGTTTCTAATAAAAATATATATAACATAATGTGAGATTTAAAGTTGTTAAAGTAAAAGTAAAACCAATAACAGTAATTAATGTTTAATTTTGAAATTTGTCACTTTACATAGTAATAAACAAACGTCATAGATCATATTATAATACACAAGTTTCCATAGTAGTTAAAAAATCAGACTTTCTAGGCCTGCAGCCTATGAAACGGAGTACGTTATACATTGTATTTCTGTTGGACTTCAATCTAATCACAGTTTATTCTGATGAATGAGTTAACGTAAGTTTATCAGCCACGATTTTTGTGACGAGATTATTAAAAAAGAACAGAGTTCTAATGTATTTTTTTTTCTTACATTCCAATCACAATTTTATTCCAATTTATCACCCTTACCCTGGACTATGTTAATATTCGAATTTGAACTATAATATTATGATTTTATTTATGTAATGATTTGAAATCATTATATATTTTATTAATTACATAGAATTTATTAACATAAAAATTTTCACTATTAATTTTGCTTATACAAAGCTTAAAATATTCCAACTTGTACATTTGATTTTACAAATTATTATTTCACATAACTTTATAATTTATTATTGAAAAAACAAACATTATTATGATCCAAGGTATTGGTGCGTCTATTTTTCATTTTATATTATACAAGTATGTAATATACCAACAGCTTAATATTTCTTACATTAAATTCCATACATTTAGTAAAGACAATGTATAGAGAGGAATCAACTTTCAAATTTTTTACATATAATTCGTAGCAATAATTAAAACGAATATTCAAAGCATACACATAATTAGCATAATTTATGGGATAACGCATAAAGTAAGACAAATCACTTTTAACATTGTTTATGTTTTTTAAAACTCCATTATCAAGAAATTGTAATGTTTATCCAATTTTCATATATACATACATAAATATATACATACATGTATGTGTATGCATATATTAATATATGTATATTTATACGTATGTATATTTTTTATATTTATATTAATCTTTTTATCAGTAAATTCACATTAATATACATTTTATATAAACTAAGTAAATTAATTTGACGAATTACTATATCATTTAATTATTAAGTATTTCCTCATTATTTTTATTCGAATAAATTTATTTTTATTTTAAAGTATTAAAAATACACACATAGCATTAAACAATATTGATCTTATTTGAAATAAAAATACTATGCACATACACGATGTACCATTAATGAAACAATTTTTCATTTATATAACTGCAAAAAAATAAACTCTATTATTAACTGACAATTAAAAATTGAACTAAATTCATACATTGTATGAATTAGAAAAAAAATAATAAAGAATATCTTGCAGTCAAAATAGTTTCATTTTTATTCTAAGATATCTCATTTTAATATGTTTTTTTTATTTATATTATGCCCAATTACAAAAAAAGGAAAAACAAAGAAAACAGGAAAAATAAACAATAGCAAAACAATGTGACACATTTACATTTCAATAATAATATAAAATATCAAACTTTTAATTAGTGAATTTACTAATGAAAAGATACATGTGTATATATATATATACTGTACTTGTTTTTTGATGTAATCAACTGTATTACATCAAATTTTGAAAATATATTATAAGTTGTGCTACAAGACTGAGACTAAAGCAAAGTGTTTACAGCACCACGATTTAAACTGAAATAATTAATATTTTAATGCATTTACATTTGACAATAAATTTTTCTGTATATCCAACATTGCGACTAATCATTTCAGATATAAAAAATTAAAAGGCAGTATTATAAATGTAAAGTATAATTATACATGTTGGTAATAATTGTTTTATAGTTCAGGAGATTGGTTTTCCTTTAATATTCATTAGTACTTCAATTTCTGTACGCATATCAGTAACAAATATATCATATGCGTTATTTACTATAATGTATAGGTACATATAATTATATAACATCTAAAGCCAAGCTCCTGTAATATACACAACATTTTGAGGCACTTAAACGTGTGCTCAAAGACCATGTTTCTGATAACTCTTATATTACCTGCCAAAGCATAATTCTAAATTGTATGTTATTTCATGTAACAGTAATATTAAACAGAAAAGTCAGTGCCGTAAATAGGTGCCTAAATATGTCATAATTTTTTTTCTCTTGAAATAAACATAAGATATATTTAATACCATTTCCAGAATATCAATAACAATATCAAACAACAAATGTAATTTATTATTATAATTTATTTTGATTTATTTGGAATACAAATTTTAAAGCTTCTAATAGGAATTAAAATGTATTTGAAACAACATGGAATGTTATATTTTCAAAATATGCTAATATTCTAATTTAATTTTGTTTATATTATTTTTTTTATATTGTATGTATCATATTTTAAAAACTATAAATAATTTTATGAATAAATATATCAAATTTATATTTTTATTTTATGATATTATTGTGAGACAATTTATTTAACATGTATTTTTTAATATTCTAGATAAATACGATATGATTATAAATACCTTTTTTTTATAATAAATTTTATTATTAAGAATATTAATTATTAAATATTTAAACATAATAAAGAAAATATAACAAACCAATAATAATTTTTAATTTGTAAATAATTGAATACAATTGAACTTTAATTAATCTGTTATTTATGAAATAATTACAAAATATTTTAATATCGTTTTTATCTATAAATGTAATGATAAAAAAAAATACTAGAATATAGATTCTATAATTAATTTAAACCTAACAAATGTTAGTAGTTTTTTTATATTTTCCTCAAATAAGATAAGTTATATATCACTGTAAATAATAATTGTGAAACCATAAATAATATATATATATCATCAATAAAGTAATTTTTTGTTTTTCTTTTACTTCAAATTTTGCATAAAAATAAAAACACAGATACATGATACTGTAAATATTTCATTTGTATATTAATTATTTATATTCTAATATTATCTATTATAATTGTCATCAATATTCTGGAAAATATGCAAATCTTGTTTATAAATAATGTAAATGAAATATATAAAATTACATGAAAACAGAAATATATTAATTTTTTCAAATTAAGTATCCTTATGATTTATCTATTTTAGAAATTACATTCTTTTTTTCGTTTTTTTTTTAAATCAGAATTCTGTTTGAGAATAAGTTTCGTTGCACTCTGAACATTCATTAAGCTGTACGCACATAGCAAGGTTTGGCACAAAGATAAACATTTCCCAGTTACGGCCCTGTGCTATGAAAGGGGAGAGGAGAAAGGAATTAAAAGATTAATACCTTAGTTTAACATTTTTACAAGCTAACAAATATGTACCTCCAAAATCACAGAACCAAAGCAATAACAATACTCTTCTACACAATGTATTATCCTGCCAGCAAACGTATTTTTTTAAATATGCAGCGAATTAGAGTTTCTTCAAACAATTTTTTTATGATTCATAGTTAATTGATACCACATTCATTGTAGGCGAAGTCACTGTACAATGTAAAAAGTTTTCTTCATACCCACTATATCCAGTGTAGGATAAAAAGCAGTGGTACATAATCCATATAATCCAGATGAAGAATAACAGCTAAATATTGAAATTCACTGCGGTAGTATCTGTAAAAATATTTATTTCACTATCTTTATCTTTAATTTCATATTCAAAATTTCATTTGGATTTTTGTAATACTATAATATAATTATTATATATAAGTTATTTAAATAAAATAAAAAAATTCTTACTTACATATTGATTTATACATTCCCATCCCTTTCATCTGTCTTATGTTTTGTACAAGGTAGTTCGCGACAGTGTTGTGCTACTTGAGCATAACTCGGTCTTGTAAGGTCCTACAATAAAAATATTTATTAATAACTTTTTAAATTTATATTAAAAATATATATATTATTATAAATAATAAATTTATAGTAAATCAAATAATATTATTATCTGATTATAATATATTATTATTTCATTGATAATTTTCATTAATTTTAATAATTCTTATTATCATATTTTTATTCTATTATTCATTATGGAACATTATATAATTTATAGAATTAAATATTATAGAAAATTTATGAATTATAATATATAAAATAACAAAATATAAATATACTTACAACAGGAAAAGTAGAAGTCACTCCCACTTGCGACTGGGAATTTTGTGAGGCAGTAGGGACATTACATTCACACCTAGATACTTGTTCAGAATCTTCCATTGTGTGTGCATTTGAAACAGCCTCGTCCACTCCATTCACCATGTTTGAATCGTCAGTCTTTACAGATCTGTCAGCGGTGCATTTCAATAATAAAGGACTAAACCTGAACGTGCATAAGTATAATAGACATATATTCAATATATATTAAATAATTACAACTGTGCACCTTAAAATACCATGCACAAATAAGACAGCCACTATTATGTACATATCATTCAAAGAAAAAAAAAAAGAAGTTATCACTACATGGTTAAGGGAATGGGTCTTGCAAGATTGCAACACTTATTTAACAAACCAGTATACACATCATTTATTTACTTTCACTGACAATGAATCTATAGTCATCCATTAATAATGAACCATGCTTTTTATTATACTTATGTGCCGAATATTACAGCTTAACTTTATTAAAAATTAAGAATTTAATTGAAATGCCTTTAAGAACAACTTGAAAATGAATAATTATTAATTGTAATATAATATAATATAATATAATATAATATAGTATAATATAATATAATATAATATAATATAATATAATATAGTATAATATAATATAATATAATATAATATAATATAATGTAATATAATAATATAATATAACATAATATTGTAATAATATTATAATGGATAAATAGTAATAATGGTAAAAATAATAATAGAATTAATAATAGCAGTAATAGTAACAACAGTAGTAGTAGTAGTAGTAGTAGTAGTAGTAGTAGTAATAGTAGTAGTAGTAGTAATAATAGTAGTAGTAGTAATAGTAGTAATAGTAGTAGTAGTAGTAGTAGTAGTAATAGTAATAGTAGTAGTAGTAATAGTAGTAGTAGTAGTAGTAATAGTAGTAGTAGTAGTAATAGTAGTAGTAGTAGTAATAGTAGTAGTAGTAGTAATAGTAGTAGTAGTAGTAATAGTAGTAGTAGTAGTAATAGTAGTAGTAGTAGCAATAGTAGTAGTAGTAGTAGTAATAGTAGTAGTAGTAATAGTAGTAGTAGTAGTAGTAGTAATAGTAGTAATAATAGTAGTAATAGTAATAGTGATAGTAATAGTAATAGTAGTAGTAGTAGTAGTAGCAGTAGTAATAGTAATAGTAGTAGTAGTAGTAGTAGCAGTAGTAATAATTATGGTAGTAGTAGTAGTAGTAGTAGTAGTAGTAGTAGTAGTAGTAGTAGTAGTAATAGTAGTAGCAATAGTAATAGTAGTAGTAGTAGTAATAGTAGTAGCAGTAGTAATAGTAGTAGCAGTAGTAATAATTATGGTAGTAGTAATAGTAATAGTAGTTGTAATAGTAGTACTAATAGTAATAATAATAATAATAATAGAAATAGAAATCGTAGCAATAATAATAGTGCTAGCAATATTAATAATAATAATAATAATAGCAATAATAATGAATGATAGTGACACTGTTCATTATAATATTGGTAATGAAATAGAAATTTTATCACACCTGTGATGAAGAATATATTATAAAGAAAATAATTTTGATAATGATAAAAATAATAAATAAAGTTATGGTATCAATATGATTAATAGTAATAGTAAAAGCAGTAATGATAGCTATAGTAATTATAACAATAATGATGATGATAATGATAATAACAATAGTAGCACTAATAGTCATAGACAACAGTATTATAGAAAATACATGTTATATGACTAATAGCAATGATAACAGTAATCATAATGATTGATAATAATAAGAATTGTTAATCAGAAAAATAATCAAAATAATGAATTGTGATTAAAAAGGAAAGAAAAAATACTAGCCAAATGATAAGAAACAGAAATAATAATAAGTTGATAATAAATGATTTAAAAATTATTAACATTAATAATTATATTCTCAATAATAATTATAGCGCAAAAAATAATAGCAATAGAAGTTGTAGCAGCATTAATAGCAGCAACAGTAATAATATTAATAATAATAATAATAATAAGAATAAAGATGTTTATAAAGACAATGATGTTAATAATGATATATAGATATGATGATGAAAAAGATGATAATTTATGAAGATAATAATAATAAAAATGAGAAAATAATAATAATAATAATAATAATAATAATAATAATAATAATAATAATAATAATAATAATAATAACAATAATAATAAAATAATGATACTACTAATAATAAAATAATAACAAATTCATGTATTGAACCCTGAATAATATAATAGTTCATATATATTGTTCATTTGCCGCAGTAATACAGGCAAGAAATATAAATTGTGCTACCACAGAGTACTGCATACATTCTTGCATACATACGCATTGCAACATTTTATTATATTTGATCACCATAGAAGAATGTTAAAACTTCTGACTACTATCAAATGAATACCTCGATTTTGAGCATTTTATGCTTTAAAATTAAACTTTACTTTTCATCGAGTGGAGCACCAGCTCTTATTTTAAAAATCTGTTCTTTAATATAAGAACTAAACTAACGAGGCATTCCAATATTAAAAACTTATCACTCGATGAGAAAAAAGATATAGCAATGAATAGAAATAAATGGCAAATTGAAACAACTGAGCACATCTACAAAATTAACCACCATAGAGAGTAAAATAATAATAAATTCAAAAAAGATACACCTACTTTTTACTGCTCTATGTATGAGTATAACATAATTAAGAAAGGGAAAGTTAAAATTATAGCACAATAAACAAACTTTATATAATTTTAAAAATATTAAATAAACATATACATGTTTATTATATATTTAAAACAGATATATTCTTGAGAAAATTAAAAAAAATAATTTGTAATTATTTAAATAATTGTAAATAATTAAAATATTTTATATGTCAATAAAAATAAAATATAATAATTGCAAAATATGTTTGGTATCTTTTATTAATTATTGACAAATAAAAAAATCATACATGGACTACTTATTATTAATATAATGTAAAATTATTATTTTCCAAAAATAAAATATATATTTGAATATTCTCTATTCTTACTTATTTTATCAGAGTAATTAATTTATTACTTTTATCCATCCTAATTATGAATTAGTAAATAAGCATAAACTTTAACATTGTTACAGTACATTAACAAAACATAATATATTGAAACTAACAAACTACCATATAGCTACTTTCCCTTTCCTTCTTATATAGGTGATATGAAAATATAGGTGGACTATATAACTTTCACTAATACACATCCACCATAGAGCATAGCACGTATATAATGCAGCCAACACTATCAAACACAGCTTAGCAATTTTTCAGGCCTTATATGAGCCTATATATAACTCATTCTGATGTAATATGTGTATGTGCGCGCGTGTTTATATGTATTGTATATATTTCTTGTGTATATCTATACATATATACATAATATATGCAATGTATCGTTAAAAGCAATTAGAGAACTTTAACAATAATTTATAAGCAATACTTTAGAAATTAAACATCTATTTGCTTTTACAATAAGAATAAAATATATATATATATATATTCTATTACACACATGCACATACACAGATCATGTATGTACATATACAGACATACACACGTATATGTATTTATACATGTATTATACATATGCAAATACATAAACGTATGTATATATGCACATAAAATGTACTTATATACGTATAATTACATATGTACTTATATACGTATGTATGTATGTTTATATCTGTACGTTGTACGTATGTATGTATGTATAAGAAGAAAGCACACTCACTTATCAGGAGATGACGGGGGAGTGAGAGTGATGGTGCTGAGAGCGATGTCTGTGGAGTCATTGTTGCTAGCAGAAGCATTAGAGCTGACATTTGTAGATGCAACAGGAGTAGTTGATGTACTGCCAGAACCAGTTGGAGCTTCTAGCGAACCAGCATGACCACCAGCACTTGACCCTGGACTTGCAGACCTACTGCTGTTACTTGTCGCTTGTTGATGATATTGTTGTGAAGTTCCTGTAGGTTCTTTTTCTTTGATGCTTTTCAATTTTGCAGTACCTTTAACTACATCTGAAAGCCTATTCTGCGATTGCGTACAATCTGTACCAACAGTTTCTACTGAAGCATTATGGGATTTTGCAAGATCAGCATCTAGGCCAGGAAGAGGAGGGAAAGCAGAAGCTTCCAAATCGAATTGTACCCCTCGATTACATTGAGTGTTATTATTACTGGCCGGGGTAGATTCTCTGATTGACGGTAAGGGGCTACTATTAGCCTTTGATAATGACTCTTGGTCTTTGGTCCTACGATGCATACGATGACGCGGAAATTGTACTCCAGAGTCTAGAGTTTGAGTGTCATTTTCTTGGGATCCTTTTGTGTGAGTGCTGTTATAGTGGGTCTCTCCAGTTGCTACAATTGTATGTGAGGAATGGAACTTTGTGCCAGTTTGGTAGGAAGAAGAAGTTGGTTTCACCGTAGGCAAGCTTGAAGTAAATGTTGGAACTGTTGCTCCTAAAGATATTGGTGCTCCACTTATAGGTGGATGTGAAGTGCGTCCCATTGGCACCATGTTACCTCCACTATCCATCAAGCCTGGTCTTTCAGATCCATTTCTTTGCTTTCTGTGTCATATGTATATGTATATAAAATAAATTTTGAAAAAATAACAATAAAAAATATATTAAAATACTAAATATTATTTACATTATTTATGAATTATTTTCCTAATATTTTTTTTTATGAAAAAATACAATTTTTATAATAGAAAATTAATATATATTTGTGTTATTATTCATTATAAATTAATCATATTAATACCTGTGACGAGGATTATATCTTGCATTCTGTGGTTTAAATGTATTATGTGGTGTAATACCATTCATGAAAACACCTGACATATCAAAATAAGCAGGACTTGCAGGTCCCCAAGGCATCATTCCAGGAGGATAAAATGGTTGATGCTACAAAAAATATATGAAATTGTTTAAGTTTTAAATATTTAAAAAATTCTAATACAATTTGAAATATTTGAATCCAAAAATATTTTAATAATTAATATTAATTATATATATAATTCTACAGAATCTAAAAAAAAAAAATTTAAATATTAACATCTATAAATATTAAAATTTAAATTCATTAAAATGAAAATGAATTTTTCTATTTTCATTTTTTCATAAATTGTAATCATATTTTTAAAAATAAATTTAATTTGTACTACACATTTTTTTTATGAAATTATAGAATACATATTTTTACTTACATATACATGAACCTGATTGGCATATGCTGGCATAGTAGTTTGTGGCATAGTAGTGCCATTTGTATAAAGAAAACGTTGCTGGCCAGCTGTATAACTATTTGGATCATAAACAGGTGGTGGTGGTGGTGTTCTATAACCATTTTTAATTCCACCCACATTAGCAACTGCTGGGATTGGTAGCCTATTCATTGGTTTAGCTTTGATTCTAGCCATTATTGGCTTTCCCTAAATATATAATATGTATTAACATTAATTCATAAAACATAAAACAAGAAAAGCTTATTTATTATATTTATAATATATTTTGTTTATTATTTATAATTTACGTTTATATTTATATAATATACAAATAAATTATACCACATAAAAAATTATTCTAATTTAATATGAAATTAATTTAATTTATATTATTAATTCATTTAATTAAATATACTTATATACATATAAATATTTTTTAGTATCACTTAAAACTATCATTTAGCAAAATATAAGCAATATATAATTATTAAGTTAAATAATTAAATAATATATTTTTGAAATATTTTTCAACAATTTTTACAATTATTAAAAAAATATTTATAATTAAATATTACCTGAAATTCCCGAACTTCTTCACGTAAAAACCTATAGGCCTTTTGAGCATCTTCATCAGATTCAAAAGTTACATACCAAGAACTGTTATGGGCAAATTCACATGAAATAAACCTTGGACATCCTTCTCCAGAGAATAAATTCTAAAATTCAAAATTATTAATATTCATAGAAAATATATAACAAATCAATTATAATAGAATAATTAATTTTTAAAGTTATAGAATAATAT
Source organism: Apis florea (assembly GCF_048593485.1). NCBI lineage: Eukaryota > Metazoa > Arthropoda > Insecta > Hymenoptera > Apidae > Apis > Apis florea. The sequence continues at coordinate 6,263,519 of NW_028256416.1, read as the reverse complement.
AAATACATATTTATCAAAATCATCAAAAAATATCATTGTTATAATAATAAGTACATCTATCTGTTTAGATTTTCTAATTCAGTATATATCACTAATTAGATAAATAAAAAATTAAGAATAATATAAATATATTGCATAAATATATAAAAAAAATAATATGTATATTTTTCTCACTTTTACATCTTCCAATGGTGTACTATCTGGTATTTCACGAAGAATTACAATGCATCGTTTATGATTAGGTCTTACTTTCTGACCCTCTTCATCAACTTGTACATTTGGAGATTCTCTGAGAACCTCTGTTATAAGTTTAATATCCTTTGTTAATTTTTTTACTTGGTTGAAATTAGCTACTGTCCATATTGGTACATATTGATCATTATCCATTTGTGATAATAAATATGTATCATTAGCTAAATTTTCTCTGAAGAAAAAAGAGAAAGAAAATAAAATAAATAATTACAAAAAGATATTAATTATTAAAGTTAAATTTTTATGTTATATTTTTTCTATATTATTTAAAAACTTAAATTATAATAAATTTTCAAACTGAGAATATAATTTTATAATAAACATAAAATATAATTATTATAATAAAATATATATATATTAAAGATCACATAATAAATATAGTAATTTTAATAAATATAGTTTTATATTGATTAAAATATAATATTGATAAAAAATAATAATAAAAAATGAAAAATATTTTATAAAAATATTATTATACATTTAAATATAAAATTCAAAATTAATAACTATATTAAAATATAAAAATTAAATTAAAATATAAAAATTAATAACTATATTAAAATATAAAAAATATTGCAATAAACAAATTAAATTATAACAATAATCAATAAAATTTTATGATATTAATATTAAATTAAGTTTTACCTGGAGAAATAATATTCAAGTTGTGAAGAGAGCATTTGTTTAAGTTGTTCCAATGGTATACCAGGAGCAGACAAGTCACCCATTGGAGCAGGTTGATTTGGCACATCACCTAAAGGAGCAACATCCACTGGACCATAACCTGCAGCACCCCCTATACCTATAGCATGTTGCAGTGAAGGTTCTAAATTACCAACACCCGCCTCCAATATCAATTCATTTCCACTTGGAACACCATTCATGATGTTATATTCCAAATTGGATGCAGTACTTCCAAGTGCACCCCCAACAGAACCCAAAGGTTCAGGGGTGGCTGGATATACCGCCCCTGGTGGGAGCTTCCCAATGTCCCCATTCATGTACACGTACCCTATAAAAAATACAAAATATAATTAACATCAAAAATATATAATATATTACTATATGTTAAAAACCAATTAATCCCTAATACATAATATACTTACATATTGCAACATATAACATATAATTTAATTAGTGACTTATTTTAACTTTATTTAAAGAATTTTACTTTAAATATTTCAATAAATTTTTTAAATATTTAAATAATAAATTCAAAATAAAATCTTGTCTAATAATCATAATTCAATATATTGATAAATATATTAATAACAAAATCATATCAAATAATATTAAATAAATATTCATGATATATTTATGATATAAGAAAAATAAAATAAAAAAAAATATATATTTTTTACAATTTTTATATTCCAATTAATATTTTATAAATAAAGAAATCAATAACCTTGAAAAGTGACCTTTTGCTTCTTTTCACTCCAAAAATTAATTATTATATTAAAAATATATTTATATTATTATATTATAATAAAAACATTAATATTGTTTGTAATCATATAAAATAATTATAATAATTCAATTTTTCTTAAACATATAATTTTCAAATATAATTTTTAATAATTTTTATAAATTCACAACTATAAAATTTAATACTAAAAATTTCAATTATTGAACTATTCTGTTAGAAAAATAGTTTCAAAAATGTGATTAAACATATGTAATATGCATAATACATTAGCTGATGTAATACATTTGTAGTTCCTATATATACTCGTACACACATACACCACACACACAATTGAATTCGTATATATATGACACGGCTGTATAGATGTAAGTGCCGCACGTATGATGCGCGCGCGTGTGCTTATGTTCAATAGCCATATAGTCGTGTGCATGATGCGTACATGTCTGCCTATATGTGCGCGCGCGCGCGGGCGTGTATGTGCATGCCGAAATGCATATATGTACACGAATTCAAATTATACAAATTTATTTACATGAAATCTTAACAAATCATAAAAAGAGAAATATAAAAATAGAAATTTTAGATTTTTTATATTTACGTGAAACAACTCTTTTTAAATAATTATGTCTTAATTTTATATGTACAACAAGAAATAGTATGGAAAAAGTTTTAAATCATAGTAGAAAATAAATTGTTTCACTGACTTTGTTGAAAGATAAAATTGAATGTTGATCGTACAAACCGTGCCACATGCTAAGATTTGGTCTTGTTCAATATCAATGTGCAATCGTCAAGCATTCACACTTAAACGTCACATTGTATCCTTCTGATATAGTTCTTTGAAAAAGGTTACGGCATGAAAAGTAAAAATTTTGAAAAGGCAAGATATGCAATATGTTGGATGCGATTAGCCAAATATAGAGCGAGACGTTGGCCGGGCCAACACGTTCACGCACGCAGATATGGTGACAACCACTTGGACAGTACACTTATGCGTATCGTATATCGTTACCGAAATCACCATTCATTCCGAAACAATCCCGGATTCCATGTGCCTTTATCAATAGGTGTTCTCGGCAGCTTCGTTTACTGGCTCGTTCTTCGGGTGTAAGTACCGTGAGCGCACACGGTTGTGCGCAAAAAACGCAACCTTATTCCTCGTTCTCAAGCTATGAATAGTTAGCCATAAGCATCTGCCCTCAATCTTCTACATCATTTGGATCAATGTGAGTCGCGCCGTTTTAGAATTTTATAAAATTCTTACCGAGAAGATGAATCAACTCAACACAATTTCTCAAGGAAACTACAAAATGGCCGACACAGAAAGGCACATGCCGTAGCTCAGTGCATTATGGGTCGTAAATATGTTGCTCGACTACAGTGATATCTGGTGGTTAGATTACTATGATTTATGCCCGGTAAATTTAAATTTTTAAAAATAATCAAGTAATAGGCTATCTATTTAATCGAAATTTTATATATTAATTTTTATATTAATATATTAGTAAATATATATAAATTAAATCAATACAATTTTAATAATTTTATTATATATTATTAATAATTAATTAAATATATATTGTTTAACCAAAATTTAATAAATAAAAGCATTCATCGACGCATTTATATAATTACAAAAAAAAGATTTATAAATATTTGTTCATTTATATAATCGACATATTTTCTTTATTAAAATATAAATAATAAATTATTGATACTCAAATTTATATATTATATATAATTTATATATAAATAATTTTTTAATACAACATAATTATTTAAATCTAAATAGAATTAAAGTTAATTAAAAAAAATTAATTCTTGTAATCTAAACTTTTTAAGAATTTAATAAAATCTTTTTTATTAAAAATATTTAAAAATTTAAATTTTTAATATACATTTTCAAATATCAAGATATACATTTTTTATTGTACTATTTATTTAACTTAAAAATATATTTTTTCGTAGAAGTTACATGGAAAGAAAATAGGTAGAAGTCAAAATAGTGGTGAATTACCATTTATTTAATACAGCCACATTTTTATTGAAAACAATTGATTTTGTCAATACTGTTTCAAAAAAAAAAAAAGATTGGCAATTCTCCTTCAAAATAAATCCATTACAATAAAAGATGATCCTTTCAATAAATAATACAATCAATATGGAAGTAAAGGCACAAAACTTGGAGATGATAATATAAAAACCAGGCCTGTTACCTTACTGTATAAACAAAACAAAGCATTCAGCATTACATACAATAAGCCAATCCAGTGCCTAAAATAATTCTTTTTTTAATATATATCTCTTTCTCCCCTTTCCTCTTTCTCTCTGAACACATCTATAGCGCCGAGATACATACTACCTAATTCCAAAAAGAAGAGCCATCCGTTGCTATGTGTATCTATTCCTTGTATAAGTATTTTCTCAAATTACTAATTAGTTATCACTACTACTTTAAAACGTGATGAGTTTAATGAATTACCTAACATAAGGCTGTAAAATATTGCTTCCTACAATCTTACAAATGTCTGATTAGAATATTGTGCCTATATCGTTACTGTTATATATTTTTTATTGAAATATATATGTGTATATAATAGGATATCTCACGATGTATCAACAAGTATTAGTGACTGATACAGATAATTTAAGATGATAAGGTGTTAATGAAGGTGGAGTGTTCTTAGATAGTGGCATGGGTGTTTGTTGGTTAAAAACCATGGACTTTGAGTTGGTCAGGTTTGGCTAGACCTGACTTTGTTAGCCACTGGCATATATTTTCTCGCTGGTCCCCCTGCAGCTGCAACACCTCTCCGTACTCCGGGTGTTCGATTACTGTCCCATTGCAGGCGAACTCCTAAAAGCAACAATTTTATTTTGTCCTTTTTCCTTATTTTATTCCATAAATATTTATAAATATAATAAAATAAAAAATATTTAAAATATAGAAAATAAAATCAAATTAGATTAAATTTAAACTTAAATTTTCTACTTTATAATTGTTAAAATTTATAATTATATGCATACTTCAAAAAAATAAATTATTTCAATTGTAAAATAATATTTAAAACAATTAGATAAAATTTTTTATTATATGTATGTATATTCTTAAAATAATTAAATATTATAATAAAATTAATATAAATAAAAATATCAATATTATTCAATGAAATATATTTATACTATAATATATTATATATTATATTATTGAAAAAAATTATTCGTACAATTTTGAATTATTCACTTTTTCATTACACTTTTGTTCATTCATTTGAATTATTTATAATTACTTTTAAAATAATTTTTAATATATATATTAAAAATATATCATAAATATATATATATTAAAAAAAAATTTTTATATGAAAATTAAACTCATTTATTTTACTAATAATAAATAAAACATAAACAATAAGTAAATAAAAAATAAATAAAATAAATTAAATAATTATATCTATCTATGCTTTTATATGTCAAATATATTATTTTATGATTAAAAATTTATCTTCAATAAATAATATATTATATATCTTATAAAAAAGTTATACATATTACAAATACTACAAATTTATAAAATAATAATAATATCATTTTAGTTGTATATAATTAAATTTTAACTTTGAATATTTGTTTGCATCAGTTCTATTTTTAGCATGGTATCTGACACTGACAAAAGATTTAGTTATCCATAATTGCGAAGTAAATATAATTTCATTACCTTTTTACATGCTCTTACTATTTTCTTCAAGTCATATTCAGATGAAAGTCCTTGTACTGTTGTTAAGGTCTTCCGACCATTCCGTTGTTGAATCCTTATATGCACGAGACCGTCTTGGACATCATCATCTGAACCCTTGATTGCATCTGCAAAGGGGTCTGAAAAAACCAAATAATCCACATTATATTAAAAGTTATCCAATTTTACATTTAATTGATTTGTTTTTCGAAAAAAATAATTTTAGAAATAAAAATAAAAAAAAGAATATTAAATGTTAATTACGTACTATGATGCAAGCAAAAGACGCCATCGCCATTTTGATAAAACTATCTTACAATATGATCAGTAGTTCAAAACAGAAAATATAATATTTACCGAATGTGTTGAGATTCTGGATGGACATACGACAAACAAAATATATCCCCGGGAGATATAGAACTGCAAAGTGCAAATGCAGCTGAGAAAAATCACGGATGACGTAGGATAACAGAAGCACCACGCAAGAATACTGCTAAATCCAAAAAACCTTATGCAGAAGCTGAAGTCAACCGGAAGTAAAAGTTGCATTTGTCATGAACAGTGGGTGGGGTTGCGCATGCGCTTTTCTAATAAATAAGTGTCGGTTTACATGAAGCAAATACTTGTCTTATTTGATTGGTAAAATGAACATATATTTGTAACTATACTATAGAATTTACTATAGAATTTCATGCGTATAAGTTTAATAATTCTTTCTTAGTTAATAATTTAAATTTATATTATAATTCAAAAGAAATTTGTTTATGAATTTTTGTAATTAAATAAAAAATAATTATGAATTTATTATTTTTTAAATATTACGTATTTTTATATATTATATGTATTTTAGAAAATATAAATGAATTTAATATGTGAATACAAATAATATATATTAATTAAAATTAAAAAATTAAAAAATTTTAAAATAATTATAATAGTAATATATATAAATATAAATCTATATATAAATATATATGTATATAAATATTTTTATTTCTATTTATCCATAAAAAATAAGATTGATATTTAGCGCTCTTTAGTGGAATATTTTAGAAACATACATAGGTTACTTGAATTTTTAGTCATTGCGTATTGCTTCTCTTCTATCATATAAAATAAAATATTCCATGAAATGATTAGTTCCTTAAACTTTATAATATTATGTACAATTTGGTTACATATAAATAATACTTTTATTTTATTCATATGATAGAATTTGAAATTAATATATATCAGAATTATTTTTGCTATTTACTTATTGTCTATGAAAAATTGAAATAAAAATCTTCATCAAAAGATTGATAAATATAATATGGTGGACTTTTAAAAATTAAATATTAAACTCGATTCGAGTTTTAATGAAAAAATATGGCTAGTCCACGAACTCGAAGAATTTTAAGTGAACTTAAACCAAAAGAAGAGAATAATGTAATATATCTATTTTATTTTCTTCATAAAATTCCATATTGTTAATTGTTAATTGCCCTTTTATTTCACAGAAATGTTTTGAATGTGGAACTCACAATCCTCAATGGGTTTCTGTCACATATGGCATATGGATTTGTCTTGAATGCTCAGGCAAACACAGAGGACTTGGTGTCCATTTATCATTTGTTCGATCTATTTCTATGGATAAATGGAAAGATTTAGAATTAGAAAAAATGAGAGTTGGTGGAAATAAAAATGCTCGTGAATTCTTTGAATTACAGCCTGATTGGAATGATAATATGTCAATAACACAAAAATATAATACTAAAGCAGCAGCATTATATAGAGATAAGGTAAATGTATTTTATTATTTTTAATTATAATTTTTTATTTTTTTTATGAAGTATAAAATTTTAAAATGAAATTATATTATAGAAAAAAATATAACATTAACTATAGATTTAAATATGTATGTTTTTGAAATAATTTTCTAATTAATTTACAAATTATTCAAGTATAAATATTATATAATATATGAGATATAAATTGACATGTTTTTAATACTTTTGTAAAGAAATTTACTTTATGTAAACAATTAGATTGCAACATTAGCACGTGGAGAAAATTGGAGTCCAACTACGTCTACAGCTAAAGATTTTCAATCTTCAATATACTCAGAAAATCAACAAGATTATTCTTCATATCAAAGTGATTTATCAAATTCTTATCAAAATTTTAGTTCAAATAATTATAAGTCTCAAGCAGAAGCTTTTTTTGCAAAAAAACAAAATGAAAATGCTAATCGTCCAGAGTAAGTTTTAATTTTGATTACTTTTATTAATATTATTTAAACATTATATACATTATAATTTAATATAATTAATAATAAAAGTAATTAATAATAATAAAAATATCAATATAACTAATAATAAAAAAAATAATTAAATATTTATAATTAAATATTTTAAATAACATATAATTTTATTAATATTTTTAAAGCAATATTCCACCTAATCAGGGTGGTAAATATGGAGGATTTGGTTATCAAATGAATCCACCACCTAAAAGTTTATCACAAGAGTTTTTTGATAATGCAGTATCTTCTTTAGCAAGTGTAAGATAACTAATTATATTTATAATATTATATATTAGAATATTATAAATATATATCTAGAAAAAATCTGTAGTATTGAATATTTTAGGGTTGGTCAATACTTTCTTCATCAGCATCAAAAATAGCAAGCAAAGCTACAGAAAATGCCATTAGAACTGGAGAATTAGCTATACAAAAGGTATATGTATATATATGATAATATTTAATATTTTAATATAAAATATTCACATTATCATTATTTTTTATATTATTAGTTATTATTAACGAAAATTAATAGTAATTATTTATTTTGCATTTAATATTTGTTTGTAATATTATATATTAGGAAATTTATATTTAGTAAAAAATTATTTTTCAGTAAGCAATTATTTTTTCTTTTTTGTTTTATTTTGTTTTGGTTAGGTACGTGATGGTACTTTTTGGGAAGAAGTTGGAACTCAAGCTAATAATATAGCTGCTAAGGTAGATAGATGTTTGCTAAATCATCATTAATAATACATATAAATTATAAAATTTAATTTGATTAATATTATAACAAATAAATTTTTATTTTATTTGATATAACTAGATTATTATTATTATTAATTGATTATTATTTTATTTAAATAATTAAAATAGGTTGGAGATTTAGGAAGAAGAGGATGGGGTGATATTGGTGGAACAAATTCAATTGAACAAAATCAATATAATTCACAAGAACATTATCAAAGTTCTTCCACAATCTATCAAAATGTATCACAATATCATTCTCAAAAACCTTGTTTAATGAAATCATTACAATCCAAGTGAGTTAATAATAATTTTATTACTGAAATTATAAAATACTAAATTACAAAATTAAGTTAAAATATTAAATATTACTTAAGGATTAAATAATTTTAATTTATTAAATAAATAAATATGATTTCATAAATTATTTTAGAAACGATGTATCAACTGCAAATTCTTCTAATTGTGAATGGCATTGGGATAATGATACAAAAAAAAATAATGAAATAACAGATTCTAAATCTCTTCCAAGAAAATCAAAAGACAAAGAAGAAACATTAATCAATTTTGATGTTGATAATCATGTATCTAATTGGAATACAAAACTGGAAGATGATGCATGGGAAATATTAAAAAATTAATTATTTAACAATTAGAAAATTTTTATCAATGTTCAAAATTTTTAAATATCTTATTCATTTTTGAGCTTGTATAAAGCAATATAATAGTGATTTTTATTTTATCTTCTTTTATTTTATCCTTGTAATGTGAGAAATATATGTAGATACATATTATAAAATTAATCATTTATAATTTATATACTTGTACAAGTATGTATATATTGTACGCTTTAGTAAGCGTAAATAAATGTCATATTGCAAGTTAATGTACTCCAAATTTTGCTTTATACTCTATGTATATTAAAGCAAAAGAGTACATTTTATCTTTTATGTATTTTATTTTAATTAATTTTTATTTATTATACATTTATATTATTTCAAAAGTAATCTAATCTATATTTTAATAAATCATATTATTAATATTTATGTATGTAAATTAAACAATTGCAAAAAATTTTTTTATAAAATATATAAAACAATTTTAGATTATAATATGTATAATAAATACAAAATATACTTTAAATTAATGTTATATTACTATTTATAATATAAAATGATATTTCAATTTATTAATATTAATTTTTTGAAATCAACATCTCATTTTTATTATCTTATATAATTTATATAAAATAATTTTTATCACAAAATATAATTTCTATAATTTTATTGCATAAAATAAATTATTTCATTATTTGAAATCAATATTTATATTATATATAAACAAAAAAAAATCTATTTTTATTAAAGAAATATATTAAAACTTTAAATATGTTATAATATTTATTAAATTATTATTAAACATAAGTGCAAAAAATTATAACTGCAATATTACAATAAATGTCCTTTTTTTCCTGGATATACTTTTTTTATATTTCTTCTATTATAAACTTTGCCAACATATTCCCAAATATCTGTCTTACATTTTGGCCATACCTTTTGTTCTATTTTTGATATTAAAAAACATAACAAATCTCTATCTTTTGGTGATAAATCAAAATATGATGATTGTCCAAAACATGAGCGATAAAGGAAATTATATATTGATCTATAAAAATATATAATTATTAATAAACATAATTTATTAATATTATATATTATTTTGTATTACATATATTAATTTGTATTATAAATGTTTATATTATACAATATTAATTTATATTATATATATATATATATATACCTGATATCATAACCTTCTAATTCAGAAGGAGATGGATGATTTTCAAATAATTGTATAAATAATAATGCTTCTGGTATAAGACTGTCCTCAGGTTGATACAATCCACATTTCAGCCATTTGTTTAATAATTCATCTTCATATAGATTTTTTGCTGTTTCAGAATATTTAGAAATTGTTGATTTAATATCTTCTAAAGGTATATTTGGTAACATTTTTGATATAGCGTCAATATTTTCAGATCCATATTTTTGTAATGCTTCTAACAATATTTTTTTATCTTTAATATTCCACTTTGTATTTGATTTTGATTCATTATTGCTACTTTCTGGTTCACTATTATGCGTCTTCTTGTCGATCTTTTGTATAGTTTTTTTTTTCTTAGCAACATCCATTTTTATCTCTAATAACAAAATAAAATTGTTTCATTTTTTTTTATTTTTGTTTGAAACAATAAATTTAAAAATATTATGTATACTATTAATGTATTATGTTATATAATAAACATTTGATCGTATAGTAGAAGCAGCATTTAACGCATGCTTACACACACATTCACTAATACTATTTATAGATAAGTTAGTTATTAGCAATTTTAATCTAGATAATGAAAAAAATTTAAACAATAAAGAAAGTACGTTACTATGTACATACTTATATATTTTAAAAATTATAAAAAATAATTATTTTTTATCGGATTCTTTAAGTCTTACGAATATATTAACACTCTGTATATTTATATATTATTTTTACATAGCAATCACATATATAATAAATCATTATTTATTTATATTAAAATAATTATTCCTTTGAAAATTCTTGGAAATAAAAATCATAATTTTTAATATATATAAACTTTTAAGCATTTTTGTATATATATTTAAAATATAATATAAAGGAGTGATTGAATAAACTAATAGTATATGATATAAATTTTGATATATTAAATAATATGATTAATAATTATTCTTTTGAAAATTCTTGGGAAAAGTATATATTTTCTAATATTAGAAATTTTTAAACATTTTTGCATATATTCAAAAATATAATGCAAATATTGAAAGATTAAACTAATAATGTATGTAATAAATGTAATAAAACTTATATATATATATATATATATATATATATATATATATATATATATATATATTTGTAATAAAACTTTTATATATTGTATAAAAAAATTTTATATATTTTTGTATATCATATAAATGTAAATTTATAAGTTTTTTTAAGTATAATTTTTTAGATATATTTCAAAATTTAAAATATATTGAGCCTATTTTATATATATTTTAAAATTAACAAATATTAACAATTAATTTAATTAACAAATAATAGTTTATGAAATCAAAAATAAAACATTTTATTTTTATTTTATTGATATTTAAATATTAAAAAGTAATTGGAATAATTTGTATATATGAATTATATATATATTTGTATATATGAAAAGAAAATATTTCAATAAATATATACATATTTTTAATATAATCACTTTATTTACAGTAATCAATAATATTATTGAGTAAGTATCAATGATCATCAGTGAAATTTATGAATAAAGACTGACTTATATAATTTATTTTAAATATTTTATTAAACATGGCAAATTTTTTTTTTAAATTTAATTAATTTTCGGCACTTGATTTTTTTAAAATTATAATCAAAGAATGAAAGAAGTCAGTCTTTTAATCAATTTAAGCTGCAAATGTACTTGTATGATATAAACTTAAATGATATAATATACATAGTATATCTAAGTAATATATACATTTTTAATTAGATACCTACTATCATCTGCAATTTAAAGATATTTCTTCATCAAACATATAAATATTTCCAATTTTTATTGGAAGTAAGAACATTATATTATACATATTTCACATTAGAAGAAATAGCAACAATATTTGTCATATATCACCAATTTCTATAAGTTTTGATATCTGAAGAGATCAAAATTTTCGTGAGCGGCCCCGTTTTCTGAGCGTTGTAATTTTACTTGTCACTGACCTAGTAGTATGTAACTTTTTTTGAATATTTGACACAGATTTTGTATTTTTTTGTAAATTTCTATGTTTCTTCAAATGTTGTACAAAAAGTAATCTAGATCTAATTATTTTCTTACATATTTGACATCTGCGAATTTGTTGTTCTATAAAAAAATATTTTTCAATTATTTTCATATTTTCAATTACATAAAAATATTATTAGTTTAGAATAAGAATAATAATTTGAGAATTATATTAACCAATTATTATAATTACATTAAGATTTAAAATCTTACCAGATTTTTTTGTACCATGCTGTAAACAATGTGCTCTTAACAAGGCAGCACTAGGAAACCATCTACCGCAGTCAGAACAGCTTAATTTTTTTACTTCCCATGTATAATTTGGTCGTTGATTTCTTTTTTTTTTAATTCTTTTAATTATACTTATTTGTTTTTTTGATTCAGTATGCTCTTTCTTTTCTTTAATTTCAGTTGATCGTTCAACTGATAATTTACTGAACTTACGTTTTTTTCTTTGAGAATGTTCTGAACGTACATGACGTGCTAATGCTACTACTACATCGAACTTTTGTTGACATATTTTACAAGCATATTGTTTTTTAATAGTATTTTCAATTGTATCATTTTCTTGTTTTAAATTTTGTTCATTAAATCGTATAGTATTAGCTGGTGATTTTGAACAAACTCGCAAATGTGTTTCTAGAGCTCTTTGTTGTCTAAAATTTCTTGAACAATATTGACATTGTAATAAAATTGTTTTTGAATTTGACTGTGATTCATCATCGGAATCTCCAACCATAATAATTTCATTTTCTTTATCACTAGAATATTTATCTTTACTATCATCTATAGTTATTTCAACAACATCCTGTTGTGATTGCAAAATATTTTCTTCTTCATCAATATCAATTTCAATAATTTCCACTTCTTTTCGTTTAATTTTTTTCATTCTTTTTGAGTCATTATTTCTTTGATGATAATTAGGATGAGCTACAACTCTTTTGCTTCGTTTTACTCTTTTTCTAATATTATTGTCTTCTTCAGTTAAAAGAGATGCTGGTTGTATAATAATTTCCGAATCTTCACGATTTACAGAAATCAATTGTTGTTTTCGAGATCGCTTAGTTTTATACTGTATTTGTGACGATTCAGGTGATGTATATTCAATCGAACCATTTGATATATCTAAATTTGTACTACATGATATTAAATCTGTTGATGAATCTGTTAATGTCTCTAATAATTCTTGTTGGCTATCTAATAAATTTAATTTTCTTTTTGTTAAATTATTAGATATTCTATTAGATCCATTAGAATTTTGATACATTGAAGTTTCATATTCAGTTTCTTTAATATTTCCAATATTATTTTGATCTCTAATGATTTTTTTATTTACTTGCTTTTTCATTGCATTTGATTTCAAATTTTGAAGAGTTTCATGAATTTCATCAAATGTTAGTTCGGAATCAGATTGATCACCTTCAAATAAAATATATTGTACAGTTGACTGTTGTATAAATTCACCATCACTTTTATCATCTTCTTGACACTCTTGAGAATTATCTATTAAATTTATATGCTTTTATAATATTTAAAGTTTTACTGTAATAAAATATAATCTTATATAGAAATAATTATAATTTTTAAATACATACCTATATTTACAGAACAATCACCCATCATTAAATATGTTACATCTGACTGCTTTTCATTTGTTGCATATATAACATTAGGAACTCGTTTTTTATGTAAATTTAAATTAGAATCTTTCATTAAAGTTGAATTTTCTTCCAATATATCTTTTCTTTTTTTAATTTTTCCATTTTCATTTGTTACGATTTTATTTTCATTATCCATTAATATATCATCTGTCGATTCATTTTTAGGAAAAAATATCGGTGATTGAGTAGTTAATAAATGTTTTCTTATCTGTGTTGGTTTTTTGACAGTTCTAACTGCACCTTCACCTATTAATCTTTCAACATCCGCTCTATAAATAAGATTATTTTATTATTTGTATTATATACAATTACATGTTTATTATCAATGGAATACATAATATATGAATAAATATATATACTTCATTAGAAATTGAAAATTTGTTGGAGGTTCACCAGATTCATCATAAACTGCTACAGCAAAAATTTCTTCTGAATCTTCAACTGCATATAATGCTAATTGTTGACCAGCAGCAGTTACAAATGTAGCTATTGTTTCTTCATCTCCATCTTGATCATCATTTATTACTTTAATATACATTTCAGTTTCACTTTCTTCTGATTCTGATAACTATCATATTATGTTAATTTATATTACAATAAAAGATATAATATTCATTTTTATAATTGATTTTAAATTTACAATATGTAAATTATAATATAATTATAACATACTAACATAAAAAAATATTTTTATCATTTCGATATATTATATTCTCTTTTAATATAATTTTAAATGTTTAATAATATTAATAATAATATTTAATCATTAATAATATTTACCAATAAATCTTCTTTATTGATGTCATTAGGAATCCATTTCCGTCTGGATGTATCTAATGTAGATAATGGTATAGAATCTTCTGTATATTTTACAGACATTGTTGTATCTATACTTTCTTCAAAATATTTAGAAGTATTTTTCTGTTTACAAATAACTTCTTCTGAAATTTTTTGATTTATATTTTCATCTACAATTATTTCTTCACCAACAACCTATATATAATATTTTTAATTAATAAAAAAATTAAAATAAACTAAAAATATAAATGATATAATATAAATTTTAAATATATATATATATTTAAATTTTATATATATATATAAAATTTATATTATATATATATATCAAAATACTAATTATTTTATTACTAGTGTTTCCTCTGTATGTTCATATTTAGGCAAAACCATAAATTCTGTTGCAGTTTCATTTACTGTACATGATTTTTGTACATCTTCAGAAACCATCTTTTTATAAATATTAATATCATTCACAAATGACATTTTTTTTCTGTTGCTCTATATAGTCACTAATAATTATATTATTTCAGTCATTAAATATGTACATTAATAAAATATAATTCCTAAAATACAAAATTAAAAATATATGTTAAAAAATATGTTTGTGTATTAATTAACTAACAATGGAATATTATAAAAATTATTTGATATGAAAGAAAACATAAAATATCAATATAATTATTTACTTAGGGTTATACTCATAGTAATAATTATGACTTACAAGATAAAGATTTTATTAATAGCAAATGATAATTAGATGCACACTTCTTTTTACATTTAACACAAATCGATATATATGTAATGAATTTTCATATTTATAATTATGTTCAATAATGAAAATATGTACACAATCCTTAATGACGTTTAAATTCCATAACATAATAACCTAAATAACATAATTAATAAAGATAATTCACAACAACTATTATTGAATTTTGAGAAATATTTTTAATCACTTATTTTTATATTTTTACATATTAACATAATGAATAATGCATAAAATTCTAACACAAATTTTCGTTTTCCAATTTATATATATGTATATATATATAATTAATATCAAATATATATATGAGAATTTATGTTCTAACACATATAGAAACATAACCTTATTTTATATTATGCGTTATGCACGTTTATGTACATGGAAGAACTTAAATTGTTAATATGTTTAGAATGATTTTTTTTCAATAAATTTTAGCTCATTATAATATATAATAATAAATATTTTAACCTAATAATTAATATATAAAATAGTTAAAAATAATCATTTCAATAAAAATTCAGCTTAATAAATGAAAAATTCGATATGTATAAAACGAAATCTTATATAGCACGTTTTGAAATTATCTCTTAATGCTTACTATCTATATTACATCATTGCATCTTTTTTCGATCGATAATATTAGAAGGAGATAAAGAATTGATAGATATCTACTATACTGTAGATAATACATCAATCTATTTCAGAATTTACTGTTTTTAAACTTAATTCCCTATCTTCTGTTATTATACTGTTTCAATTGGACAAGTTTAGCACGTGATGTTCAAATAGTTTATGTACGTAGGTGTGACTTGTCAGCTGATATATTATCAAGAATTGTTAAACTAACAATTCTTTTTTTAAATTTGCTCTGTTACTTTTGACTTTTTATAATAATGGCTCTTCATTCCGCGGGGAAAGGTAAACTTCTTGCTGTGATAGGAGATGAGGTGATTGAATTATAAATTACATATGTATCAATATATATTAATATATATAAATTTATCTTATTCAACATTTATAAAAGTTTCATTTTAGGATACTTGTGTAGGATTTCTCTTGGGAGGAGTTGGCGAGATTAATAAACATCGTCAACCTAATTTTATGGTTGTAGATAAAAGTAAATCAAACTTTTTTTTACAAGAAAAAATTTTTTAAAAAATTATAAAATTATCATATATTTATTTATATTTTACAGATACAGCTGTAAGTGATATAGAAGATACATTTAAACGTTTTATTAAACGAGATGATATTGATATTATACTTATCAATCAAAATGTAAGTATTTATATTAATAAAATTATTTATATTTATTTATGTATATATTATTATATATTATATATATTAATTATTTTTATTCATATTCTTAAAAAAAATATTTTATTGTTTTTATTTTTAATAATATATTTTAATAATAAAAAATGAAAATAATATTATTTTTTCAAAAAATAAAATTTATGAATTAAAACTTAGTTGGTTAATTAGATAATAATGACTAATTAATAATAACAACATATGTTAATATGTTTGTTAAAATATTTAAGGTTGCTGAAATGATCCGTCATGTAATTGATAGCCACACGCAGCCTATACCATCAGTATTAGAAATTCCAAGTAAAGATCATCCATATGATGCTACTAAAGATTCTATTTTAAGGCGTGCTAAGGTAAGATATATTATTTATAATTATACATTTGCAAATTAGGTAATGATAATTGTTATTCTCCAAAATATATTATAGTGTTTTTATTTATGAATAATATACTAAAAATTATATAATTTATTTTTTATATTACTTTATAATTAAATAGTATTAATTTATTAATTAATTAAATATTATATATAATTTTACAGGGAATGTTTAATCCTGAAGATATACATTAATTTAAAAATATAAAAAACAAAAATTTATGTTTTTAGATATAAATTTATTTGTTAATCTTTATATGTAATACAAGTTATATAGAAAAAAATATAAAAATGTATTCCATTATGTTACATTTAAAAAATTTACCAATTTTCAATTTATATATAATTATATAAAATATAAATATATAAATCTTGTGCTATGTTATATGATGTTATTTAATTCAATGTTAAATAAAAGAAGCTTATTCTATTAAGATATTTTATATTATAAAATTTTATAAAATTTGATTGGATACATATATATATTAAACTAAAATATATATATTAAACTAAAATTGAGAATTATCATTTATTGATAAATTTAATATCTTCATATATTTTATGTATTTCTATATATAAATAGATAAATATAAATAATGTAGAAAATAGAATACACTAGAATACATTATATATTTTGTTATTAATAAATAGAAAGTTTTATTATTCTATTATTTTTGATTAATTTTAATTAACAGAAAATGATTTTAGAATTTATTTATATACAATTTGCTTTATAAATTATTATATTACAAATTATATTACAATATTAGAAAAATTTTGATAAAATTTTTTTTATACATGGATTCACATCACAGAAATTATTATACATTATAAATATGAAATCATATTCTATTCTTATTACTTTATATATTTTTGTATAGAATATACATATCTTCACTTTACTATAATATATATGTATATATATGTATATGTGTATATATATATATATATATATATATATATATATATATTACAATATTATATCTAATAATTCTAATAATTAATATTATAATAATAATAATTATATAAATAATATAAAATATATATATAATAATAATTAATAAATATTAAATCTAATTTATTAAAAATAATTATATTAGTTATATTTATTAATAATATTAATTCAATAAAAATTTCAATAAAATTTTTTAATGAACGAATAATGATTATTTATTTTTATTTTAATATAATATTTTAAATGCAAATAAAAAATATATTAATAATTATAAAAACAGATTTTGAATTTTAAATAATAATATATAACTTTGCAGCAAAATTTGTGTGCAATTAGAAAATCAAAATTATTCTAATATGAGGAATTAATGAATTTTATATAATAAAATAAAATAATTATAACAATAATTAAAATAAATAATAATTGATAATTATAAATATTTAATTTTATAACCTAGAGAGCAAACTTCATATATTTTTTTTAATCTTATAATACATTATAAATTTTTGTTTAGCAAGAACACAGTCATCTGGTGTTATTAATGTGAATAGATATGATATACAAATAATACTAAAGTAAAATACCAAAATTTAAAGTAATTTCAATTTTTTTATATTTATATTATATAAATTAATAATCCCGTTCTTCTATAGCAGATAAAAATAATTTTTGCACAGTATAAGTAATTTTGACTGTAACAAAAATTATAAAATTATTAAAAAAAAATTAAAAACATAATAAAAATATATAGATATTACATACGATTAAATTGTTGAAACCACAATGGTCTATTTTTCCATTTAACACCTATGAAATAAGCTGGAATTCCAGATAAAGTTATTAAAGCACCAATTCCAACTTCATATGGCCTTTGATAGCAAGGAACAAATACTAAAAATGCACATATGGCCACAAATGTAACAGGAATCCATAAAGGCATCTATAAAATATATTTATAATTTTAATAAAAAAAAAAATTCTAAATTTATAATATATTTTAAAATAATATATTTATAACATAATATAATAATATAATAAATTTATTTACTTTAATTGGTCGATTCATATTGGGTTGTTTATAACGAAGCCATAAAACACCAGCTACTGATAGCATTATGAAAAATGATTCGACTATACTACAATATGTAATCAATACAAAAATATCACTTGTACACAGCATTATTAAAGACAACATACACTGAAAATGAAAAAAAATATTTAAATCAAATAAATATTAATCTAGAAATTAACATTATATAGTGTATTTGAAAAAAATAGAAAATTTAAAGGATAATTCTAAAAATTAGTAAAAATTTCTAAACATAAAATATGCAAAAAATATGCAAAAATATCTGTTAAATCTGTTAATTTTTTAAGCACAATTTTATAAATGAGTCTCACTAATATTATAATAATATTAAAATTAAATTGCTTATAATTTTAAAAATTAATTTTAATAGATATTTTTGCACATCTTGCAATTTTTGTTTATTTTAATTTTTAGAATTATCTCTTAAATTTTTTATTTATTTTGTCCAAATATCTTGTATAATAAATTATATATATATATATATATGTACAAGAAAAATCAAAGCAGGAGTGGGTGTAAATCTTGAAATATTAATATGACTTAACATGGAAGGAAAATGTCCATTTCTGGCACCAACAAAACACATTCTAGATGATGTCATAATGTGAACACTTAATCCTCCAAATGCAGAAATAGCTACCATAACAGGTATCGTCCATGCCATCATACCAAGAAGTTGATCTCCAAAAGTCTAATAAAAATTTATCTTATATTTTTAATAAATATATATTAATAAATACGAATATATTTATAATAAATTTTTTTAAATAAGATGTAATGTAAGAAATGTCCAATATGTAAAAAATAATACTAACCACAGCAATTGCACGAGAAGCGATCATCGCAGTTGGCGTTAAAACTGATAAATATGCTACATTTGCCAATACATAAATAAGAGTAATTAAAGGTAATGATATGTATATAGCTCGTGGTAAATTTCTATAAAAAAACAATATTGCTTATTTAATATTAAAAATTTAATCTTATATATTATTTTATATTACATACACATAGGGATTCTTTAATTCTTCAGTCATAAAATTTAAATAATTCCATCCAGAATATGAAAATATACCAGAATAGAAGGCAACTGCAATTTTACCAGGATCCGTAATTGTATTTTCAAATACATTTTCAAAATTTTCTGTATGTCCTGAAATAAATGATTAACATATAAAAAAAAATGATGAAAAATGATTATAAACTCATATATATATATAATATTATATTTATATATATTTATTATATATAATATTTTATATATAATATGTATAGATATTCAAATAATAATATGTTTATCAAATCAGAATGCAAATTTTGAATGATTATATTTTAAAAAATATATATCTTTCTAGACTGTGAAAAATATTTGTGATTTTTAAAGAATACAAAAAAAATGTAAGAAATTTGTTATCCATTTTTAGAGAAAATGCTTGAAATAAAAATTATTTAAATAAAAGAAGTGAAAATATATTATATAATTAATGTATTCATATGATCTTAATTTTACATATATTGTCATAAATATATATATTCTCTCCATCTTTTTTTTCTCTCTCTCTATAATCCTTTTTCAAATAAAATATATATGTATATGAGATTTTATATGAATATATGAATATGAATATATTATATAAATATATTGAATTATACTTACCTAACATTACCCAAACTAATCCAGTAATAATTATAATTAATAATGCACCAACTTTAGCAAACATGAATACATTTTGCATTTTAGATGTATCTTTGACATCATAGCAATTTATAAATGTAAGTAAACCTATTAAAATTATAGAAATAATAATAAAAAAATTATAAATAATAAATAAATAAAATTAGAATTGAAGATTTAATAAAATCTTTAATTCTTTAAAACTACTTTTTATTTGTGAAAATATTTATGATTATATAAAAGAACGAATGAAATTTTAATGAAATAGAAAATTAAGAATAAAAATAATTTTATATATAAAATATCTTACAAATAGTAACTGCTGCCAATAAACGTACACTACTATCTGGAATAGAACAATTTGGAAAAAATGGTTGTAAAACATATTCAGCAAAAGTTAATCCCATGATAGCATTTGTAGTTGGTCTAAAAATTAAAAAATAATCATTTTAAAAAATAGTATAAATGTAATTAAAATATAAAATATTCAAATAACAATGATAAAATTTCATAAAAATAACTTACACAAAAATTAAATTAGCAGCCCATAAATACAAAAAAGCAGGTAAATCACCAAAAGCCTCATAGATATAAGCATAGTCTCCACCACTACGAGGTATGCAAGTACCCAATTCAGCATAACATAATGCACCCACCATAGAAAGTAAACCACATAAAATCCAAATAATTAAAGATATTCCAACACTTCCTACTTCTGTAATTACACCTTTTGGGGAAATAAAAATACCTAAAAACAATAATTAATTACATAATATAAAGAAAAAGAATATAATATATTTACATAATATTAATTTTATAATATTAATATTAATTTCTACTACTTACTATATTTTTAAAAGTTTATAATTATATTATATAGTTATATTTATAATTAAAATTAGAAAAAAATAAAAAACATTTATTTCAGAAAATTATCAAATATTTTTATAATAAATAAAAATAATTTTTTTTGAAAAATATAAAAAGAATATAAATCACATAAATAACTTTACCTGAACCACATATAATTCCTAAAATAATTGCAATTCCTTCTAAAAGACCTAGTTGTTTTTTCATTTGTATTTTATTAGTACCATTAACATTTTTATCAATTTTTTTAAGATTCTGAGATTCATCATCTGAAGTAATTAATTGTGTTTCTTTTGGAGATTCATCAAATATTTGAGAAATCATTTTGTCTAAATTTAATGAACATATTTAATGAAATATAATGTATACATATAAAAAATTTAATGTTAAACTACTATAAAATTAATTTGTTATATATTTATTTCAATATATATATTAATATATATACTTTATAAATTAAATAATTTAATATTTATATAAAATTTTATAGAAAAAAATTTTTACATATTTAATACTGAATAGTTACTTTAAAACGTTAAAAATTAAGATTTATTAATTTTTAAGAGATAATAATTATATTAAATTAATTTTAATAAATAATATTTTTAATAATATTTTTTTAAATTGAAAATATTATCATTTTGAATTATACTGATGAAAACTAATATACCTTTATGGAACTAAATGGTAATACTGAGATATCTTTCTTTGGTATAAATAAACAATAAATTAATGTATAATATAAAATATAAATGTTTAACTATTATCTATGTATATCAATTTTCTCAATTATTTTTTGAACATACATCATCTGAAAATAAAAATGCTTATTTTATAAAATTATAAAAATACAAAATAAAATTCAATATAATTCAATATAAATTGCTTTTACATTACCTAAAAAATAAAATATATAACTTAGTTCTTTTATTATTTATAAAATTTTATCTTAAAATCTATTCAAAATCAGAAATGTATATAGGTTATACGTTAAAGAAAAACACGTGCTTTAAGATAACTTAAAGGTTGATTTGCAATTTTTTTATAATAATAGAAAATATAATAAAAAGTAAATTCATATTTTCCTTCGTAAAAAGATATTATAAGAAATATTTGATTAAAAATTTAATTATTATTTAAATAAACATTATTATTCAACAAAATTTAATTATTTACTTTTAACATTTTTTTTGTATGTTATACATTTCAATACATCAATAAAAATTATCTGATGTAATTTATATTAAAATTACATAATGTTAATATTTAATGTTAATAATGTTGAATTATATGATTTTTTAAATTTATTATAATTATCTTGATATTATATAATATCAAGAGCATAATTGTGTTAATATTGTTATTTTTTATTTTTATTAATTAATCGATATCAATAATTACAATATTTGTAATAAAAATATTTTATTAAATATTTTATTTCAAATACATATATATATGTATGTATAATATATATAATAATTATATATAATAGTTAATAATATAAATAGTTATATATAATAGTTAAAAACTAAAATTTCGAATAATATTTGTATTCGACAATTATTCTTCAATCAAAATAATCTTCTTCAATCTTCAAAATAATAATATCTTCTTAAGATATTCTTTTAAAATTTTCTTTTTAACTTATCTTTTTTCAAATATCCCTAATAGATATGCATTATCTTATTATTATATAACTTAATTTGTAAATAAATTTTAAGTCTTTTATTAATAATTGTCATTAACTTACAACTATTAATAAGTTATATTGCATTTTTTAAATATATTTTGCGAATATCATCGATAAAAACTTTTACATCATTTGGTTTTGGGAATAAACATGTTTGACATAAAGATTTCATTGTTAAAGTTTGATTCATCATGCCTAATTTTCTTATAATATTCGATTGAATTGTTGTTTTTGTTTTACCAACATATAAACTATATGTACGAAGTTGCGAATTCAAAGATTCTCTTAAAATAGCAAAATTATAAAATATATATCTTTTGAATGAAATAAAAAAGAATAATTAAATAAGCTTTATAAAAAATATAAATAATAAATAAAAAATAAATAAGAAAATTTTTAATTTTATAAACAAGTGTATATTATCTTTACCTCAATTTAATATGAACAATTCCACCAAAAGGTATAAAATCTTCATAAAGTCGCGTAGAAAATATATAATTGCTGTTATAATAAATACACTTATGTTGAATAGGAAGCTTCTTTACTTTTTCCCAAATTTTTAACAAGTATCCATTAGATAAACCTTCTAGAAAAATGTAGATTTTTTCACAATTTTCAATAACGAAACCCGTTAAAATGTGTTTTATTACATTTTGTGCCTATATAAATAATATTTAAAAATAAATTTTAAACCATTTTTGTAATTTCATGTTATTGTATAATCAAAATATTAATTAATTAAAAAAAATGTCATATTATATTTTAATATACATTCAAAAATATTACTTTTAAATTTGAAGATTGATAAGTATTCAATAAACTGGAATTATAAAAAAACACATCATCTAAAATATCATTAGCCAATTTCAAATCATTCAAATTAAAAAAAATTCGATTCAATATATTTTCACATCGAAGAATCTTTTTTTGAAATGTTCGCAAATCATATGCTAAACGAATTTTAATTTTCATTGATGTATTATATGATGTAAGAATATCTGTAGTAAGAGGAGAATTTTTCCACGAAAGTTTCATTCTTTCATTTTCATCACAGTTAGTTGCAAAAACATTATGAGGATGAATTAAGGTATTCGTCAATTTTACTTCCCAAAATCCTCTTAAAAGATCAGATATATCAAATTGAACAACACCTAATAAAATTTCTTCCTTCATAAGTATTTTTGGTGACTGTGTTACAGATCTGTCATAATTAAGTTGTTCGGAAGTAAAAGTTGATTCGATAATATTAACAGTTCGTATACCAATTATCTATAATTATTTAAAATTCGTAATAATTTTTAAATTTGGTTGAGTAAATATATATAAAATAAAATTTAGATTACTTCAACAGTGAGGAATTTTGTTGTAAGGAAATTAATCAATTCTATCATTTGAAATTCTTCGCAGAGGAAACATTTAACAAATTCGAAATACATTATTCTATTTGGAGCATAATACGGCGTGACGATTGTACGATCTACCATAAAAATCTTCATATATAAATATTTGAAACCATTTTCAGTTATTATATCAACCGGGAAATTAGATAATTGTTCCAATTTGATTGATATAGGATTCAAACTTATACGTAATTGTTTATTTGATAAAATATGTTGACATTGTGCATAAATTAAGACGGATGATATATTTGATAGTGACGATGTTCGATTATAAGTGGTAATTGTACCCATATCTAAAAATAAAATTATAATCATTTTTTATTTTAAAACAATATCAAATTATTACCAAAAAAATATTAAAATAATTTAAAATAAAATTATAAATTAAAAGTATAAAATATAAAAAATATAAAATTTAAAAAGGAATTAAGTATATCCTATCATTTATTTTTGATAAAAATAAAAAATATTTTTTAATTTTTTAAATAAATTTTTTATTTTCAATGAAATTTTCTG
This sequence comes from Apis florea, assembly GCF_048593485.1. NCBI lineage: Eukaryota > Metazoa > Arthropoda > Insecta > Hymenoptera > Apidae > Apis > Apis florea. The sequence continues at coordinate 6,238,086 of NW_028256416.1, read as the reverse complement.
AATATGTAGTATAAAATGCGTTATATATAGTAAGTTATATATAATGCAATTTTTTTTTACTCAAATATTATTTTAAAAAAACAAAATCAACACAAAGTTTTAATGTTTTTTTTAGTCAAATATTATTTTGAAAAAACAAAATCAACACAAAGTTTTAATGTTTTTTTCAATATAATTTTAAAGCAAAAAAATTAAAAAAAATTTTCCGATAATATTAAAAATTATATAAAATATAAAAATATATTAAAAATTGAAAAGACAAAAATTGAAAACTTTTGAGGATATTGATTTCATTTTCTCAAAGAGTTTTATTTTTAACAAAAAAATTACTATAACTTATATATATATTCAATTTTTATTATTATTAATTCAAATATTTTCAGTTTGTTATTATATCTAATATATAAAATACATATAATTCAATCTATATAATTCAATTGTACGTAAAACGTGTAATTTATAATTAATATATTATAACAAAAAATGCAGATTGCTAAAAAAAAATAGTTTTTTTTTCGATAATGTATAGTAATTATTATTTCATAGCAAGAAAAAATTGATTATATTAATTATTAATATAAAAATAATTTTAAATATATATAATTATATATACACTAAGAAATAAAAAGAGAAAATCCCCATCAAAGTCCTCGTTAGTATAGTGGTTAGTATCCCCGCCTGTCACGCGGGAGACCGGGGTTCGATTCCCCGACGGGGAGAAATATATTTTTATTATTATTATTATGTAATTATTATTATTTTACTTTTATTATATAATAATATTATTTTAGTAATAATTATAATAATATTGTTTACATATATAATAATGAACATAAATTTATTTTTTAAAACGAAAATTGAAATTGAATCAAATAATTTGAATTTTTTTGACAGGTTAGAAAAATTAGTTTATTATATAATATATAAAAAAAAAAAATTGAAGAAGTTGTAATTGATTGAAATGATAAGAAAATAAAAGTTTTATCTGAACTTATAATAAAAATTAAAAGATATATTTTATAGATTTATATCAATTATAAACATTGAAAATTTCATGCAATTCAATTCATGAAAGCGATATTGTATTAATATATTATATTAATAATCGATATGATATTAAATGACAAGTTTTATTATTCTATATATGTTTTATATTTATCTATAGACACAAAAACACAAAATGTTAATATATAATTAGGATATCTTTGAAACATGTAGATTCTTGATTTTAGAGACCAAAATAAATAGAAAAGTTGATGTACAAAACTATATTGATTAAGGCTTATTTATTGAATTATAAAAAATTGAAGTTTATGGTAGACAAAGAGAGATATAGATAGAATAAGACTATTACATTATATATCTTATTCTATCTCCATCTCGCTTTATTTAATGCAAACTTCAATTGTTTAATATGTTATATTATAATAAATATGGCTTAACCGACATTTTTATATATCATTTTTATATTTGTTTTGCTTTAGAATTGATCTTATAAAAATGTTTCATAAATATATTAATCTGTATAATAAAAATTGAATAGTATTCCCATCTGTTATGTAGGAGATCAGGATTTTTTCCCCGCCGAGGAGTTGGTGTTTCTTTTTCAATTCTTATTTATATTTTTTATATCAAAAATTATTTAATTTTTTTGCTGAATTTGTCAAAGTACTACTTTCTTACGGATTTTAAATATATTAAGACTTTTTTAAAATATTTTGCAACAAAAAATATATAATATAAAAGAAAAAAAAATTTTATGGCAGATAAATGGCAGACAAATTTTAATAATCGTAAAAAAATCTAAGAAAGATAATAATACTTAATTATATATTATATGTTATCTTGCCTTTTGATAACAATCAGATTATGCTAGCATAGATTAATTTTTTTTCATTTTTCTTTGATATCATTGAAATGCAATAAAAGAAAAACTTCTTTAGTTATATTTTTTGTTATTCATGTGTATATCAAAAAATGTTTTAATAGAATGCTATTTGAATTTATGATAATATAAAAAATAGTTTCTTTCTTATTTTTTTTTATGCTTAGGATTCAACTATCATATTTTTATATCTTTTTTGTTATACATCATCATAATAAAATGTTTAAAAACTTCAAATCAGTAAAAAAGTAGCATTTTGATGAGTTCATTGTTTCATATCTTATGTTATTTTTTTTATTTATCTTTTTTTCTCAATTTACCAGAAAACAAAACTTCAGCAGGTAAACGTAGCTCATATATCTGTGTTCCTTGTTTCTGTTTCTTTTTTTTATTTTTTTTAATTTGATTCTTTTGAAAAGATTTTTTAGTCTGTTTTGATATTAATGGTGATTCTTCATTTTCAACTGATGAGAAAAGTAATTCACATGTTAAAGATTCAGATGGAAAACGTTTTTCTTTCGACATTTTCCGAAACAGATATTCATGTATACTATCTAATGAAATTTTCATATATTTTTATTAACAACAATATAATATAAAATTATATTAGTGAAATATTTTATTATGGTTTTTTAATTTTTATATTATTTTTTTTTTCAATTTTTATTCATACATTGCTTTATAAATTATCATTTCTTTATTTGAATAAATTTATATAAAAATCATTTTTCTAACCTGGTATCACATCAAGATATGTGACGATGCTAAAATCACCGTAAACTTCGTCTATAATTATTGTAGGTTCTGGGATTGTTAATGTTGAAGATGCAATAGAATTAGAATTATAGAAATCAAGAGGATATATTTGAAGAAAATGTTCTTGTCCTATATCAATAGATTTATCATTTATATAAAATCCTTTTACTTTATCTTTTTTAGCTCTATAAGACGAAAAATACAACAAAGATAAATAAGTGAACTAAAATTTTATATTTATAATGAAATAACAACATAATATTATATATTATATATGAAATATATATATTATGTATATAATATATTATGAAACATATTATATACATAATTTAAAAACAAAAAATATAAAATTTTAATAGTATATAAATAATATTATATTTTAACTATTATAATTAATTATTGAATTAAAATTCATATTAATGAAATATTACATTTAATTTATTTACCTTTCTGAAAATTTTTGTCTTCCATAAAATATATGATAAATGATTACATAGTTAAAATATTTTCTTAATTGTACTTCATTTAAATGAACTAAATGATGAATAGAAAATATGACCCAATATGTATCTTTTTTTATTGGACATGGTATTGGTCTTAAACATAAATCATTATTCTCAGTATAAATCTATAAAAATAAAGATAAATAAAAATTATATTCAAATTTTAATATTATTTTAATATTCATAATAAATGAATGATAAATAAATGATGAATAAATGGATGAATTTCTTGGTTTATAAATAATCATAATGAAATTTAAAAAGAAATGATATGAAAGATATATATAAATTTCTTTATTAAATTTTCTTCATTTTTGTAACTTAATTTTTTCTTTAATTTAATTAATTTAATTTTAATATAATTTTTATATATTAAAAACAATTTAATGATATATGTTAATTTGTTATTTTATTATTTATTTTTAGTTATTAATTTATTATTAATTTAGTTATTATTAATTTATTCGAAAAAAACATTCAAAATTATTTTATATAATAATTATTTTATATATTAAAAGACTATTTATATAATATTATATCTATTATAAAATATAATATATTTATCGAAATTTTTACATAAAGAACTTTTTTATTAAAATTGAAATCGAAATCAAGATATTAGAAAAAATGGAAATATTATTCATTTTTATGATATTTTTTGTTATATTAAAATTTAAAAGAATTAATAAAATAAAATGAATTAATGATATACCTTTGAGGCCGTTTCCCAACAACGACAATCAAATTTAAAGTTATAACTTGGAAGAAGTTCGTATTCAACATGTATTTCAGCTAATATTTCACCTATATGTATAATATTTTTTGAAGTTGTGTAATTTTGTGTAATTTCATTCGTATTTTTATTTATTTCTTTTTTTTTATGTTCACCCATTACTTTCTTTTTAACCTTTTCTTTAATTGTACTTTTGTCATTTTTTTCTTCTGTATTAGAATTATTCATAGAAATTGAAAATCCAAAAGTTAATATAATATGCATCGCAACGTAATATTAATTATTTTATTGTTGTAATTCATTAATATTGTAAACTGTTTACTTTATTCGAATTTAAGAAAATATTAACATTAATATTATATTTTAAATATTAATTATGAATATGATTAGTTTGATATGATATACTAATAGAAAAATTTGTTTGCAAGTTTTTTATTTATTATTATATTATATTTTATTTATTATATTAAATAATTTTATATTATTTAAATAATTCTTATTATTAATGTACATATTATATTAATTCGTATGATTCAATTTATACGATAATTTAATTTCAATTATTTTATAAATTTCTTTTATATAAGTAAAAAAAAAATTTACTAGATTTAAATTGCGGAAATTTAATTAAACAATCAATTAATATTGTATGTACATATAATTAAAAAGAAATAACAATAAAATAATTAATAAAATTTTGTTTTATTTTAAGTATTCAAAAATATTTATAAATATTTAAAGAATTAATATTTAATTATTAAATATAATAATAATTTATATAAATGATAGTTAAATGTAGATTAATTATACTTCCCGCTGAAGGACTTCGGGATTCAATATGGCGATTGGTTTCTGATTCGAGTAGAAACACAGCGTCAGAAGGATAACATCATTGAAGGAAGTTTCTTTCTCTTCATATTTTTCTAGAATAATTAAATACTCTCTTCAAAGTATCAAAAATATAAATATGAAATAATGTATATATTATATGATAATGCATAATTATTATGTACACTATCAAATTTTAATTTTTACATGTTAATAATAATATATCTATTTAAAAAAATTATTAAATTTTATATTATTAAAGTGAAAAAAACTTGTGCCAAGAATGTCTCAGGACGATGATGTAGGATTTTTATATAAAACAATGAGTAAGTTAAGAAACTTTATTAAATATATTTTAAGATATTTCGCTGTAGGTTAAAATGAATATAATAAATAAAATAAATAATTTTTCATAATACATTATATGAGAAAAATTTTAAATTTAAAATTTTTTTTTAAAATTTGCAAATAATCTTAATTACTATTTTTTCAATATATAAATTTAAAACACAAACAAAATTAATTCAAAAAATGAAACATAATATATTTCATAAAACATTTATATTTTAATTTTATATATTTATATTTTTTTATGAATATATGTATAATTAGAATAAATAATAAATAAATGTCAAATTTAATTAATGTATAATACATTTAGAATAATAATTTTATTAAATCAACAACTTAAATATGAATTAATTTTAATACATATAAATCTTTTTTTTAATATTAATGTCATTTTTTGTATTTTTAATTTAAAAAACATTTAATATTTTAATAATTTATTTAAAATATAGTAAATAAAACAAAATAAAAGAACACATAAAAAATGATCATAATGGACAAAACCGGCGTTGTATATTCCTTCGCGTATGTTAGTATTTTACAGTGACGACTTGATGAGTTTGATGTATATACATGTAGTGGGAGGCGTTTAAAAACTATACGTATAGCGGTATACGGATGTGTCAGAATTTTTAAAGAAAAAATAATTTATATAAAGAAAAATATGAAATATTACCATTGAAATTAAGCAAAAGTTTTGCTTTAAGAATAATATGACTAGCATTTGTACGTATTTATTGTGAATTAAGTACATACATAACCTAAAATTAATTTTTTGTACCTTTTTGGGAGTGCATATCCCTTGGATTAAGTATGTTGTTGATAGAAAAGTTTTATTCTCGTATTTATTCCTTTTGATAAAACATTTAATAAATAAATAACAAATGATTATATAAAACAATTCTTTTTAGTTGAGAGAGACCCAAAAAAAAGGAGGGTTAAGCCTGTAGGATCAGCACAATCTTTACTTGATTTTGATTTAGGTGAAAGTTCTGATGACAGTGATTTTAGAATTGAGGATCACTGTGAATCTGATGATGATTCAGTGGATTCTAATGATATAGGAAAAGGTAAAATATATTATGTGATTTTTAAATATAATATTATTAACATATGTTTAGAAATTGTCTAATATAAATTTATGTATATGGAAGAGGAAGAAGATGTATCTGAGCAATCTGATGATTCTTTGGAAGATCCATTATTGACTAAAAAAGAAAATCCTAATTTAACTGTAGGAGATGTAATTGAACAAGCTAGACAACAAGCATTAAAAGGAAGTTCACTTGAAGATAAACTAAATAAAATGTTAATTTGTTGTGGTTGCTTAGGAGATAGAAGTGATGATGTTAATGAAATTGTTGAATGTGATGGATGTGGTGTTAGTGTACATGAAGGTACAAATTTTAAATATCTTAATTTTTATTTAAATTTAATTTATTTATTTTAATAATAATTTATGACATTATTTATAAATATACATTGATAAGCAACAAATATAAACAATTTCTCAATTAAATTTATTTAAGGATGTTATGGTGTATCTGATGTAGAAAGCTTTTCAAGTACTGATTCTTTATGTCAGTCAGCACCATGGTTTTGTGAAGCTTGCAGTGCAGGTATTGAAGATCCCTCTTGTGAACTTTGTCCCAATAAAGGTGGAATTTTTAAAGAGACTGATGTAGGCAAATGGGTACATTTAGTATGTGCACTTTATGTACCTGGAGTTGCTTTTGGAGAAGTATGTAAAGCTTTAATTTTTGTTAAGTATAAATTAAAAATGTTTTTAGATATCTATATATATGTTTTAGGTTGATCGTTTATCAAGTGTAACACTTTTTGAAATGGCATATAGTAAGTGGGGAGCAAAACAGTGTTCTTTATGCGAAGATGCACGCTTTGCTCGTACTGGTGTATGCATAGAATGTGATGCAGGAATGTGTCATACATATTTTCATGTTACTTGGTAAGAATTATTTACAAATATAATTAAATTATTTAATACAATCAAAAAAATATAGCATAAAATAATTTAAAAAATATGATGTTGTAGTGCACAAAGAGAAGGTTTATTATCTGAAGCTCATAGTGAAGAAGTTGATCAAGCTGATCCATTTTATGCACACTGTAAACTTCATTCCGATAAAACACTTGTTCGTAGACGTAGACGTAATTGGTTAGCTTTACAATTACGAGCTCAATACCGACAACAATTATTAAAGCAACCTAATCATTTAGATACTGAAGAACAGCGTAGAATCCAAAGAAAATTAGCAAAACATAGGCATAAATATTTAGCTCATAAAGCTTCCAGGCCACCACCATGGGGTATATTAATTATTTATATCTAATATGTTAATTAAATATAAAATTACATGAAATATATATATATATATATATTTGTAGTACCAACGCAAAAAATGCCTCGATTATTAACTACTTCAGCTTCTGCTTGTCGGCAACTAGCAAGAAAAGCTGAACTCATGGGTGTTGATACTGCTGCATTAGAAGCTCAAGAAGCACAACTTGTAGCTTTAGTTGATGTTAGAAAAAAATGGCATATTCCTCCTGCTTTTAGCGTAGAATTTATCGGTTATTATTTGGACCGTAATTTGCGAGTCACATCTATGAAAAGACGATTACAAGAACTTCTTGATATTAATTCTCAATTACTTAATGAACAACAAAGATTAGATAGAAGATATGATGAAGTAATGAAAGACAATGAAGAACAGATTCGAGTTAATGTAACATTAAAAGAAAAAATAGAAATGTATCACCAAGTGCTTAAGAGTGGTGGTTATGTAAAACCATTACCACAAATAACTGATTTGGCAAAACCAAGAATAGCACCAACTCTAGGTAAGTTAAATATAAAATATATAAAAAAGAACAAATGTATCATGATTTTTAAATAGGTACAGGTTTAGGTGTCCCTACTGCAGCAGCTTTAAAAATGGGTGTTGGTTTTCCCTTACCAGTTGGTAAAGGAACAGAAGGAATACGTGAAGGTAGAGTTTTAAGCAGTCAAGCACAAGATCAAAATCATAAAGGTGAATTGACATTAAGGCATCAATGTGGAATATGTAGAAGATCTACAAATCAACATTTACTTGCAAAATGTGATACCTGTCATCTTCATTACCATTTATCTTGTCTTAGTCCACCTTTATCACGTATGCCTAAGAAAACAAAACTTATGGGATGGTATGTATATTATTTATAAATAATAATACAATCTTTTTATTGATTGCATTTTAGATTTAAAATAATATATATAATATAATATAATAATATATATATATATATATATATAATATTTTTCAATATAGGCAATGTTCTGAATGTGATAAAGAATCTTCTGGATCAGAAGTTGAACGTGTAGATACTTCAGCTCCACGTAAATTAAGGCATTGTAAAGACGATTCAAATCTAACATCAACACCAACACCACCACAAGAAATACAAATACCTACAACACCAACAACACCTAGTACATCAAAGAATTCTTCTGCTAATCTTAATAACATAACGAATGCTTCTACACCTGATACACCTACAACACCAAAAGTAAATATTTTTAAATATAATATAGAGAAAGAGAAACCAATTTTTGATTTCTAGATTCTTAAGTTCTTTATTATCTAAATCATTTTAGGTAACTATAAAACCAGTTGGACCACAACCTCTGTCTTCAACTCCTATTCAATCAAATGAACCAGTATACAATCAACAACCTATTAATAATATGACAATAACCAGGGAAGGTTCACCTGAATATATGGTAGCTTCGGCAGATGGTACAGAATCTGTTTCACAAAGAAGTGCTAAAAAAAGAAGAAGGTATTACATAAAAATATATTTTTATGTAAATATAAAATATATAACATAAAAATAAAAATATTTAAATAAAAAAAATAAATATAAAAATAAAAATATTTAAATAAAAAAAGTAAATATAAAAATATAATATTTTTTCAAATTTTATTAGAGAGAAACACAAAAGATATACTCCTGACCCAATTACGGGTATAAAGCAAAGAAAACGCAAACATAAGAGAAAAAGTCTTGATGTAGAAAATCCTGAAGGACAATCTCAACCAGAAATTCATAGGAGAATTACAATAAAAGTATGTAAATATTTATAAGTAAACTTTAACATTATGTATGTTCAAATATATCTTATTTTTTTTTTATTAAACAGATAAAACCAATTCCAAGGCCAGAGGGAGATATAGCATCAGAATCAAGCCCACAAATGTTTGTTGCCACATCTACTAGTACAGAAATTACATCACCACCGCCACTTCCTAAACTACCACCTCCACCTGTTCCATCTTTGACTTCAAATACTGCACCTGTAACATCAAATGCATCTACTAATAATACAAGTAGAACATCTACAGGAAACGGAAAAAGAGGAAAAGATATAGACCTTTTAACACATTGCAATGTTTGTGATATGCCTGGCACCAGTCAAAATCTCGTTATGTTAGTTCATATAAATACATTAAATATTTATTTTTTTAAACAAATTCCGAATTTATGAATTTATTAATTTTAATTTTTCAGGTGTGATGAATGTAAAAAATGCTACCACTTCACCTGTCTTGATCCACCAGTTAAAAAATCACCCAAAAGAAGAGGCTATTCATGGCATTGTGCTGACTGCGATCCTAGTGTAAGTTAATTTATTTTTATTGTCTACATTCATTGTAATATCAATCCAAAATACTTGTTAAGGTACTTTTTATTTAGTCGAAACAAGAAAAAGTAAAAACAAAATTAGATTTATATATAGTAAATCTTAATTTGTAGAAGAAATAATATGATCAATAGCATAAATGTGACAAAATATAAAGTACTTTAATATTATACATATAAATAATGAATTCTTTCTATAATCTTAAACATAGAACAAACAGTCTTATTAATAACTAGTTGCTAACATTAACTAATTATTTTCAGTAAAAGCTGTGCCATCTTTATTTATTGAATAATCAAATGCAACGTTCCATTTACGAAATATTGAATGGCAATTAGTTATTAATACGAAAAAAAACTTAAAATCTCACTTTTATATGAAAATGGGAACAATTCTTCATAAAAGATGGATAATACACCTACACTTCGTATAATTTTGAAGCAGCCAAAGCAACAAATTAGGCTAAAACTTATTTATGGATACTTTTATCTTTGATCTAAAATTGTTACTAGGAATATATCTTGAAGCTAATTTAATTCAATAAAAAAAAGAATCTGTAATAGTAAAAATATTTCTTTCATTTCAGGCCTCTGAATCTGAGACTTAATATCAACAATTTTATGTCTGCAGCTATAATTCTACGTTCAAATAAATTAAGACATTAAATATCATTGTTTTTTGTAAAATATATAGAATATAATTAATATTTTTCCTCTAATTGTAGAAATCTCTTGAAAATACATGCTACAAATTTCACTTTTATGTATAATTTAAAATTTCTGTATATGTTTGATGAAGTTTTCAGTATTTATTTTCAATGGATTCTACTTAATATATTTTTATTTCTATATATGTATATATGTATATATATATTTTTATTCTTATATATATGCATTAACATTCATCAAGAATTCTATACATTTAGAAAGGTAAGAACAATTAAAAAAATCATATAATTTAAAAATTTCTTTTAGTATTTATATTATTTTTAAATTTTTGATATTCTATTTAAAATGTAATTTTGCAACTATTAATGTAGATTTTAAATATCTTTTTTACAAGAAAATTTCAGATAAATTTGTTTATAATGATGCATGTAGCTTCATAATATTTTTTTATATTATAAATTGAAATTACATTAAATAAATTAATATTAACTTTGAAAATTTATATAAAAAATATTTTTGTATTATTTTTTCCAGACATAAAACCATTATAAAAATCAAGAGCACTCATAGTTCGTTTACCTTGAACAGTTATTTTTTTTACAGAAACAAAACTATTTTCTTTGCATTTTATAATTAATGCATTATTCCTTTTGCTATATATTGCAACACCTATAAATTAAAAATGTTTTAATAAATTTATTGAATAACAATAATAAACTAAAACAAAAAAATTCATTCTCAATCATTTTGTTATGTAATAAAATTATATGTTTACCTGCATTTTCTTCTTTAAGTTTTGTTGCTATTATTTTTGATTCAATTTTTTGAATATCAAGCAATTTTATTTTTACATTTTGAAATGATGTAGTTAAATCATATAAACCTAGAAGAGCACGATGTAAGTTATATACATTTGTGGCAGACATTTTATTCCAATTAACTAAAGATATTTTTGATGTTATTTTTGGTGCTAAAAAATATATCAATTTATAATATATGTATCATTATAATCAAATAAATATTTCATTAATAATAAAAAAAATATATTCACCATATGTTACATTAGTTTCATCTTGAGGTTTTGCAAATTGTAATAATTCTAATAAATTTTCAAATGTTTCTTTTAAAAGATTTGCTCCAAGCTTTGCTAGTTTTGTATATAATTTTGGCATTGTTTCATGTTCATCAATATCTATTTGTTTTTGCAATACTATTTCTCCTATATCAAATCTGAAATATTTTAGATATAATAATATTTGTTATTATTCTTAAGTATTTCATTTCTTTTACTTTTGTAATATAATTTTAAAAAAAAATTTATATAATTAATAGTAATAAATAGTAATTAATTTTACTTTTTTGGCATTATCTTCATTACTGTAACTCCTGTTTGTGAATCTCCATTAATTAATGTATGAATTATTGGAGCTGCTCCTCTCCATCTTGGTAATAAACTACCATGTACATTTAACATACCTCTAATGAAAACAAATATATAACATTAATAAAAATAATCTAAAATCTATTATATAAATAATATTAATTTATATTAAAAACAACTTACAATGGAAATGCATTTATGATTGTAGATGGAATTAAATGACCAAATGAGACAACTATTCCAATATGAAACTCTGATTTATTAATTTCAATTGGCCATTTATGTATAATAATTTTATTTTGTTTTGCATATTTTATAACAGGATTTTCTTTTATTTTATAATTTGTAACAATTTCTAGCCGTTCTAGCTCTTTAGATTCACTATATATAAAAATATATATTTTAAAACTTATTTCAAATTATTAAGAATTTATAATATTAAAATAACAATATTTTTCTTACTATTTATCATACAAGATTTTCAAACTTTCAACTGCAAATTCATCTGTGCCAAAAAATAATACTTTCCATGAATTATTTTGTGATATTATATGCGATTTATTATAAAAAGTATAATATTTATTATATATTTTTGAATTAAAAGTTACAAGAAATATTTTATTTATTCCTTTGAATGAACATAAAAATTGTGTTATATTATATATTGTATGACTTAAAATTATATACATGTTGTGTTTCACATTCTATAATAAATCATTTCGATCATAAAAACGTATATATATATTTATAAGTAGGATTGCCACCTTTTTTATGGCCTGTAAAGTTTTAATACAAAATCTTAAAGAGATATTTCGTTAAAATATTTTGTTAATAGAAAATTATTATTCTTCTTATTATATAATAATAAGAAATTATAATAATTAATATAATAATAAAATTAATATATAATAGAAATGGAAATATTTTAAATATTATTCTAAAAAATGCAACAATTTGTTTTTATTTATTTTTTTTATATTTAAAATTTTTTATAATAAGAATATTTTATTGTTAATTAAATATATTAGAAAATTTTATTAATATGATATTTTTTTATCCTTTCTATTTTTAAATTTTTTTTGAAATCTTTGGAATATTCCATCTAAATATATAACTATAATAAGATAAATTGCCAACCCTGATTATAACTTATGATTGTTATTCAACAAATTCGACGATATTACTATATTAACGATATCAATTCAATATTTATTTTCTTCTAATTTAATAAAAACTAACTTAAAAAATAATTTAAGCACGAAATTCTTGATTTTATACAAACTATGCTAATGTATATAAAATAAAGATTACAGAAGAGAATTATTTAAGTATAAGTTATTATATATATGATTTAAAAAAAAAAATTAAATGAAAACAAAATAAATAATTAGTAAGTGAGTATATATATATATATATATATGTATGTATATATACATCTATTAAAAACAATTTATTAAAAATTTATTTATTACAAAGAAATTCATGATTGCAATATTTCAATATAAACTTTGACTTAAGTAAATTAATAATAATTTATATAATTATATATATATATATAAAATTAAACGCATCTAAATAGTTACTACCTGCATACAATTTATTGAATGAATTATAAGTATAAATATTATAAATACGTATAAAAAACATTAATTTTATATAAGAAGTTATAGTTTTTAAGCCAATAAATTCCTAGTTAAAATTAATATTTTTGAATTTTATTCATAATAATTATTAGAAATTAAAAAAAAATACAAAAAAAATTAATAATTTTTGATGTTTAAAGTAAAATTTAATCTAAAGTTTAATCATAAATTTTTGGATTTATGATTTAAATAAAAATTCCATAAATTTTTAGATTTATAGAATTCTGCGGAATTTTAAGTTCTTCTCTATAAATTTTTAAAAAAATTCAAATTTAAGTTGGCGAAACTGATATCCTAATACTATTTCAATATTTAAAGTTATAGTCACCACAGTTATAATATTTTAAGTTGTCGATGATTATAGCGATTAATGATATTAATATTTTGTTAATGATATTAATATTTAAAACACATATTTTTGATTGATTTAATTTCTTGAAAGATGTCACGAATAAGAAGACTTTCTATTCGTGGTATTCGTAATTTTGGTGATGAGAAAGAAGAAGCTTTGATTAGATTTTCTCGTCCTTTAACACTTATTCTTGGTCCAAATGGTACTGGAAAAACAACAATTATTGAAGCTCTTAAATTCGCTACTTGTGGTGAATTTCCACCTGGTTCAGATCGCGGAAAATCTTTTATACATGATCCGACTTTATCAACAACTTCATCGGTATGATAAATCTTTTATTATTACATGTATTTTTATTTTTAATTGGCTTAAGAATTAAAATTTTTCTTAAATAATTCTTTTTAAAAACTATATTTCTTAATATTCAATTAGTTTTTTTTCAAATAGGTTCGAGGTGTTATAAGAGCTGAAATAATTGATGTAATAGGTAATACATATACAATATGTAGAACAATAGAAAGTACAAAAGCTAATGTGACAGTAAGATTTAAAACTCTTGATAGTGCTTTAAGTAGAGTAAATAAAGATACCAAAGAGGTATGTTTTAATAAAAGTTAGAAAATAAATATATATTTGTATATAATTTATATATAAATTTTTATATTTATATATTATATATAATTTCTTTATTTATGTAGGTCATATCAATAACTAATCGATGTACTAATGTTGATACAGAACTTACATTAGCAATGGGAGTTTCTAAACCTATTTTAGATTATGTAATTTTCTGTCATCAAGAAGATCTTAATTGGCCTTTTCAAGATGGTAAAAAATTAAAAGAAAGATTTGATGAAATCTTTGATAGTGCTAAGTTTAACAAAGCTCTTGAAAGCATTATGAAATTAATTAAAGATTTGAAACAAAGAGTTAATATATTAAAAGAACAAAAACAAAATTATCAATTTACTGTTAATGAAGTAATAGATAAAGAAACAAAGCTTGAAGATAATAAAAAACGGTTGGAAAATTCCAAAATTAAAATTGAAGAATTTAATAAGGAATTAGAACCTGTGATTCAGAAAATTAAAAAATTGGAAAAAATAGATGTTGAATATAAAGATCTACAAAGTGAACAAAGTAACATTTTAATATTAATTATTATTAATTACTAAAATAAATTAATAAATTAAATTTTAAGTTAATAATTAATACATTTATATATATATGATTTTTATTTAGAGAGGAAAAAAGCAGAATATGATATGTTTAAACAACAATTGGATAGTTTAAAAGAAAATTTACAGAATATATTTGAAGATACTACAGAAAAATTATTAAAAGAAATAGAATCATATGATGAAGAATTAATTAAAAAAATTAATGAAATTGATGAGGTATATATATTATAATATTTATTATTAAATATAACTAAAAAAAAAAATATTGAATTATATTTTTCTTATATTATACTATATTTTCCTTAGTTTAAAAAAAGCTTAAGAGATATTGCTGAAAAAGAGTCTACAATATCAAATAAATTAGCCAATGAAAGAGTAACTAATGGTTCTTTGAGACAACAAATTAAAGATCATGAGAAAAAAGTTATTCTTCGCAATCAAATATTAAATGAATCATTATCTTCCTGGAATCTTAATGTTGTTGATTCAAATGTTGTATCAGAATTAGGTATGAATTTAAAAAAAAATAATAATATATTTATTACTTATATATAAATATTTATATATTATATATATATAATATTTATATATAAATATAAATTTCATATAAAATTTAAAACTTTTTAGAAATAATAGCTTTTACTAAAAGACTACAAGAAAAAATGAGAGAATTAGAACATAAATTAGAAGAAAATAAAATAAAAAGAGAAGAAGAAGAAAAAGAATTGCAAAAAATAGTTGATATTTTGCGTCATAAATATTCAAAATTAGACATAGAAAAAAATTTTAAAGAAAATGAAATAATTGAAACAAGAAAAGAAATTGATAAAATAAAATTGGATATTATGCAGGTTGTATATTTTTTTTAAAATATTTTATTTATATTTTAAATTTATTTGATATGTTTTATTTTTAGCTTAATGCAGAGTCAAATAAGTTAAATTTTATTGAATCAAAATTACAAAAAGTACAAACAAGAATTCAACAATTAAATGATGCAATAAATGTGGATACTATGAAGAAAGAAATTGCTGATAAGATTAAAATTCGAGATGAAATGGACACACTTTTAAATACAATTGATGAAGAAATTACTTTATTATTAAAACAAAGTTCATTACAAACTGAATTAGAATTAAATAAATCTACATTACTTATTAAAGAAAAAGAAATAGAAAAATTGAAAAAGAAACATGAAGAAAAAATAATTTCTTTACTTAATATCAAAGATATATCTCAAATCAAATTAAAAAATAATTTTGACATGGTTCAAAAAGAATTGGTACTTAAAAACAGACATAATCATTTCACTTGTATAATACATATTTATTTTATTAATTTTTTTAATTTTATTAATTTTAGATAAATGAAATAGAATCTATTAATCAAAACATTCGAACAGAAGAACATCAAATAGCTACATTAGAAACAACAATATCACATATTGAACATGAACTTCAAAATAAAAAGAAAGAAATAAATTGTGAGTTTAAAATTTAATAATTAAAAATTTATTATTTATATTAAAATATTATTAAACTTATTATATTAATAAAAAATTATATTTTTTTAGTGAATAAAGAAAAAATTTCATCAATTTGTTCATATAAAAATTTTGATGAAGTATTATTATTACAATCAAAGAAGGTAAAAGATCTTCAAGATAAAAAGGGAATGTACACTCATCAAAGTGCAGCTTACAAAGAATATATAAAACAATTAAGAAATACAAATCCTTGTTGTCCTTTATGTC
Organism: Apis florea; assembly: GCF_048593485.1. Classification (NCBI taxonomy): domain Eukaryota; kingdom Metazoa; phylum Arthropoda; class Insecta; order Hymenoptera; family Apidae; genus Apis; species Apis florea. The sequence continues at coordinate 6,221,350 of NW_028256416.1, read as the reverse complement.
ACAGAGGTTTTGATAAAATTGAAACTATTACAACCTTATTAAAAGAAATGGAAACTGAAATAGAAAATCATCCAAATCGTTTGAAAGAATGTGAAAAAGAATTGAAAGTACAACAAGAAAAATATGATAAAATGCTGCAATTAAAACCTGTCGTTGAAAGAATAATACAATTAGAAGAAATTGAATTAGAAAAATTAACGTAAATTTTAAATCATTTGTTATATATTTTTTTTATTATAAATATTTATATATATGTATATATATATACATATATATAGATATAATATATATATATATATATATATATATATATATATATATATTATAAAATTTTTTAGGAGTAATTTAGAAAAGTTCAAGAATAAATTAAATGAATCTCAAACAACTGCAATAGAATTAAAAACAAAAAAATCTAATCCTGAAAAAAAATTAGTAATGTGTAAAGATATTATAGGTGATGTTATGTTATGGGATACTTATATTGATGATATTTTTAAACTAAAACAAATAATTGATGATTTTCATATTCGTATGGCTGCTGCAGGTATTTTACATTGAATTAATTTTATTAACATTTTTATTATTTATTGTTTATTATTTATTAATTATTTATTTATTTATTATCTATTTATTCATTTTTTAGAATATAAATATTTTATTTATATATGTAGGTATTAAAACAAAACGTAGTCTTCAAGAAGCTCAAACTGAAAGAGAAGAATTGAAAATATCTTTAAAAAAGATTCGTGAGAATATTGAAAGATTACAATCTGAAATAAATATGCATAATGAAAAATTACATAATGCTCAACAGGAAGAAAATATATTACATAAAGAGCAGTTAAAAATACAATTAGATATGCAAAAATTGAAAGAGTTAAAAGATAATCAAGAAATTTTATATTTGAAAGAAATTTCTCTTGGAAAATCAATTGATACATTAAGAGAAGAAGTGACTTTATCAGAAACTGAATTAAATTCTGGACTTGATAAATTGGAAAAAAAAAAAGTATATTTTTCATGTAGCACAAATAAAAATTCTTAAATTATTTCGAAATTATATTAAATTTTTATTAAATTTATAACATAAAATGTACATTGTAACTTTTTGTATTTTAGAAAGATAATTGGGAAAAACAAGAAACCGATAGAAAATTAATAACAGAAGGAAGTAGACGTTTATCTGATTTACAGAAAATGCAGGATGATGTTGATAGTTTTATATATCGTAAAATTCCCGAATCTTTGGAATGTTCTGAATCAAAAATAAAAAGTTATGAAAAATTACTTAATGAATTATTTTGTAAAAAAAATGATATGGAAACAACAATTAATAAATTAAAAGAAGAAATGACTCGTCAAGAAGTGCGAAAAAGAGAATTGTTAGATAATCTTAAACTTCGTGAAACTCAGGAAATTATTAACAATTTACAAGAACAATATTCAAATATAAAGGAAAGATTAAATACAATAAATTATTCTGAAATATTTGATGAATGGCAAAATTTACAATGTCGAGAACAAACTATACTTCGACAGGTATAATATTTTATTACATTACAGAAATAATAATAGAAATTTTATATTATCATTCGTATTTATGTAATTAATATTTATATTTAAATTCATTGCATTTTAGTTGTTTATAAATTTTCTAAAAAATCAATTATTGAATTATATTTGAATTAATATAATATATTCTAATATTCTATATTCTATATTCTATATATTCTATATTATTATATATTAATATATAAATTTAATTAATAGATATTTTAAATATTTTTAGAAAAATATGATTAAAGGTAATCAAGAAGAATTAGAAAGAACAGTGCAACAATATATTCAAGAATTAAAAAAAGATATATATAAACAAGCTCGTAAAAATTACAAAAGCAAATGTATTGAATTAACGGTAGCATATAATAATTTTTTATTTTATTAGTATTAACGAAAATTTTTAATAATTTTTTTTTTAATTAGGTTATAGAAGAATCTATATTAAATTTAAAGGAATATAGCAAAGTATTGGATACAGCTATGATACAATATCATGAAGAACGTATGACCACAGTTAATAGAATCATAAAACAATTATGGAAGCTTGTATATACTGGAACAGATACAACTTCTATAGAAATTCGTACAGATGCAACTGAAGGAATAGGTGGTACAAAAAGAACATACAATTACAAATTAGTTCAAATGAAACATGGTCATGAAATAGATATGAAAGGTCGTTGTAGTGCTGGTCAAAAAGTAATTTTAATTTATAATAATATTATTATCAAATTTAATTCAAAATAATTCAATAAACTTTATTATTTATATATATTATCATTTATATATAGGTTTTGGCATCGATAATTATAAGACTTGCTTTAGCAGAAACGTTTTGTAAAGATTGCGGAATTCTCGCCCTGGATGAACCAACGACAAATTTGGATCAAGAAAATGCTGATAGTCTAGCAAATACATTGGCTACGTTTGTTTAGCATTTTTTTATTTAAATTATATTTAGATTTTTGACATCTAATCTGAAATTTTAATGAAAATTATTTTTATGTTAAAGGGTTGTTAAATTACGATCACAACATCAAAAAAATTTTCAATTAATTGTAATTAGTCATGATGAAAAATTTTTATTCAAATTAGCTGAATTAAGCAGTAATAAAGGCTTTTATCAACTTTATCGTAAACAAACGTATGTCTATAATAAATAAATATATGTACATGTGTATATATACATACTTTCTTGTTTAATTTAAAAAAATTTGTATATTTTTAGCGGTTATTCAACAGTTAAATATTGTTTAGTAGAGAATCAATATCATTTTGCATCAAATGATATAAAAGAAGAATCTGATGAAGAAATCGATGAACATTCTTCACGAGATAAATTACAATATGAAATAAGTTTAGGAGGGAAAATGCATAATGAACAAACTTATAACAGAAAAAGAAACATTGAAGATGACGATTTTACTGAAAATAGAATGTCAAAAAAAAGATATGTCTTTCAATAAATTTTTCAATAATAATTATATTTATTATATATTTGTAATTAAAAATTAAAAAATTAAAATTTATATTTTATAAATATAATATTCTAATTTTAATGAAATTCGATTTATTAATATTAAATCTGCATTCTATTTTGTATTGTATTCTTTTTGATAATAATAATAATTTAAGTAAAATAATAAGATAATATTTTTAAAAATTGGCGGTTTTTTTTTCATTAAATATAAATATATCGAGTATTGAATCGATTTTGACAGTCGAAATGTGATCATACTCGGTCGATAAAAGAAGCAAAGAACAGGTGACGACATCGTTGTCATACTCGTGATTTCATAACACGCCATTTTCTTTGTGTGAAGTACTGGTCAAGAGGAATTTCACCTACTATTTTCTATCTATTTCAAGGTAACGCAATTTATAATTAATATTTTATTATTTTGTTGATTATTGTTCACATCTTTAAATGAATTAATTTTATGTATATCTTATAGGCCCCTTGTTTAATCCTAATTCTAAATCTCGATCGTGAAATCGCATGTTGACAGGTTTTTAAGCATCGCAGTTAAACGAATTTTATATCTATTAGATCATATATATTATTATTTTATCATATCTCTTCTTATATTGATGCGATGTTTGTATTTTTATTATAATATCATTTAAATATTGTGAACATTAACCGCCAAAACATATATTTGGAACATCTTCATGTAATAATTTTTTTCAAGTAATGTACATACGTCATTACAAGGGGAGTACTTTTCCCATTCACGTTCAATGATTCACTAAAAATCGGATTGCTGTTTTGCATTCATATTATTTTATAGTAAAATTTCATATTTTTAATGTTGCATAATAATACGATATTTATTTAAAATCAAGAAATAACTTTTCAATAATATAACCAATTATTAATTCTAATTTTAAAAGATATTGAGATTTTCTTCAATATAAATTTCAACTAATCAAAATTGATATTTATTCATTTAAAAAGAATTAAGAACATTTTAACTAAATGATAATGATTAACTCTACATGCCTATTTCATTATTTATATTTCACTCTTATCTGAGTTGTATACATACTATATATGTATATATATACATTTAATTAAAGATTTTGATATTCTAAAAGAGATTTATATATAACTATATATATATATTTTAATACATTTTTATGAAATAATTTTAAATAAAATTTGTTAATGTTATTATTAAGTTTTTCAATTGATTATATTTCTAAATGAAATTTTGTGAAAATGTCAATTCATATTTTTTGATTCAATATATTAACAAAATTTATAGCAAACATATTTTTTTTGTTTTTAGTTTACAATGGCTTCTCATAAGAAAATATTGCTTAAAGTCATTATTCTTGGGGATTCTGGAGTTGGTAAAACTTCTCTTATGAATCAGTATGTAAGCAAAAAATTTAGCAATCAATATAAAGCTACTATAGGTGCAGATTTTCTTACCAAAGAAGTAATGGTAGATGATAGGATAGTTACTATGCAGGTAAATATGTATTAAATAATATTATAATATTTATGTTATATAATATTTATGTTTGTTACATATCTTTTTTTTTATTCTTTATCTTCTATTTTAAAATAGATTTGGGATACAGCTGGTCAAGAAAGGTTTCAATCTTTAGGTGTTGCTTTCTACAGAGGTGCTGATTGTTGTGTACTTGTATTTGATGTTTCTGCACCAAGTAGCTTTAAATCTTTAGACTCTTGGAGAGATGAATTTTTAATTCAAGCTTCTCCTCGAGATCCAGATAATTTTCCTTTTGTAGTACTTGGAAATAAAGTTGATTTGGAAACCAAAGTGGTAAGAATATTTTAAATATAATTTTATTAATATATATATTTTTAACATTTTTTTCTTTTTTTAATTAAAGATTTAAAGATTTGTACTTAAAAATTTGTACTTGTTTTAGTTGATTTAAGTTTTAATTAATTTAATAAATGTTTTAATAAATAAATTTTCAGATTCATGGTAAAAAAGCACAACAATGGTGTCAATCTAAAAATAATATTCCATATTTTGAAACTAGTGCTAAAGAAGCCATTAATGTTGAACAAGCTTTCCAAACGATAGCAAAAAATGCTTTAGCTCAAGAAAGCGAGGTAAATTATTTTTTTTTATATTATTTATTTTATATATTTAAATAACATTAATAAAATTATGTAATAAATAATACTGTTATTTTAGGTGGAATTATATAATGAATTTCCAGACCAAATTAAGTTGACGAATGATCAACGAAACAATGGCAAAGGTGATTCTTGTGCCTGCTAGGTCTTTGAGCGATGAAAATTTTGGATAAGCACATAGATGCACAGGTCAGATCGTACATTCGCGTACCTGCGCATTTTAAAAAATACTATATCGAGCTTGATGTGTTTGGAAGTCCTAAGTATGCACCTTGGTTTTTCTTTATTCAATTTTTCATTAGGATATTTTTAAAGCATATTTATAGTATTGAAACTTTTTTTATTGAAATTATGTGGAATATTGTGAAAAAATATATGTGTATATATAAGAAAGTTTATAAGCAATGCATTTTAAACAATAAAATTAGAAAAATTTTGTACCAAGGAGCATCCATTGGCTTCATTACATGAAAGACTATATTGTATTTTATATCGTATGTTTGTGTTGATATTTCACTTGTCCAGCAATATGTTCAACACATTATTTCCAAAAATTGTAATGCTCTCTTATTGGGTATAGCGAACAGTATGAGCTGCCCTTTTAAATTGCATCTTTACAGCTCATTGTTGATGTTCTTCATTGTGAAATGATACTACAATGTTTATGAATCATATAGGCATAATTTATATCGGGAGGAAAATTTATGGGTTGGGAACACACTTAGCATAACAATTAGATCATAAATTTGCTCATGATTCATTGAATACAATCACATTTATTGAAAAGTTCTAGAAATATTTGTGAATATATTCATTTGATTATTTGTCAAGTCTAATTTTTATTATCAAATAAAATGAAAATTTTATTATTATTCAATATAATATGTTTCAAATACATATATAAATAATTTTATAAAATAATGGATTTTTATTGAAATATTGTAATTATTTAATTATCTCTGAATTTCTTTAATAATTTAAACCTTGCTAATTGTTATGTTGATCAAGATATTCTTATCTTCTAAAAATAACTCATATTTTTTACGTAAATTTAAATAATGTTGAGTTTGTTTAATAAAATTAATGCGTATCTCCTGATATTTCACGATCGTCTCAATCTCAAAAGGCTAGTGCGTTTTCAAGGAAAAAAATTCCCTTCTTAAAAATCTTGATATCTATATAATTTATCATTTGATATTCTCAATCCACCTATAATATTATATACTAATATTTTCATCATGTATCTTTAAATTCCTCCTTGAAGTGAAAGTCTCGAGCCGCGATGCATTAATTTTTTAATTTTTTATTGTATGCTTTAAAAATTATTTAGATTCACAAACTTTATCAAATATTATTTAAAAAGACAAGGTTTCGTTAAAAAATTAAACATATCATGCAATATATAAAAAATATTTGACGATTTATCTCTAAAAAGTATAAATTTTTATTTTTTCTACTTTAATATTATAAAGTATATAATATTTATGAGAGATTAAATCTATTGAAAGAATTATATAAAAATCAAAAGGTAATTTTATTGACATATATAAATAATTCTCTTTTTTTAAAAAATACGTTTTTGTAATGAAAAAATATTTTTTGTACAATAATTATATTCTGAAATGATAGATTTATCTAAAAAAAATCGTTATAAAAAATATTTATAAAAGTGATATTATTTATTATGTAAAAAAAATATGCGTCGCGGTGCTAACGATCACTTCTATATCTTAAAACAATTATTATTTTAGAAATAAGCCACTATCCTGAAAAATGTAGAGCAAAAAAAAAAAATTATGTGAGCTGAATTGATACATACCTATAAGATTTCTTATAAAAAAATTTAATACGTGAAATATATGCGTACATCTATTATGATAATTTTGGACGATATAAATGTGTGTCATCATACATGTACGCATATTCACGTAATATATATGTATATAAATGATGGTCATGACGATTACAATTATAATTATTAATATAATTTTATCGAAATATGTTAACGATAATTATTATAAATATTATCATTATTGCTGCTGCTGCTGCTATAAATTACTACTATTGCTATTCTTAGTTTTAAGTGAAAAACAAGAAAATAAGAAGAAATACATTTATTGCAACAAAATCATCAGCTGGTCGAATTAATTCGCTGATATATCTGTGCCACGGATAATCATCGTGTGACCTGAAACAAAATATAAGACTATCATTATCCTTATTATGACTTGATGTCTATGTTGTTATTATGGAGATGAATGTCTGTTGAAATAGGTAGTAAATTTAGTAATCTCTGTACGAAGTAGCGCATAAGATTAAAATATAATTCAATATAACTAATAACAATACAACTAATTTAATAATTGAAAAATAATGGGGAAAATGGCTTTTTTCAAGTCAAAAGTTAGTCTATATTACAATGTAATTTTATTTGAAAATTTCAACATATTATGTTTCAACCGATGTAAATTAAATATTTACCCCTTGTACGATTGTAAAAAAAGTATTCGTTTTTATATAATGCAATTTTATCTTTCCTTTGAACCAACTATTTAATTAAGTGAAGTCTACAAAATATACATATGATGCACTTATGTGTACATATACGAATATACATAATGAATGTTAAACCAAGGATATATCTATGAGTAGATTATAAAATGCGTATAGAATATTTTATATTAATGTATAATATTACACGGCCTTTGTTAAGTTTTAAACAAATTTTTACAATTAATGTCAAATATATACAACATACATACGCCTTTATAGAGAATAAATTACATTCATTTACAGATAAAATATAATATGAAATAATTATGTTTTTTGTAAAAATTAAAACGTAATTTCATTCTTGTTATAACGAATTGTGTTGTGTGGTTCTATATGAAATTATAAATTTGAAAACTTAGAGAATATATAAAAAGAAATTTAATAATGAATTCAATATGAATATTAACAAGAAAATTATGTAGTTGTATTAAAACATCTTTTAATAAGTACAAATTTAAATAATTAAATCTAAATTTGTGCAATAAATAAAAATACAATATACAACATTTTATTCAATAAAAAAATATTAGAATTAAAAATTAATTTTTGCAACAAAATGCAAAATTTTTAATCAATACTAAAATTATCCTATTTGAAATTTTTTAAATATTCCAAGGATAAAATGTTTTTTTTAATTTAAAAGTTCTAGATAGTTTCAATGATTTATTTCATTGATCTTTTTTAACATTGAACATTATATATATAATATGATATGAACTATGATATGAACTAATAGTAAATCTATGTATATTTTCTAAGACTGAGAGAAAAATAATTTTAATTTATCATAATTTGGGAAAAATTTAAGTAAAGTAAGTTTCACATTTCACAAACAAACATTATTAATTTTATTCTATATAATATAATAATAATTTTCTCAACAAATAATATAAATATTTACATATAACATACACATTTACTATTCGATAATAATATATTTCTTAAATTAATTTATTAATTTAAATTTATTAATTTTTATTTTTATTTTATTTAATAATTTTTTATATTTCATATATTTTTTATTCATAATTATTTATTTCATGATTACATTGTAAAGTTATTAATTAGAAAAATTCAGAAATAAAGAATAAAAAACAAGATGTATATTATTATATATTAAATTTTTTTACAATTAGATAAATGAAACCAAATATTTTTATAATCATTGCTTAACAATATTTTAATGTTTTGTTTTTAATATTAGCAAAATAATAATTTTTTGTATATGCAAATTGAAACTATTAATGATAAATTTTAAATTTTAAACTAAATTTTAAACTCTTATTACAAATATAAATAGAAAATATTTGAACGACTACATCATGATCCGTAAGTTATAAAGATATGACATATAAAGGTTATTTTATGTATAAGAGTATGATGTAAGTATAAAAAGTTTGTTTTAATTATTGTAACATAATTATAGTAAATGAATAATTATTATATTAAAGGAATAAGTTATGAAATTTTTAAAAATTAAAAATATTTTATAAAAATTGTATTTGTAAAATATTTCATTTTTTATAATATAATATTTAAATTTCCTATTTATTTACATTGACATAAAACAATTGTATCCAACTGTTATTGGATTATAAATATGTTATTTGTTATTTATATATATGATTCCTTATGTAATTCTTTTTTCTAAATATATAATACAAGATTGTTTAGGATACAATTAATACAAAAAATATGATACAATTGCTTTATTAAAGAAATTAAAGAATATTAAAATTAATTGATTTTAATTAAAATTAAACATTTATAAACTTATTTTAATATTAAAATATTAAATTTTTATAAAATATAATGTTCTTTTTAATTTTCTAAATTTCTAAGTCAAAATTATAAAATTATACTTTTTATTATATATTTTTTTATTATTAATATTACGAACGCGACGCTCATTATTAATAAAATTTTAAGAAAATGAATTTAGAATTAAAAAATAAGAGGTTAGAAAAATCAAATATTTTATGAGATTTTTATGCAATTGAATTAGAAAATTTAGTTATATACATATATACTATATATGTATATCAATTAATTGAGTAATTTTAGTTCTTTTAAAATTGGAAATTATTGTTATTATTGTAATAATTATTTTTTTTTATATCTATAAAAATATTACTTTCAGATTATAGAATATTAAAAAATAGATACATAAAATATTAAAGAAACAAAATATGATGACAAATATAGATTTAGAAATGTTTGAAATTTTTGTAATAATTTATAAATAGAAATTATTTAAAATTTGCAGATGTAAATTCTGAATTTTTAAAAGAATTTTTTAATATTTTTTTTATAAAATATATTTTTCAAGATAAGATAGAAATATAATACGGTATATAAAATTTTGAATATTTATTATAAATAATATATTATATTATTATATTATTATAATTCAATATTTAAGCTTTAATTTATATATAAATATGAATTATATCTTTTACATTATAAATAGTTTTCAATCCAACATTAATGAATTCAGTGTTTAAGTTTATTATAGTAATTAAGTAATTTCTTAAACAATAAGTTTTAGTTTTTAAGGCAGTCTACTGTGTCATATATAGCTTGTGAAGTTACGCTTTGTAATCTAGATTGAGCATTTGAATTGCAAGAAGCTTGCGTTGACAATATTTTTGATTGATTATTTTGTATTTGTTTTTTTGCCTGTGAAATTTCTTGTTCATATTGACGAATACTCTGATTGATATATCCAACTTTTATAATCATGCAGCTTGCCATTTGCATAGCATTTGAATTATAACAATCTAGAACAACACGATCCAATTCATTCAGTAAATTTTTTCCAATCTGAAAATTAAAAGTAATTTATAACATCCGGATTATTTTTAAAATATTCTCTTTAATATTATATTTGATCAAATGATATTCATTCTATAAATAGATTTATATGAATTTTTATATGAATTTTTATAAATAATTTTCAATAAATAAGAGTATAGTACATACTATTTCTTGAGCATCAAGCACTTGTAACTCTGCTTCAATACTTTGTATTGCTTGATTTTTACATTGATTGAGATTATTATATTCTTTTTGATAGGCATTATTTACTTTATTTATGACGGTATCTAAGCAATCATCAGCATTTTTGCCTGATTTGTTTGCTTCTTCTCTTTTTTCCTAATAAAAAATATTATAATTATAATTAATAATCTTAAATTTGTATAAATTGAATAATGCTTTACATTGTTTCAATCATTTCAAGTTTTAATCACTTCTCAGTTTCAATTGATATATTAATTAATTATTAATGACTTTTATACAATTATTAAACATATGTAATATTTCCTAGAAAAATTATTCCTAAAAAATAATTATACTATGAAAAACAAATTTTTAAAATAATAATAGTTAAAAATTTACTTAATTAGAAATAATAATTGATGATTTGTATAGCATAAGAAATCATTATTATAACTAGACTAAATATATTTTTCAATAAACATAATTTTTATTAAATGGAAGATAAAACTATTGAATCTATTTTCATAAATGAATTGTTTTATAAAAAGACACTTTATTATATATAATATATTATGAATAATATATTATTTCATTGAAAACCATTTATTTATTCTAATTTACTTACTTACTTTAATATAATTAAGAATAAAGTTTCTATTGTTGAGCATTTGATTTGCAGATTGAGTTTGATATGAGTAAATTTTTTGTTCTGCATCTCTCTTTATGGAAGATTTAGAACGATTTAAGTCTGACAGAATAGTTTGAATCGAGTTTTTAGCTTTCTTCACAGCTTCACTTGCTTGTTGTAATGGATTACCAGGCCACTAAAATTAAATAATTTAAATAAAAATTCTATATTAATTCTTAAAGAAGATTTAAAATGAATATTATTAAATTATATTATTAACTTATTAAGCTCGATATATAATTTCGTATTATTCAAAATATTGCTAAGAAATTTTGTTTATAATATTATTAATATTAATATATAATATTAATATTATTATTAAATTAATGTTTATAATATTATATAAACTTTAAACATTTTATTAAGAAAACGGCATAATTTCGCAAAATTTTTTCTTAAAAAAATCTGATTAAAAATTGTATAAAATAATATTAATAGTGATTTATCTTTTTTAATATTTTATATTAATTTAATGAATTTTAATAAATTTAATTTAAAATGAATTTATTTTAATAAATTGTTAAAAAGTCTAAATATTGACTTACTACATAAATATTTGTTTAAAAATATTTTATAATTTTTTCATTATATTAAGAATTTTTAAAAATGAACAAATTTCATGATATACAGAATCTACAAAACAAAATTTTTAAAATATAAATAAATAATTCTTATTATTTCGTTTATTAAAAATTCTTAAATTGATAGAATTGTTCAATAATTAGTTAATTGATTATTTGCTTACTTGTGCAGCACAGAAAGTTACTAAAAGGCAAAAGAAAATGAACAACTTCATATTTGCAAAAAAAAAATTTCAGTATTTTATATTATGTTTCTTTGAATTTCGAATTAACGGATAGACTTGTCTTTTTATATGTAATGATTCGCTTATAATCTTAATCAAAAGTGAATCATTGAAAAAAAGAGGAAAAAATAAATGATAATATTTCCAGGTATATTCACAGTACAATTTGTCATTGGACAATTGTATAATGATTCTAAGTTGATTAATTATTGGTCAAATAGCTATTTTTTATTCTAATGCATTCTATTTTTTTACATGTATGTATTTTTTTTAATTTATATACAAACATATTTTATGTTATTTTGATGAAAAGATGTTATTTCTGATGAATTTAGTTCATGAAAACTTTTAAATTAAAAAAAAAAATAAATAAAACTAAATAAAAATTTAATTTTATTAATCATTTTGAATCTTAGTGAAAATTTTTATTTTAATATTTTTTATTTTTTTTAATGAAATTGAAAATGATATACCAATCAAAGATTTAACATTATGATAAAACGTGATAAATATTTTTTATAAAAGAGATACTTAATAACATTATTTATCTTTACTTGAGTATTAAGAATTTCTTGATAACAATATGATATGTGGGTATTAATAAAAAACATGCATTTAAACATTTTTATAATAATATCGTGTAATAATATTTTTTTAAAATATAATATCTTTTTTATACATATATGCAGATAAATATTAAAAATCAAACTGAAATCTATTATATATGTTTAATAGTTTTTATTTGTTCTGCTTATTTTTCTCAATTCGAGCCATCTTTTCCTGTTGATATTTAAATTATATTTATATAATACTAATTATATTTATTAAATCTATTAAAGAATTTGTAAATCAAATAAAAAAAATTTGTTAAATGTTAATTTGTTAATATATATACATATATATATATATTAAATGTTATATTATAATAATATATTATAATATATATCTTATCATAAAAATGAATATTTTTTGAGAATATTTATAATATAATTCTATTAATATTGATTATGTTTTAAAAATATTTTATAGATATAAAATTGTAAATAGTAAAATAGATTCAATAAACAAATCTTTATAATATCATTTCTTTCGATAGAATGTTTTAAAATTCCTGTTATTGTCAATTCAAATTTTTATTCAAGTTTCACCAAATATTTTACTAAAATATTCATATCATTATTATTAAATATATATTATGTTTCGCAAGACTATTTAGGATATCCATATTTGTTTATATTAAAGATTAAAATTCTATAGTTTTGAAAGAAAAATAAGAAAAATGTGTCCTGTTGAAATTCATATCTGTCATGTGTCAAGAATTATAAAACAACTATACAACAACAAGAACAAATAGTAATAGTAAAAGAATAGATTATAAGGAAACAATTCTATCTCTAAAATACCAGATAAAAAAATAAGGAGAGTAATTAATAAGAAGATAAAAAAAGAATAAAAATTGATTAACACTATTTCTCGAATTCCGAGAAAAATATCTTTTCAAAGATAGATTAGAATAAGAATTGAGAATTAATGCCATCTTTTGAAAGCTTTAGTTCTTAAGAGATTGCGTTACGATCAATTCTTATCATGTTTCTATCTTTTTTTTATTATTTATTTTTCTTATATTTACGAATTCAAATACTTAAAAGATGTTGATTTTCGATTAATTTATATTATTATTTAATTTATTGATTCTATTAAAAATTTTAATAGAATCTGTTCCATATAATTTTTATATATTGTACTATATTTTTATATATTTTTTTTTTATTTCTATATCATATATAATTTCTGCACTCACTAAGTTCTAAATCAAAAAAAAAAGAATATAAAAAAATTCTTAATTTTTTGTACGATTGATATTTTAAAATATGAAACATAAAATTCTATTATACGTTGGGTTATCTCATTTGTAATGTTACTAAAACGCGAAAATTAAATACTATTCATGAATTCGTAGCCACCTAGCAATAATGTTGGTAAACATTGTTAGATTTAGTAAGTTGATGACTAAGCTATTATATATATATCTAATTGTTCGAGATGGATATAATTACAAGTGTAAAAAATAATAACAATGAAGATAAAATTCAAATGATTTTTGAGATGCTTAAACAACAAATAAATGAGTACGATATTATAAGTAAGGAAAAAATATCAAGAACAGAATTAAGAAAACAAAAAATTCAAAAATTAGTGACAGAAGAAAAACACTTGTCCACAGAGTTTCAAAAAATTAAAAAAGAGTTAAAACGTTATGAAAAAAAATATGAAAAGGCATTAAAAAAGAAAGTGAAACTATTGAAAATACAGATTGAAGAGGATCGACGTAAATTAGAAGCTACAAAACAAAAATTTTATAAATTAGAAACTTATGTAAATATAACAGAAAAGGTAAAGTCAAAGAAAAAAAGTAAACCGTTAAAAGTCAAGATGATGTTACCTAAATTCATACAAAAGAATCTACCGCTTAATAAAAAGATTAAAATCAAAATTAAAAAAAACGAAAAATTAGGTAGGCGTGAAATGCACTTTATTAACGATATTAATGGACAAAGTGTATCTTCTAATTTACCTTCTAATTTAGTAAAAATTATAAAACCTACAATGAATACTCGAGAATGTAAAATTGTATTACAAAGACTGACGGAAGAGCAAATGAACAAATATATTAATCAAAATAGGTTAGGGCAAGAGAAAAAAAAGCGTATAACACGAGATTCTTTAAAAAAAAATAATGGAAATGAAATAAATACGATTTGTCCAAGTTGGCATATAAAAATTCCAAAATCAGTATTTCAAGAAAGTCTCTTACGCATTAATAATTTTAATCTAAATTCAACTTCTATTTCAAAAGATATTATATAGTTAAATATAGTATGTTTGATTATTGTTAAAATTTTATTGTTAAAATCTATTGTACATTAAGAAAATTTTGTTAATTATCAAATTGTCAAATTTTATCATTGCAATTATTTTATTATCATAGCCAAAAAATTAATAATTTTAAAATAAAAAATATTTATTGTGTAATAAAACTCTAAGAAAGTATTTTATATATATAGTGTATATATAGTACACATATAATAACATAATTTTATAATAATATTTACGTAGAACATGGAACATTAAACACAATATACAATTAATAAAAAAAATCTTATGCTTTAAAAAATTGGTTAATTATTATATAAATATATAATTATATATATATATATATAACATATATATATATATATATATATATATATATATTGTATTGTATAACAAAACTCAGTGTTATATATATTATGTATATACATATAATAATTTCACAATAATATTTATAGAGTTTTGCATATGGATCATTTAATATAATTAATATGTAATATGTAATTAATAAATTAATATGTTGAAAAGTAGTTAATTATTATATTAATTATTATTTTTATTTTTAACGTAATTATTGTAAAATGTTAATATAATTAAAATATAATTTTAAATACATTATATAAAATTATATTTTTTGAAATATATTATATTATAAAGTTTAATTAATAAATAATTTAATGTTTAAATTATCATTATATTAATCATTTAATACTTGTTATTTTAATTATATTTTGATAAGGAAAGATAATTTTTATATGATAAAAAAAATTTCCAAATGAATACGGGAAATTTTTGTTTGTAAATTTAATATATTTAAATAATTGTCGTACACTGGTACTAATTATCATTTCTACATTAAGCTACACATGAATGATATTAAAATGAAATACATACTAATAAATTATTATTAAACGAAACTGTACAATGCTGTTTCGCTATACTAGCGCTTAGAACAGTTATTTGCTTATTCTAATCTTATGGACAGGCAAAAAAAGGAAATGTTAAATCAACTACGAATTTTCAGATCGCAAATTGTGAAATTACATGCATTTGCAATAAGATAACATATTTCAAAATATTTGCAAAATATACTTGATATGTTAGCAAGATGAAGACAATTTATTACCTTTTAAAGAAATTCAAGTAGAAATTAGCATTTTAAATGTAAAATATATATATAAAGTATGTCGAATGTAAAAAACAGTACGAGTGAAAAATAATTGTCATGTGCTAGTTGATAAATTATCGTTCGACTAATATGTATATCGACTAATAATATATATGTATATAAGAAAATATATATATCAATATACATTGATTATGCAATATATTTTTTAATGAGTCTTCAAATTGCACATTTTATCTATTGACGAATATATTTAATGAAAGAAAAATAATTCTAAAAAATAAATAAATTTTATATATTAAAAAATATTCGTCAATACATAATCAAGTTACATACGTCATTTCATAAATTTTGCATAGTTAAATATTCATTCATCAATATATAATCAAGTTATACAATTCATTTTCCTTTTTTGCTTTACATTATTTTTTCATTACAAATATTATTTATTTATTATCGTAATTGTAATCATATATAAATTAGAATGGTCTAATTTGCTTTTTTTTTATTCATTACAATTTACATTATTGTAACGAAAATTTTGATCATATGGCTACATACAAAATTTAATATTTTCTTTTTCGATTTACATTGATTATTTGAAATTTACAAATATTGAGGAAGGCAGTGAATCGATTTACTACTCAATTGTTATGTTTTATTATATAGAATATGATTCTTGGAACAGGTGATTTTTTTCTTTTTGAATATTGATAAAATAGAATTATTGATAGAAATAGTGAAAAATTTTATATATCTTGTATCATATTTTATATAAAAGAAATACATTATTTCAATAATAAAAATATGGAATATTTATAAATTTTATAATTTATTTTTAAATACTTTTGCTTATAAAATGGTATTTTGTAGTTCTATATAAAAGAAGATTTTCTTTGTTTGTATTTTTCTATTTTATTTTAAAAAATAATTAAAGTAATAATAAAAAGAATAGATAGTTCCAATTTATAGAATCATCCTATATACCATGTCCAAATTCATCGTATTATTCGCTTTTTAAAAAATATTTCTTAATATAATCATTACATTGATATAATAACATAAACTATGGCAGTCTGTTGAAATATTACATGTATATATATGTACATATTTACATGTATATATATATATATATATATATATATATATATATATATATATATATATATATACATACACATATATACATACACACACACACACACACACACATATATATATATGTATTACTTCTAGCTCTAAATTTCTTTCAGTTTCTTCGTTAAAAAATAGTTCGTTAAAAAATAATGAGAACAGGAATAAAGTTAGTCATACCTCAGCCAAAATTTGGATTTGTACTCAAAAAAAAATTGTTTTGATATTTTGGTCTAGGTATGATATCTATTTTTAAATATCTCCTTTCTCATTACTTATTTTAATTGATTTTCATTGATGGATACATGGAATCATATGAATATTTGATCAAAAAATTAATATTAACGAACGATATGAACGACATGTTTACTTAATAATTTAGAAAAGTTTGAAAATATACAAAATAATTCTAGCAACAAGTTATACATCTCTGTATCTCTATTCTAAGCGAAATTAGAATTACAATTAGAGAGAATTACAATCCTTTCCATTTAGAATAGAGGTATAATCTGATCAGTTGCTGAAATCATCCAATATGCTTAATACTCTTCTAAATCTTCATTAAAAAAAGGCGTATATGCGCATATTATAAATATGTTACACTTAATATATTAATTCAGTAAATGTATTCATAAATTAATCGTTTATTAGTCAATATATATGTTATATTTATTTAATAAATATATTCACAAGTAATTAAATTTAAAACTTTGCTAATAGAACTATATTTTAGATTTATCGTAGAATTATTCTATTCTTTTTGATTTAATGAAAATTTATATGAATTTTTTGTTAACATTTTTATTATTTAATTAATTGCTTAAATTTTATATAAATACACACACACACATATATATATATATATATATATATATATATATATATATATATATATATATATATATATATATATATATATATATATTGACTAATAAGTGTATACATTTACTAAATTCTATGTTTTTATTTTTAATATATGTATTTCTATAAAATAATCGATGTAGAACTGGATGAATTATTATCCAATCATTATCGATGTTCATTATATGTAATTTCGAGTTAATAAGTTAATTTGTTTAAAGTTTCGATTAGCTGAATCAGCTAACTCATAAAATACGTTACACTATCATGCTAAATTATAGCTCGCCTATAATATGCATATATTATTATACGCGTCACTAAAATTGCAAAATACTAAAATCAAATTATGATTTTTTATTGTAATGTATCATTCTATATACCTCTATCATTCTATATATCATCTAAACAATATCTATATTTTCATTTTTTTCTGCTTTTACTCTCTTTGAATATGAGATTGATGCAGAAAAATTTATTCATTATATTCAATATTCAATATATATATAGAAAACATGAAAATATAAAGATATAGTGTTTCTCGGATTAGTATAACATTCGTATATTTATAAAAAATTAATAATAATAATTAAAATGAATATGAATGATATTTTATTTCACTTAGATATAATGTCTTATAAATGAGAAAAAAAAAAGTAACAAATATAAATGAAAAAAAAAAGTAACAAGTACAAAAACGAAATTATTATAAGAAATTATACGATAAAATATTAAATGAAATATATATTTATTTATAAAATTTTGTCATGATTTTTCAAGTTTTTATGAGAATTTTTAATAAAATTTAAATATAATAACTTTATTTTAATTTTATTTTTGTTGCTATCAAATCAAATGACAATTAATTTTTTGATGTTGAATATCGTTATACTAATTCGATGAACACTTTATATGGCAGTGGCAAAATATTGTTTCATGCAATAAGGAAATGCGTCTCGTTCACGAATTTGTTTCGCGTTTTACAATTTTTTTTTTTGTTAATATAACTTAACTGTTAAGAATAAATGTTTTCATGTTTGGATTTCTGTTAAACTTTATTATTTTTTATTTATTCTATTTGTTTATTTATATCATTAGAAAAATGTTTTCTACTATATTTTTATACTATGTAAAAAGAACATTTTTCTTTTGATAAAAATATTAATAAATAAAAATATATTTTATCTGAATATTTATTTGCATAGACATTTAATGATGATATTCATATGATTATACTTTTTTCGATAATAAATATATTTTTCTTAAGAGAGATTATATTTAATAAAAATTTTAATATTTAATAAAATAATCGAATGTTAAATAATATATTTTAAATAGTTCTTCCTTGATAATGTCGCTATCTTTGAATAAGTCTTATAGTTATAATTTCATAATTTACAATATATTTTATTAAAATAAAATTGATAATTTTATTTAGAAAAAAAATTAATATGTATCTATTGTAGAAAACAATTCTTCTAACAATGAAATTTTAATAATAAAAAGTGAATTGAAAGGATGAAATTTTAGAGTTGGCTCTAAATTATGTCTTCACTCATGCTTAATTTCATTCTTTTTAAATAAACCTATAATAGCACCATTGTTTTAGAAGATTTGAGAAGAGGCAGTCTAATTCTTTTCAATATAATCAATCATAAATTCTTGATTGAAAAAACTTTTCAACTTGATTAAAGTAAACGTAGTTTTATGAATTTTATATCGCTCGCTTTTTTTGTTTTTGTACTTAATTGCATACGTTTTACTATATTGCTTTTCATTTTTCGTATGCGCATTTTTTTTTCTTGTTTAATAAACAATTAGCTTTTCGGGCAGTCATGTTTTAATGAGTATAAACAAAACGAATACTGCAATTCTTACCGGATATTAAGTTACTTATACAACTAAATGGATCTGTTAATTGAACACAAAAATGTTAGAATTCGATGAATAATTCGGAAAGATGAAAAATTCAGTTTGTGAAACTGTATATAATATCCTATTTGGAATTTATTAATTTTGAATAATATTTCCCTTTAAATTTTTTCTTATTTAATACTTTAAATATAAAAATATTTTGGAAAATCGCTTATTAAAAATTCCGATTCTTTCTCATTAGATAAAACTATTGAATAATTAAATGCAAATATTCGAACGATTAACTAATATTATATTAATTATTTTTTACCGTATTTGGTATTTTGTAGATTTCAAGATTTTCTACGCATATAAGTCTATTTCAAAGTTTTGTTTTGATATTGATATATAATGATATATATTTTGTTAAAAATCACAAGGATTAATAACGATTTAAGCGAATGATTCAGAATAAGCTCGAAGCGAAAATATTGATTCGGCAATAGATCTTGTCGATTTCATCTTGCGTTTGTCGAACCAGTCTTTTGACACGTTCAGAAATCCATTAGTGGAATTTTTATCTGTTGAAAACTATAATGTTTGATTAATATTAATAATGTTAAATTGTTCATGATAAATTATTTACAATTATATTAATTTTATAATCAAAAATAAAAAAAAAGACATTTCTTATCAATTTTTATTATAATATATTCTATCTTTAAAAGCACATATTCGATGTAAATTACTTACTGTAATATTAATACATTTCAAAATTTTGTTTTACCTACCTGTATTTTACAGGCATTTAGAAATTATTGAGCTTTACATAAGATGGACTACGGTGGTAAAACATCCAGTTTTAATCCGTTCTTCGGCTTACATGAGCCACAATAGCCTCCACATTTTCCGGTAACATGTTGACTGTTCTATGATTAGAAACATAATTATATAATATTTTTTTCATATAATATTTTAATCACTATTTTTTTTAAAAAAAATTATTTTTCAATTTTTTAACAATAAATAAATATTCTTATAGCAGGAAAATAATATTTTATGATATAAATAGAATATTATAATCTTACAATATGATTAATTTTTATCGATGTTCCGCGTGTTGCTGTCCAAACAATACTTGATGATAATTTTAATTGAGTTCCACTTAAATTAATACTAAAATGACCTTGGGCACAATGTGCAATACTATTACAGTCACCAGCTGTACCATATTCGACACGATTTGAGCCTGTCATCCACGAAAATGTGTAATCATTTTCTAAAAGGCACAAATATATTTTTAAAATTTTTATTTATCCCAAATAAAAATATTTAATTAATTATTATTAAGAATATTATACCTATAATATACAATTCTACAGGATCGATTCGCACCCTTCTGAACGTTGTCTTTCCAGAAGTGGAGCAACTGCAATTGTTGTTCCTTGGTCCATTATATGGGCAGATATAAGGATCATTAAATCTAAAATATATAATAAAAAAGATATAATATAATCAATTTTTATTTCAGTATTAAAGTTGTAAATGCTGTATAATTAATTAAATTAATCTTTTATAATTAGAATATGATTAGAAATTTATTTATGTGTATAATATATATTAATATATAAAAAATTTATAATTTTTTTTTTTAATATATTTGTTTTGAAAATTCTACAAGTTATGCAAAAATTTCATATTTAATTTAATCTAAGTCTACATTCAAACCAAAATTTTATAATAACGAAATTTTATAAGTAGTTTAATATTAATTATTAATTTAATATTAATAGACAAAAATTAAAATATAAATATAATATAAATTGTATAACATATGTCAAAGAGAATGTTAATAAGAATATGTTAATGAAAATTAACAATGGTAGTATAAAAAAATCTTTCATACTAACGTCTTGTCATATACTTCCGCGTAATTTTCTTGAGGACCAGCCGGCAGTGTCAAATATTCTTTTGGTTCAGAAGTCAACATTCCATGACAGTAGATAGACATGCTTCTTCCACCTAAGACCAAATTGTACTCACTATCCTTGGTAGTTTTGAAATACTTCTTTACCTCGAGACAAGACATTGCATAACATTTTCTTTGGTTGCATTTTTGCTTCCGTTGAGGCTTGAATCGCTTAGGACATTTGTAACGAGCTACTTTTCTACCATCTCTGTCTAAGCAGAATATTCTTCGTGTTTCACGACCCTTCTGTCCACAGGCATGACTGCACTGTAATTGAAATTTTTTCAAATTATTTCTTTAGCATTTTATTTTTTTTATATTTTAAAAATATTAAATTAAATACATTAATAATGTATAGAATTATTTGTTAATTTTTTATCAGTATTTTAGTATCATTATTTTTATTAGTTTTTAGTATTATATATTTTCTATTTATATAAAATTTTAATTTTTCTTAATCAAGTATTTTTAAATATTATGGAATTGCTATTGTATTTTTTTTTCTATAAATTATCTATATATTTTGTCAATGAGTTAAAAAAAAATTGAAAAAAAATTTTTTTAGCAACTGCATAACTAAAATATTTTCTCTTTTTCGCATAATATCATTTTCCTTGATTTTATTATATCATGAATCTCTTTGCACATTCTGTATTACTAGTAACAAATCGGAGCTTCCAGCGTCCATTCACAAGATGGTGCTGATCATCGAAATTTTTTGATCATTATCTAATTTATCGGCAAAATGTATATAATTTTAATTAATTAGTTGAAAAAATTTTTCTATTTATAGAAATATTTCGCCATTAGTATTTTCATACAAAATATAAAATGCTATTTGTATAAAATAGATAAATACTATAAATTTTAGAAAATTTTAACATGCCATCTCTTTTTCAATTATATTTTCTTGATACAAAATTAATTTGATTAATTTAAATAAATTTAAGCAAAAAAAATGAAATTTGCCAGAAATTTTGGTTTCGTAATAAATGAATATAATTTAAAAAGAGAGTACATACAATTTTCTTTATATATGGACTTCTAGAATAAAAATTCAATCGAATACTTTATTTCGTTACGTTAAACTTACCTTTTTCCACGGTCCAGCATACCAGTAATACTTATCATCGCATTCTCGTAATTTACAAAATTGTTGATTTTCAGGTTTTTGATCAATTGGACAATTATCAGTGGGCGTAGGATCGATCAATCCATACCGATTAACACGATGACAGCTTACTGTTCTTGTTTGAATTCCTTGTCCACACTCTTTCGAACACTTGAAACAAATCAATTGACTATAGTACAAAAAAAGGAATAAAAATAATGAAAAATGTTTTTAATTTTTATAATGTTTCATTCATATTTTATATATATATATATGTATATATTTTTAGAATATATATTAAAAAAAATTGTTATATATATTTTAATTTTTTAATGAAAATAATGTTTATGTAATTTCTTTTAAAATTTCTATTATTTGTAGAAAATTTTTCAATAAATATTCTTCAAGAATAAGCAAAAAGCCTGATAATTTATAACAATATTTTGTGACTATTATTCGTTTATATAAATTGTATAAATTTAAAAATTAAATATTCACAGATATTATAGTGATATATAAATATGTATAATAATAAATGAAATATAAAACATTTAAATTGATGTTTTGTTAGAAATCATTAAAAATTTTATCTTACAATTATTTTCATTTTACAAGAAAGAATAATGAATTATATAAATTAATTATTATTTATTTTTCTTGACAATTACTATAAATGCAAATATTTTTCTTTATAACATTTTTATATATAATATTTCTTTACATATAAAAATGTCATAAGTAAAGTATTGATATAAAAATGTGAAACATGTAATAATTTTTCTTTGCAATAAATTAAACTGCAAACAATTAATGAAACAATCATTTCGTAATCTGTATACTATCGATGGTAAATAAACGTGCGTTTTAATTAAATATAATAGATAAATATAATAGATAAATATTGTAAAATTATGATATTTCATGAATGCTTTATGAAATTATAAATTTATGCATTGGTATTAAAAAAGAATAATGAATGACATCAATATCACGTGTCATGCATATCGATGATTTCTACATGCTGCATCAATATTTCAAGAAGATCATACAAGTCGCATGCTTATTCGAATGATCAAATATGCAATTGCGAATCAACTGAAATTAACACATAGAGTTATTATATTGTTAATAGGATGAATTATTAAAATATATTATTTCTCATATGGAATCCAATGGAAGAAACAAATATTTTTGTATTAATTGTTAATTTCTTTGTATTTATTCTTGAGATGAATAAAATAAAATAAAAAAATTTTAAATGAAAAAAAAACAGAAGAACATAAAGATTATTAGACACGTATTAGGATAACATGAATTTTAAATTAAATTGCATCTATTGGATCTTGGAATAGACCAAGATTTGGAAACAACTGAAAAATCTATCATTGATATGTATCATTCCTTTTAAACTTGAAATTAAATATAAATATATGATAATCGTCGTGATAATCGTCGTGATGTAGTTCTTTATCGAAGAGATTAACAAAATTTGGTTAAAGATTAGTGAAGACAATGTCCCTCGAACCATACAATAGAATACGACTTCCCAATGAATACCAATTTCTTCAAACCAACTTTGAATGTCGAACATACAAAATCGAGTTTACAAATGTATATTTAATCATCAAATATAATATATCTTATTTAAATTGATTAATATTTTTAATTCATATATTTTTATAAATATACTTCAAATATACTTTTCATAATATAATAAATTTATAAATAATTTTTCAATTATAATTCATTTATTCATCAAATTCATCAGTAAACTCGATCGAAAGAATCCAATCAAAACAAAAATCGAATATGGAAATTGGATCGAAATGGTCAAGAGCCAAGCAATGCAAAATATGATCGATAGATCGTAGATCGTAGCGGCGAGGTATGAAGATACCTCAGACCAAGGTCCTTCCTGCCAAATATAGTTGCAGGCAATACGTCGACAGGGCCTCTGCGATCTCGGTTTTCTCAGACCAAGCCTCGAGCAATGCTCGTCCCTTACGGTCACTTCCGGCCCATGGTTTCCTCTCCTCATTGTGCATTCGACCCTTCGTCTCTGAAGTCCAGTACCGCATGATTTCGAACACTGCAAAACATTTTCGTTCGATCCAAACTGCGATGGAAACGTCTTAACTCTCTTCGACTTCTGACATTTACACTTCCTTCCGCTTTAGTGAAAAAGAATAGTTTTTGTATTCTAATCAAGACTTATTATGAAACTAAAGGATCTCAAAACCCACAAAACCATGATGTGTAGAAATGTTTTTAATAATTTCAATTCAATTTATTCTGTTAGAATCTAATAAGGATTATTAATATTTTTAATATATAAAATGAATAATTTTTATTTTTTATTTATTTTTTAAAAATTATTATTCCTTGTTACATATACATTGTAGAAATTTGTTTTTTGTAGAGTATGTTAGAAGTTATATTAACATTAAATATTATAAAACTGTGATAGCTTAAACAATGATAAAAATTAAAAATTCACAACATCGACACAAACGAATTAATTTAATTAATTTAATTATTTTATCTTGATTGATAAATTGAATAAAAAATTCAGATCTATAATTTTTATTTTATTGTGTAAGTTAATAAAATCATTTTTATTTATTCTTATTATAAATAATATTTTCATATAAATAATGACAACAAATAACAATAGATTATAAGCACAAAGATTATAAGCAAAAAATTATAAATTTGTTTTTTATTTTTCATTCGCAATAATAATATGTGGTAATGCTGTAGTTGTAAATATCGAATAATCGGTTATGATTAATTTACTTAGTATAAAAAAAAAAAGCGATATTGAAAAGAAAATAGTAAAGAAAGATGGTACTTACAGGAGTCCAATTAGAAGTTCTCCATTTGCGGAGAATATTTACACAAAGTCTTTTTCGACAGGTTTTCTCTACTTCTGGTTTTTCGCTCTCATGGCAGTTTTCGTCTGGTATACTTTCACCTTGCGGATTTTGACAATATACTCGTCGATATTGAGTTCCTAATCCACAATCTACGTTACACTAAATTGTTATATTTATATTAGTATTATTAAATGTTATAAATAAAGTATTGATATTGTTGTTATTTTATAAATTACTCATTAACTAACCTGGCCCCAATCACTAGTAATCCATATTGGACAATGGTAACGATTGCAAGGAATCTCAGTAGATGGTTTTTTTTCATTATCGCAATATCTATCAGGCGCAACAATTCCTGTTTCAATGGAAACACATTTTATTGTTGTGTTCATGTAGCCTTTAATGCATGGTTTAGAACACTGAAATATAAATAATAAGATAAGTTTATTATTTTTTTAAATTAAATATTTAATAATTATATTTATATGTTAAAATTTAATTGCAAAAGTTTTATAAATTTTAAATATTATTAAAATCTTTAATTAAATAATTAAAATTGTGAAAATTATAAAATTGAATGAGAACTAAATAATTGTGCAAATAGTCCAACCTTTTGTGTTTCAGCATGCCATTTATACCCATAATGGAAAATTATATCGTGAACTTCGTTGTCTTGTTGGGAAGGAATTTCGTATGGTGGATCAGAGGAATATTTGATTGGTGTTACATTCTGTAGAAAAATTATATAATTTTATGTGTTAAAATAATGAATAAACAATAAGAATATTAAAATAAAAAATTAAAGAAGAAAGAATGTACCACTGTTGGACAAGGTTTCAATGTACAAGCTGTAGTATCATCTGGTTTATTAGAAGTCGAACATTTATTACTTGTAATTCCATCAAGAGTCTTACAAATGACTTTTCTTCGTTTTATCCCTTCACCACAAGTAACTGAACACTAGGCAAATAAGTTTCATATATTTAAAATATTTTACTTGAATAATCATTAATTATTAATTACAATCTTATAATTTCTTAGAATAGAATTTTTCTACTCAAATATTCGTAATGTAAAAATATTTATAATGTAATAATAATTTTGTTACATACTGCGCTCCAATCGCCCTTGTGCCATTGTTCACAAGGTCCAGAATTGCAAGTTTGAGTAATTTCTGGAGGGGGTATACCACAATAACTGTCTGGAACAACGCGATTCTCTATGTGACATGCATAATATGAATATTGCTTGCCTATGCCACATGTTACTGAGCACTATTATAAAAAAAAAAAATAAATTAATTCTAAAACAATTATGTTTATGCATTGATTAATAAATAAGTTTATTAAATTAATGTAATATATTATTTAATTTAATATATACAAAAAAATCAAAATAATTCAGATAAATAATTACATTACTCCAATTTTTGAATGTCCATTTGGGACATGGGTCATTTGCACACGCACTTTCTAAAACCTTCCTTTGTCCCATACAATTCTCTTCAGAAACTATTCTTTGATTGGAGTCTATGCAGGTAGCTGACCTATATTGAATTCCACCTCCACATGTAGCATTGCAAGCACTCCATTTTCCATAACTCCAATGAGCATCTTCACAGGGGCCCATACAAGATTCCGTTTCACTTGGTCGCTCAAGATGAGCGCACGAATGCGGTGGAATTGCACGGGGTGGATGATTCGAATTCAATAATTTTTGTATACATCTAGAGGTGACTATACGAGTTCCTAAACCACAGTGATTAGAGCATTCGGAAACTGTGATATTCCATCTGAAATAATTTACAAAAATATAATTCTTTCTGTTCTAATGTTCATAAAAAATCATAGTCAGTAACAAATTAATTATATCGATTGTTATAGAAATTGATAATGAGTTATTAAATAATATTTTAAATTTATTATAATAAAAAAGTTTAAAATATTTTTTAAAGTTATGAAAATATATCATAACAAAAATTAGAAATATAATTTAATTGACTATGAGATTAATTCTCGATTAGGAACTAGTTAATTTTTAAATTTTTAGACAATATATACTTACTCTAATATACAGTGATTATTACACATCTGACTTTCTTCCCGTGGCTTTTCTGATTCGCGACAATAATCATCGGCGACGACCTCTTTGTATTCAATATTCGTGCATTCAGCTTTACGGTATTTTATGCCTTGACACGTGCGAGTGCAATCCGACCAGCCACTTAGTTTCCATTCATAACTTTCTAAAATCTTTCTTGGCACTGTATATTTGTAACTAATTTGGGGTGGATTTAATTCACTTACTGATAAAACCTGAAACATCATTTGTTAATCAAATTATTCCTTAATCTTAATAGAATGTGGTTATTTTGAAAAAAACTAATTGCTTACTTCCAGGATTAAGTCAGTTTCGATTGGTCTGGAAGTGTTTAAACGTTCCACACGCGAATCACGTCCACTGTACTCTATAGTGACACCAATATCTACGATTACCCTTTGTGTCATCACTTTAAAATTGCCATTTACTATATATTTCCCACCTTCTCCAAGTCGCAAGGCTAAAGAAAATCAATATTTCCCAACAATAATAAATAAAGTTTATTAATTCTTTAAGAATTTTTCTAAGAAAAGTATTTTGCAATACTTTTACGTTATAAAAATATATTTTTTACATTTAATTATTTAAATTTAAATATTAAAGATTAATAATCATTATAAATACATTGTATGAATAAAAAATTGAATTAGAAGAAATATGGATGAAAATGAATGAATAATTTCTTTTAACAGTTTTCCAGACAAAAATTCTTAAAGAATGTTTAATTTTAATCGGGCAAATCTTTAGAAATATTCTCAAAATAAAAAATTTCAATCTCGAAAAGTATTAGATACATGTCATTCAAATTTCAAAGAGAGATAAATACGAATCAAGTACCGAGATAATTGCCATCATCTATCATATCTTTCCAACCGGGTTGCCTGATGTCGATGTTATTGCTACCCGCTGGGATCTTGGCGATTCTGGTGTAACCATATTGGGTGGAGTTATAAGAACCTGTGATCCATTGACAGGTGGAATTGTCACCCTTGCAGACACCGCATATATCGAGTTCCGCCGTCGAGTTTAAAACGTGATCGCAACCCGCTGGTTTACAGAAACCATTCACGCATATGTGAAAGGTATCTTGGTCGCATGGTGTTCCATCGATTACCTTTTCCGCCAGCGGGTAACACTGATTGCTGTCCGTTTCGCAGTACAATTTACAACGTTCATGCGGCAATACTGTGAACCAGGAAGAAAGGAGAGAAATTGTAATTCGAGAGAAACGAGTGACGACATTCTCCGGAATCCGAATTATTATACTCACTCTTGGCATGCCATTTAACATCCCTCGACAGATTCTTTATGTTCAAGTTGTTGTTATCGAAATATGAACACTGTTGATCCCTGAAAATTGAAATAGGAATTAGAATATGATGGAGATAAATAAGAAAAGTATAGCAAAGGTCGAGAATATTTTATTGAGAATTAGAAGTTAGTTTCTTCTCTTAGGGAAAAAATATTGAACATTATAAAGCTTATAAATTTCTTTTTTATAATCTTCTTTCTCTTAATCAACATATAACTTTTTTATTTTTATTACATTCTTCTCTTTTGTTCAAATTTCATATTTAAAAAAAAATCTATATCAAAGTTATTTAATTAATTCAAATAAGGTGTAATCTGAAACGAAGTTTGAATCTATAAAATACCTGAAATCAGGAGTTCCCGGTGGGCACTCCCTCGTACCACAGCTCCTATATTTGACCTGTTCACCAATACAGTAACGACCACCATTCTGCGGAAGTGGATTGTCGCATTCGCGGTATTTCTTCTTGATACCACCGCCGCAGGTTCTCGAACATTTTCCATACCGTCCCCATTCGCCCCATTGGCCGTCAACCGGCTGGAGATTGAGACTACGTGAGACGCACTCGCCTCGGTAACACCATTTGTCTCGGCCACAGGAAGTGCCATCAGCCCACGGCATATGCTGGGTACGACAGTGATCGTAATGGTCTTCGTTCGGTGTGGTGCACCACAGTCTTCTGCACACTGCCTGGCCGATAACCAACCAACCGCTCAGTTTATCTCAATTCTTAAGCACTACGTTCGCTGCGCACTGTTCACGATACTCGAAATAATTATTTATTATAACTTATTTACTTAGTTAACGCGAACTCATAATCATGAATAATTTCTGAGATTTTGATCACGGTAATTCAGTATGAATATAATGGCCAAATTTTACTCTTATTGCATTTATATATTACATAATATTGCTCGTTCAATATAATATTGCTAGCTTTTAAATTCAAAAAAGACAGTCAATCAAAATTAATAATTGCGATTGTCTTCTCTTTTCTCATTTTTTTCTGAAACTTGTGTAGTAATGTAATTACTATACACATTTAAAAACCATTTTCTTCAATTTAGAAACAATTTTAGAATTTAGAGAGGATTATTAATAAATGGCCTCATTCTTGTATTCTATTTCCATCATTCCTTGTGAATTGTTAATTATAAAATGATTAATAGAGATTAATAAATTCGCAACAATGTCGTATAAATAATCCATCCTCCAACAATACGTACGTATAAGAACTTACTTACTGACTTACCATCACCCACCATGTGATTGCAGATTCTGGACCCGTTACCGAATACCAGCTCGCACTGCTTGTTCACAGAATAATCTTCCCCGGGTAGCCTTCTCGGGTCCGTTCGTTCCATTATCTTATCCGGCGTGTCCAGCAAACAGTCCCCCTTTCCGGCCCTGAAACCAATTTCACGAGAGTTGAACGGGTCGTCCGGAGGGGGAATGCTCGTGCATCATTCGAGGACCGAATTTTTGTCGGAAACGGATGGGATCCGCCGGTGTGCGCGGCGGTCATTCAGAAATGCAGCGGAACCGGATTCCTAAGCGAGGAGTCGCCTTCTTCGCAGAAAAATTCACGGCAGAATCGAGTTGTCCGATCGAATCCAATTTGGATTTGTTATACCAACGGGTGCAGTGACTTATGATTTCTGCTGGTTTCCTAATCTCTTCACAAAATATAATCTAACATTTGAGGAATTTGGAGGAAAAGTGGTACAAGCGATGATATTTTCAATTTGAGAAGAATTTGGATAAATTTTAATCTATTAAACGTTGATGTTGATTGTTGGAACTTGTTATAGAGGATATAAATAATTTATTCATCTATATTTATTTAAATATACTTATACCAATGTATATACGATGTATGCTTGTACTACTTTTCCATTAAACCATTTCACTTTAATCTATCTGGATTACATAGAAAGTGGATTTTGCTTATTTTTTAAAATTCTACGTATGAAAATTATTTACATCCTATTCATAGTTTTACGAATCATTTCACAATTCAAATCTCTCTCTCTTGAAAGAAACAACGACAAATTTCTTTAAACGAATATTCTTTGAAGAGGAACGCGTGATCATCGGTGGCCTGATGAAGAAAAAGCAAATCCTAAATTCTAGACTAATGAAGTCTGAGATGTGTTCAAGGGGCGATCTATCAGTGTCACGCTTTTCGGAACGAAGATGGCTTAGTGGCCTGTCAAGGTAATGACTGACTCACTCGAGAAACTCGGTGACGTAGTGTCGGGAACATTTCGACCATTCCCATGGAAAGGTGTTATCGTCCAGCATCCTCGACATTATGTTATGCATTCCTGAACGATTCTTATAGGCTGCACATTTCACGTCATCGTCGTGTGGCATGTCCAACCTAAAATACAAGATAGATTTTTAGATCAAATCTTGCGTAATCATGTTAATATAATATCAAAATTAATGCGACAATTATATTGATTGGAAGAAGAATTTTTAATAATTGATATCTCTATTTTACGATAATACAATAATAATTCATATTATTGCAATTATTAATAAAAATATTTGATTTTGTTTTTAAAAGAATGAATATATACACGTTTGAAACGCGTGTGATAATTTTACTCACACGTGACCAATCTCATGAGCTATTGTAAATGCAGCAGCAAGACCATTATCCTGAACTATAGCGCACGAGGATCTTGGTGAACACATTCGTCCCAACTCGGCCAATCCCAAAGTGTCGCAATTCCTTTGGTCTGAATTGTGACACAGATTTTCCCTGTAAATATTTCTCTGTATTATTTAATATTATTAATACTTTTTAAAAGTATTACTTTTTTTTTTTTTTAATACAACTTGAGATTACGAGTCGCCCCCAAATTTTAACGAATCTTTTATAATTCCAACAACGAAATCAAGATCGTTCGATGAAAGTTTCGATCAAATCGTATTATATATATACAAAAATATTCTCTTACGCTATAAAATAATATGATAATTAACTCGATCAATCGGTCGCAAAATGGTAACGATAACAAATCTAATAATAAGATACACACCAGAGTATCAGTCCATCCTTAGATTTCTGAAGAAGTTAGCTAGTGGAGCGTTAGAAGAGTCTTTATAAACGATTTTACAAATGTTATATTATAGAAAAGTTTTGGAAGGAATTTGAGGGAAGTTAGCGATAACGAGTACCTGGTCAAAAGAAGAGCAGTATCGTAATGTCCTGGCGAATATTCATTCGGATTGTTGCTCTGTTGCCATCGGCAAAACTTGTTCAACATGTCCGCCGCTGCGATTCCCTCGCCCTTGGTACGTCTAACCCCGAATATTTTATCAATTGGAACGATGCTCATCACCGAGATGCTTATTGGATTACCGATGGACGGATCTTTGTAGATTCGTGAGACCTGAAAGAAGAAGGAATTTTTATATTCGTTCGGGCAGATTTTTTATCTATTTTTGTTGGAACAAAATATTTTACGTTTTTATTTATTTTAATCAGATTTGTTTTAACATGGCAGCTTTAAAGTTTCAAGCTGACGTAGTAATTGTAGATTTTCTTTTATCTTTTAAACCAAAGAAAAGGAAAAAATATTATCACAATTGAAATAAATAAACGTTTTTAATTTTTTGTCTCTAATAATCTTTTCCTGTAAAAATTATTCTACAGGTGTTTCTCTCTTTATTTAATTTATTTGCCAAACATACTCTTCCATTAGGATCGAATAAAAATGGGACGTAATTGCGTTAATTAAGCGAAAAAAGGCGAAATGTAAGAAAAACTTTTTAAGCAAGAGATTTCTAATTTATGTCCTCTCCTACGATAACATTCGTCCGATTAGTCTATCAAGAGCCTATCACGCAAATCCTCGTTCCTCTTCCACGCTTCTTTTAACTTTCTAAACTCGATAACAACTTATAAATAACTAGTTCAGAGCTGTCGCTTAACTAATAATAAATCAATCGAATCTTATAGGGAAGTTCGCGAACTACTTTCAAGATATTTTGAATTATCCAATCGTTTCGCAGTCGATTTTCTTCTTTTTCTTTTTTTTCAAGCATATGATTAATCGCAAATTGAAAATGCAAATAACTTCGAATTTTTTTATGTCTATTTTTATTTTATTTGAGATTTGTTAAACGAATTCTCTTCGCGTTGAGTTTCATTTGAATGTATTATTCCGATATATATATCTTGAGAAAATTATTTTAATTTCGATATTGTTTGCGAATAATTTTTTTTTGAATATTTTCTTAAATTCAAGAAAGATACATTTAGATACGGATATATTATTTTAAAAATAGTATTTTGAAGATAAGACGAAATAAATAGAAACATAAAAATTTTAATCATTCGGGAGAAACAGGCAAAAAAATCACACAGAAACTATCTTTGAATCATTAAAATAACAAAAGTTTCTTTATTCAAATTCTTCTTATCAATTATCTTTAACGACTTCTTTAACGTTTTCTTTAACACAAAATTTGAAACATAAAACGGAACGATAATGATTTCGAAATAATTTCAACGTAATTTATACGCATAAAATATTTCAATTCTTTCTCAATTATGGAAAAATTTCAATTTCATTTCCCCTTCAACAACAACGATTTCTCCCGTTACAATTTCAAATAAAGAAAAAAAAAAAATACACGTTTTGAAACGTTTACAATAAAAATCAATCGTTCAAAAATAAAAAGAGAAATAACGACATAATGTACAAGCCTTCCAGCCTTCAACAACCGTCAACAGATATCCCCCTCGACATCTTTCCTTATTCAAAGCACGCACTTCCACCGTTTAATAATCGATGGAACAAATGATTTTTACAAAGGCGAGCCCGATCGCATCGTCGATGAGTCGTTCGAAGAGGAAAGGGCGAGGCCCTCGAGAGAAGAAAAGTATCAAAGACCGAGACGAGGCAAAACGAGCAGAACGAGCGATACAACCGTGCATAAACAATGCGGGACACAGTCTTAATTAGTAGCGTGTCTCGAATCCCAACAGGGATCGCCCAATCTCCCTGGAACGAATCCGTGGGACGTATGATAAAACGCGGAGGATGCGTGGCTGCTCTTCGATTACATCGGTTAAAATCCTCTCCTCGTTGCTTTTTAATTACACGCTACTTACTCCACACGCTACAGACCGCCTTTTAATTCGTTTTTTCTTTTCTTTTCTTTTCTTTTTTTTACTCCTCTTTGCGCATCGGTCGACGCATCGGCGAGCAAATAACTTTGGATAAGAAGAGGACCGATGTGTGTTTCGCAGTCACTTCTGATTCGTGATTTTATTTATCACGAGTTGCGAGAAGCTTTGAAAGTTGAAAAACTTTGGAAATTCGAAATTTTTAAACGTTGGAATTTTTATGGATTGAAAAAGTCATAGTAGCAAAGAGTCGATGAGGATTTTGAAAATTTCAAAATTTAGAAATTGGAAGAGAAAAACATTCTTATTTATTTATCGAATCCATTAAAAACAACAAACTGCAAACGATTCCAATTAATTCTTGTCTGCTCTCTTAACCACGATCCGCAACTAAACCGACCCCTAATTGTTCAATAATGATTCATTACAAGGGACAGTATAAGCGCGTAGATTACCCATCCCCCAATTTACTTACTGATCCCAGAAAATCTTCGTTTCGAGGCGATTAACCAGTCGTCTCGAACGAACTTTATTAGATGAAACGAACGAGGGGGGCTTGATGCGTTCAATTGGAATAATTCCTCGGCTGATATGTTACTCCATTGCGGTTGTTTCTTCAAAGATTTCTGCTCTGGAATGGAGAACGATTACAACAACAAGATTCGTGCACGCACGTACAGGATCACCAGCTTGCCCGCTGGTAATTGATTGATTAAACGCGTTTCAAACTACGATCTGGCGTGATTTGCCTTGTAAATTTTTTTTCTTTTTTCTTCTTCCACGACGGCGTTTCAAAATGGCTCTTTGACAGGCCACGGACAGGCCACGCCGGTGAACGTGGCTCGAGGAGTGTTTAGAACGATTCAGGCAAGAACAGGTGTTCTAAGTGGTGCTGTCGATCGTTATCTGGCCGACAATGATACGGCGAAAGCGAGACGAATTAATTGGCTGAACGAATTAATCGAACAAGGTGGCGTGATGGAAATTCTATCCCGTGGATTTTCTCTTTAGATTTTTCATCCGTCTTTGAAAATTTCTTTTCAAACTTGTTTGAACAGCATGGAAAGATTTGAAATTTGTAAGCGAATGTGTTTTTTCTTTTTTTTTTTTTTAATTCAAATGGAGGGATTGTTGCGGAAACGAAAGAAGTCAGAACATCTTCACTCCAGAAATAGAAAGAAGAGATTTAATTTTTCTAATAAGAATTTAAATAATTTTGAAAATATTTATTGCGAGATAATAAATTATATGTTCATGGTATACACTGTAATATTGTGCAAACCAGAATATAAAGTGAAAAAATATACTAGAAGAAATAGTATGTTGCAAGAAATATTCATTAGATTACATGTTATTAAGATCAAATATTCACATTTAAATATAGAAAAATTATAATTGTACGTATAATAATTTTAAATTTTTTTTTAATATTAATTTACAATTGTAATCAAATAATTAAATGTTTACACGAGTTACAGTATATGTAGATTTTATGCTCGGGTATTGACGTCTTAATTAAAATGCGAAAAGTGTATAATATTACTTATTGCTCAACTATTTTCAATAATACAATTTCTGATGCAATTTCTTTCCAATCGATTCAATCGCCTCGATAAAATAAAACACATCGAAACAATCTTTTCCCTTTCTCGATCTTCATTTTTCTAACAAAAAAAAAAAAAAAAAAAAAAACGAGCGATTTCTATTCCACGAGCAACAACATCTACAATAAATACTTCAAACAAACGGACATTACGAGCATTTCAATCTCTCGAATCGAATTCGATCAATTCGATCACGTTCTACTACGTTCTACTTTACACACAATAACCCTTCAGCTTTACAACATTGTCACGATTCACACGGCCCGATCGATCTTCCCGACTTTACCGATCGAGATGGTCGGTAGGGGCGACGCGATAACGCGGGCAAAAAGGTGGAAAAAAGAAAGGTGGGCTCTCGTTGGACCGGTTGTATAGGAATCGAATCGTGTCACCGGGAGGAGAGCGTAATGCGCGCGCGAGAAGGCAAGTTTTTTCGATTTCCACGTCACGAGCCGTGAGCGATGTGCGCTCGAACGAAGATTCCCGCCCCACGCTGTACAGGTATGGTTAAATAGGTTATATACCGGCGACAAAAATTCATATTTATCGAAGCAAGACGGCTGCGCCCTCTCGGCCTGTTGCACGAACTATTTAGGCTAATGGGGAAAACGTGATCTACAATAAGTTTTTGGACCTCTTCTTGTCGGTCGTCGTTTTACCAATCGAGAAAGGTAGAAAGGGAATCGGGTTAAAGTTTTTTGTCACGCGTGTTTTGATACTTAACGTAGTTTATCAAGGAAAAAGTTTTTCAAAAGAGGACGTCTATGAGAAAATAAATTTAATATATTGTACTTGTTTTTTGAATAACAGTTAATTAATCTTCCAAGTAATCTTATCTAATAATGACTATACAATATGAGAGAAACAACAAGGAGCGAGAAAGGAAAAAGAATCGAAGCGCGCGACATCTTCCATTGCGTCAGACTGAACAATAGACCTATACTACTGAAGGAATCCGATACTCAAATACGGGAGAAATACAAGACTGAGCGTATATCACTTGTAAGACGTTTAATTAATCAATTACGATATCTTCACGCTCGTCACGTTTGACGGATGTATATATTCGCCGGTGATAAAAAAATTTTGTTTATCGTGGATCCCAACTTACGTAATCCCAAATTTAATATTTCAATTAACTCCTAAAGCACGCGTCCACGATTATCGTGCCGTTCCTCGCTAGATAACTGTTAAACGCACAGGGTCGACACAGTGCATCGGGCATAAATTCGCTCGAAACTCGGTCAATCGTCGCCGGCCGACGTTGTCGAGTCTTCGCACGTACGTTTCTATCCGATACACGCAACGCCCGTGGATGCTGTCCCGATTGCTCCTCGTAATCTTATCGACCGGTCGTAAGACGGTTTAAATGGTTTTCGAGATTGGACGTGGCTCAAGTGATTTAAGTAGCAAGTAGAAATAGAGGAGACGAGTAGTAGAGATCGGCCTCGTCTCATCTAGAAACGATTCTTCAAACTTGTCAATCGTTTCTTAGCGTTGATCTCTCTCTGTTGAAGGAACAACACACAGTTCGTTACGTGGATAAAGTTGTCCTTTCGATTCATTAATCCCTCGATTTTTCTTTTTCTTTCACGTCGATCAAGAATCAAGCATCTCCTCTCCTATTTACACAGATTATTTTAAACCAAATCTACACATCGAGCGTGTAATCTTCTCGACTTATCGAATCGGCGCTCGACGCGATGTCAAATTAGATTTCATCGATTCGACAAAGAGAGAGAGAGAGAGAGAAGGAGGGAGAGAATAAGTAAATAGATAAAAGGAACGATGAATATGAAAAGGCGATCGACAGGCCGGGGACGGCTGATTGAATCGTCGTATGAATGACGGGCGTGGGCACGTGAAAGTGAGTCCCGGACGCCTCGTGGGATGTTGCCCTCTTCTCCGAGGTGTGGTCCGTCTCGCGTGGGATATGCAACCGGCCGGATGGTAATGACCTGCTTGACAATCGCGAGGCTAACCGTCGAATTGCACGAATCATCGATGAAATCGATCGGGCCCCCTCCTCCTTCCTTTACTAAGAACCGTTTGTACAATTTTACTTTATCATTTATCTCCGATAAATAATTTTAAGTATTTTTATAAGAACGTGGAGCGATAAAAAACAATACTCGAAAGTGTTATTTTCAATTATTTTCAAACGTTTAATTCGATGTAATAACGAAGGAAAATGAAAATAACATGGAAAATCGTGGTATCTGGGGGAGGAAAATTCGTATTTGATTATTCTAACGAGGAATAAGGACGAAGGATCGATTGTTTCCTGATCCAATCCGAACGATTATATAATTCAGGCGATAATCGAGGAAGTTCGAATAGCGTTCACGTGGGATGTGTCTCGACCGAGCTTGCTGCTTTCGCGCACCGATCCGTTACACTTTTCTCCGGGAACCGCTGTCGTAATTTATGCACGTTGGTCTGGTTTTGCAAGCGGCGCCTAGCGAAGCCAAGGCAAAAATAGAAGAAAATAAATGATTCGTTTCGCCGAGGACCGCTCGATTATAGTTGTGAGTAGCGTTGGGATCGAGAGTTTCGCGTATGGATCCAATATGGCGCGTCTTAACCTCGAGTTGGGAGATTCGAATTTCCTCAAAATCGATAACAATGAAGCAACTTCTTCATAATTTACGATCTATCTATGATGTATTTATTATATTGATAATTCCAACAGATCTGCAATTTAGATTAAGAAAATTTTCTCTTCCTCTCTGCATCTTAATTGCTATCGAAAGGAAACGATCATCGTCTCGAACATTCATAAGATACGAAAACTTGGATTTTCCATTCGTTTAGAGAGACATCTGGTATCAATTTTCGGATATATTAATTACGACTCGAATCTTTTCGATCTTTTCTCTTCTCAACAATTCCCTTGAATCACAAGGCGAGATTAAGCGACCGAGCCACGTGTTCCAAACTGTTCGAAACAAAGTAAGTGAAACGAGTCGGATTCCAAAGTCGAGTCGTGGCCGAAATGTCAACGTTAAAGGTATAAGAGTTAGGTTAGGTTCACATTCGCAAGATACGAAAACTTGGATTTTCCATTCGTTTAGAGAGACATCTGGTATCAATTTTCGGATACATTAATTACGATACGACTTCAATCTTTTCGATCTTTTCTCTTCTCAACAATTCCCTCGAATCACAAGGCGAGATTAAGCGGCTGAGCCACGTGTTCCAAACTGTTCGAAACAAAGTAAGTGAAACGAGTCGGATTCCAAAGTCGAGTCGTGGCCGAAATGTCAACGTTAAAGGTATAAGAGTTAGGTTAGGTTCACATTCGCAAGATACGAAAACTTGGATTTTCCATTCGTTTAGAGAGACATCTGGTATCAATTTTCGGATACATTAATTACGATACGACTTCAATCTTTTCGATCTTTTCTCTTCTCAACAATTCCCTCGAATCACAGGGCGAGATTAAGCGGCCGAGCCACGTGTTCCAAACTGTTCGAAACAAAGTAAGTGAAACGAGTCGGATTCCAAAGTCGAATCGTGGCCGAGATGTCAACGTTAAAGGTATAATAGTTGGGTTAGGTAGCCCGCGATCGTATCGGGCTCGGGGCCGGATTTATAACAGCCAAGGTGCAATGTACTTGTACTTTCTATTCTTTCTCGCCGAATGAATTTCGCACAGTGTCCGCGGGGTGGGGCGGGGCGTTTGTTTGCTCGAAAATTTATATCCTCCGGAACACGGTACACCACGCATGCACACCTTCTAAATGTCTCGGTTATCTCGCGGAATGCGATTCGGCTTGTCGTCCCGGAGGATTGTATTCCCCTCGGCGACAACGGACGTCCATTATGTCAACGCTGAGGGCCGCTAATCTCTCGCGGCGCGCATGAAATTTCGCCCGTTGAAACGCTGATTAAAGATGACTGATGACCCTTCGCGCTCGCCGAAATCGACGATCCACGCGCCCGGAAACCAGACTTTCCTAGACGTTTTTGGACGCTCCTCTCGGTCCCCTTGGGATCGCTCGAGGTAATAAATCGGAGGGAGTGGTGCGATATCGAATATTGAATATATTGAAAAAGAAATTGGTAGAGAATTTTCTCGGAGGAAAATTGATGCGGTGATTGGTAGCTTGTAGTTGTTTGCCTTTTTTGAAATTATCGTATGTATCTAAAACACTTGGGTTTTCACTTTTTTCGAAAAGTAAATTTTTGAATATATATTTGCATCAAGATCTCCTTGAGTATTGTCAAGTACTTTCTGCATTAGTTTTTTTAATTTTTAAATTAAAGCAAATTATTGTAGAAAGAATTGTAATTCAAAAAAATCAGTCTTTGCAAACAATTGACAAAATGGATGGCCGTCCTATCAATTTGGATATTCGAAATTAACTGAAAATTACCACGACATAAGCATATATCTTTCCTTGATACACAGTGATATTTCTCTTTTTGGCTTTAACCAAAAGTGGTTAACACCCACACGATCTGTCAACCTTTCTTTTTCGTTATCTTTTCTTAGTCCGCCATTGCTTTTTTTTTTATTATATATAATATTTTATATTCAAACAAATGTCACACCTATGCTCTGTATATAATAAATATCTGATTTTTTCTACATTGGTATATCTCAAGGACGATTTTATTTAATTTTTCGCCGTATTCCTACGCTGCAGCTTTTATTATTCATATTCATTTTTTATATTTTATTCTCACGAAGAATGTATCCGGAATAAGTTAACAGATCTTTGTACAAAGTGTTATTTTCTTATTTCTTGAAAAATATAAATAAAGCGAAAATTCATTCGGAATTTATTCAGATTACCGATAATTTATAATTTTCACTTTAATTTAAAAAAAAAAAATCTGTTTAAAAAAATATAATAAATAAATACGTAAGATGCGAGAATAAGATTCATACCGTGCTCATCAGGCCCAAAATGTAGCTGAGCAGACCTTTGCCGTGGTACCTCACCATCTCCGCGTCCGCGGCCACCATGATCTCGATGAAATATTCACTTGACAAGGCTCTGCGCGGTCTCCAAGTCACGGAGGGATCCGATTCCATTTCCGAGTCCTGGCCATACTCCTCGCTCAGATCATTTCGTCTTCTCTCCACCGAGTAGTATCTGTAACGTTTTAAACGACCCCCCCTCTTACCTTTTGACACTGGAGAACTGGGATATTGCGGCTCATTGCGAGCGTTCACACGGGCTCGGTCATTCGGTGCTTCGTAATTTCCATCCAACGTAGCGTTTCAACAACGAATTATTTTGCGATATCGTAGATCAAATTTAACAACGCGTCGATGGATAGATTAAAAAATTAAGATTAAATGGAACGGAAGATCAAACAGATCTTTTCTATCGCTTGTTCAAAAAAATTATTTCACGATTTGGAAATTACGTAATACAACGAGAATATTCTGAAGCGGATTTTACGCGTTGTTCCGCACCCCATACTTCGCGAGAAAGTCGTTCGAAAGTTGTTCGAATGAAAAGAACCGTGTAATTTTTTCCTCATCATCGATGAACCGTATTAAATTTACGAAAAAAAATACGTGACGTATGGCGTTCCATGATTTTGTGATGGAAACGGGCACGAGATTAATACGACGATCAATCTCTGCCTCGCGTTGAAAGTTTACTCGTTTACCAACTGTTTCTCGATGATGAGAAATACCGTTGTATCCCAAATTGACTGTTCGAAACCAATTCATCGAAAATATCTTTTTATTTTCTAATTTGTCCGCGAATAATTATTCATCGTTTCGTATTTTTCTCTATGAATTTGTGATATTTGGTCCGCTTTATATCTTTATGATAATATTGCCGACGATTCTTGATTTTAAATATATCTGCAATTTTTGAACAAAACAATTGCTCGATTGGAAACGAAATTTTCTTTATTATACATTCCTTCCTGGCCAACTATCATTAATAATTCCCGAGAAAAAAACATTTTAACATTCAACGTAATTTTTCAATTACAAGGTGCAAATCTGATTTCCTACGCCCATCCATCACGGCCAATATTTAACGAGCCATCTTTCCATCCCTTTTTCTCCCTTAAGTTGCATCAAATTACGTTCAAGACCCCTCGAGATATCCCCGAGAATTTTTACCAGAACTTAACGACCGATCAAAGGAAACGACGTCCTTTTTTTTTTAAAAAAAAAAGAAACTCTTGTACCTGGCATCGTTTCGTAAAAAATTTCGATGCCCCACGGCTTGTCCCACGAACTGCTTGTACATCTCGTCCTCCTCCTCGGAACGTTCCAGGTCCTTTTTCTCGGTTAAAGATCTGCGCTTGCGGCGTCGGCCATCGAAGTAAATTTTACCCTTGGACGAGTTCTCCACAATTGGAGTTGGTGTGTTGTCATCTGTGGAAAAGAAAAAAAAAAGAAAATATGCGACTCAGTTTTGGTTAACGCAGGCATGCGTAGC
Organism: Apis florea; assembly: GCF_048593485.1. Lineage (NCBI taxonomy): Eukaryota > Metazoa > Arthropoda > Insecta > Hymenoptera > Apidae > Apis > Apis florea. The sequence goes on along the minus strand of NW_028256416.1, from coordinate 6,178,739 downwards.
TATGTGTAAAAGTGTCGAGATGGAAGATGCAAGCGTGAGAGATTTTCGACATCATTTTCTCTCTTTCTCTCATAAATTGGATTCGTGAGCTTAATTTTTAGGTTCGGATTTTTGAGGTAAGAAAAATTGGAAGAAAAAAGCACATAGGCCGCGCGTAAAATGAATCGGGTATCGAAAGCTCGACGATAAAGTCATCTCTATGCAGGCACACGTTCTACTCCATCTCTTTGAAAAGTGATTTCCGTCGTCCCGGGGACGTAAACTATTAATCATTCGCGAGAGATGAAGAAATGCACACGATCGTGATTGAGTAAATCGCTAGAACATTCTCCCTTTCATGCTGGACAGTTAGACGCGTTTATAGACGTATACATCACATCTACATCCTTCTTAGTTTTACGATTTCAGTTTCATAATTTTCTTAGAGAAGATAATATATATATACTTTTCGAAAATCCTAGTTTTAAAAAAAATCGCACAACTCTTCTCTATTTGTTACAGTTTCCTTAACATTTTGAAAAGTTTATAGGAAAAAAAAAAAAAAGAAAAGAAAAACAAACCCTTTCGGAAATTTAAAGATTTGGAAAATTTTTCTTGAAATTCCTCGGCCGATATTCGAAATACCACATCTTCGAAAATGATGAAAAAAATTTTGGAATATAATCTGATTCCAAGGATAAATAGAAAATACACAACCGTCCACTTTAACGCGGGTTGACATCACCGCCGTATTTATCTCGATACACGATTTTCTCCGAATCGAAATTTTTACGCCGCGTTTAATCGTCCACGATGAGGGAAAACGAAGGAAAGCGGAGCACAAAAATATCCTTGTTTTCGTGGCGCGTAAGCGAAGGCTGATTCGATCAGTCGAAAACAAAAGCGCAACTGTTCGCAGGGATCGAGCGCAGCTGCGTATATATCGTTCAAGAATCAATGCATTGGCGATTGTATACACGCGTCTAATTGAATGTGCAGTTGACACTTTTGGAAATCGAGGCTCGTCGTACGGCTTCTCGATCTCCTTTGTGTATCCTTCGTGAATATAACATATTATCTTTCATCTTGTTAACCGCGATTCATCTCTCCCTCGACGCTATTTCAACATCTATACCACGTCGCGTTCTCGCTTCATTTTTCCTATCTCAATATTATATCAACGAGAATCAACGAGCAATTGAATAGGAATTGAAATCTCACGTTTCGCGAAAAATAATTACAATTCATAGATATTCGAAGGAATATGTTAAGCGAAAATTTTCCTCCACTTAGAATTATTCTTAAAAGGTTTACCGTTTTACCGATCCGTTGTGTAAACTCGAATTACAGATCGAGTTCAATATTTCTCGATTCTTGTTTGAAGTAAACTTGCAATATTTCCAATTTGGGAGGGGAAAAAAGAAAAATGGAACGAAGAAGGGAGAGTTTGCGACAGTTTGCTCTTAGACACGCGTCCATGAATCACGCGCGGCTGAACGCTTGCTTAATGATTTCGTTAAATCGATTAAGCATTCACCCGATCGTGTGTATGCGCGGTTCCGCGTGTCGAGATTGCGGTATTGATAAACACAAATGTCTGCAGCTCGTAACCGTGAAATGGAAACCGATCGAACTCATTTCTACTCTATCGCTAAATAAATATCAAATAAATTACCTTCTGCTTTTAAAGGGATTAATCGAGAGATATCGATCGCATTCCAACGAAAAATATTCACCTTTACCATAAATTTTAACTTAGTAATTATCCTCTTCAACATTGATTCTAAATAACAACGATACGATTCGTGTAAAAAAAAAAAAATAATGTCGATATTAAATATAAAAATATCGACAATTTGAGATACACATGAATATGACAAATATCAACTCGCCAATCCAGAGAAATCCGCAAAAGAAATCGAACGATGAAAATTCGATACGACCCAACGACCCATTATAGAAGAAGAGTAAAGAAAAAATTCACAATCATTGTATGGTGAACTGATCTTCCGGATCTCTTTTCAGAAACGAGCGACAGAGATGTAATTCGCTAACGACGTAATAACGTGTCCCACACGCGAGCGAACGAAAAAAGAACAAGAAGGAAAAAGAATCGAAAGACGGGAAGAAGGGAAAAAGAAGGAGGATTCTTCTTTTGAAAGAATCCTTAGCCTCAAAGCCGAGGCCGGCGTTTAATCGGCGCAAAAAAAGCATCGGTGCACCCTTGCACGCGTTGCGGTAGGTCCGGTGAACGGAATGCACTTTCATGCAATCGTAATGACAGCTTTATTGCTCGGTGTAATTGGCATTATTATGCCTGGCGAGATTGCCACGGTACACATTGTTCCGTGTGCCACACAGAAATATCTCTCGCTTATTTCTCAGACGTTTCTTCTTTTTCTTCTCCATTTTTTGTCCGAGGAAACGATCGCGACATAATTAGTGCGTCATTAGCGCGGTATCGTGTTTCGTGAACGGCTCTCCCGAGTCTGGACACTGCTCTTCCCTTTTGTGAGAATACAGTTAAGAGTTGATTATATACTTACAATTGATCGAGAATTTGCACAGGTTTGATTTTATTTTATTTTCTTTAAAAGGATTGGAGATTTTTGGGATCTTGTTTGGGAACGAAAATATTGGGAGTTTTCAAGTCGATTTCAAGTTTGTCTTCTCAGGTTAAATGAAATAAAATATAGGAATATTATTTTTTAATAAGATGATATTCAGATATTAGTTTTTCGGGAAGCAGATTGATTTGTGATTTCTTTTAACAAGAAATTAAACAAAATATTTTCTCCCTATAAATAGGTGTTGTCGTTATTTTATCGTATTCGATCCGTCGTATTTCGTTTCACTTTAGATGAGCCCCGATAATACGAATGAAAAGCCACCGTTCAAGTACATTTCAACTTGGCAGCCTCCGTTTCTAGTCCTCGTTTTCGATGTCGGGAGTCGCGTTTCTGTGATCCGTTACCGTGTTCCGGCACTTTTAACAGCCATCAGGGCGCGGCTTTTGTCATTCTAATTTCAAACGCGCATTCCTTGTGCACTCCGACGCCAACCATCCCATTTTCGCTGGCTAAAACGACACGGATCCGTTCGATCAAAAAAAAAAAAAAAAAAAAACGATCGAGGAAAAGTTAAAATCGACACGATATCCTCAAACTTCACGACAAAATTTCTCAACAAAAAGAAAAAAGATCCAAACATGATATGTAACTTAATACAAAGTGAACCGCATCTCGAAATTTTCAAATTTCCCTCCTCTATCTTTCCCTATCCCTGCCGAGAGGAGAAAAAGGGAGGGGAATTTCCTTTCATTTCCTTTAAGAAAGGTAAAAGGAAAGAATTGGACGAGGGCACGACACCCACGCGCAGAATCGAGGAAGGCAGGCGCCCATTTCGCGGGAGATAATAGAAGTACGGGTGCGTGCAGCCTATTTGTCGTCCGTGGCCGCGCTCACGTTTCTTCCTCCCCCTCCCCTGGCACCGATCTCGATCGTGGCACCGACTCGGCGTGCCAACCGCCGCGGTTATTGTCACGCCGTGCCTCTCCAACGTTACCCGGCCAACATTCGTGGAAGGATAAAACGTGGAGGGATAAATCGTGATCGCGTACATTCTGGGGGGGGTTTAATCGACGCTTTCGGGCAAAATTTTCTGGGGAAGAACGAGTTGATGAGTTTCTTTTTTTTTTTTGGAAACGGAAGAGACCAACGATTGGAATTGTTCCGCGTGGAGTAAAGTAAGTGGCGGTTCGAATCGATTAGCGAGATACGGATCGTTGTTGAGGGAATTTTCTTGGGTTAAAAGAGCGGTGGCAGATTGGGTGGAGAATGGAGGCGTGACTAGATTGGTTGGTCGGATTTACAAGTTGCGTGTAGGTAGTTTTCTCGGCTCGGTAATGATGCTCGTTTGGTTGGTGGGTGTCATTCACGGGATGATGGAGTTGTCTCCTCTGTTCGAGGAGGGTGAATTTATTATATTTTATTCTTGGAGAGTTTGTTTTAAAAGTTTTCAAATTCTCTCTTTTCTCTCCGAAAGAAAGGGGGAGCAAAATTCACGCGGGTTGAATTAATTTCGTCGGGACGAGTTTACGAATCGTCGTTTCGTCTCTTGTTCACCGATTTAAGGCCGCATCGCTGGTCGGGCAAGCGGGTTGGAGGATGAAATCGGTGGAACAACGGTCTAGGGATTTTTCGACGGATGATGTACGATCCGTGACGAAAGCCCTGGCCCTTTTTCCCCTTCCTTTGGGCAAGAAACAACCAGATACCAGTCTCACGATCATTCACTCTGACGTTTCACGCTGTGTCTCTGCCCTCCGTTTAATTAATCATTCGTCCCTTTACACGTGTTAACGTGTTCCGCGTTGAGGGGTGATCGTTTGAAGAAGCGCACGAAAAACTCCCTCCTCGAAATTTCTTCTTTCTTCCGTCATAACTCATTCCGCTTTTTTCTCCCTTCCTTTTCCCCGTTCCATCATTCTTCCATTATTTCGCGACCCTTATTTATCGTTCGTTCAATGCATTTAACGACTCGTGAACGTGAGCTTGTTTGTGTTCCATCGATGAAAAAAAAAAATAGTGTCGGATGGTTTTTAGGATCGAACGAAGAGACAAGTTTGGAGGTTGGAGTTTGTTTCGAGGTTAAAAGTCCCTAGCGTCCTCAGTACATTCTCAAATTTCTCGATTAAATTTTTCGAACATTTTTATTTTGTCATTACTTGCTTACAATTATTTAAAATATTTCTTTTGATGTATATATATATATATTTATTATATAATTTATTTCAAGTTTTTTTTTAAAAGATAATTGTAATAAAAAACAAAGCGAACCAAAGCGATAAAATAGATTGAAAAGATTTACAAATCGATCTCTATCTTGACTAAAAAATATTTCAAGCATCTAATTGATTTGAACGGAAGAAATTTTCGAATTTACGATCGATCGATTCCTTGTTCTTCTCTCTTTTTTTTTCCCCTCTCTTTTTCGTCGCGAGCCGAGTCTCGGAAACGGATCGAGAGATGGTGGAATTCCAGGATGAGTTGGGAGGTAAGTGGCCGGTTTCATACGGGCGGCGGTGATTTATTCGTAGATTCGAACCAATCGCCATAGGGGTTCCACGGTGTATAAACCTGCCTCCACGTGAAATTTATTAAGCATGCACGCTCGTCCGGCTTCTTACGTTCGACGCCACAATGCAGAACGTATTCGAAACGACTTCTGTCACGACCGATTCCAACGAGCCGCGTGAAATTATTCAACCTATCGCAGCCGGCTGTCCCTAGGATATTTCACGTTCGTTCTCGTGGATAGAGAGCGAACGTGACGTGTGGAATTTCGTGTTTCGGTTTCTCGAATTATTACGATTCCACGAGCCGATTCCTGGGATCTTTTGATAGTTTCCTAATTTGCTTCGCGATTAATTCCTTTTTCTTTCTTTTTTGACAAATTTCGTTTTCGAATTTTCTTTTTTACGACATTCGAAGCTTCGAAGAATTTATGAAATTTAAAACATTTTTAATAAATACGTATATAGACGTAAAATAAAGAAATAATGCTTTTCAGAAATAAAGATCCAATTAATGAATAATTAATCATTCCTACGAAAGAAAAGAAAAAAAAAAGAACGAGATCCGATTCACGATAATCGGTCTCTCGATCGTGTCCAAATTAACTCGTTTAAAAAATTTAATCAAACAAAAATTAACCGGCATTAAATTAACTCCGCAATTTTTCGTGTCAATAATATCATCTCGATTAATAATAATATCCGTCCCATCATCCGTAAAAAAAAAAAAAAAAAAAAATTAATACTAACGAGAGAACCGCAAACTTTCTAATTAAACCCCGCCCACCCCGCACATATATACAATATATACCAACCATACCGCTCAATTTTTCTCGGAAACTTGCGGCCGATTCGAACCGAGGAACGTTCGATTTCAAGCGAGCGATCAAATTGGCCCACGTGGCCCACCGAAACCGCGCCGGTTCACGCTTATTTCATATTTTCCCGCGCTCGAAACGGCGTACAGCGAAGGGAGGGGGAGGAGGGTACAGAAATGAAATTACGGATGATACGAACTTTCACCCGAAATTACAGCGTGCAACGTAACTTTCCAAGCAATTATCGGGCATTCGGCGGCCAACGTAAGCTGCCCGTGTATAATTTGTACGATCGAAAGTTGCATGATTTTTTCTGGTGGTTGAAATAAAAAAAGGAAAGGGGAGGGGAGGGGAAGAAGAAAAACGTTGAAGGAGAACGAGCGATTGGATAACGTTTCGCGAAATTGTTATTAAGTCATTCGTGTAGTCACGGATCGTGGCGATAGAGAAACATCGTGGCGAGAGAAAACATCGATCGATCGATCGATCGATCGTTGGCCGGTTGATAGTCGATTAATAACACGGAAACGGCCAGCTCTAATAATATCCTTCGTTTCAAAATATTTTCCCGCCGTTAATTATCGATCGACGAATCGGAATGGGATTCGTTCGATTAGCGCCGGTGTGAATGCGGTTAAACGGGGAGCCGGCGGGTAATTATCCATCGCGATAACTCAAGTTTCTGAGATTCTCTTCCCCTCACCTCTGTTGAGTCAGCTCGTTGGAATGTTTGAAAGTCTCGTTTCTTTCCTCTTTTTTCCCCCTCTTTTAACGTTAACGGGATGATGGCGTTGCTTCTAGTTGTTGTTACGCAATTTCTAGGTAGCCACGTCGAAAGAAAGAAAGTTTCAACAAGAGGGAATTCGTTCTTTAGTTTAACGATGTTTGCTTTGAGTTGTTGTATAAATTCTGAAGAAAAAAAAAAAAGAAAAAAATTCTAGAAATTGTGAATAAAGAAATTCGAGACGAAAGAAAAATTTCCCCTAAAAGAGAGAAGAAGGGAAGAAGGGAATTCTATTCTTCTCTTTTCCGATTCGATCAATAACGCGTTAAAATCTTTCATCCTGTCACGAGGATGAGACGCATCGTTTCGAGACTTGGAGCACGAATAAGCACGGACAAAGTATCGAGAAAGGGTGATCGAGGAAGGGCGCGCAACAACGTCTGTCAATAACACGGCTTCTTGCTCCCGCGATCCTCGTATCGTGTCGCGATCCATGGGATCAAGATCGAGAACAAGGGGAGAAAGAGAAAGAACGGGCCCTACGGTGGGGGCCTGAAGGGCGCGGCGTGTACGGTCCGATCTTGATCATCGTGCCCGTTATTCCGGAACGATCGCGGCGAGTCAATGACTTTTGCATATCACCAGATCGATCTCTTTCCTCGATCTCGATCGAGCCTCGCTGCTTCTATCCACGTGGATCGGCGCCCAGCCGTCTACAGAATCGTTTCGTTGAATTTGGTAGCCTTGCACCTTTAATTCGATTTTCAAATACAATTGTCCCCCCTTTTGAGCGTAATAGTTTTCGGTTTATTCTAGTATTATCGCGATATATACAATCTCTTTTCTCTCGTTTCACTTTAGAAATTTTAGGCATAACAATTTTTTAACATTGCTCGATATTTGTTAAAATTTGTAAATCGTATTTACTTTATTCACGAGTCAAGGATTAATTTTCCAAAAAAGAAAATATATATATATATATATCAATCCTTGGTAATTAAATTAAATTAATTACCAAACAGATTCACGTACGCGTTAAAATAAAGAAAAGAAAAGATAATGTTTCAAGACGGTTACATAACCTATCTTGCGGTATCGCGTATCATCTAAGCTAGGTTAGGTCATTGGCTTCGTCGCAATGGTGGACGAGGAGGATAGGAGGTTAGTTTAAACGGGATTGTCAGTAATTATCGATCATTGCGGTAGCCCGTTCGGGTCGTCGTACGTTCGAGTTTCTTATTTTTCGATCATCGTTAACCCCCTCGTTTCGAAACGAGTTCGATCGTTTTTTTTGTTGGAGGGAGGGAAGGGGAGTCCACGGCCTTTTCGAAAGGCCACCCTTGAGAGGGCACACGCCCCCTCCGCGCAAAGAAATCTGTACATCTGTACCACGCCTTCCATTTAACTTTTTGCCCAAGGTGCTTTTTACAACTCCGATTCCCATTCTGTACATTGGCTTTCTTTTCTCTTTTTGCATCCTGATCCCGCCTTGTTTCTCCTCCTTCCATTGCATGTCGATACGATTCTGTCGGATAGGTAGAACGGCCGGTAAAATAGTTTTTGTTTGCTCTTTGTTTGTTCTTCCTTGTCAAGTGATTCAGTAGAGAATTTTATTTTATTTATTTATTTTTTCTTTTCTTATATATAGAAGTTTGAAGCGAATTTTATCCGTGTAGTTCTGTGGTCGAAGTTTTTCATACACGTTTTTGCGGTTTCGGGTATTTTGTTCCTCGAATTTTTGCCAGTAATTTGTCAGTATCGGATATACGTTATTTCGTTTCGTAAAATTCTGTTTTCCATCGAATCGATTGGACTTTTCTATCGAATTGGACTGTGATAAATAAAATATTTTCTTCTGTTGAACAATCAAATTAATATCGCGATTAAATACTTTTTCAGATATAAATTGTCCGAAATATTCTCTTCGATTCTTCTCGAACATTTGTAAAATAAAAATTAGAGAGAAGGAAGAAAAAGAATTGTCGTGTTCTCATCATTAAGAATTTTCCGTACGAAGATCTTCGATTATTACAGACGAAAGGAGTGGTAATCACGCGATGCATTCCTTCCCCAACTCGAAACGAGCTCTCCTCTGTCATCGTTTCCCCTGCCTTTAAACCCGCCTTTTTCTTTCCTAAGTTAACCAGCCGATTTCAGTTTCTTGCTCGGAGGTGCAGAAGGGCTGGTTTCTCGTTCGAAATTCGCGCGTGATTACAGGTTCATCGGCTTAACAGGTTTGCCGTGCCCCAGGCCCAGGCGATTGCAGCCGGTCCCGAAGGAACGAAAGCCATCGACCAGAGAGCCCATGTATCGAGCCCATGACCGGCTCGTGGATCCACCATCGATCGCGATCTACCGCCCACGTGCTTCCACAGAGCGTAGTACGCCTCCTCGAGTACGTATATCCTTGCTTTTCGTTCGTGCTTTTATTATTTCACGAGGGGGATGATTTTATTCCAATATTTTGAGAAGAAAAAATTGGAATAAATTTGGATTTGAGTTTCAACGATACTATAGGGAATAATTAGATCGTAGATCGTTTAAAGGCAATTTTAATTTTTTATAACAAAGAAATTTGGAAATATTCTTAATTTTAATTTCAGTGTGATTTTAGCGGAAATTGATTGTATCGTGTTTAAAGTTACGTTTAAAAGAAAAAGGGCGAGTTTTAACGTTCTTGTGAAATTTTATCGGGGATTCGTTGGTAGGAATGTTTGAATTGAAAATTACTTCGAGAAAGGGAAAGCCAGATAAATCATTGACCCGAACGTCGCACGTACACTATTCTTGGTATAAATGGTAGAACACTTGGAGGTAAACGATCTATCTATTTAAAGTGATCGATGTTCACTTCCGGGTTCACAAGCTTCCTAATGCTAATATTTGAAAGATCTATCGCACTAATATTTTCCATCTTTCGCTCTAACGATCGTTTAACGATGAAAAATCGTCATAAATAATATGATCATTATACTCGTCTTATTATGATTCCGTGAATATTTATGCAAATTCGAGTTATGCAAACAAAAAAAAAAAAGTGAAATCTAAATAGAAATTCGCATATTGAAAGAATCATTTAATACTTAGTATCTTCCCTATTTTATTTAATTTATAAACAGTTTTATTTATTACAAACAACAAATATTTGAATATTAAAATTATTAAAATTCAAATTCTACTCTATCTTGAAAACGCGATCGTTTGCTTCTTCCCCTCCTCTGCAACTCCTCTATACTTTTGCAAATATTTTTTTATCGAAATAAAAATTCCCATGTAAAATTCAAACGTATTTTAAAACGGCACGACACGCATTAACCGCATTTCTAGTCTGAAAAGCTAGTTATTTCTGTATATACAATAGCCTACTAATTTACGATACGTAAACAATAGCCAATCGATTATTGCAATTTATTATGTTGCTCGGATGCCGTACAGATTTTATCCTAATTATACAAGATCATAATTGACGCTTAGTCGGATAATAAAATATCCCATTACAACCGGAGTACAATCAACATTTACGACGTCGCAGGAAGTATGAATATGCGCGTGCATTTACACATCAACCTAAAACCATAAATCAATTATTACGTCATTCGCCTGTTTCCGAGCGCACACCTACATCCACTATTAAAATCTCATTCACACCGCCATACTTGCTACCCACTTGATTTCCTACCGCTTTCAACATACCTCTATTCTCTAGTCTCGCTCAATTACTTTACACCTTCCACGTCGACGTGACACGTAAAGTGACCCACATACACTTACCAGATAATTACTGGATAATAACCGCTCGATCACTTTATTCCCATTTTCTATTAATAACTTGGTCAACGTATTGATAGCTAACTCGCAGCTACGACATGGAAAGAATCGAAATATTCAACTAAAAGTAAACTTTCTTCCTAATATTTTAAATGGCTTACAAAGTTACTAGATCGCTAGATTACTTTATCCCCATGTTTTATTAACCATATGTTCATTATATCGATCCACGATAATTATGGAAAGTATCGTCGAAATATTTAACTAAAAATAAACTTTCTTCCTTTTATATTTTACGTTTCTTCACTACGAACGGTGAATCGACAGTTTCAAGATAATCTTTTAGTAGAAAAATACCATATAAATTTTTTCAGAAAATTTTCTATTTTCAAGTTCGCCAAAACAGAAGAAAAGAATTCAACGTTCAAAAACTCTGAACCGAGTACGATTGCCACGATTGCGAATTGAAAAAAGTAGGCAACGACCTAATCTCGATCTAATCTCCACCCATCCGTTCATCGTATCTCGCATTTCCATCGGTTCAAAAATTCACGGATATCACGCGGGCAAAGGCGAGGAGGCGGGCGCGTGCAAGAAGGCGAATTTGGTGAACGGTTGCCCTCGGTGGACGGCTCGAGCACGTCGCCAAGCTGTCTCGAATGGAACGTCAGAATTCGCCCGGAGCGTAATATCCCGTAAATGGCCGAACCTGTTTCGTTACAGGTGGTCGTCGCCACCGCTCCTCTCTCAAACGCCTTTTCCTCTCTTGGCTTCGAGCTGGATCCGCGCCACGGTTACGCCCTTCGCCTTTGAAACGAGATTAGGTCACGATCGAGACTCGTGTGCGTAACAACCACGGCCCGTGACTTTCCACCATGGATATTGCCCCCCTTTCGCCCGCTTTTAATATCCACTTTATCGCGTTACCCGCCGTTTAACGTTCGATTCAAACGCCTCCGCTTCTCACTCGCTTTTGCTTTTTCCCCCCTTTCTTCCAACGAGGGGGAGAGAGAGAGAGAGAGGTTTGATAAATTTGTAAAGCGGATTACAACCTCTCTTCTCGAGAGGTTTTGCGAGGGAAGGATCGAGTTTATTTTATTCGTTGCGTCGAAGAAGGAGAATATTTCAAAAATATTATTTTTAACGAACGATTAATAAAGATAGATTAATATCCCATCTAAAATTCGACAGACACCTTATTTTTCACTTGCTGTAAAAATTAAACAATCAAGGCTCAAATCTATCTATATAAGATCGTATCAAAAAATTTTACATCGTTTTGCGTGTAACGCAACCGTCGAAAAATTGAAAAACTCTTCAATCTTCGAAGCCTTTATTCGTTGTCGATTTATGGCCATTATAATATCGCCATAAAATCCGACAACTTTCAAACATTTCAATCGACATTAAATCAGCAAAAAAAATTACTCTCCTCCCTCTCTGCCTATATATTTCGCCTACACACGCGATCCCCCCCCCCCCTCTATTCTCTTATTGCCCCTGTTACAAAGGGGCAACCACCCTCCCTCCCTCCCACCCCAATATCTCTTCGATAAACACACAAACCAGATCCAAGATCTGGTATGGTAATAGCGTCGAACGCGGCATAAATTTGAGCGGCGGTCGAACAGGGGGTCCGTTTATTTTTCCTGAAAAATGACGAAAGCCCGGACGAAGGCTGTTTGCTCCGAGCCACCACGGTCTTCGACCGCGGGAGGGTTAACGTTCTTTAAATTCGTACGCACACGCGCGGTCGGCCCTCGAGCTGGAAGAAAAAGGGCAGCAACCGGTGGGTGAGATCGACCAAGGGGGACCAGGAGTGGAAGGAGGGGAGGGGAGAAAGAAAGAAAAGAAATAATACGAGCAACCGTCAATTAAGCACGCTGCCGATTCCATAAGCGGATGAAAGAAAAAAGCGGGTGTTTTCCTTTTTTTTTTTTTTCTTCTGGCGAGCTTATTTTTATCAATTGTGAAAATTTTAATTTCTCTTAAGTATCTGATGATCGTCAAAATCATTCGTCTTAAGGCGTTACAATTAGTCAGTTAGCCAGTTAAATGTTGCTCTAACCTTTTTGTGGAGTGAAGATGTTGCTTGTAAATTATCAATCGTTTAGAGAGTTTATTGTTCCTTGAAACGTGGTCGTAAATCATACGACGGGAAGAAATGCAATTTGTAAACTTAATTGTATTACCGTTGAAAAGTTTCTACAGATCGGTGCATAAAAGACTTGGTCAAAATTAATTACTCTCGGTACTTGGAATTTAACGTATACACTTTTCCACGCGCTTTTATTAATGAGCCAAGGTATTGTCCATAAATCACCGTAGCGTTGCATCAATCATACACTTTAACGGATAAAACACGAACGAAATACCACGTGTTTGCTCCATCGAAACGACCAAAACATTTCACACTTCTGAATATCCGCGCTTCTCATAAATTTAATTCCATTACCCCATCCTCTTTTCAAAATTTATTACTCCACAGATTACAATAAACACAATTACACCGTTTCCTAAACCACTTTTCCCAAATTACCTCGAAACACGTAACACGTGAGATTTTCAAATGTTCAAATGCCAAAAAGTATCCCAAAAAAAAAAAAAAAAAAAGGAATCGACGATGGGCGAAACTCTGGACGAGAGATAAGATGATCGGTGTACGGCTGACGAAATAATTAATCCGCGCCTCCGCGTGGACAATGAAACGGCTCGACAACGGAATGTTAATCGAGCTGTCGAAAAAAACCGGTCGTGGCCCGAAAAGGGAGGAAAGAGAGAAGGAAAAGGAGGAGAAGAAGGAGGAGGAAGACCATCCTCTCTATCCCTGGCTGCCCATTTATTTATTCGCTTACGCTCGAATGAACTTTCGCCGTGCGACACACACGTGACACGCCGGTTTTTTAAAACGGGAAGGGAGCCGGGTTGGTCATGAATAAAACGATAGGTATCCAAGTCACCTGGACGTCTCTACGCAAGTACACACGCACAAGGCTGTGTCAAGGCATCGTCGTCAACTCCTAATGCCAGCTCCATGCATTATTAATACGTTTTCGGCTCGGTTATCCGAATTATCGAGGTACGAGCCACGGTGGTCCTCGACCCATCTCGAGATTTTCGCCTATTGCGACGAGCAGATGAAGGATTGTAACAACAACAGTATTTCAAACTTCGTAAAGATAAAATTCTACTTTACCTTTTGCCATATAGTCGCCATTTTGTTATTACAAATATATTTACGTTAGTAAATATATGTAGTTACATCCTAGGGACTTTTGTTAGCTCGATTGGTAAATATAAATGTACAAAGAGTTAATTCAAAGAATAATTTAGTCGTTAATAGGATAACTGATTAACTGATCTAACTTTAGGATTGTATTTTTACGAGATAATTCTCTGAGGCAGATAATTATTCGAATGTGTGAATAATAACCAACTCACCGATCACGCCGCAATTATGCGTTCCAACCCGACCATCGACCGAGTTCGTGCTGCCATCAGGATCCATCAGGGTGTAGGGTTTTATCCTCTGGACGGCGTGCTCCAACGAAAATTCTAGAGAATCCTCCCGCCAGGGCTTGGCCGGTTTAATTATGTAGCTTCCCGTCGACGTTCTCACGTGTCCCGTCTGCGGCAGAAAAAGAAAAAAGACATGCCAAAAATTCGGTGAGTCATTCCACACCATGATTGGCCTTTTATCCCCTCAATGAAACCAGCTACCTACTTGCGCTAACCCTTTTCTTCTCTCTCTCTCTCTTTCTCGCTCTCACGTTCTTTCTTTTTTTCTTTTCCACGTCATCGAAGGCATCGAGCCGTGAAATTTCGATCAATTGTCCACGTAATTTCTAAAGCTATAATCGCGTTTATCACGGTGAAAGTGAACCATTTTTATTCTCTCTCTCTTTTTTTTTTTTTTTTTTTCCCCTCTTAAACGAAAGATGAATCGATGTAAACACGACGATTATTCCTGTTTGCAGTTGCAGTTTACACGGTAATTTTGTAAAATCAGTCGAGTCATAGTATGCTATATCGAGGTGAAAGGGGGATATATAATTGAATTCAATATAATCGAAGATTCTTACTTTCGGTTTAAATTGGAGAAGAGAATGGGTGTGTTTGGATAAGGCGTATTTGTGATCAATTTAATTACAATTTAATTACCGATACTTTACGATTTTTCTTAATCGAGGAGTGATTTTTAGCGATCTCGTTCGACTCTTTTCGAAGATTGATCGAGTTAAATTTTTGGAGGAAAGCAGGGAGAACGTTTACGATATTAACAGAGATAATATCGTACTTTCTATTAAAAATAAGGTGAAAATAAATTGTAGTTAAGATTAAATAGGATTTTAAATGTGCGTAACAGAACGATTCAGTCAGATTGATCGAAATTTCGGCCATCCTTTCCAAGAATGCCGATTTCTGGCCGAGCGTTGTCACTTTTTCCCCATTTGATGCTCGTAAAATGTACAACGTTGTAAAGCTACTTTATTGCCAAACGTGTCCATCCCGTAAAACCGAAGAAAGTTTCCTCTTTCTGTCTTTAATTTTATTACATTTTCACTTTATCTTAAAATTGTCACTTTTTTCCCTCGTAAATAACTACGTACACTCGAAACATTTTTTCTTTTTTTTTTTTTCTTTTTTGCAAATCACTCACTTTGCTTTTCAACGTTCGAGTTGATCGACATCATCGAGTTTTAATTGTTATTACTAAAAATTACCCGATTCTTATATCATTATTTCAATCGCGCGAGAGACACGACACGTGTTCGTTTCGATCACCATGAAAGTTTTTACCTGACTTTCACTCTATCTTTAGCCATAGTTAATTGTTATCAAACTTTCACTTATCGTAAAATTTAAAATTAGCCTACAAAATTAGAATCGCTTTCGATAATTTTGATTATCCAACGATCAAATATATTTCAACTATTGAAAAAAGTTTTGCTTTTGCACATCCCCCAAAAAATACCTTCATTACATCTCTTGCTTATATTCTTAAATAAATAAATAAATAAATAGAAAAAAAAAAAAAGAAAAAAGAAACGTTCAAATTTGTAGAAGAACCGGTCTATCATCCCAGAGATAGCGAGACGTGTGTCTCGCCGCATTTCACGCGATTTATTTATACATGCAGCGGTGCCCTGACATAACTTGCTCGATTTGAATGTGAAAACACACCGGCTACACGGGACGCCCCCGCTAAGTGTATGCCACCCACGTAAATTCCACGTGTGCGAGGGCAAAGCCGCGGACCCGCGGACGAACTCGAGCGGATCAGGTGAAAATAATCGATTAAAAGCGAGCCTGTTCGACTGTTACGCGATTCTGTCATGCGTGTCCCGCGTATTCGTATTCCAACCGAGTGTAATCGGTCTCGATCCGATTGCATAATTATTCCAACCAGTTTTCTTCTTTTTGTCGCCTATGCTCCTTAAGACAGAAGACGAGTTGTTTTGATTTTGACGAGCGAGAGAGATTGGAAAGATTTTTTGGAAGGGAGGGAGGAGGGAGAATTTTTAAACTCGATTCTTTGCGCTTTTTCTTTTCACCTGAGAAAGGAAGGAATTTGACGGAGGATCGTTTGAAATTCTACACTACGTGTTTTCATAACACGTTGTTTCATAATATTCGTTCCGAAAAGAAAAGAGAGGAAAAAAAAAATTGGCTTTAATAAAGCTAATTTTGCTTGCTTCAAGTCGTGTTCTTGGAATTTTGCCCAATTGCATTAACCTCGATTCGGTCAGGAAAACAAAGGTGCACGTGAGTACAAAATGCTTAGATTGCAACGAAGAATCCTCTGATCATTCTCCAACGATAAATACGTTATTTTGTTCCAAATCTCGGATTAATAATTTTGTAAGGAATTTTGTGTAAGAAAAAGAAATGCTATATGAAAAAAGTTGTTTCAACTTTGATACAAAGTGCAAAAATATAATACCTGTTCCATCGTTTTCCAATTGCTATCTAAAAAAAAACAACGCGCAATACCAATAACTATCCATCTTCCGAACCAAACATAACCTATAAAACGTTCTTATAAAACAAGCTAAAAAGTATGAACGACAATTGTTTAACGTAATAACAATAAAACCACAAATATGAAATCAACTTAACGCGATTGATCACAAGCCTCTACTCTACATAATCCTTTATTCTCGAGTCGAAAATCGAAACGATCATTTTGACCACAGTGAAATTGCAGACCGATAAAAATCGAGAAAAAGCTACGTGCTATTCCCGATCAATCGAATCTAATTAAGAAGCTTATAATTATCATTCATAAAAAAAAAAAAAAAAAAGAAAACTGACGACCATCGGTCGTACCAGAGAAGCCAGAGAAAATCGGCCTAATTAATTATTGCTCCTAATTACAGGAATCTCGGTTGCTCGTCGAGTAGCGATGAGTAAAGACTATGATTCGTACAGTGATGGCCGATTAACGGCGGCATGTCCGATTATCAACGCCTCTTAACGCACTTCCGCTTGTAATTTCAGCGTTTCGAACGTTGGCCACCAGCTGATATGCAGATCACTTTGAAACGAGGGGAGATTGCCGGGACGAGGAATTATCGCGTGTTTACACAGGGATCAACAGGTTCAGAGAGGATGGATGGATCCGATCGCTTCTTGGAAATTGATAATCATCGTTTCCTCGTTAATCTATTAATCGTTAAATTACATGTTTATTTAAGCCAAGTTTTTCAATCTAATTGTCCCACCAGGCCGTTTATTATGGAAACGATGCTGTTCTTCTTCTTCTTCCCCTTTCGTCCTCTCTTTCCATGATGGCAATCGCTCCGCTAGCTGGATGTAATCGTATATTTCGCACAAGTCTCTTCAAGTTTTTGCGCGACAGGTTTCAATTTGAGGTGGACGTTGATTCGATAATGGACGAGGCAAGATATTGCAGCGAGTGTGATTACATTACTACGTTACATTTTCTATGATTTCTTCCCTGTTGTTGTTGTTCTCATCTCGTTCGAAAGAAAAAGTAGTGGTAGTAATAATAGTAGTAGTAGTAGTAGTAGTAGTAGTAGTAGTAGTAGTAGTAGTACCACTACCAATTACAAAAGATTCATAATATTTAATAACCGGAGGGAAGTTAAAGGATAAACTCAAGTTAAAAGACAATACGACGCAACACGAGATTTGAAACGATCAATTAACGATTCGACGTCTTACGACGAGTGGAGAGGGGAGGAGGGGAAAAGAGCCGTAAAAAAAAAAAAAAAAAAAAAAAAAGAAAAAATTCATAAAGAGACAGATGGAGGGAAAGGGGAGAGGTGTGTAATAAGAAGAAACTCAATCAATACACGTAAATAGTGTGTACCCGTCTCATTGTCAACAGCGTTGTATACCTCGTAAAAGGGATTTGTCTCGCTTCAAAAATTCACCTCGCTTCGAAGCGAGGCCCCCTGCGCACCGCAACCACTCGGGAAGGAAACCACTTTCTTACCCGCACCGCGCCCACCTGTCGCCTCAACCCACCGCGCCGCCTGTTATTCTCAATTTCTAAAGAAAATGAAGATACACATTTCCCTGACAAAAGCCATGTATAAATAAGTCCATAAAAGTCCAGGTGTATAGAATTCTTTTCCACACTTTAATAGAAAACCAACCGTGTGAAGAAACGGGACAAAGGGAGGGAAATATGAGCGAGGCGTGCGGATAGACTTCTGCCGGCTTAAGTGAGTTAAAGTACTTAGTTACACAGAGAAGAATCAGCAATTCGAACTCTCGCTATTCGAAAGACAACGTGGGCTTTCAGCTGTCGTCTCGATCACGAACAACCGTAAACGGTCATTCTGCTCGCGTGTAAACCATGGTGGGGGAGGGAGTAGGGAGGAGAAGGGAGGAAGGGAAAGAAGTTCACCTTTGGGAACGTCGCGTTTCATTCAGAAGCATAGTTGCGCGTACGCGGAGAGAAAGAGTTGGAGGAAGAAATTTATTGGCCGGGTGGAAACACGTCTCATTGTTCTCTCCTTCTCTCCTTTTTTTTTTCCTCTCCTCTTCTCGATCGTTTTTTTCCCTTCCTTCCTGATCGCCACGTACCATCGATATTTTGTGTCATCCTTTTTACGCAGACAGCCTCGAGCGGAAGAGACGAGGCTGGGGGAAAAATGGCGGGCTCGAGAAAGCGTCCTCTTTGTCGTCCGAGACGAGAGGTGATTGTTGCCACTTTCGTGATTACTAATCACGAATTCGTTTTGAAAATTTAATTAATTCCTCTTTGGAACGAAGGGAGAATCTGCGATCGTTCTTCTAGAAATCATGTTGTATTTTCAATACAGAGAATTGTTGGCGATTTATCTTTTAGTTTTAAACAGATTTATTATGATGATTATATTGTTCAGTTTCTCATTCGCGCTCTTTTGAAAAATTCGATCCTTTGATTCAACAAGTAATTTTAGAAATATCGCGATAAAAAGTTCCATTCTAATTTTACGTCGTTGATAAATGATTCTATTTCCATGCATGGATTACGTAAATATTGCCGGCTTACAAGCGGATTTCTTCAACCTGAAATCACTATCAAAACTTCAACTTGCGCTACTTGCTCGCCTATTATTAGTAGCCAACAATTTCGATTCTTGCACGATTAAAATTATAAAAAAGACGAGTCGCAAATTAATATATCTAATAATAAATTAATTATTTATAAATATTTGAGATATATATATATATATATTTTTGCGAATGAGCATATAATTGCAGCCAAATTTTTTATTCCAACGATTTCCATCTCCATTGAAATTCTCGATTCGAATATATTTTTAGAAAATTTAGAAAATTTGCGATAAGCAAAAGGAGTGGCAAATATTCAAATAATCTGCGATCTTTGCATCTCATCGATATGACTTGGCATAATCTTTTCACAATCGTTTACGTATGTTTGATCCCAACTTGATGGCGAATAAATAAATTCCAAGAGGAGTTCTTCGGAAGTTTGTTTAATCGATGAATCAACAAATCGAACGTTCACAGGAGGGCAACGCCTTTTCTTGAACTTCCTGATAATCCACCAGTTTCGACCAGAAATTCCGCGATGATTATTCATTTGCAAACTTTTCAAAAAAAAAAAAGTTACGATAATAAATATAATTGAAAAATTATAGAAAAAAAAAAAATCCCATCTGTTTACAAACTTATAAAAATCTAATCTGCCTTACATTGTGCAATTACCGTTTCAGAATATAATAATAATACGAAATTAAATTAATCATAAATAATTTAAACGTGCAGTATCCTTGACTATATCCAACAAATTCCTTTAAATAGTCTTCAAGATGATCATTAAGCGTTAACACTTATGGCGTTAACGTTGATGGCAACGCCATTACCTTACAAATTACTCGATTTCCAAAGGATTAAACGTTCTTAACCCAGATTTTCTAAATGGAATTTATCGTGTCCAAGTCGGTGATTAAATCGTGGCCTATTGAATTTAATGACAGTTTGAGATCATTTCAACATGGTCATCCCAACGAAACACTGGTTTTTTTCCCTCCCTTTCTTCTTCAACAAGGGTATTCGGTATAATTTTATACAGTTTTTTTCTTCTTCTTCTTCTTCTTTTTTCGAGCTCGATGAAATTTTCATTTTTCTACGATACGATCGAAGTATTCGAGGTATTTCGAGGTATATATATATATATACGAGCATTGTTATTCGTCGTTATTTTTCTATAAACAGATCGAGGAAGGTTGTCGTCGATAGACAGAAAAGGAAGGAAATTCAAGTTGGATCGGACTGGAATCATCAAGGTTTTTTTCGTTGAAATTTTAATGATTTTATTTTGTCGATTTCTTTTTTTCTTTTTTTTCGATAGAAAAATTAAAGAAAAGAATTCAACACTCTCGAGATCGGTTCCATTCGCGGGAAAAATTAAAATTTATCGATTTGATACACCACGTTTGATACTTTCTATTTCATTGTATATTAATGTTACAATGTCAAAACACATATATTTGAAAAAATTTCTTTACGAGTCACGTGCGACCATGAATGAGCCATTAAATATTCTCTCACAATAGCAACTTCTATCTATTGTTTTTCACAACAGGGTAATGCAATATCCATCAACCAAGCGAATAATAAGCGTCACACGAGGAAAAAATAAAAATTCAGACACGTGCCACCAATCATTTCGAATCGATTTTATTATCCATCTTGGAATTTTTTCCTCGTAATCATCATGATCTGCCGAAGCTCTTAAAGTCTTTCGAAATCGTTTCGAACGTTATTGCCCATAAAGGATATGGACAGCCATTTGAATTATTCGTATTGTGTAAATTGCTTGATTTGCAACAGCAGAAGATTGCAAAGGGAAAAGAGAAAAATCGAACGACCGTCTATTTTATCGTATTTTCATTGCATTTGCAATTTGCATGTTTATGAAGAAATATAAAGACGCTTCGCTATGTGTTAATTGTGTTTGTTTGAATGAGCAAATACAATTAATTTCATAGTGAAGTTAAATAACGAAACTGAATGGAAATATGAAAAGTTTATTATTATTTTTTAAAATTAAATCCCTCCTCCTCGATTCCTCAACCAGGAGGAGGGGGATTCCTTGAGAAGAACATTTGGATCGATCCAACATCCTTTCCGCAACATAACAAAATTATTTTTCATTCAAGATTCCTTTTCATAGAATCCATCCAAATTTTATCCAAACTCTATAACCTACTACCACAAAAATCGATCCTCTCCTCCAATTTAAGTTCCAAAAATTCAACGAATTCAACATATTCCCTCGAGAAACTTTAATCCACGACAAAAATTCAACGACCACCAGCAGAGACAACGTGTACAACGTTATTACCTCCCTCCCCTTTCCAAAGCATGGACGAAAACGAGGGAGGAAGAACGTCCCTGTCGAACCTATCCATCGCCTCGAATCGAGTCGATGATACGAAATACCGCGTCCTGGTTGGAGCGAAGAAATGAGAGGGGAAGAGAAAAGAGGAGAGAGAATCGGCTTTGGTACGCCCGGTGCATTCGCGATTTGCATTCCTGCAGGCGCGTGCACCTCGACGGGGACGTGGCTATCCGATGGCACAAAGACTGACTTCAGGGTTACCGAGAACTCTCTTGGCAAGAACGCCGTTTTTCTCTCCTCCATCCTCCCTCCCTTTATCCCGGCTAAATCCTCCTCACCGTTCACCGCTGTCCCTCTCCGCTGCCCACTCCGCGATATCTTTTCGCCTTTTCGAACGCGCACCGCTGGCAACGACCTCGAAATCCGCCGCCGCCTCAAACAACTCATCGACCTTTCGAACGGGGAGCACAGCTGATCCACGAAAGGCCGGTCATCGAAAGGAAAAGAGATCAACCTTTCTCCATTTCGATTCTTTCTTTCCTCTTCCATTTCGATTTCGTTTTTCTGGATTTTTCCAAGGGACGGAGAGTTAATTTCGCCACGAACGAGATTTTTCTTTTTAGCTTTAGAAGGGCAAATTTATAGATTCTTTTTTTTTCTTTAAGATTAATTTTTGGATTTTTGTCTTGGTTCTCGATGGTTTTCGGGGGAGAGAGAGAGAGAGAGAGAGAGAGAGAGAGAGAGATGGTTGGATGCGTGGTATGGTTTCACTTTCGTTTTTTTTTTTTTTTTAATTTAAGAATGGGAAATTTGTGTGGGAAGTGGTTTGCAATGAGTCGGCAGAGAGATCTTTGTTAATTCGGTCGATCTTTCCAGAAATTTCTCGATGTGTTAATTTCTGAGGAGGAGACGACCTCACATTTCGAATTTGGAAATACATACGATATATTTCTCGTCACTTTTCTTTCTTTCTTTTTTATTTTAATGATAGAAATAGGATCGGTGTGTAGGCGGTAATATCCAAAAATTATTCGACAAAATTCAAAAGTTAAAAGTTGTCGATTAAATTAAACAACTTTGAGAGAAAATGCGATGCAATTTTGTTTGAGCAAAATTAATTGTTGTGCAATTTCTCGTAAAATATAATTTCTAGCAATTTCGAGATGTAATATAATTTCGAGAAAGTTGAAACAATTTTAATCAGGCACTAACTATGTAATAATAATAATAATAATAATAATAATTTTACGCACTTTGTGAAGCGAAAAAAAGAAAAAAATCTATCGTCGTAATAGCAATACGATCGACTCGTGCACTTCGATCAAAAGCTCGAAAGGCTCAATTTCGAAATTGTTACCCTCTTAACGCCGGACCAGTTCTTAAAACACTGTTTCACTTTCTCTACTCGAATTACAGCCTCGCTTTCGCCACCCTCGACGTCCGATTCGCAAATATCGAGTACACGGTTGGAAACCGTACGACATTCTTCCAACCCACTTGGCCCGAAATATACGAAACTCGATATCCGCTCGATAGCGAAATTTTCGAACGATTCGGCCGGTCAATCAAATATTTTTGAAACGTTCTCTTCCCCCATGTATTTCTCGTCTCGTCTCTTGGGGGAAAAAAAAAAAAATGTTCTCACATGTTCTGAAGAAATTCCGAAGAAATCGTTTTATTGAACGATTCTTCTTTCCATTTTAATATATCTCTCTTTGTATTTTATACGAACAAACACAACACGGATCGTAATTGCTAACAGGCGCATCGAGTAATTAAAATTTTCTTGCTTCTTCCTTTTTTTTTTTTTTTCGATGGCTAAATTAATTGCAAACGCGAGATGAGTCACCCTTTCGAGAGTTTGCCATTTTGTTTCGCCAACTGGAACGATACGTTTGTTCTTTAAATAGATCCAGATGGACAAGTCCAAAAGATTTATTAACGACGCAACGTTATGTTGACAAATTTGATTTGTATTGGCTCGACGCTTGGAAATTGTATTGGATATTGAAATTAATCGTACGTTCGTTATTCGTTCTCGTTCAACATTACTTATCGATTGATAAAAATTAATTCGTGAAAATTATCATCTCATCAAATTCCTTTCCCATATTAGATCCCATATCAGAAAAACACAATTAGAAAATGTTCCAATTCAAACTCTGGAATCAACTTTATCCAACTTTATTGGAAATTGATCATCCTCCTTTCGTTCCAAATCTACAAAATATCTTTTCCAATAAATATTATCTCGACAAAGACAAAAGAAGGATGGAAAAACAATTGCGTTACAATTATTCCAAAATAAATAAACACCGCAAAGTTATCCGCAAAGCGAGATGAAACAACAACTCGTTCCTCGCGAGTTTGCCTCGCGGTAAAACGGCGATTAAAAGGAGAACCAAGACAGCCTAGATTTTTCATCGTATCCCCTTTTCCAACACAATTTTATGTCTACGTACTTGTATATATATATATATATACATGTATATACGTTTTATGCGTTCGATGGGTAACGAGGATACAATGGCGGCTTCTGGGTGGGCTACCGGCCTTAAACTTCTCGATACGAGCCGGAGACCAGGTCTTTGCATCCTGCGCACCATGGCTTTGTATGGAATCGATGCGCGATGCACGGCCGTGTAAACGGCCACGAGGGGCCTAATCGTTGCACGTTGTAAGCGTAAAAGCGGTTCGTTAGCCGATTATGCGTAATTTTATTATATTGTATCGACGGGCATTTGGATAATTATAGGGTGATTCAAAAACGATCGTCGGATCGTGTAAAATTAATTTTCTTCCTTTATTTTTATATCGTAGGTTCGTAATTCGTTAGATTTTTCAACCTTGGCTTGTTTCGAAGGGTTCGAAGTTTAGTTTTTGGATTATTATATATGGACGAGTGATCAAAGATTGGGAGATGAAAAATTAAATTGTATCTTTTATAATCGTTGATTTTAAAATGAAAAATTCCGATTTACGATAAAAAATTGTCTCTCTTACTTATGAATCAAGTCTGTAGAGCGGGTTTAAAACCCAAACCGGAAGCGTCCTCCGCATCGCAACCAACCTCGATCCTCCACCTTTCACTGTCTCGACCGCACGCTCTTGCAATTAAATTCACACTCCAATCAGCCTCGAGCATCGCGTTCATAAAAAAAAAAAAAAAAAGAAAGAAAGAAAAAAACGAGAAGGATAAGAAGAAGAAAAAAAAGGGGATCAGGAATTTCAAGCGCGAGAAAAAGAAACTCATCGAGCCGATTCATGACTCGATCTCCCTCTCACTCTATCGCACTCTTTTCCGGAAAAAGAATCGAGAGAAATTAAACGGATTTTTAATATTGGCTCGTTTATCTTAAACCATTTTAAAATTGATTATTTAGAATTTAGAATTTTCTAGATTTGTAGAAACTTGTTGTTGTAAATTTAAAATTAATTGTAGTTTTAGAAAAGTATTAATGAAAATGTTATTATAAATTATCTTCAAAGAAATCGAATTAATCATGTATTATTTATATCGTTACTTTAATCAAAAATTCAAACTTTTTCGAAAAAAGAAAAACGAGAATCGCGAATCGAGAGGGATTTTAAAATGATTTTTAAAAGGATCGGCTGGTTTATCTAAAAAATTGGTATCGAAAATTAACTTCATTACAGAATTTAAAATTTTCTAAGAATTCACTACTCAAATTATCTTCAAAGGAATCAAGTTCGTTACTTATAAGTCCCGATTAAAATCAATCTTTTCACGTTTAAATGCATTTGTAACTAAAAAGATTGGAACGTGGTTCTCCAAGAGCGTGGTTCTCCGGGGAAAAACCGGTGGAAACGAGAAATCGTGAACCGGGTAAATTGGAAAATTGAAGGCGGGAAGGGACGTTTATTTAGTCGGCCGTGTTAATATGCAGAACGCGATACATCATAATAAAAGGAGGCTGGGGCCGCGTTTAAGCAGCAAAGCGTTAAAAGGGACAGTGACGAGGCTCGGTAATTTGTCGTCGCCTCGTACGCGCCTCCGAATACATTAATATTAAACGCGAAATTGCAAAATCCGGCGATTTCGATGCATGGGAACGCGTGCCTCCAACCATCCTATTTCTCTCTCTCTCGATTCCAAGATTCGCTTGTTTTTTTCGCGATGATCAGAAAATGAAGGAGAGAGAGAAGAATTTTTCGATTATTTTGAACACGAAACGTGAACAATCGCATCGTAATATTTACGATCGAATACTTGTGATTTGTTCTCGAACAACGCCTTTTATAATTTCTATCACATTTAACATTGAAGACCTAGCAGAAGTGACCGTGTTCAAACTTTTTCATATATTTAAACATATTTAAAGTTATCATATCGCTACTTTATGACTTTTCCTAATAAAATATGCACACAATAGATTTTTCAGTTTTCTA
Organism: Apis florea; assembly: GCF_048593485.1. Lineage (NCBI taxonomy): Eukaryota > Metazoa > Arthropoda > Insecta > Hymenoptera > Apidae > Apis > Apis florea. The sequence goes on along the minus strand of NW_028256416.1, from coordinate 6,153,138 downwards.
CTTTTTTTCTTTTCTTTCCAAGAAATTGCTTACCGACGCGGTAGAATAAGATAAATATACAACAACTGTCGGTAAGTGCTTAGCGTTAAAGTGCTCTTCTCACAGGATTCAAACGTTTCGCGAATCCGTTCGATTCGATGTCGAGAAAAATGAATCATCGCGTGCGACGCGTTATAAAAAAGAAAGAAAAAGAAAGAAGCCGAATCAAACATTGCACAGAAGCAAAGGAAAGTGTCGAAAACGGCTATAAAGCAACGGCAACAAATATATCTTCGCCGATTCTTTTCGTCTCTCTCTTTTTTTCCTTCACATCATAGATCTCTACTATTTCCTCGCAATATCTTTCGCGCTCGATCAAACGCCGAGAGAACGAATGCGCAAGCCGGGATAATTGATCAAAACGAAACGTGGTGCGGTTGACCCGATTCAACCGGCCGAGATCCTCTTTCCGACCTCTTCATCCGTTGTTGCACCTCGATCGACCACCTCTCGTAATTAAACGCGTCAGAGGATCCGTGTACACGTGTCGATAAACGTTGTCGGGTGTCAATAACGATCCGATGAAATATTAAACGCAGGATAAACCAGATACACGGACGAGGGGAGGACGAGCAAAGGGACCGTTTGATAGCGGTCGGCCGTTGCGTAAACGTGTAAATATTTGTCGTGGATCTTTTCCATCGTGTGAACCAGGATAAATAATTTATATTCTCGTGATATATCATCGGTTTCTATTGTTGTTTATGACAATGATTTATTTAACGATTCTTTTTTACGAAAAAAAAAAAAAAAAAGAAAAGTGTAGTTATCTGGGAGATGGAATTTTTTTTCTTGCTTTGAGACAATTGAATATTTCATTTTCCTATCCTTTTGTTCGAATAAATGTTGGTTGGAGAGGAGAGATCGAAGAATTTCATAAAACTCGTAAGTATATATATATATATGTACGTTCTTGAAACGTGATCGAGGGATTGTACGAGGGAAAGAGTGAAATAAAACTGGAACGAGTGGAAAACGTTACGATAAAAATTTCCAATTAATTCGGCCTATTAAACTACGCGTATCTACCCAAGGCAAGCAGGTTCACAGCAGAGAAGAACAGGTCTTGTCCGATACGACGCGATATTCGATGACGCCCTGTCAAAATCTGTTTTTTTTTCTATGCTGGATAAAAGTATCTTGTTCATTTTCTTCTTTCTGAAATTTTGTCCTTTTTACAATTCGCGATTAGATAAAATATTTGATTGTTTTCTTTTTTTTTTTTTTTCGATGAATAAAAACTTTCAATGATTAGAGATAGTTCTTTTTTTTTTTGATCCTTGATCAATTTCGAGAACTTCCTTTTATTAATGTGATCTCTGTCACACACCGTGCGATACAAGAATGGTAATCGATAGTGCGAAGAGAAATGTGCATCGGTGAATGTAATTGCTTCCTGTGAGAACGTGACAAAACCTTGTAAGAGACTCCACCCATAACAAACATTACACCCAAGTTAATTACTTCGATATCCCTTCGATAATTCTTTTCTTCTTTTCCATTTGATGATGAAACGATTCTCACTGTTCGAAATTCCCACTTTTCCGAAGACTAAACTCGAAGAAGAATTATTGCAAGATGTTATTATTATCCGATATTTTATTTACTCCAACTTCAAAAATCAATCCCCATCAGAAATCACTTCGTTTCTAAAATTTTAAGTACCTAGAATTCTCGCTTTTCCTTATCCTCTGTCAAAGAATCCTCCATTTCTTCGCTCAAGACTCACGAAATGCAATCGCAATACTCTAAATTCACATCTGAAAGCCAGAGATTTCTATCAGATCGGGTGAAGAAATTAAAATTAAAAACAGATATCGATTCGTTCCACGCGTCAAAGTCCAGGAATTTATCGGTGTCCCGGTTGGAAATTGGACGTGGAGGATCGTCCGCAGCATGATTTTCGACCCGACCCCGACGCAAACGAGGCTGTCTCGTCGCGAGAATATACCCTGGCGAATTTATGGGTGTCGAGATGGCCGAGGGCTACTTGAAATCTCGCTACGTCACCGAGAAACGACCCGCTAAATTTTCAAAGCCCAATTTACCCTCCTTCCTCTCGTTCCCTTTCCCTTCTTTCCTAGATTTTATCCCTGTAATCGAGCTTCGAAGTTGGATCCTAACATTTAGATTTGATTTGGAATTGCAGGATGAAAATGGAGTTGTTGAAGATTTTGGATCGACGCAATATTTTAATTTGGAATTGTGTTTAAAGGATAATTCTCTTCTTCCCTTTCCCTTCTTCTTTTTAGATTTTATCCCTGTAATCGAAATTGGAGGATGAAAATGGAGTTGTTGGAGATTTTGGATCGAACGCAATATTTTAATTTGGAATTGTGGATAATTAGAGGATAATTCTAATTCTCTTCTTCCCTTTTTCTCACCTTTTTCCCTAGATTTTATTCCTGTAATCGAGATGGGATCCTAACATTTGGATATGATTTGGAATTGGAGGATGAAAATGGAGTTGTTGGAGATTTTGGATCGAACGCAATATTTTAATTTGGAATTGCGGATAATTAGAGGATAATTCTAATTCTCTTCTTCCCTTTTTCTCACCTTTTTCCCCTAGATTTTATTCCTGTAATCGAGATGGGATCCTAACATTTGGATATGATTTGGAATTGGAGGATGAAAATGGAGTTGTTGGAGATTTTGGATCGAACGCAATATTTTAATTTGGAATTGTGGATAATTAGAGGATAATTCTAATTCTCTTCTTCCCTTTTTCTCACTTTTTTCCCCCTAGATTTTATCCTAACTAATTTGGATTTTGATTTGGGACGAAAATAGAGTCGTCGAAAGCAAGTTTTGGATTGGAATAAAATATTTGTAACAATTGGATTAGTTCCGTGGAATTGTCCAACAGTGTTCTTTTTCTTTTTTTTTTTTTTTTTTTTTTAAAAGGATAATTCCAATAGCGCAAATCAAACACGTCAGCCCGAGATAATCGTGTATCTATGCGGTGGTTAAACGTATTCGAGCGTACGTGTAGCAGATACCTCTTTAAATACTCACTAAACAACTTGTGTACGAGCCATCAATTATAAGTATGCAACTAATTGAGTAATATAGAACCTTAATAACCTTAATAAGCTTGTACAAGTGTAGATATATTACTTGTAATATATGTCTACCTAACAGATGCTTAATGATGCACTAAAGAGAAAGAATTGCCGCCTGAGTATTTAAATACGTTTGTCACATTACAACGTATACATCCAATATATTAACTGGATACTACACCGCGTATAATACACACAAATTAATTTTAACTTATCAATCTTCCAATTACAAATTGGAACACCTATAGAAAATAGAACACCCGGAATAGAAAATATCTATACACTCGAATCTTCCTTACAGACGAAACGTAAAAACGTAACGTAATTTAAATACATATATCAGGCACTCGCAAAGCAAACGTTCGAAAGTGAAAATTTACCGTCCCCAATGGCTACGATCCTCAATTACGATCCTCGATGCGATTTTCATAAACCACCATCTCCATAAAACTCCCATCGTCCTACATCAACCCGGCATTCCTTTCGAGAAAAAAAAGAAGCGCGAACGTATCGGGGCTTCCCATTGCCGCCTCGTTTCATAAAGAAACCTCTCTCATCAAAGAGAGGTGCCTTCAAAAATACTGCGATTCGAGGCGTTCTTCACCGAGAATCCAGGAAAACGCGCGAGAAAATAAGAAAAGAAGAAGAAGAAGAAAGAATCGCAGCCACAAAGGCGAAAAATATCTTTTGAGATATGACGAGTCTAATTTTAGTTGTCGTTCCGTTCCATGCGAGGCCACGCTCGAAGGATCTCTTCGTTCGAGTATCGATCCCTCGAGATTCGGATGAATCACAGCCTGAATTTTTTCTTTTTTTTTTTCCGAATTTTATTTCGAACTTGACAATTTTCAAAATGATAAAGAATGGTGTAATGGATTTTGGGAGATTCGATCTTGGAAAATTTTTATTCGTTGGCATTCTTTGTAAATGAACTTTTCATTGGAACAATCTCAACTTCGAATACTGAAGATACAGAATCGGATTAAACGCAATAAGCGTAAAAACGAGAAGCGGAGAAAAAGAAGATAGAAGAGATAGAAAAGAAAAAGAAAGAGAGGAGGCTTTTTTGCCTGATCGCGTTTTTTTTTTTTTTTTTGCGTTTCCTTAATCAACTATATCTTCGAGAACGAAAAAGAGAATCGAGTGATGAACATCCATATATTTAATTATAGAGAACAATTCCAAACGGAACAATTCATTCGAAACGATGGAATTATTTTTCGAATGAAATAAATATATTTAACACTGTTATATAGATTTTGAATCGATTTGAGTGACGAGCATCCATATGCTTAATTATAGAGAACAATTCCAAACGGAACAATTCATTCGAAACGATGGAATTATTTTTCGAATGAAATAAATATATTTAACACTGTTATATAGATTTTGAATCGATTTGAGTGGCGAGCATCCATGTGCTTAATTATAGAGAACAATTCCAAACGGAACAATTCATTCGAAACGATGGAATTATTTTTCGAACGAAAAGAAAATAATCGCCAACTCGAGAAATGGGAATAAATATATTCAACCCTATTATATAAAATAAATAAAAAATTTCACAAATATCTTTCGATTTATTTTTTTCGAAACACCATACTAAACGTGGCGGAAGTACTGCGACTCTTTCTCTTCCTGGAATCGAGAAACGTTTTCGATATGAAAATTTTTGTCGCTTTTCGAACCAGTACCTTTAACGGGCCGATAAGTAAATAAACTGTACCGGCATCCGGTCCCCGCGTAACTATCAATCAACCGGTTCGATTATGCAGCCTGTGTATGCAGCGGCGTTTTCACTTTCTATTCAGAGGCGAGAGAGAATAAACATTCGTGCGCGTAAAGAGGGCGACGAGAGAGACACAGGCGAATAACAAGGAGGGAAGAAAAAAAGAACCTTTTTTAATTAAAAGGATCGACGGGGAGGGAAAAAAACCTTCTTCTTCCTTCTTTGTTTCAACCTCTCCGCGAGTATATTCGAACGGAATACGAGGAGGAAGAAGAAGAAGAAGAAGAAGAAGAAGAAGAAGAAACCACCGCGTGGTTGATGAACCGTGACGGAATTAGTACGACGGTTTTAATTAACTTAACTCCTGATATCTGTCAGGTAGAGCGATTTTGTTTGCGTTTCTTGCCAGATAAAGGATTGTAAAAAAAGGAAGAAAGATGGAGATAATTAAATGGAGAAACTACGAATACCTCGAATATTCTTACGAGGGGAAAAGAAACGTTGTTTCCTTTCCTTTGTTTTTTTTTTTTTTTTTTTTTACATTAAATAATCACGAAGAAACACGAAGATATCTCCTCGAAGAGGAGTTAAAAACGACCTGTTGTTCCAACCATTCTCCCCGATTCACTGTCGATCCCTCGATAAATCGATTTACGATTATACAGTGAAAGTTAAACGATTCGTTCAAAATCAACAACACAACATCGACGCGAAAATTATTTAAACCTCACGTATATATACATATTTAGCTAAGAATTTTTAATCGACGTATCTACAAGGGAAAAATCGAAACGAGAGTGGTGGATGAGTCACGATTGTTATTTTAAATATGACAAGAGTCGGTGGCTGTTTGAAATTTCAGTCACGGGCTCGTTAAGTCAAATCGTATTACGATCATCTTTGTCCTCACCTTCGGGCCGGCCACTGTAAATCGTACGTGATCCCGATGACGAGACGCCGATTACGCGCGCGTAACGAGAGCACGCGCCGTTCGAAAGCCGTTTGATCGATCGGCTTTTCGTTGGTAAACACGTGTTGGTAAACACCGAGCCCGAAAATCATCCAACCCGATGATAATATTCGAGGGGGGAGGCGTGGAGAGACCGGTAGTCTTTCGTGCGCGCCATTTCTTTTCTTCTCATTTTTCGAAGTTATTTTTAAAAAGGTTATGTTATATATATATATATACTTTTTAAGAAGGAATGTAATGAATAAATCTTGAAATAACACTATCTCTATTGATAAAACGTAATAAAGATGAGCGACAAACATAATACGTATCGTGAAGAATAATAAACGATTGAAAGAATTAGAAAGTATAATTCCTGTTAATCCTCCAATAAGAAAATAAAACTTAATGATCGTAGAAAACAGAAATGTTTAAAAAAGATAAGTTGCCAATCAAACTTTAATTCCTGTTGGAATAATTATCGTTGCCGGATTAAAATAAGTTCGTGTATCAACAATCTGAACCGACAATATAAATATACGACGTGTCCATACAATAAATCCTAAAAAAACCAATTCCTAATATTGCATAAATTATATCTAAGTTTCCAAAAATTCTGGAAGAATTAAAATATAAACTTGTGGCCAAAGAATAATCAAAATGCGAAAGAAAGGAAATCGAGATCGTGGAATCCTCCTTCCAAAACCTAATTAAAAATCTCGTAAAATCGTCTCGAAAATCGAACGCGTACATCGTGAACCGCGCCTGATTCAAACCCGTAATCAAACTTGGCTCGAGAGACCAACAGGCCTCGTTAAAAGATCAAACTATTCGATTACCGGCGACAACGATCCGCAACATTGGAAACGAGATTGATCGAGCTAATAGAATGATCGGCGATCTCTACGAGACCTGGTATCTGGGGGAAACGATCGATTCGCGGAGGCGAAACTAATTTTCATCTCGAGAGAGAGAGAGAGAGAGAGAGAGAGAAAACATAGGGATAAAAAGGAAAGAAACGGGGATCTTGGGTCGGTTCGTTAGCTGCCAACAGCTTGGAAATAGTTACGCGAGAGCGTTAATCAAAGAAGTGACGCAACCGTAAAGTCACTCGTAAATTTAATGGAAATGAATCGAGACAACCTGACGTAACCGCGATCGCTATTTAACCGTTCGAAATTGGAATCCAACCGGGCGAAATGCTGGTTTGCTCTCTTCCACGTTTCGATACACCTTTTCGCGTGTGACTCGTAGAGAGATTACAGAGATGACGTCGATTAAGTGGGAAAACGTGAGATATAAATCACCCGATTTTCGAGCAAATTTTCGAGATGATGAATTATTTGCACGAGCGAATTGGATTACGCGTGAACCGATAACGTTATGCGTTATGATCAACGTTTCTTCAACATAATTTTTCCAGCATTATGGTTGTCCAAGGGGGATAAATTTTTAACGTTCATCTCGAAGGAATAAAAGTATTCTAAATATTGAATCTTCCTTTTCTATAAAGGAACAGGTTTTCTTCCTATTTAAAAGATCCATTGTTGTCGTTGGATTCGAAGAATATTTTCGATCACGCGAAATGACCGATTCTTCGACATAATTTTTCGACCATTATGGTCAAGGAACAGGTTTGCCTCTTATTTAAAAGATCCATTGTTGTCGTAGGATTCGAAACTTTATTCTTCGACATAATTTTTCGAGCATTATGGTTGTCCAAGGGGGATAAATTTTTAACGTTCATCTCGGAGGAATAAAAGTATTCTAAAATATTGAATCTGGTCTTTTCTATTAGCCTTACGATTACGATTGAAAGGAACAACAGATTTGCCTCCTGTTTAAAAGATCCATTGTTGTCGTTGGATTCGAAATTTTATTTTCGAAATGATCGATTCTTTATTACGGGTTGATATATTTAGAATCGGTCGTAATTTGTACGAATTGGCGGCACGATTCATGTCACGATGATGTATTTTAGATACAATTGACATTCGACAGTTGGAACGATATTAATTTTTTTTAAACAGATTCCACGATCTATGCGTTACGCAACGAATATCGTATTGTATCAGACCAATTTGGTCCACCTCCTACGTGGAATCAATCGCGACGAAATTAATTTAAGTTAGGTGAGCGGCACGTGATATACGGCGGCTTTGTGTGGACGGTGTTAATTCGTTAATTGATTAATCTCGGTGTGATTTTTTTTATTATTTTCTACGAGGAATTTTTAAATGGAAAGTCGCAAAGCAAAATAATTTTCTTAATTTTATTCTAACGATTATGTATTTTAAGTATGCATTTGATACATTTTTTAGGTTCAAAGCTAATCAAAAGATTCTACTTTCGAACTTCGTTGAATAAATATTTACTAATTTTATATTTATATTAACAATGTTCAAATCTTGAAAGAATTTTAAATATCCAAATTTTCCGTAAAAAAAATCTGAATTATAAATTTGAAATATCCGATACATTTTCAAAAGGCTTTTCGAATTCTATCGAACAAAAATTTTTCATCTTCGACCGCGTTGAAATTAAATGTTACATTCAAATCTTGAAAGAATTTTAAGTTTCCTGCAAACGTCTAACGTCTGTTTATAATTTTTAAAACATAAAATTCTATTTAATTAAAAATCTTCGAATTCCATATTTATCCTCTCGTTAGAAATTTACAATTAAAATTCCAAAAATATCTTAAATGCCTCGAGACTCTCTTCCTCGTCGAAACGCTGTCAAACGCTGTTAAATCTCTAATCGGTTGTTACAGCTGAGACTGGTGAAACTGCACACAGAGAACAGAGAGGAAAACCAGTTTCCAATCGTATTGATTGCCGAGCAACGACACTTCGGTTTCATTTTATAACATCGGCCCAGCATCGAATCGGCCATTTTCACTCCGATCACCGATGTATCTCAGCGTTCCTTAATCGTTCGACACGATTGCACAGGAAAGTAAACGGGGCTGGCTGGTTCATACTCTATCTCAATGGACTCAACGTTTCGTGGATAAACCTCGAGATAATTCCCGCTAGTTATTTTTGCTAATTAAATGTTTATATGTCTAAAAAGCAAGGACAAGTAATTGCGCAACCCATCGATACGATGAATCCATCTATCGGACAAATTGATTATTGCGCGGAATCGAATTTTCTCCGACGAGATGAGATTAATTTTTATTCAAAATTACGGTTTAAGAAGAAATTGATTTTTTTTAACGGGTGAGCCATCACTTGATCTTTACTTTTTTAATAGTAAAAATGATTCGTTTTATGAATTGAAACTACTCGAGAGACAAAATTATAGTTTATTACCAGGGGAATTAATTTTCGTCGTGTTTTGAGTAATATGACAATGCATACACGAGTTCGTGTCGTAAAAGTAAGAGGTTAAAGAACTCGATGATTCATTTGAATCGAAACCAAGTTTCAATATCTTGATCGATAAATAAAATATTTAAGCAAACATTCGATTGAGAAAATTCGATATCACTCTGTTTTAATTAACGTTTAATCGATAAAAAGTTCGTTGCGTTCGTGTAATAATAAAAATTTACGACGCTTAATTAACTATGATAATAAACGTAAGATCTTCGATAATTAATTTCTCGAGAGTTTATTGGATATGATGCAAATTATATTAAAAAAAAAAAAAAAAATTGTCTTCCTATCATCGAAAGTGTAATTAAGTTAGGCAAATTAATTCTTCGTCTTTATTACCCGTCGTCTGTTCCGGCGCCTCGATCATTCTAAAAGTTTTACGAGTTCAAGTTAAAGTTGACATCGTAAAAGTTCAAGTCCGCTTCGTACGATATTTTTTTCTCACGGAACTGTAACTAGAAAGATTTAAGCGACGCATTAAATAAAACGAGAGATTAAGTGAACGGTGTGCCTCGAATGAAATGAAATAGCGTTCTGTAAAACGATGCAGTTTTAACACTCGACGTTGAATTCTCGAAAACGACGAAAGAAAATGATTCGATCGAAATTAAAAAGATTAAAAAAAAAAAAAATACGAATTATAATTTCTACGTTGATATTTAAGTTTCGATTAAGAAAAAACAAATGGCAATCTTGTTTCTCTGACCGAGCCAAACAAGGATCCAATTATAAAGGGCTCCAAGAGACTTCTTCCTTCCACAGCAAAGCAAACACACTCGAATCCTGTCATTGGCACAGAAATAGATATCTATAAACGGATTTATCGTCAAATCGCTCCTTCGTCGACTAACGGAGTCAAGAGCATCGTAAAATGCTTATATACGTGTGTATATACACACATATATATATATATATATATAGGGTGGTCCAAACGAATATAAACAGCCAATATTCGTCCGATCTTACGTTTCCCAATTTTTCAATATTTGCTCATTTTTCACGAGTAAAGAAAAATCCTATATCCAACAGAGAATTAACCCTCGTATATCCTACATTTTATTATTACAAGCACAAATATATCTACATTAGTATTACATTCTAGAGATTCTTTTAGTTTCTGCTTAAACTTCTGTGTGTGTATATATAAAATATATAAAATGAAAGATATATATATATATATATATATTTTACTTTTCAAATATTTTCTGCTAAAACGGCAAGTTAACTCGCAATATATGATGTTTCCATTTCGATCCAACATGAGAAAAAATTCCTAGTCGATCGGTAATTTTCTTCAATACAAATACGAGCGCAAAGGGTTAAACCCTGAATCGAGAGATTCGCATCCTTGCGATTCCATTACGAGTTAACCGAGATCTAGCAGCGTTGAATATTACAATAGGACTAAATCGTCGCGTGGAATATGACTCGAATCTGGTTTACGATCCACTTGAGCGTTCATTATTCCGAAATTTTACGAGGCTGAAATTGCGGCCACGTCCGCAGATCTCTCTCTCTCTCTCTCTTGGACAGCGCGACAAACGCGTTGTTGCAAGAATCTAATGGGCAAGGACAAGGATAAGAGATAATCGGCGTTTATAAAAGTCTCCCACGCGGGGCCATAAATCCTCGTTTCTCGTTTATTGCACGTTTTCGAATCGAGGAAAGGAAAGGAGTTTTGGAACGATTCCGATTATTTCCGGTAATATCGTTTTTTTTTTTTTTCTTCGCTTATGCGAGCATTTTTATCGACGAAGAATCAAACGAGATTATCGGCGCGATTGATGCAAGATTGAGCAAAATGAGTGTTCGTGCATTTTACGAGGATAAATAATCGTCCGTTAAAAATATCTCGTACGATTGGATAATGGATTTCCGATCTTGAATTATTCCGAACGAGCGACGAGCGAACAAGGAAGCAAGTACGAGGAAGGAACGATTTATGCGAGAATCTATGAATTCGGCGTGATAAGAAGACTAATACGATCCTAATTGTGAATCCAGAACAAGCGTCGTCGATATACTCCCGTCGAATAAAAAGATGCACGGATTCACCAGATAGACGTTACGTCGAATTACGTCGAATGTATGATATGCAAAAATCTCTTACACCAATATTTGAAAAACTTAAAACCCTTTTACATTCAGCCCTGTAACGGAGCAAAATCTACGGAGGAATCATAAACCGTTTCACAAACTTCGATAAAATCTTGTAAAACGATCTTGTAAAAGAAGAAAAAAAGTACGGTCGATCGAAATCGAGAAAATAAACCGGATCGAAGGAGGGAAGATATACGCGGAAGGATAGGGGAAAAATGGTGCGTGGTCCCCAGCTAGAAATCGTCCAACCGATATCCTCCTTGCCCTTATCATTCGATAAGTCGGTGGGAACGGTTCGAAGAAGAAAAACGGATTCACGTGGGTGAACGCCTTTTTCCTCTCGCTACTCTCGATAAGGGTATCCGTGAATACAGAGAGGTTTGCACGCGAGAAATGGCAAGGTGGTGCTCGCAAAAATGGTACGTGGGCCGGTAGTAAAAGATGCGCGACATCCGGTTCGATCATTCTCGAACCGTGGAAATTATTTACCGATCGAGGAGAATAGAACGCGACTTTGATCGGCCGAGTTTTGTCGACGTTGCGATGTTTGCCAGGTAATTTAGGGACTTTTTTTTGTGGGGGAAAATAGAGGGCGTATGACTCGCTTCGAGTTATTCCTGCATAGGGATTTTATACTACTCCACGGATGGTATCTCGAATTTTTGAGACCGGAGAAGCGTAAGGATTGGCGAGCGAGATTTGGATTCGGATAAGTGAAATATGTAAATCGAGAAGCGTGGTTTCGATAGCTTTATCGAAACGAATATATAAATATTTGGAATTGGCTGAATCGCAAATACTTTGAATTAATAACGTCGTGGATGTTTAATAGTTTTTGGCATTCGTACGTGACAAATCTAAGATGCGACGACGATCCTTTGGAATTTAATTTTAATTTACGAGGAACGAATTCCTGAGCGAATTGATAAATCAAAAAAAAATTCTCTTCCACCTTCATTTCGTTTCATCGTACGAAAAACAGCGAGTTGAAAGTAATTTTTATCTTTTCGTTTCAGTAGAAATTTTACCACGACAAACAATTTTAATCCACGAAATTAAGAAGACCAATTGTCCGAAACGCTTTCTTCGGAAAATATAAAGAAGCTTATTCCGACCCGTGTTTAGACTCACACCGTTGAAAGAAGATCTGTTTAATTTTGTAAGATCTCACGTTCTCGTGTAATCGTAACGTGGCCAATTTAGAAAATTGATCGAAACTGTATGTATACAAAACTGACCCATAAAATGAGATTTTAAACGACGACAAAACCATCTTATTATCCGAGCTCTAAAATTATTCTGAATGCAAATATCCATCGATATCGAGATATTTGCCAACCGTGTTAATCATTTTATTTGCTGGTAGATCCAACCTGTTCAGACATCAATTCCAATTCCCAACATTTGAAATTCGCAATCTTCTAATCCGGATAAATATTAAGAAATATTAAGAAAACCTTGAAGCTGATTCAAGTTTCTGGTAATATTGAAAATACAAATTTCGTACCAAGACTCGTTAGAAAACAATTTCGATGTATCTTTACGAATAAAAATTAAGATGTTGAATTTGTGAAATAATTATTATTATAATTTATACTCGTCATCCACATTTTCTAATCCACATTTCCAAGCTTCTGTCCCAAAAACTGTTAATCGAAATCGATCTTAAATCAATCTCGTTCCACGAGAATATTCTTAGCTTACAGAAAACTCATTGTAGTTCCGTTTTCGCAATAAGCTACTTCCAGAACACACGTACACGTGCACGATCTCGAAAGGGAGAAGAAGCGCAACAGAAACTCGTGATTTTGTCGATCTAATATCTGGATCGATCTAAATGAACGAAAAAAGAACTTTGAAACGATGAAAATAAATTCTATATTAGGATATTGGATGGAAACTGGATCCTCGTGGATCATTTATAAATCATTTATGGAGACCATGTGGATTGGGTGCACGTGGCTCGTGAGGATCAAAGGATGATCCCTTGATCGAAATCACTTTGTCGGGTCCCTCGAGCAGAGAGATGCTCGATTTGCTTTGGAGGTTAAGTGGTTGCTTCCTTGCTTATCTTCCTTGTGATTCGTGTATTTTTAACGAGGAGAAAGTTATGGGTTTTGTCCAAGATTCCAAGAGTATCGATTTTCGAGGTATCTAAAAAGATGGTTTGTTGATTATTAAAAATAATTAATCAAAGGATTTTTCATTCCAAGAAAGACGATCGTGCGTCCCTTTTAATTTCTTCCCCAAGAATACTATTTAAAATTAAGTTTCGGAGCATATCGTCCCAAGGTTTTTCATTTTTGCCATCATTTTTAACGCGTTTCACTTCTTCCTCATTTAAGACTTTTTATCTTCACAGCGAATGCTATTAAAACCCTTCGAGGAATACTATTTAAAGCTGCCCCATTCTTTCAAGAATACCATTTAAATATGATCCATCCCTCCGAGAAGACAATCTTTCACGTTTTCTAACATAAATAAACGAGTTATAATTTAGATACAATAAATCAAAAGGAATAGATCAAAAGCAAGCTCCCAATATTATTCTTTAAAATTCAATTATTCTCATTCTTCTGAAAACTTCTAAACTAACCTGCATCACCATCATCTCTATCTCCCCCAACAATATCTACTATCTTCACAGATTCTATATCCTTTTTCATTCAACAAATCATCCCATCAAAAAAATGATCCTCGATTATCTGCATAAACTCGTAAAGTGAAGTCCCTTCTCAGCTGAGTGAAAGTTCACACGTTCGAAGGATTCGGTTCGACACGTGTCTGAACCCTCCCCCTCCCCCCCTCTTCGATGGCAAACGATGGGCTGCTCTGCACAACGTTTCCCAGAGTCGTTATCCGATCGTTCGTTGTAAGCAACGTCGGTCGGCGGGGTGCCTAGATACAACATCTTCTTCTGCTTCTCCCCCCCGTGCGAAATCTAATTTTGCAAAAGTGGGTTACGCCGTTCGCGATGTAGCCTTGCTCGCCGTCGTCTGGACCGGCTTTATCTCCCTCCTTCCTTCTTTGTCACGGATAGATTGTTATTACGAACTGGGTCTTAAACTGGCCTCCTTGTTTCCTCGTCGATTTTGCGCGTTAACCCAGCGCGAATCTTTTTTCTTTTGTTCGAATCTGAATTTGTCATTTTATTTTATCCTTTTATTTATTCTTCGGTTTTCTTTGGATCGATAATCTTAAAATTCTTAATAATCCGTTAAGAGTTGTTATTCTTAAAGCGGGGTTAGTTGATAAGGAAGGTTGTGCAACGGGGGAAGCATCGACGAATGGTGGAATTTTGGAAAGATTGGAATAGTAGGGGGAAAAACTCAGAAATAAACCATCGGGTTTATTTATTGACAATAAGTGTGAAAAAATATATTTAGCTTTTGGGGCTTGAATCTATAAAGATGAATGGCTAAAATAAGCGAGCTGTCAAACGATTGTTGTATCAGGCTGTGTTCACTGTATGTCAGACGTGTCTGTATCAAGTGGATGAACGTAGGTTATTGACTGTGTGTAACCTCGATATCGAAACTTATATAAAAAAAATAAAAAAAAAAATTTCAATAAAGTTTAATCACTAATCACCATGTTATAACAATATTTAATTAATTTCGTTTCGAGTTATTTAATAAGGAATAAAATTCAAGAAAGCAAATCCTATTTTCCTTTTTTTTTTTTTTCAAATCTTTTTTTCTAATCTCTGAAATAAAGAGAAATGTTCGAATCGATAATTAATAAATTGTAAACAGCCGAGAAAGCTCGAGAGAAGAAGGTGGAGAATTTTAAGAGTTCAACGAACGTTTCGACGAACGTTTGGAAGGGTTAGGTTAGGTAGATAGATATTTCCTGCTGCTTCTTCGTTAATTTCTACATTTTTCCTTTCCACTCTCCTCATCCCCATTTGTCCCACCGTTTTTAATCTGGCAAGTTGCCAGAACTTTGTCAGAAATTATTAAGCGAGAAATATGATCTTGAGTCATCTCGAACATTGTACTAGTTGAAGAGTTCCATTTTCAGGCGTGACCGTTTTCGCCTTGCATTAGAGCACTGGCGGGAGACAAATCGCCAAGCTTCCGATGTTCAATTGCCTTATTTATCGCGCAGCCTTGTCCAACCTTTGACAACTATGTCGTATAATAGTTGGGACTATTAATACGCTCGAGGAAGACGAAACGTGAACACCTGGTGAACACCGACTCGATAATCGTCTATAACTCGGCCGAGGGATCTGTCTATTCATAGTCATCTAGACTAAACTATCTATTTGGATTATAATTTGGAAAATTCTGTTCATTAAATTGTTTTCGACAATACTCTCTTCGTATCGTATAAAATTATGTATTTGTCTTTACAACTGTTGCGAATCAAATTTCGAACTTCGAACCTTTCCACCATCATTGACAACCATCTTAAATCTTAATAACAATCGTAAACTATAAATGTTTAAATTAAGTACAGAGTTGTATATACACAATGTTGCAATAAGCATGGTATTCTGGTGTTTGAGAGATTGAAAAGCGCATTGCCAATAAATCTGAAATAATTGTATCGAACGCATAAATTGTGAAGAGATAAATCACTCTTTCTAAATCTTTTCGTTAATTTAATAATAACTTATTTATTAATTTTTTCCATCATCAACAACAAAGAAAAATATATATATATATATATAAATGTGTGTGTTTCAAATCAATGTGCGAGTGTATCGTTTCGAACAAACTTATCGAGGAAATGAGATAAGAGGCATAGGGGAAGAGCAATTGGCCACACTGAGAACTATTACACTGTTTCAGGAACGTAGGGTGTAATTAGGTCGAGTGGATCGATTCAGTATCGAGAGTAACGAGGTTGGGAATTTGTCTGTCGGTGTTTATGGCTTCCTATTTCTACGTCTGAAAACAGACGTCTGATTGACTATGTCGGAAAGCCTCGGTGCAGCTAAATTAAAACGTGACCCAGATGGTCCGGAACAGTGGTAAATGAGCGATGAAGGATCGAACGTGAATGACGTGGATCGTGCCGTGGACACAATGCTCGCCAATCTGTGTTAAAATCTGCGCCGAAAACACGACCGTATCTCTATGTATTTCTTGCGGTTTCAAAGTGCGCGCTCTAATTTTTTTTTTCTTTCTTTTTTTTTTTATATCCTGCGTTTCCTGGGATTAAATTGTTGTTATAATTTAAATTTATATAAAGATTATGTTATTGGTTTCGAAATTTTCATAACGAGAAACGTAACGTTACGGAATAGTTATTACTTTATAATAACTAGGTCACAAAATATAATATTTTCATGTTAATATGTTAAGCTTATCGCTTGGATGAAGGCGCTTCAGTGACTGTCATTGCACTATAAATACAAATGACGAAACTACCCGAACTACCGACCTTAGTTTACGCTAATATATATATAGATGCATTTCTTAAGACGTGATAATAATTATTAAATTATTAAGCAATTTCGTAATGAGTTTGCATTACGAAAATAATTATTTCAAATTCCATTTGAAATTACATTAGAATCTCTAGGGGGAATTCTAAATAAAAAAAACTCTATACAAAAATATTAAACATCCGTACAAAAAGAAAGAATCTCCACTAATCGCCTAGATCCGAAACAACTAAATATTCTAGAATTCCCTAAAAACATTCCAAAGTAACTAAACATCTTGAAATATCCCCCAAATATGAAGTTCCCCAGAAATAACCTTAAAAACTTTTCGAACGAGGCAAAAAGGAAGGAAAAATCTTGAAAATCCTTAAAAATATCCGATCAAGGTGACTTGATCCCCCGAAGATTTAAAAAAACTTGCCAATAAAAAGAGACGGTGTTATCCCCGGAATGTTTCTTTCGACAACGCTTCTTCGTCCCGAGGCGAAGAAGAGGCTCGGTTTCACCATGTGGTTGTCGGTAAAATAAAATATTCCCACTTTCCATGTCGTTTCGCGGCACACGTATTCCGCGGCTTCCTCCTCCTCCTCCTCCTCCTCCTCCTTTGGATCATCGGCCGTGCACAAGGGAAGACACAAGAGGGCATGACGTACGAGCCAGATTGGCAATAAATTCCGAGGCGAAATGGTCGCAAATAATTCTCACTCCGTTCCCCTCCGGAGTGGCCTGAGGGAGTCGCGTAGCAATCACACCGTTGCTATTTCCACCAGCAATTCTTCCCAACTTCGATCGAGGAAAGTAATCGAGAAACGATCCTAAACGATCCTCGACCAATTTTTCCCGTAATTGAGAACATCTCTCTCTCTCTTCGAGAATCCATCTCTCGAGGGACTTTCATCGAATGCGTCCAATATTCTATATTTATATCTTACGACGAAGAAACCATTTCCACAAAGAAATTCGTAAAACGCCTAATGAACGAAGAAGAAGAGAACAAATTTGAGGATAGAAAATTTATCAAGACAATCCGATTACACGGAGGGGCGAAATATCTTGGAATTGGCTCGAACAAGGCTCGAAGCCAACATTGTTCCGAGTTTCGAGATGACTTGGGGCCATCCGGGTAAATCCGGCATCTTTTGATATACGGCCGAGTCCTCGAGACTTTTTTTTTCTTCTTCTTTTTTTTTCGGATATCCAACCTCTCTGGACGGAGGCTGGCACGACGCCCAAGGCGCTTCCGGGTAATGCGCAAAGGCGTTTGATGACTTGGAGTCAGCCGCATCAGCAGGTGTGCGTTTAAGGTGGAAGGGGTGTAAAAGTCTCGTAAAACTGGTATCACGTCGGCGTGACTTTCTTCGTGATCCTACTATTACTACTACTATTATTACCACCACGTCAAACTACTACGATGGGCCTTGGAGCAGTGATTATTTTTCGAGGAAACGGATTTCTGGAAAATTTGCCTTCGAGATCGGGGAAATCACGGATCTCTCTTTCTCTCTCTCTCTCTCTCTCTGGTTGTTTTTGCTTTTTTCTTTTTTCTTCCTTCTGCTGTCGAAACGAGGGTGCTTATAAATTATTCCGCGCGAGCAGAGGCGATATTTCTTTTCGTCAAAGATTTCCTTGAAGTCTACCTGGGCTCGTTTCGCGAATTTTAATTAGATTTTCTTGCCTCTGCGCTTTTCCCCTTCCTCTTTGTTCCGATTCTTTGCAAATTGTTCGCCTTCCAAACTGTTCATCGATTTATCATCGGTGCGCGTTTCGTGAAGGCAGCAGCAATTATTTCGACTCGACGATAAAACTAATACGAAATTACCTTTCCAAAAATTTCCAAAAATTTCTCATCTTCTCCTTTAAAAATAGTTGCAACGTGGAAGAAGTTATTACGCGTTTGAGAGTTATTTATTCTAAATAAGCTAGCTAGTCTCGAGCTGGACAAGAAAACACCCGTTATATGGACAAAAAAAAGAAAGAAAAGAAAAGAAAAGAAAAAGAGAAAGAAGAGGAAGAAGAAAAAAAAGAAGAAGAAACTTGCTCAGCGCGAGAAGTTCGAGGAAACGGTATTCAACGAGAAAAGAATTTTTCAATTAACGAGCGGGCAGCGGCAAGTGCACGCGCGCGTGCAAGGTGCAAAAGACAGACAGAACGCCATAAAGAAAAAGAAGACGTTTTCGTGCTTGAAATAACCATGACTGCCTACGACCCAGTTCCATGTGGCCAGTTTCTTTGGCACGGTCATGGTCGCAGCGAACGATACCGATTACGCGTCGAAACCGTCTGCCCTCCCGTCTGCCCCATTCTTCCTCGAAAAGAAACGGTTTCGCTGAGAGAGAGAGTGTGTGTGTGTGTGTGTGTGCGTGCGTGCGTTTCGAAATAAAATCAAAATTGACCGAATCGAAACGATGCTTCGTTCAATTTTCGTTCCAAGGATCGAAGGATGATGGAAGGAAATTTTTCTTTGGTCGATTTTTTTTTAATCGTTCGTCGTATATTCGCGTACATATTCGTTACGATTTATATAAAATTGAGATTCGTTTCGAAGATTGGAACTAATATTCTGGAAGGTGGAAGGTTCGTTCACCTTTGGGTGGCGAGTTTCATAAAAGCGTCATTTGTACTAGCTGCAGCGAACAAGCTAAAGACGTAGTAAGTAAGTAAGAAGAGGCTGTCAGAGTGTCGAATGGCTCGTGGAATGGCTCGTAGTTTCCTTGCATCCGAACGAAATGAAAAACAACGCGTAAAAACGAATGATATATAGGATATATATTGAGGTAAAATTTTATACAGGAGTGACAGTATTCGCATCGATGCTTGCGAAAAAATCGATATTGCGAAGGAAGATTCTTGTTAAAAATTTTATTGGAAGTGAAAAGATTTAAAGAAAAAAAAAGAAAAATCATCGAAGACGATTGTTAAGCTCGACTGTGAATGTAGCAATGGTTGAAGAAGAATAGCGATGTTGAAAAAAACGACGACGGTTTACAGTTTCATGCGTGGATGAATTTACTTCGAACTTACAGATTGATGAATGTTAAGTGGTAACGTGCGAAAGTAAGAGTAATGGCGGTGAGAGGTAATCTCTCGCAAGAAGAGAATACAATACCGGTAATAAAACGCATAAAACGTTTATAGTCGTTTTATTATAGAACACATTATATAATGCGTTTAATATTTCCAAGAAACACGCCAAAGAAATGTATGTTTCTATCGAGTAAAAATTAATAATAGCTTAACGCGAATTTGTTCCTTTCCTGAGCATTCGTTGAAATTTTACACGATAAAAAAAAGACAATCTTCCTTCGATAAAATAAACACACTCCTAAAAGATAAAATATTCAATTACTCTCCACTTCGCTTTCGTTCGTTCGATGCATCGAGAATATATTATACAGCATAAGCGTTATGTCATTTGAAAAGATTGAAACTTTCCAACTTTTATACGCATTCCTACGGGTTCACCATTCGCCAATATAATAATTCTTCGACAACGCGGTGAAAATATTTTTTCCACGGGCTTCCACATTTTCTATCGGACAACAATGGCCAGTACGAAAAGTGAAAAGTAAGCGTATACGACTTTCATAAAATTCCTACGGCAAACTTACCGACCGGGCGATCATTTCAAATCGCCGCGGTGCTTAACATTCAGCGAATTCAGTCGATAAAAAAGGGAGAAAAACGAAATGTCCTCGGCCGACCCGCGTCGTCAATCTTTCTTGAAAGTGGACGGGGAACGTGTCTCTCGTTGACTCGCGAGAAAAACTCAAGATTTAACGGCACGCGGCTATGATTTACGATTACATCTTTTTCCATCCATTCCTCTCTCGGACCATTTTCACCTTCTCCCTTCTTTTCTCGCTCGATCCAACTAAATGCTTTCGTCACAGCTCGTTACTTTCCATCTCTCTCGCATTTTTAATGTAATCTTATTAAATCTAACGAATTAAAGATTAATACAAGCTGCGTCAAGTTGATGCGATGAATGCACATCGGAAATATTGTTTACACGAACCAATGTATGTCGCTTATATACAAATTCCGACTTATTTTTAGGAAGAAAAAAATAAAAGCTTGTAATGTAGAAGACTAATAATCAAAATATTCTCAAAGAACGGCACACGTTCCGCTCTAAACTTCCTGCACTTTATATTTAACAGATGGATTTCTCGAGGACGCGTTTCGATCGATCCTCCTCGATTTCTTTTTCGAAATTTCCACTCGCGTCTCCGTTACGAGAAAAATTATATCCTCGATCATCCCCCAAATATATCCCTAGGGCGAAATTCGTGTTCGATCCGTCGTGTCGTTGAACCCGAACCCCCCCGTGTCCCGAGGAAGTTCAAATTTCATTCATTAAATCGTCCGGGCCCCCGGCGTCGTCGAAAATAGCCGTGTGAAAGAATACGAGATGCTCGTAAAAACGTGAACCTCGTAAACCTTTCCCCCCTCCTATGGGAACGTGCACGCGCGTGAAATCCGCCAGTCTGTGCAACTTCCACCCGAAAAACCCTTTCCCTTCTCCCTCTTCCCTCCTCTCCCCCATCGAAAACGACGAGCGAAATTCGACGAGGTTTCGAGAGAGGGGGGAGGGGGAGAGCTGCTGCTGGAAGGAATTGATTTACACCCCATTAACGAGGCTGTTGACGATCCGTGGCAATTAAAACGAGGAAGACAGCTCGTCGGTTACGTCTTTTGACGGCCTATTTTAAACGTGACGGTTTATGGCCAAGGTAAAAGAACGTTACGACTTCGCACGGGAGCAAGGGAGTGGCGTGAAAGGGGAGAACGTTGTTCCATCCATTTTCCACGGCTGGATGCTTTTTTTTTTTTTTTCTTTTCTTTCTTTTCCTCGTTCGTGATTTTTTCGAAAGATTTTTGAGGGAAATCACGGAGGAAAATTCGCAGTTTTCTTTCTTCTTCGGTCGGAATTTTCATCGATGTTTTTTTCGATTTTATCTGAAATTTTATTCCACCCGCGATTTTGTTATATATATATAAAATGGTGAGATATTCGCGAGTGTAATTAAATATTTATATCGTATAATTTTTACGATAGAAACAGGAAAGATTGAGAGATGAATGGGAACTTATCTCGAAATTTACAATTCGAGAAAAGCGAGAGAAACATTTGCAAACAATTGGTTATAGTTAAACAACAGATGCAGTTGTTAGCAACTGGCCATTTAAGTTTCTCTTTTCGACTTTCTTCTTTGTCTCAGATCGCACAAAGATCGTACTGAAACGAGCAATTATAAGTTCTTTACGACTCCTACGACGTAACTTTTATATAGAGAAAGAGAGAGAGAGAGAGAGAGAGAGAGAAAATTCAAAAAGAAGAAGAAAAAAGAATATTACGAAACAAAAAACTTGCCGCTTCGCATATACACGTTTCATTGAAAATTCGAAACGAAACTTCCAAAAGTATCTCGAAAAATTCAAATTTTATTTAAAAAAAAAAAAAAAGAAATTCAGAGAAATTAATCCAAATCTCGTGCAGAAATCAAAATCGAACGTCATCGAAAGGCAAACACGCGAAGCAACGACGGTCAAGGAAAGGACGAGGAAAGGCCGGCAAAAGAGACACCGGTTCTTCTCGGAAACTCGAACGTTTCTTGCGACCACGACCTTCGATCCGCCTCGAGAAACGGTGCAAGAAAGCGGGTTCACTCGAGTAAATCAAGGGGCAAAGATCGAAAAGCGCTAGACACTGACTAATCGTCTCATCTCTGTCGCTTGAACCAATTAAAATTCACGTCCTTTTTCCGCCCAGCCTTTCGACTCTCGTCACGGTGACGAAGTGGACAAGGAGTTAAGGGCAAGGGATGGTTACTTCTTTGTGGGGAGGTTGTTGGAAAAATATGAGGATTGTGAACAAATCGAATGAATATGAAAATTGTGAAAATAATTCTTACGAGAATCATAATTTAAAGGATTGTTTAGATTATTCGAAATTTTTGAATTTTTCTTAATTATCGTTCAATTATCTTTTTTTATCACGTTAAGCAGTAAAAATGAATGAGACGAGGGTATAGAACGAGAGTAGAATAGAATTTCATTCACGGTTCTCTTTTTAGAACGATGGAACAAGTTTGGAGGAATTCTACATCGAGATAATCCGATTTTCAATCGTTTACGTATCGATGCTCGCAACAATGGATCTATCATTGGAAGAAAATAGAGCGTTCCCTTCTTGATCAATTCGATTTCATCTACCGATAATATTACAAAAAGATTACATGCAAATGCAAATAGCAACGTGAATTTACGTCAGTTTCAAAAGAAACCTGAGACATTAAAAATAGACGCTACCAACGGTGATACATATCTCTCTCTCTCTCTTTCTCTCTCTCTGTCTTTCGTTTGCAACAAAAGTGACGCAATTTAAACACTATAAATTTGTGAGAAAAGAAAATATTCTACCGCTTTGCACACCGATAAACGAAAACTATATTGCATATAATAATATCGATGAAAAATTGTTACGAGATTACGAAAAATTTTCTTTCGAGTTAAAAAACTTCGGACAAAGTTCTAGAGAACTCTTTACGATTTCTTCGATCACGAGGAAAAAAATTCTAATTCTATCCAAATTCTTTTTACAAATCTCTCACAGATATTAAACACGAAAATTCTTTTCTTATTTATTTCATATTAGAAGAAAAGACATAATCGATATAAATCACAAAATTTCTACACTTTCACCGATTAAAAATAAAATCCCGCTAATAAAAATATTTCAAAATAGTCGATCTTCTGGATTTATCGAAGAAGACAAACTTGAAATAAAATTCAAAGCTTCCAAAAAAAAAGAAAAAAAAACGAACCTTCGCCGAAAGCGTCGTCGCTTTATTGATAAATGATTTTCGCACATGGCAGCGATTCACTCGAAACACGTTTCCTATAAATATTAAATATTGACCAAGGCGACCGGTGAAAAAGCGAAATTCCATGTTTTTTTTTCTCTCTCTCTCACTCTCGTTTCGGAAGCCGCCGAAAAACGAAAGTTTAAAAGGAACTCGTAAATCTCGAATCTCAAGAATTCAAATATCGATCTATCTTCGATTATTTTCCTTCCATGGAAATTGGCTTGCTCGACTCATGGATTCGAGGAATCGTTGCATCTATCGATCGTGATAATTAAACATCGTGAATTAAATCACGCTTCCCGTGAATTACGTGAAATTTTTCTTAGCTTAAGAAGAAACAAAATTATGATTGGAAGACTTTTCACAGAACGGTGGAAGGAATTTAGAAGAACGGATTTTGAAGAATGTGGATACAATTTTTTTCGTTCAAATTGGAATTTGAATGTAACTTATCTCACACGAATTCGATCCTAATTTTTAACTAGCGACGAATATTAAGCGAGTAGGAATTAAAAAATTATTGAAAAAAAACTTTTGAATTGAACTTTTTGAATTGAATCGAAGATTCAATTGATTCTATGTAATTGTGGGAAATTGTGAGAATTGGTGGATCAAGAGGATTGATTTCTCCGAGGAGATCGATCGTGAAACTGTCGGGTTTGTTGATGGCAGATATTTGTCGTGGCAAGTAGTGGAGATCGCGATATTATCAGACACATCCGCTTGAACATCTCACGATATAATAATTCCAAGTCGAATTTAAATTCTGTAGAAGTTTCATTAGAAGCTATAATTAATTTTATTGTAGAAAAAATTAAAGAATTGTGAAAAAAAATAAATCGAAATTGTTTTAGAATTTCTATATTACAAACCTCTGAAACTCCTTGCTTAACAATAAATTGATAAGTTGATGGATTGAAAATGTTAATAATAATATACCGAAATACTAAAAATAACATCTTTTTGAAAACCTAAATAATATATTAATTATCTCCTTAATACATCTGTTCTAACTCGATTTAATTATTGAATTACGCGTTGAATCGATGCAATAAAATAAAAAAAAAAAAAAAAAAAAAAAGAAAGAAATTTACTTGAAATTTAATATTGAAATTTCGAAATAAGAGGGAAAAAATAAAGGAAGATCGATTCGTCTAAGCTGTTTCCTGTTTAATAAACGGCCGACCTAGCTCGCCAAAGGTGTTTTTTAATCAATCACGTTCATTTCCATGCATCTGCATTCGCAGAATCGACAGAAAATCCGCCTCGTATACGTAAACATCCACGTACGGAATTCTCGTAATTTATGGAGGCAAATTTACGTCGGCTCGTTTAATCCTTTCGATTGATCGATAGACAGGAAGATAATATAACTCGTATTGTTGCGTGTCGTGACGGAAATACCTATTTATTTTAGAATTTCTTTACTTTGAACAACGAAACAGGGAAAA
Source organism: Apis florea (assembly GCF_048593485.1). Taxonomy (NCBI): domain Eukaryota; kingdom Metazoa; phylum Arthropoda; class Insecta; order Hymenoptera; family Apidae; genus Apis; species Apis florea. The sequence continues at coordinate 6,128,155 of NW_028256416.1, read as the reverse complement.
GTTAATAATTTCTTTTAACCGGTATCACTTGTTCCATTCCTAATAAAATACAACACAAAAAAATTAAACCACGTTAAAAAAGACATTTCGAATTAAATTGAATAAAACTATAATAATTAAAAAAAAAAAATCACTTGTCAAACCCTTATAATTTTACTCCTCAATAAGATTAAATCGACAAAAATGTCGTAAATTTCTTCACAATGCGTTCTATCAAATATCTAACCAACAAATCGATCATCATCCGAGTATTTCGAGTATTCTCAAGCTCCAAAAAAGGAAGAAAGGAAAGAAATCCATCCTCGACAAGGGGACAATCTCGATATCTCTTTGCGAGGAGGCAAAGGAGTGACGGAAGATTCACTCGCGAACTCGGTCAAGCGATACTACTTGGCCACGCGTTCGCCAAGATTATCCGGAAACTCGTTCTAGCGTGGCAAATGTCCAATCTGGACCTGGCGTCTATCAAATGCGCGCAGAATGCGGTCGTGAAAGCGCGTACACCGGCCGTGTCTGGCAACGGTCGAGTCGTGCATTCTTATCGAGTTGAAAAATTTTTCCCCGCCCGATTGTTATCTCTCCAAGTCCAAATGTAACCCGCTCCAACTCTTAAATGTATATTTGTTCGTAAACGTTTTCTATATTCGAGAAATGTAATACACGAAAATGGCTGACAATTAAACTCTTCCCTTCGACTCGTGGAAAAAATTGAACAGGACAGGAATTTGATTGAGGAGAGGGAGAGACGATCGAGCACTGACCATGCCCAACCAGTGAAGTCGAATAACCACAGGTTTCCAAGGGATAAAATTAATAGCGTCTCTTCTCCGTGTAAACGAGTCGAAATTCGGCCCGCTAAATCATCCGAGCCTCTCTAAACTATCAATTAGAACCCGGTTAATATCGGATTGGAAACCCTTTCGAGACTCGAGAATGCCCGATTACACGCTCGGATGAGAATAATTGATAGTGGTAGCTGTTGCGCGGTCAACAGTGCGGATAATCGGTGTTCCGGATAAACGAAATCTTTTTATTCTATTTGTCTGAATTCGTATAAGACATGTGTAATTATATCTTTGTTGCGAAATATCGAAAGTTGATTACACACGGTATATGGATATATTAGATAAATACGTGGCGCGTAAATATTTGTGCAAATATATTCTTGTTCGCGAGCGGACACTAGATTCAGGGTAAAGATAAAATAAATGTTAAGTTTCGTTATTCGCTTTAACTTTGTGCAACGAATTGTCGCGTATTATTACGTTCAGTTTATTTTATATTATTTACTTGAAACCGAATTTTCGATTAAAAATCTGATTGAAAAGTGAATATTACCGAAATTATCCTGTCGACGCGATTATTTTCAATCGAATAATTAAATTGGAAATGGATTTATTTAAAGAAAAATTTATCGACTCGTTGCATGTGAAATTACTTAAAAATTTAAAAGGGGTTGATTCATCTCCCTTGAAGTAAAAATATTCGTTTAAAGATCGGTCGAAAATCTCGAGAGAGAGAAGAAAAAGGGGGGGAGGGGTAAATAATCGAACAATCTGAAAATTCTGAAAGCAAGGCATCCAAACACCGTACACACCCATCATCTAAAAATAATCTCCTGCATCCCGGTTACAAGTCATCGTCCAAGTGACCTCTCTAGGGACGCAGATCCCGCTTAGAAATCGTTTTACCAAGAAAGAAACGCGAATTGCGCGAAAATGTTTGGCGCGTTCGACCATGCAACTACCGAGTGTTTAAAATTGTTTCGCGTAAAACGCGTATGCTTGAGTTTACTCTCGTTAAATAACATAAATAATCCATCATGGGGTTAAGTAACTGAAACCACTTCTTCTGATATTCTTCGTAATTAATGATTATAAGTTGTTATTAAAAATTAACGAATTTTTATTTTTAACGATCGTGTATCTCGCATATAGAAACCGAGATATAATTTAACTAAAATTGTTAACACTTATTTGCGAGAGATACAAAGAATTTTTTTTATTTGCACAATTATATATTTTCTTTTATATTCTTGAAGAAGGAAAGAAGAATGCGAGTCGAAGAGGAACAAATTTTAAATAATAGTTTCGATAGTTTGAGAATATTTTGATTCTACTTTGAAATGCATGGAATATTCGCGGGTTTGGTCATTAATTACGAAGTTATTAAGAATGATTCTAAGTGATTAAGAGGTCAAAGATTGTCCGACTCACCATTCCGTGGCAAAGATTGACAGTGACAGCGGATTGTGGATCACCGTCCACGGTTCCGCTGTAGAAGCAGCCAAGTTCAGGGCCTGGGTTTTCCCTTCTGCTGGTATTCTCGGTGATGCGCGTGATCTATTGAAAGTCAAAAATAAATTATATACGATAATATACAAAGAAAAGTAGAAATCTCGATCTCGAGAATTTTCGTTCGAACATATGCAAAGAATTCAAAAATTACAAATAAACGAAAAAAAAATTTCCACGATGAAGTTTCTGTACGAATCTCTGGTATTCGAAAAATATTTCGAACTACAATTAAATTAAGACATCGAGAAATTTCCTCTACGTAAAATTTTCTAAAAAAAAAAAAAAAAAGAAAAGCTTTTACAAACTCGTTTATTTTCTCAATCAATAAGATAGATCCAGAAGCAGAAAGAAATTTTTTCCAAAATTCCTGCTCCATCTCTAGTATTTATTTTCAACGATCAGACAAATCTTATCTAAAAAAAAATTTCGAAATAAATAATTCAAGAACGAGGCTCGAGGCGATTTTTAACGCCTCGTCGTCGATTCACCACGTGGGAGGGAGAAAGATTATGCAAGCTTCTCCACAGAAGCACACTCGATAATATCGCGAATGCATGCATTAGCATGGCATAATAACGAGCGAGACGAGATAATTTTTCCGTTAATCAGGATTAGCCCGATTGATCGAACGTCGTCCATCCATCGCGATTACTCAACGAATTGGGAACAATTTCGTCGAATCGAGGGAAAGAAAAATGGATGGACGTTTGTCTGATTTTTTTTCTTACCTTGATATTGGGCGAGACGAAGCTCGTGTCGTGGGCCAACAGCAAACGAAACCGTCTCCCGAAAGCGGTGAACTCGTACTGAGGACGGGAGTCCCAAACTTCGGCGGTCGCCGAACGAAAATGCCCGCTGTGGCGTCGTTTCGTCGACAATTCGTTCGCTGTAAACAAACGGAATGGGAACATTAGAAAATTTCCGAGAATCGTGCGGATTGTTGGAAAAAACATTCGGAAATTTCGCAGAACTGTTTGGAAACGTTTCACAAATTGTATTGTATTTATTATACTCGTTCGTACGTATTTTAAACGATATAACGATTATTTAATAAGTATTATTATTTCATTAATTAATTACGTTATCATTGTAACAAGCGACCAATCCGATTTCGAGAAATTTTATATTCTTCTTTTCCCATTTGCAAGATATCCTTATCTCTCGATTATAATCGTACGATGAATTATACATGGAAATAAAAATAGAAAAGAAAGAGAATCGCTTCAGCTCGAAAAAGCACCGTTACAAATTCTCGTGATCAATCGCGACATTGTAATACTCCATCCCTTCCCATGCCGTTTCATGAATCCTAATAATTATCCCATCCTGTCCTTCTCGATATAACACAACCGTTCGAGCACTCCTTCGAATACTTAAAGATAAAGAGGTGCGTGGTAACTGGTTCATTTGTCGCCGGTAAAATCGTTGACAGTCGAATGGTTGGCAGAGCGAGCGTCCGGTGCGTGACAAAACGCGCGTGTCGCCGAGCCGTTTTCCATCTCTTCTTCTCGCCAAACGTGTCCCACCGTAAAAGCTACTGTTTCATTAACTGTTCACTGGTCGCGTGACTATTAATTCGCGTCGATTATTCCTTTCACAGGTTAGAACGGCGACAAATCACCATCACGTTTAACCTCCTCCTCTTTTCGCCGAGGATGAAGTTTCCAGTTGGATGGATGGTTACTACCATTTAAAATAAAGATAAAAATACAATCGAATCGAAACGTACATCAATGTTAATTCGTTGTGCTCGCAAGTAAAAGTAGCACGCGATTGTTTCTTATTCGAAAATTGTCGGAAAAAGAATTAAGAAAGCACAGTTTTAGAAAACGAGCTTACCAATATCACCAATTCAAATTGTCATCGTTGCGTTAATTTCGACTCGATCGATGGATCTGTTCGATTGTTCGATCGTGGAAGGGATGGATTCGATAATTAGAGCGATTATGGAGCGCGATGCGTTCCACGATCGGAACGTGGCGATCCTTGAAGCGTATCGGCGTTCTATATACCACCTTTATCAGGATCACGTTCGCCTCGTTAAGCTCTCGATTGTGCGAGACGCGGCACGCACCGACGAGCAGATAAAAAAAGAAAGAAAGAAGGCAGACGATGCGACCGGAACCAGATTATTTATAAAAGGACATCTGCGACCGCGGTTCTTGGAAGCGTTTCGATGCGTCCATGGACGATCGCGTCGAATATTTAACGTTATTTTGTTTCAACATTCGATTCCATCCACGTAGCAACGTGATACGTAAGTGTACAGGGTGGGATCATTTTTTCTACGCACTTTAGAGGATTGAGCGCGATCTTAAATTTAACCCTTTGCATTCTTCGTATTCTTCTGGAAGATGGTAATCCAATTTTGATTCTTTGGTCATCCAGAAGTTTATATTTTAATTCCTCCAGAGAAAAAGAGAAATTTTTGGAAATCTAGGTGTAATTTATGCAATATTAAGAATTGGTCTTTTTTTTTTTCTAGGATTTGTATCGATTATACATCGTATATTTAGATACACGAATTATTTTATTTTACTTCAGCGACAATAATTATTGCTGTTCCAACAGGAATTAAAGTTCCTGATCAGCAACTTATCTTTTTTAAATATTTCTGTTTTACGATCATTGCGTTTTATTTTCTAATTTACTATTGAAGGATTAATTAAGAAATTCTTGATATTATTATTCTTCATGATATTTTATTTCGTTTTCATTTCATGCTTCAATCAATGGTATAACCTTTTCAAAAATAAATACTTAGAAAAAAATATTCGTTCTAATCCAAGGATTCGAACATTTCCTCTTTAAGAAGCTTACCAAACAACACTCCCCAGAATGTAGTTACATACATTTATTAATAATTATTAAATAATACGTACAATAATAAAACGTAGGATGGCGACACACGAGTGCAAAGGGTTAATTTCCAACGTCGTGCGCGATTAAAATCTTCCTCGATCATCTCTCGACTCGCAATTAGCCGTGGTCTCGAGATGGTTGGAACGGCGCATATTTATCGACAATCGTGGTAAACGGTGGCCCGCACGCACGCGATGTAAGAAAAGCGTTACATAATTTCACTTCGGCCGAAACTTCCGGGATTAGATGGTATCTTAGATTTAGGGGGAGGGGAGAGAATTTATTCACGACGTTTGACCCGCATTTCAAACGTTCCAAGATCGTCGACTTGCTCGTCAAAGCCTTGAAAACAAAACCGACTCGACTTCACGAAAATTTCCTCCTCGCGCGAGTGGATTGTCAGCCTTCTTTTTCATTAGGGATTAGATATCATATCGCGTGATGTATATCTAAATAATTTGTACGATCGGTTGTTGCCGATTTGCCGATTAATTAAACCATGCGTTAATTTCGAATATTTTATTATGATAATTAGATCGGATGTTCACGATCTTGATTGGTTCAATCTAATTTACTTATTAATTTGAACGGATTTAATTTTTATATAAATGTTTCATATCTGTTCGCCCGACAGAGGTGGACACGGCTGATCAATCATGAAATGATCGATGTCATCGATGAAAATATGAAAGATATCGTTATTAGAGTTATTATAATCCATCACTTGAGATAACGATCGCCGAGAAAGTTGAGTGGACTCAACGCGATCGATTGTCCAAGATGACGAGACGATAATCGGTGATTACGAACTTACGCGAATCGTCGTACTGATTCTCGTTCAGCTTCGTCAATTGGACGTACTCCAACTCAGGTTTCCGAGAGAATGATTTCGTCTTCTCGGAATCGCTCTTCTTCCTCGATGAGTGTGAAATCACTGTAAGAAAAACAATGCCCTCGATTAGTCACGCGAGACCGTTCAAATCAGATTTATTTAAAATCGCAACTACGTATCTAATTACGACTAATTTCGTTAATAATTTCTAAGAATTAACAAATTATCAATTCCGTTGCTTTTAACATTTTTATTCCGCAATTTTACGAATTGAAGAAATTTGTTTAAAAAAGAAGAAAAAAAAAACAATCATTAAAAAAATGAATTTCGCTACGAAACGATCTCATCGATCGTTTCTCGAAGACACGTCGTTGGAGGAAGCGGCATCGAAAGAGCATCGAGTTAAGTATCGCGCATTGAAGAGTCACCACATTGAGCTCCCTCTTCCCTCCCTTCCACAGTTTCAATTTCGATCTCGAGCTCATCGTGTTCGAGATAAGCTCGATATATCGAATCGTTCAACGCGAACGTATAGATCCGCCGCTGTTGTCTTATCAGGATTCGGAGATATATCGCGGTTACAAATTTAAACGAGAATTTCGCGCGATAACCCTACACTTCTGCTGTGAAATTGAAATTAATCGCCCGGGTATTCTTTTCTCTTTCGTCTTCTTCTTTCTTTCTCTCTTTCGTTCTTTTTCACGCACAGTGGGCGATAAACGAGGCGTGAAAAAAAAAAAGAAAAAATAAGCACGATTTGTGCGTGAGGCAATCCGCGCAAATTGCACAATCGAGTCGGTTGGAGAGGATCGATCGAGAAGGTCATTCTCGATCGATCGAGGAGGAGAAAAATTCGAAATTCCTCCCGAGATATACCTCGTCAACCTTGACCATTGACACGAGACGAACACGACTTCCGGTTGACGAGTCGATCTAAAATTTGTTTTTTTCGAGAGTTTCAATTAAAGCGTGTAAGCGTTTGTTCGAGCTAAAATTTCAGGATTTTTTTTCTACTGCCATCTTCTTCTTTTCTTTTTTCTTTCTTTGGAAATTAAATCGATCCGAATTGTCGATACTTAATTTATTTCGTCGAAAAAAATACCGGCAAGAACGTAATATTATATTTACGTATAAATAAACATTCGAGGTGTTAAAAGCGATCCACTTCAGTCCACTGTCCCTCGTAACGCAACACGATGCTGAATCATTAAAACCCTGATCACGCTATCTTTCGCGAAGCAAATTCAGAAAAAACGCTATCGCGCGTTTTGGAATCGAAACAGAGTGTTAATTCTGTCGAATAATCTTCCAAATGAATCGAAACCGTGCCAGAAATGATTTTTATTTCCTGTATTTCTTTTAATTTTCTCGTGTATAATCCTTCCATACGCGAAGGATTCGTTTCGATTGATCCTTATTCCTTATAATTTCACATCTGATTAATCAAATAGATATAAATCTCCGTTTCGAAAAAAAAAAAAAAAAAAAAGAGAAAAATTAACAATTACATCGGAAATCATCGTTACAAATTCTTCTCGTCGTTATATTATTCATCGCGTGAATCGTTGTGAATTTTTGCGTCCTCGATCGAACGACTCATCTAAATGCGTCAACAGCGTCAAACGCGAGTATCCAAACAATATTCGTCCCATTTTAAAATACGCAGCGACGAAAATGCGAAGGAAAGAAAAACTGGAATCGACACGTTCGCGATTATCGCTATTGTTTGGTCAAACAATAATGAAACGAAATACAAGATGCTAAGAAACTTCAAATATTGGAGAACGAGAAGATCATAATCGAACGCATCGATTTCTGACGATTATCTGACCCCCTCTCCAAGCAAAATCTTAACCTCAAACGATCGAATCAGAGGGAAATAATCAAGATTTCGAAAAGCCTTGCGACCAAATTCTGACAAAGGAAGAGATTTAAAACTGCTTCGAAACCGATTCAAACCGATCGTCGAACGATTCGCTCCACTCGTTCCATCGAGAGGGCGAGGCCTCCACTTCAGATTCCACGACCAGCCAACGATCAACCTTCGACGTTCATTAAACACGAGGAAACAAACGGAGACAAAGGATCGTGAAAGAAAATGTCGTATCGGTTCCGGGACGGATTGCGCAACTTCGTCAAACCGATTCATTCCCACTTTTGGCACTTTGTAGCGGGAGAGGAGGGCGAAATTTGACGTCGATCGACTCGGTTGATTGGGGAAAAATGGCACGGAAACCGCGCGCGGAACGTGATTTTTCGCGAAACAGAACGTTTTTAAATTCTTTTTAGATCGAGCGATAAACGAGCGTGACACAACGGGACTGGATGATTATCGATCGGAAAAACACCGATCAAAGATTTTCCACGTAATTCGATTATGGGAAGGGAAGGGATTTTTTTTTTTTTCCTTTGTGTCGGAAGATCGACAAGGATCGATTTCCTTGGAAACCGTAGATAAGTCGATAAATCGGAATGGAACGATCGTCGGACGCTTTTTATATGGAAATAGGAGTCGAGTCGTGTTTTTGGAATTTTAGTAATTAATTAATTACAGGTGTGGTTGCCGTGGAATCGGAAAGGATTGGAATAATCGAGATTCCTTCGTGTTTGAATCATTCAGAGGAAATAATTGAGTTCCTGTGTTCCCGTTTATGTAAGTATTTAACGATCGAGGTATTGGATTCGATTTATTCTTTTTCCCCTTCGAAACTGACCGAGTGATTTGAATAGAAATTGAATCGAATTCGTGATAATTTAAGAATTATACTCGAGTGACAATTAAACGATTCGCAAGGAAAATCACTTGAATATCGATACTTTTCCAATTAGAAGTATTCTCCGTAGTTATTAATCGCGAGAAATTTCGTAAATAGAAAATTATTAACCACAAAGTTAATTGTAAATAGAAAATCATTGAAGGATTGTATACCTGAACAAAGTGGGAGTACAGTAATATCGACCTAGCTTTCTAATATCGAGTACTTCTGTGTTTGATCTAAGCAAACTTGACGAGCTAAGTGGGGGCTCGAAGACTTCGAATATATATTAACAAAAAAAAAAAAAAAAATTGCTGCACGCAACAAGATTGATCTCTCACTGTTATTAAAATCAAAGAATTCAAAAAAAAAGAAAAAAAAAAACAAAACAAGTTGCGGATTTGATAAGTGAAACTTAGACAAGGATTGTTATTTTTATTTTTATTCTCTTCAATTTTATATGTTGCACGAAAATTTAACAATTCTTAAATTCTCTAATCCATTTTTAAGATATGATTTTGCAATCCAATCAATGTTGAATACATCGCAATATCGAAAGAGATATTGTATCCAATCGTGTAATTAATTAACACGATCCGATGACGAGTGAGTAAAAATCAGCTACGATAACTTGGCCGACATACATTCTCTGTATACTGTTTCCTGGGGACAATAAAATATAGCCTACGTAAGTTGATACTTACTCGCGAGTAATGTACGTTCCTAGATAAGGAGAAATGGAAATGGAAACAATTATATACTATGCTATTATTCCTTCTCTCCTCTCGTTCCATTGCATTTTTATCGTAATTGTAATTTTTATAATTCCTTTTACAAATTGTGACTAACTTTATTCAAAACCCAATTTTTCTCAATCCTTCTTTTACTGTTATTATCACACTATATACCTATTACTACTATTACATATTCCTACTATTACTGTTTATTTATCACTTACTTTATTTCATTTTATTTATTCCCTATCCCACGAATCTATTCTAAAAATAAACTCGATCCCGAAAAATCTTCTCCCAAGAATCTTAATCCCAAGATATCCCCCCCCAAGATTCCTCCCTCCTTTGTTAAAATTTCATCCCCGCGATAACGATCAAAGATGTTGGCTACCGCGGGCTCGTTAACGCGATCGTCCAACGTGCAGAGTTAGCCAAGAGTTGAACAATGAGAGGAGAAATTTTGACGTCCCACTCGCTTGGTATATCGCTGGAACAAAGGGACTTTACGTCATGTACGCGGAGATTAAACGCGCTTACTAAATGTCGACGCGTGGGCGGCGCGGCGCATTGTACAATTGCATAACGATACACGCTCCAACTTGGAAAAATGGATTCGGCACGCTTAGGACAACGTCCACGCCGCGCGACGAGGAATACGCTCAACACCGGGTGCGAGCCGTTTCCGGTTGATTGTTCGCTTCTCCTCGAGCTAACAAACTCTCTTGCTGGATGGATCGAGCTAAAAAAACTATTTCTTCTTATTCGAGTAATTGAGAAATTTAAAAAAAAAAAAACAAGGAATTTGCGATGCTTCGATTGATGATGATTCGATCACGTCGAAGTATCTTTTTTCTTCTTCTTCTTCTTCTTCCTCTTCCTCTTATTACTCCAGTTTTCTTTCCTGGAAACGCATCCTTGAAACTTGTTTATTCCTCGTACTATTAGAATTTTCTTTTCTTAGGTATATATATATATATATATTTATTTCTTCTTTTTTTTTTACGCTGATTTGTTTTTCAATCGTAGATAATTATTAGGAGATCGAAGAGAAGAAATTTATGAATATTTAATTAACGGATATTTAATAATCGTATTATTGAATAACTTCCCTTTTTTTTTTTTTTTTTTTTTTTCGTTATATAAAACGCGATAGATGAAGATGTTTTGTCGTTTTATCTCGATGGCAATTTGTACGAAGAATATTATTTCGAGAGTAACGGCGACAAGCTCTTTCCTCCCAAGTTTTTCCGGAAGCAAGCCTCCCCACGAGAAGAGAAACTTATCGCGTGAAGGCAAGGGCCCGTTCCCGAGGCACACAGCCGCGAGAAATATGCGGTCAACCAAGAAATCGAACACCTTTCTTTACGGACACTCGACCTTTCTTTCTCACACGACCTTGACAACCATCCACGGAACCATGTTTCGTTTAAACGATACGATAAAAATCGGACATTTTTCCCCCTCCCCCCTTTTTTTTTTCTTCTTCTTTTTCTTTTTTTCCTTTATCGCGGCTCCCGTTGCGGATATCACCTCTTTCCATCGGATGGATCCTTGATCTCTCAAACGGAGGCGACAGAGATTTATCGAGTATCAAATGTTGAGGCAAAAAAAGAAACGGATGCGGGTGCCTGAGCGTTGCCTGAGGTTTTTCGTTTAAAAAATTTACAATTTCTTTTTTTCAAAAAGGAAAACTAAGTTTTTATACAATTTCTTCGTAACCATTCGATAACGCACGTAATAATTAACCTTATACGTCAAATTAAAATTCCTCCTTCCTACCAATTTGTACGAAGAAAACTGTTAAAAACAGGAATATCACAAAGTGGTTGTAATCTTGGAGAGGAAAGTGGGTAGCGGAGAGATCCGCTTCCACTTCCACTTCCAATAAAACCATTAAAATTCTCTAAATACCGGTAGCAAAAGCACCTTGTCGGGGCAAATAGACGAGATAAAATTCAAGCGAAACGAGATATCGTGCAGTGTACACTTAGTTGGCAGGCAGCGAAGTCGAAACGGAACACACGATGGGAAAACGATTCAAAGAGGATTCGGTGGCGACAACGCAGAGCCGCAGAAAAACGCTTACCGCGTGATAATCCGATATCCCAAGACACAAGATACAGGATATGGGGTGAGCGATAGACGATATATTGTATAGTTGTACCCTACGAGATACCATGGACACGCGTTGCCGATCACGTGAATATAGGGAAGGTCAAGGCAGTTCTCATCGCTGCCACATTGATAGATGTCGTGAAGGAAGGGAAGGAAGGAAGGAAGGAAGGAAGGAAGAATGAAAGAAAAAAGAAGAAGGAACAACTTCTCGGAACTTATGCAATTGGAAAGGATTATTTTCCCTACGTGATCTCCCTTTCGCTGATACAGAGGAATTTTAATTCCACGTGCGACCTAGACGACCTTAACCCACGTGTACAGTTTGAGGTTATGATATATACCTTGCTGGATAATTCGAGTTAATCGAGTATCATAATGAGTTCGATTGGATAGACAGTTCTTTTTAACACTTTTCTTGGTACAAATTGGTAGGAAGGAGGAATTTTAATTTGACATATAAGGTTAAGAAGGTTAATTATTATGTGTTATCGAATCGTTAGGAAGAAATTGTATAAAAGTTAGTTTTCCTTTTTGGAAAAAAGAAATTGTAAATTTTTTAAACGAAAAACCTCAGGTAACGCTCAGGCATCCGTTTCTTTTTTTCCCTCAACATTTGATACTCGATAAATCTCTGTCGTCTCCGTTTGATTTCGCTTAACCCTTCCGCAACAAAAATGTGCTCGAGAAAGAAAGAAAGCCGAGTTGATGATAAAAACAAAATATCGATGCTACGTTTCCAGAGAAAGATAACTCAAATCACTCGTCACAGAATTTGAGGTTATGTAGCTTTCTGTTGTTAAAATTCTCAAAATGACTCGAGCAACCGTCGATTTGAGAAAAATACAAAGAATACAAAAAACGTCTCTCTCACTGTAAAAAAAAAGCTGTACAAACTCTCTCCCGTGAAATTTTTGAAAGAAAAATACACATGTTACATCTGTGACAATAATTCTCACCGACCTCTTCCCTCTTAAAGCAATTACGCAGTCTTCTTTACACGAAGCCATCGTGAAAGAAGAAGCGTCGATCCATAGATCACGGAGATCTGTATTCGCAGACGCGCGAACAATTAGTCGCCTGGCTGCATTTGCGCAACACGTTGCCGCGAGAGACGGTTGCTAATGAGCCGAGCGTGGCTCGTTCGACGTTCGAAAGAATAGGAAGAATGCCAAGTTGGAAAGGGCTTTTGCGAACTGTGTCGTCTCGATGCGGCGCCAATATACATACGCCGCGTGTCGTTGAACTGGACGACATTGTTCGACGAGCTGTAAGAAGGCCTGAACCCTGAATCCAACTTCTCTTCCCTCGCCAACTCTTGCATAAACATTTTGTCTCGTACGAAGGAGAGAGAAAGAAAGAGAGAGAGAGAGAGAGCTCGCCTCTCTCTCTCGTCGTCCTCGACTCGAAACGGATGTTATTCGGGGAATAAAAGTCAGGGACCGATCGTTACGATCGGACAAAGAAGGGTGATCGAAAATGAAATACGTGGAGGAGGCGAATTCGATACGAATTCAAAACTCTCGAGATTTTGAAAAATATTTTTACGATTGATTTACGCGTATCTCTTTTTATATACATTTTTTTGAGAGCAATTAATTGAATCGTATTCGAGGATCAAAATATAAAAGATTATTTTATGTGGGACGAAAGGATAATTTCGTGTGATAAGAATGGATCTGCCTCTTTTTAGCCTTTAAGATGATCCCTCATTCAAGTAATTGTTAAAACATACGAAGTATTGTTGCGTTACGTAACTCGATACTTTATTAGGTACGAAGAGAAGTATTACGAGAGGGGGATAATAAAAGGTATTGTATGAAAATGTATCGCATTATATGAAAATTACGTTATGAATTTTCGCCTGTACAGAATTACTTGTTGTCGAACGATCGATGGCAAATTAATGGTTAATGTGCCACGATTACGATAAATCGATACGAAATTACACTCTAAATCCGTGGTTTCCAACCTGGGAGGCGTCAAAACTTTTTAATAAAAAATTAAAAACGTTCGTATCATAATAAATAAATAAACTTCACATCGTAACGTGACAATACAAATTCAACGAAGTAACGTTTATTTTTATTTTTCTTACATCTTTATACATTTTAGAAATGGCAAAACCTTGTTGTTATTCTGTGTAATTGTAATTTTCAGTATTTTTTATAATAATATTATTATTATTTAAAACGTGTCTATATTGTTATATCAATTAAAAGATAGGAAAGCGTAGCAGCATAAAGATTGGAAGAACGCTGCTCTAAATAGAAAAATAATCGTTCCTTATAACGCACGATTAAAATCTTCCTCTTTCTATCTTACGAAAATTATTATTGCAATTTCCAAATTTCTTTTCCTTGAAAGACAAAAATCCATCGCATACATAATTTCAATCAACGAACTCTCGAATGAAACTCTCGATTTCGATACACAATTCTCGAATTCTAAAATTCTGATTTTTCGCGATTCGTTTTATCATATCGTCGAAAAGCCGGCCGGTTTTCTACGCCAAGCTTCCGGCACACCGATGTCGCCCCGGTTTTATCCCAGGTCGGGATAATACGAGCGGACGAGCCGGCCAAATTACGGCCACGGGACAAAATAGAAACCGAGCGAATCATCGTTTTGCTCGTTTTGAAATTTCACGGGCCACGCGTCGCCTCCGAATTTTCCAGTTCCGCTTTTAATTCCTCGGATCGAGGAGGAGGAATCGAGCTCGGCGCGACCGAAAATACGTTTCGACGAACGAAACGGAATCCGTAAAGCGAAATTTCGCGTTCGTTGATCTCTTTTGTTACCCCGCGATGGGGTAACAAAAAGGATATAAATCTTGGGCCCGAACACTTTAGATTTTTCTCAATGGATTGCTCCATTTTTTCCGTCTCGATTCGTGATTGAACGTTTATTTCGAATATTGAGAGGTGAAGGGTTTCTTTCGTTTTTTGATTGTGAGGAAAAAGTGAGGAAGAAAGAAGGAGAATTCATCGTCGAGTATTTTTAGTCACCTCCTCCTTAATATCGTTTCAAATCTAGAACCATTTTCGCGACAAGAAATCTCAGCGTATTCTTAAAAAAAAAAAAAAAAAAAAAATTATAAAGAATCAAAATCTAAAGTAAAAATTTAAAAAGTATAAATAAAATTGAAAAAGAGAAAGCAAACTTGTAAGATTAAAATTATCAAATTAAATCACCAACAAGAAAATTCTCCGTCCAACGATCGATCCACGCTCGAGGTTAAACCTCGACTGAACGAATTCGTTCGCGACCGAGCGTTCGTGAAACGTATAATAACACAATATGGGGAACGCATTAGCGTAAATTTCAAGAGCATCGAACGATATCTCGACATTTCGATAGACAGTCGACTCGTTCCCGCTCGCAGCTATTTTCGCGTTAGCCGACTTAGAAATAAATTACACCCGAACGACGAATATATCCCGCCGCGATCTGCGACTTGACAAAAATGTTTACGGACCACAAGTTGAAACGTCTGCCAGCAATATCTCGACGGCTTCGACATCTCTCGGCCAAATTTCTCAAGGTCGGATAAAAATTCTTCCGAGTTAGCTCGTGATTGTTGGGGTAGGATGTGCGATTTTTTTTTTTTTTCCGTTTTTCAAAATGAAATGTGAACGGTGTTATTTGCAGGATCGATCTTCCTTTGTGGATTAAAATAAAAATTCGTGAAAAATTATTAAACGTAGAAAATTTTTAATTTAAATAGAAGATTTATGATCGTTGTTGCGAGCATAATGAATCGAGAATGCAAATGATTATTATTAGTGAAATTACGTTTTTTATTTCTTTAGACTTTTTATTAAATTTTGTTCGATCGACGACGCGATAATTGGAGGAACAATATCAAACGAGGAAAGATTTATCATGGTTAAGAACGAATTAAAATCATTTATAAATTCTAATCATAAATTCGCGGAATGAAAATCTACTAGTAATGGAATACTATGCTATGAATTATAAACAGCGGTTCCTATGATAGTCTTGTACTACTGCAAATTTACCTATCCTCTCCTAGCTCCTCTATTCTTCCTCACAAAAATTACATTGTAATAAATATATACAATTAACGAAATTATCCAATATACATCTTGAAACAGATTTCTCAACTTTTGAATATCCTTTATAAAAAGAAAAAATTCCCAATTATCGTTAGATTTTCCAAAATTCTCCTTAAAATAACAAATTATCGATACTGTTGCTACTTCGATCCATTCCACTACCTTTTCCTTTCTGAAAAATTTCCTTCTGTTACGATCCCCCCCTTCAAATTCACGAATTTCCATTTTCGAGGTTTCGCACGTGTCCACGAATCTCCACGTTTCTTTACGATCGCCCCCCCTCCACGCAAGCGTTCGTGCGGCCCTATCCAGAATCTCTCCAGCTGGGTAGCTCTCCACTGGTTTATCGGACTTGTGTGGAGAGGCGTGTTTTTTCAAGCGTATTAGAATATATATTTGGAGGAATGTTTATGGACTCGAGGCTCGAACGTGAGATTTATCGTTGATTAAAAGGAGCCGTTTGTTCGTTTAGTTTAGGGAGCTCGTTTCGATGGAACGACGGGCAGGGTTGCTCGGCTTTTTAAAAATCGAGGATCGAGGAAAGGAGAGTGAGCCTTTCTTTCGATAATTCACGCTGTTACGAACGAGTTTCTGGCCACAATATCTGTAATAATACTTAATTAATAATTCCCTTTAAAACTCGCGAAAACTTTAACACTGTGAAATTTCTAACAAAGAATATAGAGGTTCCACATTTGTGAATTCTGTTGAATTTCAGAATTATAACAGTTATAATTCCGACACTCTGACACAGATCTTCGAGAATCCTAAATTTTGGGAATTGCAAAAATCTTTAGATCTAAATCAGGCAAAATTCCAAGGAAAGCTCTTAAGAACTCTTCACGCTTTTATTTTATATCTTTCAATTAAGAGTTTCACATTCTACGAAAGAGAAATCCACAAAACGGTATTGACTCGCAGCGAGCGAATCGCGTTTCTCGTTAATCGGCGTTAACAGTTTCATGCCTCGAATACGATCGTTCACCCACGACAATTAAGGAAAAAAACTTTTCATCTTTTTTTTTTCTCTCTCCCCTCGTTGGCGCGCGTTCTAATCTAATCGAGCCAAGGCCGGCAAACTCGCGGCAGAAATTCGCAAAAGGTTGCGCCGCGCACTGGCTATTTATCGGATCTTTCAACCGAAACGAATCGATCGGCCGCCTGGTGACCGATCGATTGTCGTTTAATCAGCGTTATAATTTACGAGCCCGCGGGGCCCTGATTTATTATCGGCCGTGTCCTCGCGTTTAATAATCGAAGAATCGAGCTTACGTATCGCGTAATTGCGACTAATACGTCTAATTAGCGCTCGAACGCCATAGATCAGGTTAATAACTGGCTTTGGTATTTGCACTGGCTCGTTTCGTTTCCGATTTAGATCGGATCCAATTTGGTATTATTTAGGGGTTCGATCGAGAGGGAAAAGATTCGATCGGTATTTATGAATTTTGAAACTGCGAATGTTCGATCGTTTCGATCCGATAGGCGAGTTTGTGAATTTTTATCAATTACGAGAGGAAAAGGAGAGTGAAGTTGAATTGTATCGTTCTATCGTTTTGATTTGATTTAGATCGGATCTAAATAGATTTTTAATTTTAGAGATTGGAAAATTTTATTTTATCAAATCGTTGAAGAAAATTAAGTTTGTACGGAAATGTGTATTGGACAGATGAAAATAGTTTTTTTTATTTTTTTTGGAACGAGAATTTTGTTGGTGCTTTAGCAATCAAGTGAAAGAAGAGAGGATTATTTAATTTAAAATAAACGAGTTTCGGGTAAATCAGTTTCCACTAATGGTCTAATTTTTAATCCTGATTATTTCCTATATTTATTCGCCTCGTATTTTGCCTTCATTTATTTCCTTGTACGTCTTATCTTCAACGTGTGAAAAACAACTACTTTATAATAATTTTGTTAAATATAAGATAACGTTTTATGTATATATATATATAAAATATAAAAGAAATATTTGGAACAATATTATTTTTAACATTGCTGCGAAGAAATAAATTCTTTGTGCGAATATCGGGGTGTTCTTTAAAACTATTCCATTAATTTTGTTTTTGTAATATTTTTCATGCGCGTATACAATGTAGGAGGGCACGCGCAAATTCGATTCTTATTCGAATTGGAAAATGGGAGAAAGGGTGTGACGATTATTATTTGCGCGTGATTTTAATTGGACGTGCAAATATTTGAATAACACAGATTCAACAACAAACGTTTGAAATTAAGTGGCACAACAACAGTTTTGCGAGGGGGACGAGCCAAGTTAAGTAATTGAAAAACAAAGATTAAAACGAAGAATTGCGTAAGAATTTATTTAACAATCTTGCGAGATAGCGAGAGAGCAGAAGAAGTCCAGAACAGACTGCAATCTGTTATTTGTAGATTTATTTTTATCGACGTGGAAAGGGAAAAGGAGAGTGTAGGTATCACACTCTTTCTGATATTTTGTTATTTGTTTGTACTTTTTATACCGCGCTTTCTCCTCTTCTATCGCGATAAAATCAGACGATTAAATTTGATAAAAGAAGCTTCTTGTCTCGAAGAAGAATCGAAGAAAGAAAAATAACATTAAAAAGAATTCTTATGTAATTTCATATATAAATCCTTTCCTCAAACGATGGAAATTTTTTCAGCGTTCCTACAACAATTTGTATTTATTACGTGTATCTATAAGATTTAAAAATTGAAAAAAATTAAATCTTCATTAAATAATATGAATATATGTTCCTCGAATATTACGATATTATGAATTACTAGAAACTAAAATATTATTGCAAACTTTCATGCCAAATTTGTTAACAAAAGGATAAAAAGCTTTGGAATGTTGACACACACGATAAAAAAATTATTTAATTCTGTCGATTCAATTTCATAACAATCTTACTAAGAAATGAAATTTATTATTAAGCTTCAATTAGTATAAAAACTTGTTCATCTATCACGAATCTAATGATCTTTCTCTCTCTCTCTCTCTCTTTCTCTATTAATATCGCCTTTCTTCGTTGAGAAGAAAGCTTGGCAGTCACTGGCCTGAAATTAGCGATTCATTTGTTGGGTTAATCACGCTTGATAAGACGGGTCAGATATTCTCGTTGTTTAATTAACATTGCCGTTTAAGAAACAAAATAAATTCTTAATAAACATTCGGTTCAAATCGATGTTGCATCGAGACAGAAAGAGAGAGATCTTAGTTTAAACTTTTACAAGATTAAACTTAGACTGATCGATTAGACCGATTTTAAATATACACATCTCATTCTACATATTTGACGTAGCATTGTTTGCAAAAATAAATATTCCCCTCCCCTTCTCCTTTCTTTTTTGCAATAAAATGCAATATCGTATAAAAGACGAACGAACGAATAAAATTTCATTTCGTTCTCCTCCTCCCCCCTGAGCAAAAAAAAAAAAAGAAATCGAAAAGTAAAATTACTATTATTATCCATCCTCGACAACTTGGTTTTTATTATCGCTAAAAACTAAAAAATAAATATTTTCATCTCATTGTGCTCTTTTCTCAATCAATTCCACCATTGGCTGATGAACAGAGAAGCGAGGCTTTCACATCGGGGAGCAAAGTTCGATTATTCGCCTCGGGGGCTATCTAACACCTTACGCGCTCTTACGTAAAAGGTAAAATCGAGTTAATGTAATTCATTCGGGCCGGCCAGGTTATAAATTGTAATGCGCGCGCTGTTATCTAAGGATGATTATGCAATTGCTAATATACGCGACATTGATCGGTCGACGGTGAAAAAGTGGTACTCGCTCGAGGAAATGCAAAAAAAAAGAGGAATAATAAAAACGACAGGCAAATATTTGCCACCCGTCAACGACTCCGCTCTTCGTGTTTACGAAGAAATTAGTAGAAGAAATAAGAGAAGCGTGTTTTAAACCGATGCTCTCCATTGGGGAGCGAGGAGATGAAAGAGAGATGAATCGGGATGAAATAAATTGTAATTGATCCAAGATGATCGAAGATCGAAGAAAAGAATAATTTATGTATCTGGGGCAATGAACGTCGAGAAGAATTGTTCGATGTTTGTCAATACAAAACATTAATGATTAATTACCGAATAATCGGGCGATGATTGCGCCAAGTCCAATAAAATTGAACGAAATTATCATTTATTTCGACAAGTTTGGCATCGTCGTGTGAGAGTAACGTCGAAACGAATTGATTGTCCTGGCTGAAAGTTCATCAGAGGCTCGTAAAAGGCTTTATCGTTCCTCTTCTCCAAGGATGAATCAGTTTTATATCGTACGATTTTTCATTTCGTTGCATCGGTTATTTTCTTACGTTCGTTCCTAATATTTCAATAATTTAATTTTTTAATTATTATCTCATTTCTTCTTTTTTCTCTTTCCTTCTTCTTATTGCACATTTAAAGTAATCGGCTGTTGGAGAAAGATTAATGGCATAGTTAATGTCGATCATATCTCGAAACTTGTTTATCTTTGCGCGTATAAAAAGAATATCGACGAGTCAAAATTTATCAAACTTCATCCCAATTAAATCCTCACGTGTTATAAATATACGTATTCCCCGTATTATCGAATATTCATGAAACTTTGTGGATTTTATCGATCACGTTAAATGTTACACTCAAGAATAAAATATAGGCAATAAAATAAGATTATTGCTAGATTTATATAACGGGACGTAGTTTCAAAAAACATTCCCAACCTTCGTGATTCCGTATATTATAAGGAATTAAAATAAAAATTTACATTTCTTTAGACTTCTACTTTAAAAAAAAAAAAAAGATAAAATTCTTCGATTCGTCGAACGAAAAGAGAATAATTATTTTCGAAAGACTCGTTTGATTTGCGAAAGAAGAAGAAGAAGAAATCGATTCACGACACTCGAAATCACGATAAACACTCTATTCCCTGTTCCTTCGCATCAAAGTCGGAATTCGACCGGTTCCAGGTGGCCGGTGATTCACCAAGAGCAAAGAGATTTCTATTCGCGACGCGACATGAAAGGTAGAAACGCGGGTTAATCCGAAGAGATCGTGCATGTGTAATTTCACCGTGGTACGCACGTGCGTACGTGTCATTCTCCTCCAGCCGCGTTTCCAACGCGTAAAGAGATCCTATTAATAGGTCGCATGCTCGATTGACAGAGCTCCCGCGTAATTTATATCCCGGCCTCTGACAGTTATTAGGAACCGGCCTGGAACCGCAATAAGGAAACCGATCGAGCCGATACCCGCCTCTCCATTTTCCACTCTATCCAACTCCTCTCCTCCCCCTTGTCCAAAATTTTTTCCCCTTCGAAAATATTTCCATTCCCTCTCTTTTATATCTTTGGAGAGAATGCAACTCCCTTCGAAGCTAATCTCTCGAAAAGGATATTTTCAAGAATAAATAATTTGATCGCGAAGCTTTCGTGAATTCAATATTTTTTCCCCTTCGAAAATATTTCCATTCCCTCCCCCTCTTTTACATCTTTGGAGAGAATGCAACTCCCTTGGAAGCTAATCTCTCGAAAAGGATATTTTCAAGAATAAATAATTTGATCGCGAAGCTTTCGTGAATTCAATATTTTTTCCCCTTCGAAAATATTTCCATTCCCTCCCCCTCTTTTACATCTTTGGAGAGAATGCAACTCCCTTGGAAGCTAATCTCTCGAAAAGGATATTTTCAAGAATAAATAATTTGATCGCGAAGCTTTCGGGAATTTATTATTTTTTCCAGTCTGTTGAACGCATGCTTTTCTCTTATCGTGTTCCAAAATTTTTTCCCCTTCGAAAATATTTCCATTCCTTCCCCCTCTTTTACATCTTTGGAGAGATAGGAAGAATGCAACTTTCTTCGATTTGAAAGTAATCTCTTTGAAAAGGATCAACATGGTACCTTTTCAAGAATAAATAATTTGATCGCGAAGCTTTCGAATTCAATATTTTTTCCACTCGATCGAATGTGTATGTCTTCTCCTTATTTTTTCCCTTCGAAAATGAGATTTTTTTCCTCCCTTTAGAGAGATGAGAAGATAGAAACTGCGTTGAAACTGATCTCTCGAAGAGGATATTCTAGGCGCGATCTTCGTGCCTTTTCAAGAATAAGATGATAAATAATTCGATTTATTATTTTTTTGTAAATTCAATATTGTTTTTTCCCGTGGAAAAATCGTTGGCAATTGTTTTGCAGAGCCCTCTTTGTGTTTTATAAATAATCTCGTGGAAAGAGAGGGTATCGTGACGTAACGATTTAGGAAACAAGTAGAAGATTCTATATTCTCGTGCTGACCTAACCAAATGTTCACTGCGCGCCTCTCAAAAGTAGCATTCACTCCCGTGCTTTCGTTTACAAGTTTCGTTTTCGCGTTTTACAGGCAGTTTCGAGTTTCGTACGTGACGAAAATCGCGCAACTTTGTTCCTCGCTCGTTTCCGGAAAATACAAAGGGGCGAAACAAATTCTTAACGAACTTCAGTCGAAGAGATACGGTTCCGTTTCTATAAATAATTTTATCCTAGGAAAATATTCAACGCGGTGTATCATATTTCAAAAACCGTAATATGATAAATTATCGATATTTATTTCCATTCAATTCATTCGCACAACACAAAAGCTGTATCGACACGAAGATTGAAAAAAATCGACGGGCAAATGAATATGCAAATGTGTCCCAATTTCGTCGAAATATTTCGTGAAAGTATTAACATTGAATCCGATAACACAATTGGTAGAAATTAAATGCACAAGGACGAGCAGATATCCGCGTGCATACGAAACAACAAAAAGAAGAAAAAAAGAATTCTCGTTCCAGCATGGATAATAGCGTGCTAGAATAAGAGGCCCGATCGGATTTGATCGATAACGATTGATAAATGATTCGCACCGATGCGTGTATCCCTTTTGACAAGCGATACGTGCAATATATCATTGCGCATGAATCGACCGCGTGTGGTCTAATCCCAGATTGGAATTCGAACGGATTGAAATTTGATTTGGATCGTCTGCCTTTTCGATTCACGTGCTAATCGAAAACTGATGGAAGATAAGTTTTCAACTTTTCAATTTTCACTCCTCCTTTTCTAAACCAGAATTTGGACGGAAGTTTAATCAGAGATAGAAAGATTTTCTCTATTATTTCCAATCAATATTTTCAATATCGATTTTCAATATTCAATATCCAGGATAACGAGAAGAGAGAGAGAGTTAATAAGAAGAAACGTACGACTTCTCGCCCCATCTTCGGTCGGAAAGAAAGGCTCGTGACATCGATCCGAGGCAAGATCCAGTTGGAATAATCCAGCAAGAGGACTCCCGGTTCCTCCCTGCAGCCTCTTACATTACTTGAAACAAGCATGGCACGTAGATCAGCATGCACGCGATCAAAGGTTGCGCTGCTCGAACAGCCGACTCGTGTCGTCGACGATATTAACGACCGTATGAATACGATTCAACCCGTACATGCGAGCAGCTCACGCGAACGAGCATTCCAAACCAACCGTCCACACCGTAAAGACACGCGTGTGAGAGGCCACAATCCTAACTCATAACGCATCGTCATAACCGAGAGGCTGGAAAAATCTCTGGGGGGGGAGGGGAACAAAAATCGAGGGGGTCCTCCGCCTTGACCCTTCGATTTTTTAATTCCTTTTCTCTCTCTCTCTTTTTTCTCGATCCTTTCGTCTTTCAAAATTGACGTCACTCCTTTCCGCGCGCGGCGAAACACGCAAGGTAACTAGAAGCAAGAAGCAAGATCGTAACCGAGAGATAGCGGACGGAAATAGAGGGTTGTCCACCTTGATATCTCGATCTCTTCCTTTTTCAAATTTCAAATTACTCTTCCACTTTGATTTTATCCATTTCTTTCAAATTTCTTCTCTAGGGAAAGAAGAGAAGAATACTATCTCCGAGTTGAGAAATCGACGCGAACATAAAATGTCACGAATTTAGAACGAAATTAGATGGCGGCTTCTAATAAGATTTCAAAATTCCTCGATATTTATATTTTCTCGTCCTCGTTCGTTGGCCGACTCGTATCTAACTCGGAATTATCAACGCGTCAACCGTGGCTTCTTTCGCAATTCTTGGTCTCATTACGCGATACCTTTTACGGAGGAAAGTTCTCGCCGCGCGTTCCTTTAAGAGAGCAACACTCTTTTCCCTTCCCCTTCTCCAAGCGGATCCTTGGATAACAGATTCACGAAGCGTATTTTTCTTATTCTTTTTCTTTTTTTCTTGAACAGCGTGGAGAAATTATTGCGCAGATATTGTTGGGCGAGAATTTAATTGAGCGAGAAGGAGTCTGCAAGGGAACTGCTGTTAGAGAGAACTTCTACTTCTCCCCTCCTTTTTGATCTTGGAATTAATTAATACAGTTATCGAAGAGTCAATTTGTTTAAGAGAAGCGGATAAAGACGGCTCGATCGATGAGAAAATCGGCGAGAAGAAATGGACGAAGGAAAATTTCTCGAAGAGACAGCCGGCACTATAATCGGAATTATGACTCACCGAAGTGGGCCGATACGAGACACCTTTTACACCTCTTGAGGTTTATAATTGGAAGCCGCAACCCCAACAACGAGCTTAGCCCCAATTTTCAAAACAATCAGAAGCGCTCGAAACGAGCTATATTTGAAACGCGATCGTTTCGAGCGCTATAATAAAAAGCGTGGGGGGAAAGGCGAACGGTTTCGATCGAACAATTGCTTATTAATTCCGGCGCATGGGCGGCCGTTTCGCGTGAGTCAATGTACACCACAATCAAGGTCCTTAGCAACGTCTAATTGCGAGACCAGCCAAGGAATCGAGCTAACGCTCCATCTCCCAAGTGGACGCGAATAATTACGTTGATTGCGAACTCGTGTTTACCCGGCCGAGATGTGGCAACTTTGGAACTCCAATCGCCGTTTTCCTTTCGACAACGATCGAGCGCATTAGAATTTCAACAAACTGAAACTCGCCTCGATCTACAATCGCAATGATCTCGTCGATATTTCTATTGTTCTCAGCCAGGAACATGAAAATACCGTTAAAATTATTTCCAAGTTAATTGATGAAAAGACTTGTTACTCCATTAACACGAGAATTGTATCTTTCGAATTGCTCTTACGAATTCGATAAGTAATTTTAAAAAGTTTGTCGTGCACGAGTAATAAACACGTTTTCCAACGATATTATAATCGAAGAATAGGAGAACATTGTTTCAACCGCGTTGAAACTAACGACGACCATTATTCGCCGAGAAGAAGATTATCGACGCTTATTCGCATCCTCGGAACATGGGCTATCTACGCGGGTAAATAAGGGAACGTGAACGAGTACGTAAAACTTCCCTTCTACTCGATTAAATTCCTTCTTCCGCGCCAATTTACGAATCGCGCCACAGGTATACAAAAGAAGAAGCGAGAAAATTCCAACACCTCGATTTAAATTCCTTACGCCTTCCTAGGCGCCTAAATTTACAGCCGAATACAGCTTGGATAGCTCTCTCTCTCTCTCTCTCTCTCTCTCTCTCTCTCTCTCTCTCTCTCTCTCTCTCTCTCTCTCACCACAGGTTTTCACAGATTCGCGTAATCGCGAGCACAAGTCTCTGTCACGCCGCGCGATTTCAATTTTCTCCACCACGTTGGAGGAACGTGTTAAGTATTCCCTAAGCGGACTAACGAGTTTCTTCTAGGCACCTTAGCAGGGAAACTATCCGTGGCGCCGCATTAACACGCGTTGAGCGATTCGCGATGGATTCACGGCCCACGCGTTTACCATGCGAGTAAGGGATTAGAGAGGAATTGTAAAGAGCGCGCGCGGGGGGGGGGAGGGGGGAGGGGAGGGGGGGAGGGGACGAACACATATGGGGAATTAAAATTTTCAACCGGTCGTGTATATCCCCCTCGTGGGGGAAATATTACTTAAAGGGAATGGAGTACTCGAATACTTGTGGATATTTTTGCAAGTTGAGAAGTTATCGATCGATCGATCTATTTGTGAAACGAATTTCGAGATAGAAGAATATTTGTAGTTTTCTTTTTTTTTTTTTTTTTTTTGCACCGATTTTTTCAGACGATTTTCAGAGAGAAAGGTAATTTTATCGCATCAGCGTTGATAAAAATATCGAGAAATCCGAGATCTCGTTAATTTAAATCGAAATTTTATTTCAAGTTTATCTTTTTATAAATATAAATCTCGAAAACGTGCAAATTTCTCTCGGATCCAATCATTCGTTTATTGTTGCTCCCATCCCCGTCGTTCTCTATTTTTAACAAAGTTTAACCAACTTAACGATAAATCAGCCAAAAACAAAACGCTGCTCTTCCAATTTCTTCTCCAAATCCAAAAATATTTTACTTTACTTTACGTAACACCTCAACATCTCTCGTTAAATTTCGACTGATTTTCCAAAACTATAAATTCAGCTAATCATCCCTTCTCGAAAGGATAGTTATCGTCGATTTAAGAACGCACGTTCGTAAAAATGCTGCGTATCTCAAGCAGATCGGCCGGTTTGGTTGGAGGTCGTCGCCGTGCAGTCTACCCGTGTAAATACCATCGTTCGGATATCTGGCACGATTTACTTCACTTTCCTTCCTTTCTTTTTCTTTTTCTCCCTCATCCACACGCGGAAACGAGTATTCGAGGACAGGTGTCGTTTGATCCACCGTGGTGGATCAGGAGGAGGATTATTCGACGAGATAAAAGTAAGTAGCGAAATTTTGTTCGTTTCTCGAACGTTCACTTTTCACGGAAACTTCTTGAAAAGAGAAAATATGAGGGAGAATTATTTGAATAATATTTTAAGAATAAGGGTTATGAGTTATCAGGTTCAATATGATTGACATTGTACTCCAGATTAATTCACCGTTTGTTAAGCAATTATTTTCGATCGAAGTAAATCTTCCTGATCCGATAATTATTAAAATTGATGCTGTAGAAATCGTTGGAAGAGTTTATTTCGTTTCTCACTGTAATTTAAACAAATTCAATCCTTCATCGTATCGGATAAAGCGTAGATATTAAATTCGTAAAAATAAAAGAAAATTCATCATTTATTGTTATCGTGAAGTTGCAATCTTGATTAATTTGTTAAAAGAAGAGAAAAGCAAGATGTACAGAGAAGAGTTAATTAAAAACAAAAACAAAATAATAATAATAAAAAAGAAACGAACAATTTCAAATTCTTCTAATTCGAATATTTAAAGCAACCAAAGATTGAATATTCAAAGGAGATTCCGAAGGAAATTAAAATTCAATCAACTTCAATGAGACGAGACATTTTTCTGCAGGAATCGAACGCGCGTAGAATCGATCGAACGAGTTTTTCTTCCACGCGATGGAAAATGAACACGCGATGGAAAAAAAAAAAAAAAAGGTGTCGAACGAGGTGATGCGTTTTGTTAAACACGCGATATCCGTATATGCTTGCCCACGCAGAAATACGAAACGTCGCGCACGCACTTCTTCTTTCGTCAACGACATCGTCCACTGGGAGACATTCGTTCTCTGTACAATATTGTCTTACTTTTTCCATTGAACCTTTTGGCGTGGCGTGACAACGAAGAAGATTCCTCTTCAATTTCGTCGAACTCATCGTGACGAATTATTTTCGATAGATAAACGAACGAGTTTAAAGTGAAAAATCAAGTAGGATCACGTTATAAACACGCAGGTTTGGAATTTTTTTCTTTTTTGTTTTTCTTATCGTTCGACTCTTTCCTCGAAAATTTTCTAACTGATGGAATTCGTTTAAAAATTTTTTTTTTTTTGTTCTTCAAAGAACAGTATTGGATGCAAACGGAGGAAACTAATTTGATAATCAAATCGTGATTACTCGATTTACTCGGAGAAAACAACGCGAAAACAAAGATTTCGCTGTTATGCAGCGAGGAAACCTATTTAAACGTTTCGTAATCGAGAGTTCCATTTAAATTAATTTTCAATCGGTTCGCCTCGTTTCCATATTATTATAATCAGAATTTCGAAATAGCTCGATAAGAAAATTCCGATATGAAATTTCAATCTATGTATACAGATATCTAATAAAATCCTCGTAAATAAAGCTACGTAAGTGCAATTTACCAGATACAAAATTTAGAATATTTTTTTTTATAAGTTAAAACATTTTAATAATCGTCACGATCAATATCTCCTATTAATCCTCTCCTATTAATGTTCAAAAAATAAAGATACGAAATAGAATTACGTCATCGCGCTAGAGAATATTCATTAAAAAAGAAACGTTAAAGAAACGTTGTGATCGATGCGAATATTAACGCAATTATTTCTAAGAAGAGTCATTTCAGATTCTCGGAATGGTCTGACGTTTTCAACCACGCCACCGATTCTCCCGAAAACTTATCAATTTATCGTAAAAGATCGGATTGCTCTTTTCTCACTAGGCGAGGTCCATCCGACACGCTGAGTATGCACGCGTGCTGTGTGTAGCGAGAAACGCTCGTACAACGTTGCACGTTCTTCGTGGATACACGCGCCGATATATGTGCAGCACGTTATGCGCGCGAAAGCTCTCGCAAAGATAATTCTGGAGCCGTGTCGCGGTGAAAAGGAAGATCGAGCAATCTTGTCACCACTTACGTGAATAATTATCTGGAGGCAGTGACGGTTCGTTTAACGATAAGAATTTTCGGTCGAGAATAATTCTCTAATCTCTTTTTGCGGGGATACCGTTCTATTTTCTGATAGATAAATAATAACCTGCGACGCCTCCTCTTTGTTACGTAACAATGCACGTAAGTGTAATATATTTTTATTTTTAAAGCTGGATCGAGAATTTGGTGGATGGAAATTAAAAGGGAGTTGTTAAATAAATTGTTTTAAGACGAGTTTTAAATTTTCCTTTTGATTTCAACGAAAAAGAGTCGTATGTCGTCCAAGTTATTTGTTATTTGCAAATATTGGATTTTAATCAAAATCAATAATCGATTGTAACGAGTTTAAATAAAAACATACACAATTTCATCGGAGAGACTATGTAAATGTATCTAACTTTGCAAGTAATCGTTTATCGACTCTAATACCAAACTCGAACATCTTTGGCTTCTGTGCACAGTGATTTAGTTAAAATTGTAATTGTCTAATCATCGATGCTACTTGTTTATCAGGTAGCATAAATCTTTGGTTATCGACTGTAATGAATGACTTGAAAATATTCATTCAGGGAATTGATATAATACGATGGCACGGCTATAAAGTGATTCGTGTAACAAGAACTTGGAATTTACTAGATTTAGTGACTAGATACACCTAACAAGGTTGTGATCATGAAAAACGTACTGCATGATATTATAAATTCTCAATTATGGATACGTAATGTTTATAATAAATACACGATGTAATAATCAAAGTTAAAAGAAATTCGATTCTTTACTTTTCTTTTTTTTTTTAAATTATTATTCTTACATTATTTCTTCCTATTCTAAATTTTACCTATATTTCTGCAGTCATTCAGACTACAATAATCGATAACATCAAATTGAATAAAAATTCTAAATTTAATACATCCTGAAAATTTTCAATTTTCCAATGTACATCCAATAACGAAACTTTCTACTCGAGCAAACTATTGTTCGTTGAATCTTAAATTTTATTTCTTATTCCATCGTCCAAAAAAAAAAAAAAAAAGAAAAGAAAGGAAAAGAAAGAGAGAAAAAGAAAAAGAAATAAAATCATTGAGTGCGCCCTCCCGCGTGTAGTATTCCTATCCCTGGCCAATTTTACATTACCCTTACGTCACATCACGCGAACACGTGCTTTCTTTAAATAAATCCAGAGCGACGAATATGCAAATACATGAGTCGACGAGTCAACGCTCGGCTTTCAGATCGTAGCGGAAAGATATCACGTCAGAGAACCGCTATCTGTAGTCATTAAACTCTTATCTGACGAATTAAAAGCAAGATACATCGAAGGATCAATAGCGATCGAACGAGAAAAAAATGAAGAATATAGGACGAGGAAAATCTTTACGGATCCTATCTCTGTTGCGAGTGTTATTACGGATATTTATGAAAGCGTGGATTACACGATTAAAATTTTTACGTATATTATATTTGATAGAAATTAGAGTAACGTACAATTATGATAAAAATAACTAGACGTTTCATATCGATAAAGATCAATGTTAATTTCACTTAAAGTATATGTTTGATAACTTAATAAATTCAGAGAGCAAAGAATTAAAAATTTTTGAAAATCATATCGATTCTTTTAAATTATAGCAATTTTTTTATATTCCTCGATCATTATATTTCCCTCGAATTAAATGCAACATTAGTACGCAAGGAAAGGAAAAGTTGTACAAGTATTCGTCGATTGAAATATTTATTTTCTTCAATTTAACGATCTGTTCTTTCCAATCATGGTTTTCTTTTTTTTTTAAACTATACTTCACAGAGAGAAACGTCAGCAAGTAACAAAGGTATGTATTTCCTTCGTTTTAAAATTATCTCTGTAAAAAATTTCTTTCCATTCTTTCTTTATTTATTCGAAGCGTGTTCGATACACACACAAAAGATACCATCATCATCCAGATGAAACTGTTCGATTATCAGCGTTGTAATGATGTAGTCATCTGGCGATGGAGGTAGGAAACGACACGCTATACATCGTAAATATTCAAACATCCATGCTGTTATCTCGCCGATTTATCACTACGATTGTGAGTTCGCCTATTCCATGATTTCCGTGACGTCAAGTCAAGTGTAAGAGCTCTCTTTATCTGTCGTCTAACTTTTTCTTTTCTTTTTTTACTTTACCTTCCTGAAGAAAAATCCTGATTCTTCGCGAGTATAGTATATAATAGCGGAATTATAGAAAAATTAGAGGAAATAAAAAATTTTTAATTTTCGATTTCATATTAATGAAATTGAAATTTATGTACGCTCTTTCAATAGCAAAACTGATGATTCATCGGTGTTGATCGAGTAAAGATATCAAGTATTAAAAGTGTACAAATTAATTGTAATACTTTTATAAAGCATCCTTTCGTTATCTGCACACATTGCAATATAAACTTCATACATACTTTTCACTCTGAATACAATTACAACTTTTAATACTCTACAAAAATCTAAAATTCTATACAATCCAAACCACGATGAAGATCTAAACCTCTAACTAACATTTTCTTACGTATTTTTCGTGATCAAAGTCTATCGTAAAGAATCGATAAACCATCATCAAAAAAAAAGAAACCGCTTCGTTCCACCGCTTTTATCGAATTAACACGATCTTCTTAACGGATCTTCTTATTCGTCCCAAGGGACGACAATTTCACGCAAGATGCAAGAGGAGAAGAGGAGGAGGCGCAATTTCCACGGCGTTTCGCATTAATTTCCGTTTCAATTAACCGAGATACCGATCGCACGGGTGTAAATTACGATTCTCCGTTATCGTTCGCGATCGAAAATCAGCGGCATTCCAGGCGAGGAGGAAAATGACGGAGAAGCTTTGAGAAGAGGAGGGAAAGGGATGACGCGGACAAATGGACGGAGGGGGGAGGAACGAGAAGGTCCGCGAAATAATCTACGGTCGAGCGCAATTAGCCACCTCGTTAATGATCGAGCAAGAGATAACTGGAAATTAGCGTTATGCGGATCTGGATTAGGATTGGCAGGGTTGAAGGTTGAACGTTATGAATATTATGGAGCGTAATTAGGGGATGAAGTCGTTGCTGGATCGCGTGTCTTGTTTATTTAAAATTGTGCGTGTGATGAAAAGAAAGGAACGAGTGAGTGGAATTTAGTATCGGCTCCTTTGGATATTTGGTAAAAGAAAGTACTAACGAATCGAGAAATCAGCATTTTCAAAGTTCCATGCGTTGCTTTATTTAGAGAAATGGGTTTTGGTTCAGGGAATTAATAGGTGCTCGCTAAGTGAAGGAAAGTAAGAAAGTAAGAAGGAAAGTATTAACACAAGAATGAAAATAAAATCCGGTCTATCGAAACAACGATTAATATTCTTTTCTACGAAATTATATGTGCCCCTCTCGGGACACTCCAATTACACAAAACTTGAACACCCTCGATCGCTCGTTCTCGAAAAAAAACGAATCTCTCGAATCAAATCCCAAATTGTTCGACCGATTAGGGAAAGAAAAACAAAAATATCTTCTTCCCACGCAGAGGAATCCTTCCTCGAATCATCCTCCTCGACCGAAATGGAGGAGGAAACGAATAAAACAACACTCCTGAAAATCTGTTTTTAATTCGAGGGAGATCCCTCGACCGGTGATTTTTCATTTCGTCCTCCTCAAGGAATGCTGACCACGATTCGTCGAAGCATCATCAGGCGTGTAAGAGTGTCGAGCAACGCGAGTAGTGGCTCTCTAGGCGCAGGTTGGGTAGGAATATGAGCGCGCGCACTGGCCGAGTGTGCGAATAAAGGTTGGTGCAACGAAGGAGAGGATACGGGCGTGCACGTGTGGGTGTTGGTGTAGGTGTGGGTGCTTTGGAGCAGCGGCCTTACAAGGACGTCTGGACGTTCCTAGCTTTCCCTGAGAGAGCCGTGTTGCACACCTTGGGACGTTAAACGGCGTTAACGGATCTTTCGCAACACGCGGCGGCGAAGACGCCACGAATTACGGGCTCGAACCGTTTCGTGATCGAAAATCGATAATCGCCGGCCAACCGACCGTGTATCCAATTTGTCAATCGTGTGCCGGCGACCTCTCTTGTCACGCAGCTCCTCGCTCACGAATAGATAACGCGCTCTAATGATTTATGACGTGGCGAGGTTGGGCGATAAAGAAATTGGCGCGAAATTGAAATTTTGTGTCTCGTAAGGATTCAGAACTCGGACGAGGAGGGGAGTTATTATTATATTGTTGGAATTTAAATGGATTTGATCGATAAATTTACAGGAGGATGAACACGAGCGATTATATTTACTGAAAGATAGAATTTTAATGAATCGAAATCGAAGGAAATATAAAATCGCTATCTTTCAGACCCTTCTTCTCCAAGAATATATATATGAACGGAATGTTACTTTAATAAATTAAACTCCTTAACAATCTAAGAAAGATTAATCGCCAGGCGTCGTAAACGACGTTACATTCATCAATCGTTCCCTCGGAAAACGAAGATCGAATCCCATCGAACCGCAATAAAATCGAACATTAAACTCTCCTTTAACATCGTTCCGCATCGAAAGAAAGATAAAAATGGTCCTATATTAAATCCTGCTAAATCCTCTCAGCATTAAAATACTCATACTATTTAAAATACTTAATTATTTACCACGTATACGTTATTCCAACGAAACAAAGGAGACAAAATGAATGCTTACCTTCCAAGCTCTCCTCCCCCAAAGTGCGTATTCCTCCAACGGTGGTGGACGACACGTTCTCGACTCGCGCCCCCAGCAAACTATCCAAAACCAGCTCGGCGACCGATCGCCCGTCCACGCTCTTCTTCCTCGCCCCCTCCTCCTCTTTCGTCGCGCGCACACCGGCCCATAACACAACCAGCAAAAATACGATCAACAGGACGACGCTGATCACAGCGGTGACGACGGAGGCGCGACTCGAGATCCGCGACATGTCTGCGCGCCCCCCCCTTCCACGCTATTTCTACGCTCGCCTTTCTTTATTATGCTCGCCTGTCCCTCGCCTCCCCCTCTTCCAACCTGAGGAAAGAACGCGTCCTTTTTCTTCTTCTTCTTCTTCTTCTTCTCTTTTTCGGAAAAGGGAGACAGAAGAGGAGAGACAGATCCCGGCCGAGGTCAGTCGATCATTTTCGTGGCTTCGAGGAGAGGAGGATTATCGCACCATTCGGGTGATTCGCCACTCCTGAACCACCCCTCGAGCGCCCATAGAGAGACCTCCTCCTCCTTCAAGCGGACGGATCCTGTTTCCTCCTCTCGCGAAACGAGCCGGCTAAATGCAACCGGGATCCAACCGCGGTACGCCCATTAAGAAGCGAGACGATTCGACGTGCGCCTATCCACCAGAGGTGTCGTTACCTCTGCGCGAGCCACGATTACGCTGTGCTTGCTGCGGCTGGACTTTCGCGTTCGGTTAAGAGACGGGCATGGCACGAGGAGGCGAGGGGGTTGTGGATTTTTGGTCGTCACCTCGCCGCTTCTTCTCCTCTCATTCCGGCCTGAAAATGAAAAGAGATGGATTAGTGACAGAGTTGATGATTTTGTCGTCTGATTGATTTTTATCATTGATCGAGGTTAAACGTGGGGGAAGTAGAATTTTCGAATAATTTTTTCGGTTAATATCAAATTGCACGATTCTCTTTTGATTGGAAAGAATTTTATTTGGAAGAAAAGTTGTGTTGAATTTCTTTTCGTTTGAGGGAAGAGGTTAAAGGAAAGCAAGGCTCTCTTGAGAAGGTCTACGTTTGATAAGTAGAAAAGTGAAAGTGAGATAACGGGTGTTGTCGGCTAAGATAACCGCGCATAGATAATTGAATATCGCTACCCTAATTATAAAACCTGTTAACTCATCAAAATTTCAAATAAACGTTAATAATACAACGTCTTTTTTTTTTTTTCTTTTTCCTCTTTAATTTACGTACAACGACAAAATCAAATTCTTCTTCTTTCATACTTTTTAAGTATGCTTTGCCGTTTCAATAAATTACACGATACGATTCGATTCGTAAGATATATATTCGTGATCCTGCCTATGAATCTTTTATCAATCTTTAAAAATCTCTTATACAAATGCATCCAACTACAGACGCGAATTCCACGAATTCCATCCGTCCAGCCGAGACTGATCCAACGGCAGAAAAGTAACAACAACAACAACAACAAGGAAAAAAAGCAAAGAAAATTATAACTTAAATTGGTCGTTAAAAACGACCATTAATCAATTAAAAACTCCACACATAACTCACCAAGCAATATTCATCCAACGACAGATATTCCACACACGATTCACAAGCTCGCGCAAATAATAATAAGCATGCACAAGTCGAATCGTGGCGGTTGGAAAAGTAACAACGGGGAGGAGGGAGAAAAGAGGGGGGAAAAGGAAGAGAAGGAAAGAAGAAAAAGGAAAAGAATCGAGAAAACAAAGGAAACGGCACGAGGGAAAACATTTAGACACGGTCAGAGACGGGAGAGAATGATTTCCACGATGAGGTCACCGGCACGGGAGATGATTTCTCCCGTGTCGAGCAATTTAACCGTGCGAATCGCCGTGAAACCGATTCGTGTCGCGTTAAACATTTACGACGCGGTGCGTCGTTCTCTTATCGCGCGACACGGAGACCACCGCGCAAATAAATTTCCGATCGTATCTTCGAGAAAGGAAGGGAGGAAGCGAGGAGAAGGATTAATCGACGCGTCCCTGATTGGATCGAGCAGCCGCGTTAATTCGGAAATAATTGACTTAAGCCACGCGTGATTGAGCTGAAAATCATCCAACCACTTCGAGGAGGTGGATTCATGGAGGTGGAAGGATATTTTTTCTTCTTCTTCTTCTTCCCCTCCTTCTTTCCGCGTCCGGTTAAACGCGAATGAACGAGAAATTATGATGAGAAATTATTTATGGAAAGATTGAAAAGAAAACTGTGAAAGAGAAATCTTTGCGAAAATTGATAAAAAATTTAAATGAGAATTAAATAAGTGTTGGTCAACTAGAGAATTTGATAATTCGAAGAACTTTCTGAAAGTTATATTATAAAAAATTATAAAAAAAAAAAAAAGAAGAAAAATCAAGAAACTAGAGAAACTCAAAGATCGGAAAATCTCAAGTCGAAGAATTCAAAAAAAAAAAAAAAATAGATGGCTTCTTTATGGATTTTTTTTAACCGTAACAAATCTCTCTTCTAAACTTTCGTCGACGATCAGTGCAAGACGGTTTCCCAGTGCAAGAGATATTCCCTCCTCTCATCGTGGATGATTTCTCGACGATTCCTTTTTTTCTTTTTCTTCACATTCTCTTCTCGATCTCCGTGGCTGGGTGTCGTAAATTAGAGCTCGAGGGCTGCCACGTCTGGGACCACACCGCGGGCCGCGATTCAATGTGAACGATCCCGTTTGAAAGTGAGAAACAATCTTAACTGTTATTTTTATCGAATACTTTTTCTCATGGTTTCCAACTTCAAAGAGGGGGCTCGAGTTTTTGAATTTTTGTCGTGTGTAAATTCGAACGTGAAACTTATGGGAACAGTATGTCGAGCATGTTCGGCCTCGTCTCGGAGCCTTAATGATTCCGTTCGCTCGATATGGTCGGATTATATGCTGTAATTTAGAGAATGAATCACCGAAAGCGTTTTTAACGCGATCGACCAAGGAAGCATTTTGAATGAGAATATGGTTTCGATGATGATAGACTTGATCGCCGAATAAGCCTTGTCTATGATATACGATGTATTTAACATTCATTCGAATATATCGTTTGGACCTGTGAGTTTATCCTTTCGTCTTAAATTTTCTTGGGGATATTTCAAAACTGTTCGAAAAAAAGTTTCTCGATGAATGAAAATTTCGAGATAAAATTAAACTTCGATTCGGAAAAATTCTTTCGAGAATTGGAATAAAAAATTGTTCAGATTTAAAGATCGACGAAAGAAATATTTTTGCGATGCAAAATCTGTTTCTACACGTACGTATCGTATATTAGTTTATATTAGCATTGTTGTTGGTATTGAAAGATCGACCACAATTTAATTTGGTCTCTTGACCAAGAGAACAGAGACGGAAATCGGTAATTAGACCACGTCAGACGGTATGTATAAATAGCGCTCAACGATTTCTTTCAACCGTTTCATCGAACGCTTCTTCGAATCTTACGTTCAGTTCTCTTTAATTGCAAAATAACCCGTCTTTCTATCTACGAAAAACTTTTTCCCTATCGATTATCGACCAATTTTTTTGATTCGATCAAATGAACGAATTTAAAATTTCAAGATAGATTAATTGAATTTTGAAAATAAACAGACTCAAAAAAAAAAAAAACACTCAGTTTATATATAATTAGAAAACGATATCTCTCGTTAATATGCCACATGTTGGCGGTACCTTGAAATATATCAAAAACACAAGAATGGAATTTCGAATGGAAGTTAATTCCCCACGCATCTATTGCGCACAACGAGCATTAATAAATGCTCTCTCGAAGATTCATTAGCATTTATCAGGCAAAGAAAACACCATCGATCAAGGATCGAATAGTGGATTATTCAGAGAACGCAGTTAGCCGTGGCCAGACCTAACAATCGCCAACTTAAAAATCTCAAGGATTTTTTCCTTCTTTTCGAGAACCCACACCAGTTCCACGAAATTTTTAAAGAAAAAAATTTCCTGTCAACAACTATTATAATATCAGCTATATCCGATATTTATTTGTATATCGCATCGATTATCGATATACCTCCATTGTCCGTATTTCTATTTTTATCGAACAAATGTCTCTTTTTCCATCGAACGAGTACGATTTTAAAAATCAATTTTTAAACAGAAACACACACATTTCATTGTTTGCAAAGAGATTTATTTCATCGATTAGTTTGCTGAAATTGATAATAACTTTTATCGAGATAGATATTTGTCGATCAATTTAAATATCAACAAGATCGTATTTTCATTCCACCGTTAATTAAACCTCTTCCCTTTCGCTTCGATTCACGTCGGCAAGGAAATCCGTTTTAAATGAAGTTTCACCCGCGACAAAAATAACGTAATCTCCTCGAACGACGGTATCTTTGAGGGTTAACGAACGTCGGTGAACATTTGCAAACATTTCGCGCGGCATTGGATATACCCGACTTAACGAACCTACGAGCCGTAGACCACAGAGAGTCCTCTTTGCCGTCGTTGGTAGAAAATCAAAGAGTCTAACAACTCTTTCAGAATAAAAGCAACGAAAAGCGCGTGCATGTAACGTATACTTCTCCGATCCGCGTGCAACATAATGGTCGGTTGTATTGCTCGGTTCAAAAATTTTCCATCCTGCATTTCAAACGTTTCTTTGAATAAATAAATAATGGAATAATTTTTCGGACGTTGGACAACAAGTTCGTTTCCAATTTTA
This sequence comes from Apis florea, assembly GCF_048593485.1. Lineage (NCBI taxonomy): Eukaryota > Metazoa > Arthropoda > Insecta > Hymenoptera > Apidae > Apis > Apis florea. Next base: position 6,090,509 of record NW_028256416.1, on the reverse strand, counting down.
TATTTCAAAGTAATTTGAATATTTATCGTATATATGATTTGAGGTTCGTTCACGTTTGCTAATCTTTAAAAATTGAAGTTGAAAATAAAAATATTAGAAAGGAAAGGATAAAACTTTCGAAAATATTTATCGTCGAAAGTAATTCCACAAAATGGTTAATGCTGTGAAAATAACATTCTCATCGCAATGATTAATCGCAAGAAATATTATTTCGATTCGCAACGAATTATTATTTATTTTAGCCGCATACTTTATCTTGAATTTCTTCTTTTTTTTAACTTTTACAAAATTATATACTAATAATCGATATACTATCTTCGTCTCGAATATCCAAAAAAAAAAAAAAGACGACGCTTAATTTTTCTCTCTCCTACGACGATTAATAATAAAATAATTAATTCTTACGTAAAGTCTTATTCAATTTTCATTCGAAAAATTTCGATAAAATCCTTGACAATTTTACCTTCCCTTTTTCATTCGAATTAACCAAGCTTCTCCCCTCCAACAATCACGCAATTACGATATTAAAATCTCTCTCTCTCTCTCTTTTTAAAACAATCTTCGATAAGACGAAATCTTCACAAAGCCCAAACAACTCGTTATCTCGAGATCCAGAAATTAACGTCCCTCGGCATATCTCGCGAAACGAGAAACGAAAACGGTCGACAGGATATTTTTCGAGCATGCTTCACCGCGATCCAGTATCGCGCAATATAACACACGGTTGTGAACGCATACCTCGGATAATGAAAGCTTGGAGAGGAGCGTTCACAGAGAGGAAAGTCTGCGGCCGCGACGACGTCGTCGCCGAGTGAAATATAAAAGCGACGTCCCGGCTGCTGACCTCGCCAGTCACTTAAGGTCTGGGTCAAACTATTCTCGTCGCGTACCTTTCCTAGCCCGATTCATCGATCGATCGATCGATCGATCCTTGTCTGCGAATTTCTGGCCAACGCGTAAGTAATTTCTTCGATCGAACTCACTTGCAACACTCGAAACACGTAATATTTGATTCTTCTTCGTCTGTGCGTGTATATTATGTGTGATGTTTGATTTGATGCAGAGTTGGAGTTGTGAGAAGATTTCGAAGCGATTGAAAAATTCTTAGTCGAGAATAAATTCCAGTTAAGAATATCGAAAATTAAAAAGTAGACAGAGAGTTGACAAAGAATTTTCGAGATTTGTGTGCGCGGAAAAAATGTTTCGAGAATTGGGGATAATCTATGAAATGGATAATACGAAAGTGAAGAATCGTGATACATTTATATATCGACAATCTTCGATATAAATACGCGGTTTAATAATGATCGTGCGCCGATTAAGTCACAGATTATAAATCGAAATGGTCGATTGAATATTAATGGAGATGAGATACGCCATGCAACTAATAACACATTCTATAAACGATTACAATTGGCGGCGGCGGGTACCAATATAGGTTGTATAAAAGGAGAAACGAAGTTCGTTATGCGGAACTTTGCGGAATAAATTTCTCAAGTGCAACGGACGCCGAGACAATCTTGGCGCAAATTGCCCAGAAGCATCATGAGCGTATAAATGATTGACAGAGAATAACCTGGGGAGTCTGTATCCTCGTAAAATCTTCGCTAACATTTCTCTATGTAAATTGCCACCTAGAATGGTATTATACAGCGTCGAATACGATCGTACTGCCGAGAGATAAAGTTTATTGGCCTCGTAAATACTGCTCATTTTCATATCTCGTCGCAATCTATGGCAATAACCACGCGGGGAGGAAAGTTATCCAGTTTTTCTCGCGATTAAATTACACAGGGAATTTAACAAGTCTCTTTTCTAATTCAATAAATTATCGTTGGAAGATTCTATTCGAAAGAGAATCGTCTATTGCGTATCGATGATCCATCGATCGAGGCTACGAAATAATACTAATTTTCTTCCCCACCGTTAAACGCTTGATCTAATAATAATCCAACGGTTTAAACCGATTCACGACCCTGTACACCCCATTTCTAAATGGGGCATAGGAGAATCGTTTAGGCAAATTCGAGCGTGCGCGTCGTAAATACTCGGCGGCGCTCCCGGCACGTGCACAGAGAGAGGAGGTTAAATCTTGTGTTCCCCGCGGTCCGCTCGCGCTTTAATATCACTCGAAGCATCGTGAACGAAGCGGGCGTTCATTAAATTTCAATTCGCATTCCGTCACCGCGAATAAAATTCGAACGTGCCGCGAACGTCTCGCCATCTATCGCGATGCGCCCGTAAACAAACCGAGGCATCTACGAGGAGCGAGGGGAAATTTCGAGGAAACGAGCCGAGGATTTCACGAGACGATTTCTTTCGTCGGAATTATTTCGAGATGGGAAAAGAAAAAATGGAAGGTTCGACGATGATGGGAATTACTTTCGTTTGATTATTCGATAATATTTTCAATGAGAAGAGGATTGTTTGAGAGCACGATTTTTTTACACACTTTTTTATAATACCGATTAAATTGAATAATTAAAAAAGAATTGGAACGATTACGAAATTGTTTCTAAAGCCATTCAATAAACGGTTATTAATCTGTATCTATTTCTCTCGACGCGAGAAAAGGAAGATAAGCAACAACATTTCGAGTGTATCGCGCATCGTACGACACTAGCGAAAAACTTTAAAAATAACAGCGGTCTGGATCTCAATATAAATGTTCTTTTTGATATCGTCTCTCCTTATCGTGCGTTGACCCTGACGCCGGATTAAATTGTCACTAAGATTTGCAAACTCCGTTTTCGATTTCAATTTTTTAATTGAAAAATGTTTGTTTCTGCTCCTCGAGGAATATCCAGAGAGTCGCCTCCCAATAAAATATTCATCGATGGATGTATCGAAAAGGGTTGGCTCTCTGAAAATTTATTACGCCAAACTTTTATCCACGAATGCAAACGCTGTAAAGCCCCCGAAAGCTGTATTCTCTCGACAATGTTTTACTTGTAATTCAAATTTTCTCATTTTAAATATGTACGATCACAAATAATAAAGGAATCGAAAATTCGTCTGGAACGGGAGGAGGAGAGACAAGAATACGAGGGAATGGAGTGGTCGGTAGGCGATATTAACGAATTCAGAACGGACACGTTCGGATGTTAGATCGGCGGCGTAGTGTCACGTTACTTCGCAATGCTTCGGAATGCAAAATCGCGGCGACGAACGAGCTAGTCTCGTTGCTTACGAAGGCCTCTCTCGTCGCTTAAATGTCGAAACACCGAGATCCCGGCCTAAGGAACTGGAGAACCGACACACGGTGCACGGACTCGAATTCGCACTCCGTTGCGTTTTCGCCCATTATACGTGATCTTCCTTTTTCCTTTGCATTTTGTAATATAATATTCGCCTATACGCGTATAAAGGTGATTTGATTTAAATTTCTTTTGTGAAGAATCATGGGTCGTTAATTTTTTCTTTCTCTCTTTTTTTTTTTTTTTTACCCAAATTTTCACCCATTTTTCTCCGATTTTTTGGTTAATTTTTACAAATAGATTTGGCACGACGCTAAGGCTCGATCGAGTGTCCTTTCGCGAACGAGAAGATATCAATTTATATATTTCGTGATCGTTGAAGAACAATCTTTTATACCGTTTCTTTAACTCTTCGTTTTAACTGATATTTTTGAAAATCGATAACAATATTCTGCTGTTCAAAATTTAGATAGATTAGATAGGTAGATCCAAAATTTTCATCTGTCGTAAAATTTTATAAAATTATTGAACGAGTATCAATTTTCAACGAATTGTACGAAAAATATCGAGTAAGTTCTATCCTCAAAAATACCCATAACTCCCCCCATTAATTAATTCCGTGACAAAATGAAATATTTATATCACAGTAGACATCCCGCCTCTTAATTAACCAACGGAATATACGATCTCATTTGTTTGCCCCAAATAAACAGGAATCGCGCAAAGCAAGCAATTTAGGGGATAATTTCGTGATTTACGATTCGAAGTGAAGTATATTCGAAGTGAAAATAAATCAAAGAATTGTAATAACATCGGATGAATTGAAAGGAAAACAGTCACGGGGTGTCCGGTGTATAGAATAAGAAAAGCTGATTTTAGAATATATCTTATCCGGAATTTATTTACAAAAATTTTCATTGCACTTCCTATATTTGTTCATTCGATACGAATAACAAGTAAGAAAGATAATGATCGGATATAACGTTCCATCGATCGATGATCGCAAGGAAAGACTCGTTGTCCTTCGTTTTTAGAAAAAAATTTTTGATTCATGGATACATTCGACGTGGAAGAAATTGCGGGAAAATTGAGTTGAGCATATTATTGGTATTTACTGATATCTATAAATATTCTTATCGGATAGAAGAATTGACTTCTTATGGAAATTTATTTTTACATCATCATCAAACATTAACAATAATTTTTTTTTTTTAATTAAATTCGTTTGTGGAATTCGATTTTGTAAATTTATTTTATTTGTTTGGAAAAATTTCTTCGATAGATATAATTCATACGAGTCGAGATACATCTAATAATGTTAATAATTAGAAGTTTTTAAGATAATATTAGTCAATAAATTAAATTGCTCTATCACGATAACTTTTTTGTTCCATCAACTTTATCGATAATCGTTATCAAAAAGTTTCATTTTTAGCGTGAAGAAGAGAATCAAAATGGATAAAAAGGGAGGAAAGAGAAATTTATTTCAAGATCGATAAATGAAGATCGATAAATTCGTTTCAAAGAGATCGAAAGGAGTTACTTTCAAGACGAGAAACATTCAGTGATATCTTGTTTAAGGGAAGAAAGAAAAAAAGAAGTGGAATGTGACAAAATGAAACATGTGATTTCGAGAACGCGCCTGTCAACTTCCGCCTGCTATTATCGATTTTTAATTAAGTTCGGAGCTCGATTACAAGAAGCCGCGAAGCTCGTTTAACCTTTATTTACGGCCTTCGATGTTAATGCATGAGAATGCAACTAATTTACAAGCAAAATCACCGAAATGAAAAGAAAAGATGAAAGAGGAATAGTGATCTTTTTCGAAACCTGTTCGTAAAACGAATGGATCAACCGTGATTTTTATCTTGTTTAAAAAATCGCTTTCAACTTTTTAAAAAAAAAAATCTTTTATTTTTTAATTACAAAGAAGAATGATAAAAAAAACCGTACGAAATGAAGAGTTTTGTGCAGAATAGAAAGAAAATAAAAATTCAATTTTGTTATTATATTTTTATTTATATAATATTCTATTTGATTTTCTTTAGTGATATCACGTTTGTTAAAAAAAAAAAAAATTGATTTCAAAGAAAATCGTTCTAATGAGCTGGCAAAAAATTGTTTTTGTTTGTACTGTTCATATAATCATATATTCAAATAATTTCTTTCTTTACTATATAATTTTTATGCAATTATGATATTATTCGAAAAGATATTTCAATACTATTTTTATATGTATTTTTATATGTATATATATATATTCTTTTCATAATTTCTTCTATCTCATTTATAAATTAAAAGTTATTATCTAAAAATTAATTTTATATGCAAAGTATCCTTAAAAGTAATACATGATGTAAGTAAATTAAACCAAATGCAACTAAACTTAATCGAACTTTTGTTTCACGATTTCTGAAAAAATTAAGAATTTGTGTGATTTGATAATATTGATGCAACCTTGATGCAATTTTATATCATTATTTTTTAAAAAATCAATGTTATATCATTCCGCCTCGCATAACCTTTCCTTAAAGTTCGTGCAAACTGTGATATTCGACGATATGATAAAATTATTTCCCTTATTAGCAAAAGTTAATATTACCATAGAATAATCTTATCTGTTTCAAGCTATTTTACAAGTAATTTATTTGGATTCTCATAAATAATATATGAAGATAACGTACCTCTTAATTCTACTAAAATCATCGAGTCTCAAATATCTCAATCTTTCAAAAAAATTGTAACAAAAATAGTGCAATTAGCGAAATTAATAATTATAATGACTGAGCTACTTTTTTCCCTAATAGATATAAATTTAATTTATAATAGAAAAGAAATAAATTAGATCAGATTAACATCTATTTTTTCCTATTGATAATATTATGAATAGTTTATATATAACAAAATTATGAATGTTTTAATATTTTAAAGAATTAATCAGTTAATGTTTATTTCTTAATAAAGATAAATTGCAAAATAAATATTGCAAAATATGTTAGGTTCTGTTAAATTTCTTATTATATGAAAAATATAATAATGTATTTAAATAAAGAAAAATAATTATTTAATTGATAAAAATAATGTCATTTCATTTCTTTTTGTAATATTTATTAAAATTATTAGATATAAAAATCGCGAATAATATTTGACAATATATATTTCAAAATTATTTGCAAAAATATGAATTAAATTTGGATGGAATAAAATAAAATAAATAAAAAATAAATAGAAGATAAATCAAATAAAATTATCATTATATAATACTTGATCCTATTTCGATTTTTAATTGAACTTTTAAGAAAAATCGCATGAATTAAAAATTTTTCTATTTATTTGCAAAATTTTGATAAACGATAAATAGTTATTTGCACCTTGCGTTTCATATCATCATTATTTACCTTTCTTTTAAATCGTCAATTCGTGACGTTGGTAAAATTTAAAAAAATTTAAAAAAAATACATACGAGAAAATGAAAGAGACATGCAAAGAGAAATACCAGTACAAAAATAACATGAACGAAAACAGATTTAACAGAACGATCCTGTTGAATGTCTCTCTTCGAAATATCATGAAAAGTTAAATGAAATAAAATTAAGTTAATGAAATTAAAAAAAAAAAAGATGGAAAAATCAATCGATTTTGATGGGTAATCTTGATCTTTAATGTATATAATATAATTCGATGATAAGAAAATAGAAAATATAATATCGATATATATAATGTTAAAATACTATAATATTATTGTAAATAATTTTAAAAAAGGAAAGAATATATGATAGAATGTTCGAAAAAAAAATTTTGAATTTTTTAGCACTTTCAAATTTCCGCGCCAAAAAATGCATCACGCTTTAATTGTCAATGTCAACGGAACGAAGAAAATTTATGAATCTACTATGTCTACAATGTATGAATAAAAATATAAATAAATATCACAACGCTTCTAATCTTTTTCTCGCGCAGACAGCCATTTTGTTAAAAATCATTGACACAATTGCATATTTAATTCATGTCGTTTATGTTGGTTAAGATATGAAACAATTCTTACCTTCTATTATGTGAAGAAACTTCGTACTGTATAATATGCTTTTACTTTTCAATATTCATTTATCAATATTCTGTATTCGTTTCTTCGAATTCTTGATTTCACGAATATATAAAAATCCTGACAATCGAATTTCACTCGACATACGGAAGATATACTTGACAAACAAATAATAAACTAAATATTTCCACAAATTTTAACATCGATATATTACATTTTCAAGAGAATAATAATAAATAAAGAGAATATTCAATCGCGATATACACAATTTTATCACAACAAACTCCAAATTCCGCTGCGACATATTCGACACTGATCGAAAGTGACCGTGACTTGTTACATTACTAACGACCAACTAGACTATTTCCCTCCAAAATAGCGTGGAGCAAATATGAACTACGTATATCGAGAGTTTCGACTTTTGATCGATAATTCATTTATCACATCTTTATGTCATGACAAGACAGTAATTGTGCATTTATGCGAAATTGAAAAATGCAAATATATTTTATGTTCATAAAAATATAAATTTGCACAAATATTTACAGTCTAATCATGATTAAACCTCTATAAAATATCCCTACCATGCGATATATTAGAAAAGAAATAATTATCGATTACTTCGAATAATCGATTAATCCACGTGTTTCTCAACTAGCGAAGCACCTGCTGTAGAATCGAACCTACCTCTCGATTCGCGATCGGTGTTCCAAAGATCGATATCGACTGTCCGGAACCACAGAGTCTTCTCTGACACTTTTCGATGTCACACCGTAATATTTCAACGGGGAATTCGAAGATTGTACAGAGTGAACCGTAAACGAAACTCGCGTAAAGATGAACGAAACGGCGAATCGTGTGTCGAGGATGACGACGAAGAAAGAAATGAACTGAAAACACGCGACACGAGCCGCTAGCACGCACCGACTGAACGTGAACGCGAACAGACTGGTATCGGCCACGGGCAGCAGTCTCCCTAACAACATCATCCCCACCACAGTGCCATTCAGATGAATTTTTATCTAGACCGTTATTCGAATAGAATTGTGTCCGTGTACACAAGATTCAAAATTTGCATCGAATAGTACTGTAATTCAAATCAATTGCTTCTATTCTGATAGTAATAAATAAATTCTGTAGGATTGAATGTTTTCGATCGATAAAGGGTTCTTTTTAATACGATTTGAAGAAAAAAGTTAAATGTGTTTATGTGTGAATGTGGAATGAGAAACTTTTTACTATTAAGATAAAACGGATTTTATTGAAAATAAATTAAAAATAAGAGATGTTTGAAAATTGAAATTATCATTTTTATAATGAATACTTTTTATCTTTTTCAAGTGAGTAAATCTTATTATTTATATTGATTTTGATTTTTTAACTTTCTTACATATACTATATAATAGAATAAAATTATTTTGCCCTTGACAAATATATAGTAATCATTTATTTTTATCTATGAATATTTAATCGTTTAATAGGCTAAAAATATCTGTAATTATTGTTATGTTTGTCATAAAAAGACAGAAATATAAGATATTAAGTATATCGTTTAAGTATTTATATATTAAATAATTAAACAATTTAACTTTAACTTATTTCATAAAAGATTTTTATGATATATTTTGTGATATTGATAATAGTAATGATATTTTTATTCAATTTTTATTCAATTTAAAATAAAAAACTTTGAAAAATAATTGTATAAAAATTGAAAAAAGAAAAAAGAAATAGAGATTTATTGAAAATTTAGAAAATTCGTTAATAATAGTTATGTAAAATTGTTAATGATAGAATTGAACATATGGTATAAATATAAATTATTACTTTTTCACATAATATGCATATGTCAATTAATATATTTTTCTAAACATTACAATATTTATATATTGTTATTATATATATAAAGAAAATTTTAAAAATTTGCATTATACTTTTTCTTATCATTATTTTTTTCTATAATCATAATTTTAAAAATTTAAATTATTTATAACATTTATTTATAACATTATATTATAGTTTTAAAAAAAACTATAGAAATTTTTCCATATTTATTTTATATAATGATATTCAATATTCAATATTATTCAATCAAATACAATTTTAAATATATATTATTCAACCAAAATATTTTGAAAAACTATTACTATTCTTAACTATTTCTTAACACACTGAAAATCATTTATAAATCTAAAGTTGTGTAAAAATTTTTTTAGAATAAATTATAAATATCTCTAAAAAAGTGTTTAAAAAAAATTTTTTAGAACAAATTATAAATATCTCTAAAAAAGTGTTTAATGTCCATAATTATTTATTATAATATTTAACATTAAAAAAAAAATATTTCTTAGAAATTTAAAAAATCTAAATGAAAATTTTAATCATAGTATAATATATATATTAAACAATAGTAAATCTTATTATAATAAAATTATATTTAAATAAACACTGTTTAAAATATTTATTCAATTTTACAGATAACTACCTATGCTGTTATCGATATAATAGATAACATATTTGCCCATCGAACAAAAGTTACCAGATGGGAAAGATCATAGAATTTATATCAAAGTTGCGTATATTTAGTTTTTTAAAACTAATTCATTTTCATATTTAAAATTCTATTTGTAAAATTTATTATGTATATTTATTCCCAAATATCTGTATATTTCATCATATGAATAGATATGAAGCTATTGCTGTATTAATATGTTATCTATGAATTGTAATTTTTCTTAGTATAAATAATAAATTTTTTTTTCTTTCTTTTATTTAAAAAATAAAATTTGTAACAAAATTGAATGAGACTGAGACTATTTATTACTATTGTTATGTTTTTAGTTTTTCGAGTTCCGCAATCACAGTCACGAAATGGGGATTTTGAAACATTGAGTTCAAAATTCTGCATTTATATCATATAACAATAATTTATAAAATGATATTAACAAAATGATAATTATTGTTGTTCATATACATTTAACTTCCACTAATTTAGTTTCTTTTTTTTTATTTGCAAATAAGAAGAAAATCTCGAGTCTAAATGTTAATTTCAATTTTTGAAAAAATCATTTTTTGGATTTGAATTCAATGAGAAATTATTTTTATTATTATTTTATCATTATGTTTTAAAATATATAATAATAGTAGCAGTTGTACATATATATTCCGGTCATTATACAATTATTATGAACCCAAAAAATAAATTTTTAATTCATTTTACTATCAATTTTTGATTATTATATTCCAATTTAATTAAAAAACTTAATAAAATCTATCCTATCTAATTTATATAAATGCTTGAATATTTAATATTAAGAGATGTCATTGATTTTTAATTCTTATCTTATCAATTTGCATTAAATTTTTGGTTTATATTTTAGATGTTTTTTATATATATTTTTTTTTATAAGAAATACATATGAAATGAGTGCAAGAACTTCGTTTAAGGAATTGCGGCAAAAATATATTAATATTAATATATTAGTATACATAAATAAAATCAATAGAAATTTAAAACAAAATTTAAAAAGTCTTTTATTTTCAACAAATTCAAATTTTTTTTCAATTATATTTGTTTTTTAAAGAAAATCAATTTTCTATGTACACTAAATATACAAAAATTATTCAATCTAATTATAAATCTAAGCATATATTTTTTAAAATATATTTTTCATCATTCATCTGGAGCAAAAAGACGATAAGTATCTTATTTACTCTATTTTGGCTATGCCCAAAAAAAAAGATATTTATTTTTTATTTCATCATAATATTTCTATGGAACAATATTCCATTGATATTGTAAATTTGGTTCTGCAATCTGTAGCCAAGATTATTAAGATAAATTAAAGAATATATATAATATAATATAATTTTTTCATAAAATTCTTTTATATTAAACATTTATTTTACCTTTGATGTAAAGTCATCAATGCATGCTAAACGAATACGAGCTGCAGTTGCAGGTGCATCTAATTGAAAGTAATTTTTAAGATTATAATCTGTGCGAGCAGATTTAATAGCTTCTTTTATTGCAAAAAATATAGAAGATGCAAGAAACAGTGGAGGTTCTCCTACAGCCTAAAATAAAATAATAATAAAAAAAATTAATAAAAATAAATAATGAATTTTTTATTTTTTTTTAAGAATACATTATTACCTTGGATGAATAAACAGCTCTAGGATTTGAGGCACCTTTTAGTAAAGATACATTAAATATTTCTGGAATATCTGCAAAACCAGGTATTTTATATGCACCTGGACCTCTAGTCGCAATAGCTCCATTTCTTAAATATATCATTTCTTCTAATGTGAATAAACCATATCCTTGCATAAAAGCTCCTTCAATTTGTCCTATATCAATCGCAGGATTTAGACTTTTACCTAAATCCATTACAATATCAGTTTGTAATACCTATATATAAATATTATTGTTTAATAATTTATATTATAATCTAAATCTAAATTTAAAGTCTATATTTATATCTAAAGTTATAATTATGAATATGTAAATAATTTTTACAATATGTAATATGTAATGAATATGTAATTATTTTTATTTTAAAAGATATAATATTTGTATATAAAATATTAAGTGAATATATTTTTTATATTTACTTGATGATCTCCAGTTAAACAATCGATTTCTACTTCTGAACATGCAACGCCATACGTAAAATAATTAAATACATTTCCCGTATTAGTTTCAAATGAATATTGTATGTCGGGAGTTTTGTAAAAACCAGCAGCAGAAAGGCTGATTCTTTCCAAATAAGCTGTTGTTACCCATTCTTCCCATGTACCATTAGGATTTTTATCTATCACTGATTTTAGACGCTCCATAATTTTGTTACAAGCATTCTGAAATTTAAAATGAATGTTTAATATAATTACAAGTATATTATCATTCGCATTATTATTTAATTTATTAATTAAAAAAAAAATAATAAAAATATTAAAAATAATAAAAAAAATAATAAATTTGACACAAAAATTTTTATATATATAACAATTAAAAGGATACAGATGAATAAAAAAAAATATTTTATACATACCATGATGGCCATACCATTTAAATCTGAAGAAGCACTAGCTGCTGTTGCAGATGTATTTGGTACTTTATCGGTAGCTGTTTCCATTATATGTATTTTATCAGGTTTTATTTTTAATGATCTACTTGCCACCTAAATATTAAGAAAAAAAAAAAAAAAAGAAAAAGTAATATAACAAATTCTTTACAATTTGAAATTTTTTTTTGATAGATCATGTTCTAAATGTGATGTAACTGACTTTAACTGATTGTGATAATATAAATAAAATATAATAAAAGTAAAGACAGAAAGTAAAATTTATAATTATTATGTTTCGAAATTTATAATTATAATTACAATAAAAAAATTTAGTTACATTACAGAAATTAAAATTAAAAAATAGATGAAATTAATTAAAATAAGAAAAATAAATTAATTTATATTACTTGTATCATTTTTGTATGTAAACCTTGTCCCATTTCAACGCCACCATGACTAATTAATACAGAACCGTCTGTATAGACATGTACAAGCGCCCCTGCTTGATTTAGAAAGACTATAGAGAAAGAAATACCAAATTTCGTTGGGACTATTGCCAATCCTTTTTTCTTGTATCTATTTTCTCTGTTTGAAAGTGGTTTATTAAAATTAATATCAAAAACAGTTTCATGCAAAAATCTTTACATTATTGAAATTTTATAACTATACTATAAATAAAAATTAATTTAAAATTTTTTTAATTTACTTAAGAAAATTATAAAATACGAAAAAACAATTAAAAAATTAAGAAAAATGAAAGAAATAAAATAAAATAAAAATATTAAGATAAAAATAAGTAAAGAAAAAAAAAATAACAATATTTAAACATACTTGTTGTATTTTTGAACTTGTAAAAGACGTTCATTATAATTTGAAGATAAAATACACTCTTTCCAGCAACGTTGTATTGTACAATTAATGAGCTTCTGATTATAATGAGTTGTATCTTCTTCTTTATATAAATTCAATTCTGCAACCTGTTAAAAATTATGGATATATTGATTACAAACATTATAATTTTATAATATTATATGATAATTTTATGATATGATTATTATTTTGACCTCAACAGGATCTTTATTTAAATATTCTGCAATATGCCTTATCATTGTTTCAGCTAAAAACATTCCTTGAGGACCTCCAAAACCACGAAATGCTGTACTTGATGGTATATTAGTTTTACATATAAAACCATATACATCAGATACTGGTATTTTATAAGAATTTTCAAAATGGAACATAGCACGTTCTAAAACCTTAAAATTAATTCAAAATATAAAATTTAATATCTAAAAAATAAAACATTTAATAACAGAAATTAATAAAGAAATTCAACATACTGCAGGGGATAAATCATAAGAATAACCCGCATTATTATAGATATAAACTTGTGCTCCTTTGATTAAACCAGAATCATTAAATCCAACTTTATATTTTAATAAAAATGGATGTCTTGCTCCAGACATCATAATATCTTCATCTCTATCAAGCATACAACGTACTGGTTTTCTTAATCTGCAAAAATAAATTCAAAATCTTTGGATAATTTCATTCTATTTCATAGTTTTTATTTTTTTATTTATTTCTTTTTTTTTTTTGCATATAAATATATTTACTTATAAGCAGCAAAAACAACTGGTAAAGCAAGTACTGCTGAACGAGACTCTTTCCCTCCAAAACCACCACCTAATCTTTTTGTTCTAACCACAATTTTATTAGCATGGATATTTAAAAGATGTGAAATAAATTTCTGAAGCTCTGTGGGATGTTGTGTTGAACAAAATACTTCTAATTCATCTTCTTCCTTTGGAACTGCCAAAGTTGCATTTGTTTCAAGATAAAAATGCTCTTGTGCTCCTGTTCGAACTTCTCCTTTAAGAATATGTTGTGATTCAATAAAAGCCTTTTCTATGTCTCCATTATTTATATGTTTTGGTACTTGGTTGAAAAAGGAACGATGTTTAATAGCATCCTATAATTAATAAAAAATAATTTTTAAAGATATATTTATTTATTTTTAAAATATTTAAAAATAAAAATTTATTTAAAAATAAAAATTAATTTTAACTTAAAAAAATTAAAAGTTTTAAAAGTTTTTATTATACCTCTATAGAAATAATTATTGGTTCTAAATTTTCGTATTCAATTTCAACCATTTTAGCCGCCTTCTGTGCAACAATTTGATTAATAGCTACAATTGCTCCAATTACTTGACCATGACTTGTCACCTTATTAAAAAAATATATATTTATTTGTTACTGTTTACTATACAATTTAATAGTTCAACTATAATAAGTTATAAAATATCTATTCTGTATTTAAATATATTTTCTTCAAATAAATTTTAAAATATATCAAAAATTACCTTTTCTGATACAAAAACTTCTTCATCTTTAAATATGGGACCAAACCATCGCTGTTTTTCAGGTATATCTTTTGCACTATAAAAAGCAACTACACCTTCCATTGATAATGCTTTAATTGCATCGATTTTCAAAATCTTTGCATGAGCTCTGGTAGATAAAACTACAGCTAAATATAACTCGTCGACAAACTTTGGCATGTCATCGCAATATATTGCTTCTCCAGTTGCTTGTTTATATGCACTAGCATGAACAATTGATCTTCCAACTAAATCATTTGCTTCTTGATCTTTTTGAACCTAATACATTAATATTAAAAAAAAATAAACTTAAACACAAAAATTAAAAAAGAATTAAAAATTATATATTTTCAAAAAAAAATTCTATAAAATAATTTATACATTGAAATAAGCACAAATACCACTTGATAATATTGTGAACTTTTTAATTTTTTGGTATGAAATCCTTCTGTTGCACTTTCAATTTCTTTTGGCAAAAATATTTGAAATTTTTTAGCTATATGCAAAAATCCTTTGAAGAATAGACTGTAAAATATTAAAATTATATAATTATTAAAATTTTTAAATATAAATTTTTAAAATATTAATATATATTAAAACGTACCTTAAACTCAACGATTTACGATACTTGACCATTCCGCCCGGTACATTATCTGGTAAAGGTAATTCATTCAATAATGAATCATAAATAGTTTCTAAAAGATCTTTATCCCATTTCCTAAAAAATATATATTAATATTTTTTTCTATAATACAATTCAAAATTAAATATACGTATTGTACGATTTTATAAAACCTTCCAATCATAGTGTTACAAGTTTTTCTTGCTAAAACCGTCGTTGGAGCCATACCACCAAAAGCTAAATATGCTTTATTAACGATATTACTTTCTGGCTCGAAGAATACATTTAATGCCATATTAACAATAGCAATATCATCGTCTCGTCTTCTTGCTTGTTTAAAAGCAACAAAATATTGATTCTAAAAAATAAAAAAAATAAGAAAAAAATATAACATTATTTACAAATAAATAATAAATTTATTTTATCAAATTTTGTTTACTTTTTCAGAAAACGGTATTTGTATCGAAAGTAAAATCTCTTCTGATGAAATAACATTTTGCCGATAACCCGTAAAAAAAGTATGATCCATTGGAATAAGTCTATTTCCATTTTTCAAGCTTGAAACATTTAACTTTACTCCAGCTGCCATAAAAATTGGATTCAGATCTGATATAGGACTTCCTGTCATTATATTTCCACCAACAGCCTATAAAAAATAAAGAAAACATATAAAATTAGCACAAAAGTTATCATATAATATATAACAAAAAATTTTTATTGTTTCAAAAATTAAAAATTTTTTTTATTAATAGATTAATAACTTACAGCCACATTCCTGATTTGTTTTCCAGCAAAGTAATAAAGCATATTAACTATTTCATTAAAAATTCTCGTTCGGTATTCTATAATAATAATAAAAAAATCTAATGGCTATAAAATTTTATTATTAATTCATTATTTATTATTAATTTAATGTTTTATAATATGAAATATATACATAAGTACCAGGTTTTATAGCAATTTGATTTTTTAAAGATTTTTCCATTTCAACAAGTGTAACACTAGCACCTACATTCAGTACTTTTGAATATTCTTCAATAGTACGCATTTCTTTGATTAAAGTAGGCTGTATAAGAACTGGATAAGATAAATACTTAAATTTAACTTCAACCCCTAAAAATATATATAATAAATTTAATATTTTTACATTATTTATTTTTATTATTGAATTAATAAATATGTAAATTTAAATAGTTTATTAGATAAATAAATTTTACCTATTTCTGTATTTCCTACGACAATTTTGGCATTCGGATATTGATTTTTTAGATATAATAATTCAGTAAGTGTTTTTGGTCTATACCAAGTAACATTTTTTCCTTTTATTATTAAGTATTCTTCATCTAAATATGAAGAAATCTAAAAAAATTTATTTAATCTATTAAAACGAAATATTATTTCGTTAATAAAAATAATAATATATAATATGAAATCTTACACATATGGATATATTTATATCATTCGTATTAATTTATATCACAGTATTAATAATTTTTTTTTATCACAAAAAGATATTGAATTTTTATGATTATATTAAAAAAAAAAATTTTGTTAATACTTATATAACTTACATGTAATTTAGGAGGAAATATTATTTCCTGAGAAGGATCATATGAACAGAATTCTTTTGAATCAAAAACTTCTGTAGGTTCTACTATTGGTATTTTTTTACAACAATTTTCTCCCATGGAACATTCTCCATTTGTTAAAGATTTTTCTTTATCTTTTGACATTAATTGCATAATTTCCCATTCTTCCGTAAAAGTTTTATAAGCTTCTATGATTGGACGATATCCTGTACACCTGCATAAATTTCCTACAAATAGATCAATCAAGCTAATAATAATAAAATGATAAATTTCTTGAAAAAAAAAAATTATCAGATAAATCAAAAATTCTTTTTTCTTAATAATTCATTCTTAAATTTCTGAATTTATTAACAAAATATTTTATAAATAAAATAATGAGTATTATTTATTCAATGATAAATAATTAATCAATTATATAATATAAATATAACGAAATATAAATAATATAAAACGAAACTATAAAATTTCAATAATTCAATAATTCAAGAATAATCAACATTTAAAAAGTTATTTATTATTTTAGTTTTTAATCTGTTATTTAAAAAATTGTAAGAATATAGAATTCTTATAGTAAAAAAGGATGAATTATCGACGAAAATTAATAAAAATGTAAATTCATCGTAATATTCGTGTAAAATATTTAATAAAAATATTTAATAAATTAATAAAATAAATTTAATAAATTAATTAATTAAAAAAATTTCTTAAATTTAAAATTATTCACAACATTGTTTATTCCTTTAAATAGAAGAAATCTATTTAAAAATGTATTTTCAATTACTTTTTGAAATTCAAAACAATCTAATTTAATTAATATAATTAATAAAATAAAGTTCTTTAATTGAAATTTTATTGTTACATTCTGCATACAGTAATATGCAAAAGTGATTGTAATATTACCTTGAAAAGCTATTTCAAGATCTTTCATACTTGGTTTAGGAGCAGTACGTAGCAAAGCGTACATAGACATTATAATTCCCGGTGTGCAAAAACCACATTGTGATCCATGCGCTTTCGCTATCCGTTCTTGGACCGGATGCAGTATCGTTTTAACACTTCCAATACCTTCGATGGTAGTTACTGCTAAACCATGCATGGCACAAACCAATGTTAAACATGCATTTACTGCTAGATGTCTGTTTAAATTGAACAATTAAGGAAAATTACGCTATTTTCTTTTTCATATCAGACAAAATGATTTTATTATTTTTTAATTTTGAAATTTTGAATAATTTTTTAAAATCCAATTTTTAAAAAAAAAATTCTTTATTAAAATTCTAATATTTATAATTCGAAAATTTGTAATCGTTATTTTTTACTTATTACAATATAAATCTAAAATAAAGATATATATACTATTTATATATAATAATATATATTTTAAAAAGGATACGTAATAATTCCTGTTTCACGATCCAATTTTGATATCATTACAGTGCATGCTCCACAACCACCTTCTGCACAGCCTAATTTTGTACCAGTTAAACGTACTAAATTATTCTAGTTAGGAAAATCTTCTTAGGAAAAATATATTTTTTTTTTTTTTGTATTTGTGAGTCTGAAAACATTTCAACTGGAGATAATTTAGACAATTTTTTCCTAAAACAATTTTGCTTTGCAAAAATTTTCATTTCAAGTTTGTTAACAAATTATTAACAGAAAACATTGGTATATAATATATACCAATATATACTATTTATATATAATAATATAATGATATAATATAAATAGATATTGCAAATATTTATTTTTATTCTTATGCGATTTTTGTTGAAAAATAATACAATGATCAAAAATAATCGAATGCATCATAAAATCATGATATCATGGATAACTATCTGTAAAATAAACTTTATTGATAAGGATATAATTTAATTGAATCATATTACTTAATATTTTATTATTATAAATTTAAAATTATGAATCTATATTATCCCATGAATCCCATGAAGTAGATCTAAAATTTCCGTGATATTCAACGTGTTAATATATGAATATTTAATATTATATATTATATATTATATATTAATGATATATAATATATAATAATTAATATATTTATATATTAATTTTGTTAAAATGAAAAAAGGATACACTTATTTCTTAAATACCACAGTAAAGTCCATTCTGGATTAACACTATTATCAATCACCTATAACAGTACAAATAATCAATACTTGTATATATTTGTGAAAACTAATTTTAATTAATTAATAATTGTATTTTTTTTAATTTTTCTTTTGTAAAAATTGTTTAATAATAATGTTAAAAAAATAACAAAATGTTATAATATAAACAATTGTGTAATTATAAATATAAATATATATATACATATATATGTAGAATATTATAATATTTGAATAAAATTTATTATCAAGAAAACAGTTTTAATAAATGAACAACTATGAAAAAGAATTTAAAGAAAATATAAATAAAATAAATAAAATAAGTAAATATTAGAAGTAAATAAGTAAATATACAAGTTACTAGGTTTTTTAAGAATAAATATTTAAGAGTAATATTTTTGAAAAATAAAAATTTAATTTTAATATCAATATTTGTGACTATATTTTATTTTAAGCACAAAATATTTCTTTTTATTCTTCTTAAAATAAAAAATAATATATGTATAGATATAGTTATTTTTTCTATACGCATGCATAAATTTGAATGTATTATACAATATATAATATATACATATTATCAATATAATAATAATATTAATAATAACAATACATATTAACAATACAATAAATATAATATAATTGCATACCTCCTTGCCATTAACATAAAACACTAAAGTATGTGATATCCTGTCAAGATTCTCTTCGTTATTCAATGTGACAGGTTTAGATTGATTAATAATTCCTTCATCATGAACCATTTTTATTGGTTATTATAAATCTTAGCAATGCCTATAAAAGAGATTTTTTAAATTTTATCTATTTATTATTATAATATAGTAATATTCTTATATATTTATAATTATGCTTGATAATGAAGAAAATTATCAACTTTTTTTTATTTCAATATATATATATATATATAATATTTTAATTTATAAATCAAATTCTTAATTTATATTTTTATATAATTATATAAATCTGTATCTTCATTTAGCATAAAGCAGCAATAATCCTTTTTTAGTGATTATATATCATTATTACAATTTATCTGATAAATAAGATTTTGATTTTTTATTATCAACAGTAAAGATATAAAAATGTTTTTAAACAAAACTTATTTTTTAATAATATACATATTGTTTTTACACAAATTTATTAATTTCCAAATATCTTTATTATAAATTTCAAATAATATTTCATTTATAAAAATGACAAAATTATTTTCAGGTACTTACATATATAATAGTATTTATAATATTGCAGACAAATATTTAACATACATAATGCTTTTGCAATATCTATTGCTTAAGTGAATAACGATAAGAATGACCTATGCTTCCTAAGAAGTCTTCAGTAAATAATAATAAAAAAAAGACTTTAATTTTAGAAACTAATAACATAAAAGTTCTATAAAAAATTTATGTAATTATATCTGAACAAAAAACAAATTGAAAATAGCTTTTTTCTTGATATCTTTTAAGTTATAAAGTTTACATTTCATTTTATTTATTCTTAACATTATAATTTGAATAATTGTTTTATTTATGTTAAAAAAAAAAAACGATATTTATAGCAAAAATAAATTTTACACAAAATATAATTTTCGAAAATATTAAGAATATATTATATATTATATTATAATAATTTAATATATAAAAAATAGGGAATGCATGCTTGAATGAATAATTAAATATTTATTATTATTAAATAAATAAATAAAGAAATAAAATAATAAATTAATTTTTAATTTTATAAAATAGAAATAAATTAAAAGTTATACAAAATAATTATAGAAGAAAAACTTACTTTTCTTAAGTTGAAATTTTTAACTCAAAAATTCGTGTAGAACTGTTTGAACAACAATGAATGACACCATTAGGTTATCAAGTAAGATATTTTCTGTATTATGTTTTATCAAGAAGTTACATTAATAAAGCGAATGAAGTAATTTGTCTCTACTACGTCTCTTTTATTCCTCAGTCTCCCTTCTCTTGCAATGATGATTATAAAAATCATACATACACGAAGAAGCATATTTTGTTCAATAGAAAATCAGTATTGTAATTAAATATATTGCTTCGTTTTAAATTATATTATGCAATTAAGTACAATAAAAATTAGTTAAAAAATTATAGCAACATATTGTTTTAAATAAATATCAAAATATTTATTAAGCAGATCAAAAGCATTAAAAGATATTGTATAATTAATAAAATAAGTATATGAATAAATATATATGAAATATATATATATTTCATATTATAGAAATAGAGTATTATTCATTATTCATTTTCTGATGTTAATTAATAAATAATGTTAATAAATAAATTATGTATATCTTTTATTTATTTTTATATTAAAAAAGTATTATAAATAAATATTAATATTTTTATAAATTTTAATATTTAAATTAAATCATTAAAATTTTTTTAAATTGCCAAATAAGTACAATAATATTATATTGTATTTTTTTTGAAGTACAATGATTATGTAAAATATATTATTAATAATATTATAATACAAAATAATTTCTTAGAAAAAGTAATGATTTAAAAAATTAAAATAATACATTATACTATTTTTTATTGATTCATGTATCATTCTATTATATCATTATGAAAATATAATATTTAATTTTGATGAAATTTTTACATATATATAGATATATATATATATTTTATTATAAATAAAGTAACTATTTCTTATTAAAATAATTTTAATCTTTATCTTAA
This sequence comes from Apis florea, assembly GCF_048593485.1. NCBI lineage: Eukaryota > Metazoa > Arthropoda > Insecta > Hymenoptera > Apidae > Apis > Apis florea. The sequence continues at coordinate 6,068,752 of NW_028256416.1, read as the reverse complement.
TCATTATGATTTAGAAATATTAATGAATTTTATAGATCATGCAATCTTTTTCAAAAATTTTTGAAAAATATAAATATAAAAAAAATATATATTTTAGCTTTTTTAAATTTATTTAATTTGAAAATAATTTGATATAATAAAATTCAAGAATGAGAAATTTGATTTAGAATTTATCTAAATCTAATATCTAGAAATTTACATAAAATAATATACTATATGTATATATATATATATATATAGATAAATAAATTGACATTCTTAATCTGTTCTTTTCAGAAGATAGTGAGAATATACAGAAGATAATATACTATATGTACATATATATATATATATATATATAGATAAATAAATTGATATTCTTAATCTGTTCTTTTCAGAAGATAGTGAGAATAATAATATTACATAATTAATTAAAATATCAATCAATTAATAATATTTTTATATAATCATAAACATAATTTTTATATTTGCTTTATTTATATGTATTCTTTTTATTTATACATATATATACCTATATATATTATTCATATATAACAATAAATTAAATAAATTTTATTTAACAAAAAAATATAAAATATAAAAAATATTTATTAAATAAATAGAAACGTTTAAGAATTGACATGTCATAATCAAATCAGAAACTAATGATAATAATGTCATTGATTAATTATTTGATATTATAATTATAATTTTAATTTTTATTTATTTTTGTAATTTAATTTTTTTTATTTTAATTTTATATTTAAATGAAAAAATTAATTTATCAATTTCATAATAGATAGTGCTAAAATCGCAGGTATTGATCTCTACAAACTTTCATATCTATATTTCATTAGATCATGCAATCAGCTGATTAGCATTGGATGTGAACGGATATTATATGTTATAAATTTGTCAAAAATTTTTTGTCTATCGAACATGGCTTTTTTTAAAGAAAATAACAATGTTTTGGTAGTTCTAGATAGTGATATTTCTAATGATGACATCGTAGACTTTATCAGTGCAATTCAAAAACGTCTCAATCATGCGGAACAACTTTCAATTGTGTCAACAAAAGAATTGAAAAAATGTAAGTACATAAATATTTTTAAATATGTTTACTTTAATTTTATGTAATAGTTATTTTTTCATTATATTTTTGTTTTTTTTCAGGTATTAATTCTTCTATTTATGATATAATTATTTTTATTTTTAAATTATCGTATACAAATATTAAAATATTTCTAGAAGAATCTTTACGAATCTTAAAACCAGAAGGGATATTAATTATTTATGAATCATGCCAACAACAAGAAAATGTATATTCTATTTTTGATGAAAGAGTATCTAGTTTGAAATTGAGTGGTTTTAAAGTAAAAGCGCAAGAATCTCTAGATACAAAACAGTTAAAAAATCTTTTACTAAATATATACAATAATATTAATAATATTTTTGAAATAGTAGCAGAAAAACCTTCATTTGAGGTAAGTTATATATTTTTTTCATAAATTTTTCCAAAATTTAATATTGTTTTATTTAGATAGTTTTTATATTTATTATATTTCCAATTTATATAGATTGGTTCTAGTGTAACACTTAATTTTGGAGAAAAAAAATCTTCTAATATATGGAAATTAGACAATGCTGTTGATGAAGAATTAATTAATGAAGACGATCTTTTAGATGAAAGTGATATTGTCAAACCTATAATTAATAGTTTACGTGGTAAATATTTATATATATATTTATATATATATATATTATTTGTTTAAATATAATTTTAAATAAACATTTTAAATCTTGTATTAAACAAATCTTTTAATAAACATAATTTTATTATTTGTTAATTTTTAGTTAAATTTAAATTAAATTCAAAAACTCTTAGATAAATTTTCTTAAAGAATATTTAAAAAAAATTATTAATTATTATAATTTTTTTTAGTATGTAGTACAACAGGTAAACGAAAAGCTTGCAAAGATTGTACTTGTGGCTTAGCTGAAGAATTAAGTGGAAAAATTACAACAGAAGGAATTGTAAAATCTTCATGTGGAAATGTATGTTTATTATAATTTATATATATTTTTTTTCTTTTAAAAAAAATTCAAATAAAAATAGCATATTTCTTTTTTAGTGCTATCTTGGTGATGCTTTTCGATGTGCTAGTTGTCCATATCTTGGTATGCCTGCATTTAAACCTGGTGAAAAAGTAGTTTTACCTGAAAGTCAATTAAAAGCAGATTAGTGAAATATTTGTGAGTTATATATATATTCTATTTTTATAATCATTTTTTGCATGTAATTATTTTAATGACAATTTTTAATATTGTTAATTCACATTATTTTCACACAATTATTTCTATTATCATTTTTATTTAATGTATAGGATCTTTTCTTTTATTTATTTTCATAAAAAATGAGAAAGTAGTATAATATATACAAAAAAATTTAATGTAGTTTAAAAGTTATGCAATAAAAATATAAAAAGATATATATTAGTCTTAATTATTTTTATTACATTTTTATTTGTATACAACAGCAATCAACATATTAATTATATAATATTAATAGAATGGTACAAAATATTTGAAATTTTGATATCTTTCAATAATATTGATAAAGTATAAAAATAATAAAATAATTTAAGTAATTGTTTAATTACTAATAATAATATACAAATGAAATTTTTTCTTTTTATTATTGAAACAACAATTAAAATTCTTTTGATACATTATTATACATCTATATCAATTAAATTAAGTACAAACACAAAAAAAGTAAAAAAAATAAAACAATTTAGCTATTTAGAATACATCTGTGAAAAATTTATTTGGGAATGCAAGCCTTTCACTATAAATTCACTAACCCTCCTCTGGGGATGAGTGTTCGGGGAAGGACTACATTCCAAATAGTATTTAATATACATTTTACTTGTATCATTCTATTTGAACATATTTTGGAATTTAACAAATGATACAAATATCTTATATAAAATTGACTACTAAATTATTATATAATTATAATTATTAATAATATAAAATAGTGACATTGTAAAGGACAATAGTCTTTAAATTATATTATTAATTATATGGTATATAGGAACAAAATAAATCGTCATGTTCTTTGCTTCTACAACAGCAGGAACATTACTTCTCATAAAATAGAAGTATATATCGAAAACAAATAATGAATTATTTATATCGTAATATTGATATTTTATGTTTATAACCGAATTTAAAATAGCTCATAGCTGTATTACGTCTTTTACGTCCGTAAAAATTACTGCCATGTAATAATTGCCTTTCTGTTTCATCTATTTATTTAATACAATTTCATTTGGTGCAAAAAAGACATACTGCTATCAGTATGCTACTATTATTATTATATATGTGAATTTCTAGAAACTTAATCATGTTATTTTAAGATAATATTTCGAAATTATACTATTATACTTAATATTGATAATCTTATACAGAATCTCTTTCTCTCACTCTCTCACTCTCTCTTTCTCTCTCCTCTCTTTGGTATAAATTTAAATTTATGTTTTAATTAGCTATACATTGCTAGCTATCATTTATGAATAATTGTATAATTTAAGTACAAAGAGAGCGATAGAAAGTACAATTTGATTTTAGTTTTTTGGAAGCAATAAAACAGAAAATATAATATGATAGTTTCAAACAGATTCCTTCTGTTTTATCGTATTTAGTATAAGTTATTTTTACTTAAATATATAACAATTTGTACTCTATTTCAAAAACCAAGAGATTATGTAAAATCTTTCAGTCTGCAAACGAATTTCAGCACGTTTGTTGTACTTTCTATGGATGTATAAACGTCCATTAATTTACATAATATTTTTATTATTATTTAAAATTGTAAATAACTAATTTATAGAAATGGATTGCAGATTTTCTGTTATTTATCATGTATAAGAATTTGCATAAATATCCAAAACAATGTTATAAAATCTTCATATAAACAACCTTAATCGCTCAAAAAACGAAATAACTCATTCATTAATTTTAAAGTTAAAATTTTCTAAAGTCACTCAAATCACATTATTTGCCTAAAATTTTCTTGTAAATACAAAAAAATTTTTATCAATATTCTTCTTTGATCGAAAATTATTTATAAAAAAAAATATAAATGAAATAAGAAATGACATAATAATTTAATGCTTAAGAATAAAGTTCAATGATGAAGTTTCAACTTCAAACATTCATTTTTTTGTTTTTTTCATAAACGTAATGTTCATAATAGTTTTGTAATCTAAGATTTTTTTTTAAATTGTACTCATTGTTAATAATATGTTGAGCAATTACTAAGCCTAGCAATTAAGGCATATTTTATGTACCCTTTAGTTGCACTCAAAATTAATATAGGATGTTATTTATTTTAATATATATTTTGTTACTATTGAAATAGTTTCAAAAAATGAATAAAAGTAAACAAGGAATAAATTAAAGAACTAGGAAATATTACTAACAAAGTATTATATAAAATTTGTATAAATTTTATATATATATATATATATATCTCTATTACTTATACACCAAGACATTTCAAAAATGCCATGGAACTTAAAATTTGTTTTTTTTTTATGAAAAATATATAATTGCATATTTTTAAAAAAAATTGATAATTCTTTTAATAATTAGATGAAATCATCTTTATATGAACACAGCCCTACATGTTATATAATGTAATAAAAATTAAGAGTCTTCGAAAAAGACCTTTGGCTTTCTTCTTTTGACTGTATCATCATCATGATGTTTTTGTATCTCATAAGCATTGTTATTAAATATAACAATAATACTACAGCATTCTGTGGTATGTACAGAAGTGTAGTTCTGCGAAGTTAAACTTTCCATGAATTTTTTATTAACTCCACAAAATCTTCGCCAATCAACACGTCGAGTTATTAGTTTATGCTACCATGAATTTTCTTCCATATTATCGAGCAAAGAATTTTTCTCTTCTTTTTTAGAACCATTTGTTCCCGGCACCGTTGCACATAGTTTTGGTTCGAAACATGGCTGTAAAAAATAAAAGTTTAAATATGAATCCGATAGTTTGCTTCGAAATTCTGGTGATATAAAGCATGATAAAAATGATAAATTTTTATAAACTCTATAAACAAATATATTTTAATTTTTAAATTAAAAAATAACAATTTAATTTTAATTTAAAATACTTTTAATTTTTAAAATTATTGTGAATAGCTGATATCTTAGAAAATTAAATTTGAAATAAATATAAAGTTTCAAAGATTAATCAATATATGAATAAATTATATGAAATGGCTTGTATAATACTGTAAATTATATTCAAAAGAAGATATTGAGCACATTAGGATATTCATGCTAAAGTATTAAAAATGTTTTCCTCATGATATTTTGTAGAAAGGTTACTATTAATTTTGAATAACTGTTTTATATTAAAAATTATTTATTCGTTCAAAACTTAAAGTTCTAGTAATACAAGTTGTTTTAAATTCATAATTACTAAATTTCATACTGCAACATATAATGGAGTATCGCATGATGATTATATATTTTTTAAATGAATCTATTTTAATATCCCAAAATCTTAACAAAAGCTATATAGTAATTTATATCAGTTCATGCATAATAAGATATTAATCAAGATGTAAACAAAAAATTATTATAATTAAATAATGAAATTTTTATCAAAATGGCATTCAAGTTAGTAAAAAGTAAATATGTAATTCTTTTCCAGTATTTAAATATTATGTATTCTAAATATAATTAAAAGCATTCTTAATTATAATTAAATAACAAGCATTATAAATTTAAAAAATTAGAAAATAGCCATGTTATTATTTTTTTGTTTTTGTTTTGCATTTAAAATTTTTTCTAAGAGAAAGAGAAACAATCTATTTAATTGAAATTCTTGTGTTTGTGTTTTATATCTTTGTTTTTATTTTTAAATCTTTAACTGTTTCTTTTTCTCTGATTATATATATATTTATATATATAATTGCAATATTTATTTAATATATTTTTAATTCATTGCATATATTATATGCTCATGCACGCAAATAATTTTTATATTTTATTTGGTAGATCACTCACAGTTTCACAGATATTCATGTTGCAGCAGTTTTCTATGGTTATTTCACATTGATTATCCGGCAGCTGTGGCCGAGACGTGAGCGGTGTCACACCGCTTTTGCTGACGACGAAACGTTTTTTGATACGTGGTCGTTTTCGGAACTTATTTACATAATAACTAAGTACGATTATCACGAGAGCAAGTATGCCAATGAATGCACCAAAAATTGGTAATAATGTTCTATATTCGTCTTCCTCTTCTTTAAATGTCACTAATTGTGCACCTTTTTTATTTCTTTCAGCACATCTATTAACAGAAAATTAATGTAAATTCGTTTCAAATGAGAATTTTTAAATCATTTTCAAATCATATTTTAATTAAACTTCATTCGTAAAAAAAATTTATCAAACTATGAATAAAAATAATTGTTTTTATACTAATCGTTTTAATACTTAAATAATAGAAAATTCATTAATTAAACAAATTATATACAATGGTAGTTTTATACATAATGTGATACATATGAGTGAATATGTAAATATATAAAATAATTCAAGGATTGGATTATATGCACTGTTTTGCTTGTTGTTAAAAGCATAATTTTTAATTATTAAAACTTTTGATATCAAATAAGTAATTATTTTAACTGAAATCGAAATAGATTAAGAATTCAAAACTTTTTCAAATTCTTATGAAATTAGAAGTTTATTAAAGCGATATACCTGCATTTAACGTTAAGAGAAACGCTAGTAGGAACTGGTTCCATGTTTGCACAAAATATTTCACAAAATTCAATTACATTGTTTAAAATCTCACAACGAGGTCCTTCGGAATATTTACACTTACAAACTGGTTTCTCATTTAGGACGGAACACTGACCATCATGCAAACAATAGTCTTTGCATGGATCTGTTTCACATCTTGGTCCAATAAATGTACTATTGCACTTACAGATGGGTAACCCATTAATGCTTATACTGCAACTACCTTGTAAACAATAATTATGACAAAAATCCGTCTCGCAATGTGTTCCAGTAAATCTGAAATAATTTAATTCATATTTAGTCTTTTTACATTATACAAATTTAGAATTCGATTTTTAAATTCCATATCAATAAAATCCAAACTCAACTATATTTATGTTATTAGATATTTACCCAGATTTACATTGGCATATTCCTTCTTTTTCGTTCATAAAACCATTATTCAGACAGTATTTGATCGTTTCAGTAGTCATCTCGTTTATTTCTTCTGTGCTAGTTGTTAAATTATTAGATGATTCACGAAGCGGTATTGTATTCGTCGTACTAATTTTTAATCTTTTTTTGCAATCTATTTTGCCAACATTATCACGCGTTAAAATCCCACTTGGTGCAATACCAGGATGCGATTCACGATAAGAACGAAACTTAATCATTAAATCTTCACTTTTCCCGTCTTTTGGCATTTTCCAAATAGCTCTTTCCGTGATGTCGTTCCAATATATCGAATCATTATCTAATGCCAGATGAATTGGTTGATGACGTTTAGGTTGAATCAAATATTCACGTTCGGAACCATCGAGATTGCTACGCTCGATTTTAATTCGTATGCCTTCAATATCATCGATCCAATAAAGTTTCTCGTTGATGTGATCTATAGCGATAGCTAACGGTTCATACAAATTTTCGTTGATTATAGTTGTTTGATTACTTCCGTCTAAATTTGACCGCTCGATACTTGAATATGAATTATTACTATTTGTCCAGTATATGTGCCTATATAATATAAATAATATATAATTATCAGTTCTTATATTTTTTTTCATATATATGTATATGGTAAATATTTTCCTTTTTTTCTTTTTTTTATTCCTATACAATTTAATTTTTTGTATTCTTATTTAATTTCGTTATATTTCAGGAAGATTTTTTTTTCTTTTACTTGATATAAATTTCTAAATGGAATTTCTAAACCGATCGAAACTGCCTGTTGTGAATGGTCATGATAATGTTCTATGTAAGACATAAAATAGCACACCTGTTACACACATCCAGAGCGATACCACAAGGATTTAAGCTGGTTAAATTGTGGAGCACCTTTGCTTCCTCTAGTGATCCATCTGGTAATATATGCATTTTCATAATCACTTCTTGTAGAATATCACTCCAAAATAGAGTTTGCGTTTCTACATCGAAGGCAAGTGTCATGATGAGACTCTTATTTTGTTCTGGAAATAGTAAAAAATATCGTTTGTATATTATATGTACTTCCTTCATTCAAAAATATGATTTTAATTTAAATGTAACAATAAATTTAAATTTCTTTTTATATTGAATTTTTTAATATAAAAAATTAAAGAAATATTCATATTATCGATGATATAAATATTCTTTAATTTCTTTTTAATATATAATTTAAATTTATTAAAAAAAATTTATTCTTTTACTGTAAGGAAATGTAAAACTTTCTTTAGTATAATATTATATATATTAATATTATAATTATAAATATTATATTATTAAATATTAATAATTAAATTATAACAAATTAAATTGTTACATAAGATATTTAGATATAATTCTACATAAAAATAAAGAATCTAATATAAAAATATTAAAAAAATATATATATAAAAAGGAATATTCATATATAAATTATGAACATTTCTACTAATATTAAAATTCAATTCAAAATATTTTAAAAATAAAAAATATCCAGAAATACGTGCATGAATAAAAAAATAATTGTTATAATAGTAATATAGTTACTTTTATGTAGCGGTTTTAATGTAAAATTCTTGTCTGTCAAATCGTTACTGAATATAGACATGTTGTTTTTATTTCTCAAATCGCTGAGAAACATTGTTCGAGTGTTTTCATCATAAGCCACCCCCGATAGAGCCACAGCATCCATAAATTTTGCTTGCGCTATCAATGTTTGATTTTGCGCAAGAAATTCAATTTCACGTCCTATTAATACTGCTAAATCTGTAAAAATAAAGGAAAAACAATTAATTAATAATAAATATTATAAAAAAATTATACATTTACTTATATAATTATACTTATACATTTTATTAAAATTAATATGATTATTAACGAAATATAATAAATTATTATTTCATTAATTATTCATTTTTTTTTCTAATAATTATTTTATTAACTTATGATATATCGATATATCAAGAAATTAATATAAACAGGTATATAATATACATATATTTTTATCTAATAGTTATCTATTATAATGAAATAAATTAAAATTATTTTTTATCTAATTTTTAATTAATAAAAATAAAATTTATAATTTTATAAATTTTATTTTATTTATGAAATGAAATCACTTTCCAAAAATCGTTTTCTCTTTTTTATAATTATAATCTTTTTTAATAATTATATAAATTTTTAGCTTATAGTATATTTTACTTTATATTATATTTATAGTTTAATAATTTTTTTAAAAGAAGAATTCTTATTTTATAATATTATGAGATTTCTTATTTAAGATTTTCAATATTATCTAAAGCTTTTTTTTTATAATTTTGTTACCATAAAAGATGATATTAGAGGTCAGGTTTTATCTTATTTTTCCTTTTATAATTTAATATAAATAATAATGAACTTCAATAAAATAATTATAGTAATTCAAAACGATTAAAATAAAAAAACGTGAAAGATTTTGTTTTTTTCTATTAATTCCATAGCATTATAATAGCATTCATCATCATTTTAAACATTTATAAAAATTATGCATATCTTAATAATTTACACTATATATTATACTATATATGTTATCAAAGAAGAAGAATATTGAATAAAGAAAAAAAAAATAAATAAATCTGCACGATTTTGAAATCATACTACGCGACTTTGAATGAAATTCCAGTTTTGCATATTGCATAATTTTTTAAAAATGTATGTATTAGTAATAAATGCTTTTTTTTAATTTAGTAATAAATTATTAAATTTTTCCTATTTAAAATGATATAAATTTATTTTTATAAAAGCTTTTATTATTCTTATATAAATTCCTTAATTTATACATAATATATATATATATATATATATATATACATATATTTGTTTGTAGTTTTATTTTATAAATTATATTTTTTCATTATTTTATTCGAATTAAGAAAATAAGAAAAAATTTTAAATAAACAACAAAATAATTTATAATTCATTTTATTATATAGTGATTATTTAAATGATTTATTTCAGTTTTTATTGTATTCGAGAATATTTGAATTAATTCGCATAATGCAAACATGAAATATTAATTATGAAATATAGCAAGAAATATGATGAAAAGTTCAATTTATTCTGATATTTCTAGAAAGTTCAAGTTAGTCTAATAAATTTAACGTTCAGATCACTTGCTTCAATATAAATATTCAATTCTTTAAGTGTTTTGACAAATTCATTCGTATAATTGATTTTATTATATCCGAGTAAGTACAAATATAGTTAAACAGTAATAGTTAAGATTTCATGAACCGGAGATAGTATAATTCTTTGAGTATTTGCATGGTAAGATATCATTTAATTAAGACTTATTAACCTCTTCGATTGCAGTTATTTTGTTGGAAAATTTATAAATGTAACTATCATTTTTATAATTAAGAACAAAACCAATATGATAAATTAAAATATAAATATATAACGAAGAATAAAAAAAAATCAAAAATATTAAAATTAATTTTTTAAAGTAAATTTAAAAAAAAATACAAGATTTATATAAAATCATATTAATGAATTATAATATATTAATGAATTAACAAAAAAGTTTTGAAAGTTATATTATCTTGAATTTGTTTGTTATCATTTTATTTTAATGTAGATATTTCTAAATCAAAACACATCAGCAGTTAAAAATTTGAAAAAAAATATACATATAATAGTAATAATAAAAAAAGAAAATATTTTATACTTATTTTTTCCATTTTATCAAAAATATTATCATACATAAATCTATTTTATCAAAAATAGATACACTTTGTAAATTTTTCTTGCAACTTAATATGTAATCATAATAATGTTATTAAAATTAAAACTTGTTTAACAAAACTTATATATTTCAACATATATTTCTCGAAATCACGTAATCTTTGCGTCATGTATTTATAAATGCAAATATTATACAAATCATAAGAAAATCAATTTTAAATATAGGAAGTTTAATACAAATTCTATAATAATTTAATTTTTTTCTCTAAATTTTTATGTATTTACAATTAATACATTATTACCACTATATTTCAATTTAAATATTTTATTTATAATAATTATAACAGATTGATAAATAAATGATATAATAAATTTTTAAATAAATTTTTTCTTGTATAAATAATTTAATCATAGATGATTGATAGATATTTATATGTTGAGTCAAGAATCAATTTACAAGTATATATTCACATGTACTCTTGATTATATTGCGGTTATAAATTAACCTACAAATTAGCGGTACCGATTGATATAGCAGGTCCTCAGGGCTGTATATAGTACATTTTTGCAAGTATATGCATTATGTATATATATTTTTTTGATTTTTTAAAAAAAATATTCATAAGAAAAAAAATTATATATTTATAACCTTTTTTTTTTTTCTTTAAATAATGCATAAAAAAAAAATATTCATAATATATATAAATTCATAATTAAAATATCTCCTCATTTTTCCATATATCTATATATATATCAAATGTTTCATTTTATACTTATATATTTCAATTGTTATTCGTTCTATATCTTTTATCAAATATAAAAGAATTCTATTCGCACGTGTTTTTACTCTACGCATATGTTTAAGATGTTGCGCGCGCAACTGATATTTAAAAAGTGCGCGCCGTAACTACAATATAGAAACTTTGAAAACTTATATTTTGAAATCGAATAATAATCGGAAAATAAAAAGTTCTATTTTTTTTTTTACATAAATCGTATACATTTTTTAATATAATTTGTAATTTAATATAGTTATAAATAATTTAATATTATGGATACTATATTTGATGCAGAAAAATTAAATAAAAATAAATGATTCTAAGATAATTTTACCAGAATTTATAGTAAATAAAATTTATAATATAAAATTCAATAAATTTTTTTTGCTTTTTTTAAATTATTTATTTTAAATATCGAAATATTATTAAATATTTGTTTTAATTATCGAAAAACATATTATAATTATGCAAGATATATTCTTTATATTACTTCATCATCTCTAATTGTAAAGAAAATATCATTGTAAGAAAATACAACAAAAACATGGAAAATACAGCGACAGATTAAATTTTATCTAAATGTTTTATAACGATAAATCGAATGTCGAAGATCATTGAATATTTCTTTCACCGTCGATTGACTTGACCAAGAAATGAAACTGCGCAATGTCTTCGAATCATGAAATAAACTATTCAAGTTTTTGCAATATAATGTACATATACATTTATAAATATGTTAAATATCTTACTTGCTGATTGAAAATCATTTCCAGTTGACGTGCATGAATAGAAATTTTATTTGTGCAAGAATAGATAATAAGAGGAAAACTTGTATGTTGTTGACAAATATTTTTTGTTGTTGTTACTATGATATCTGATGGATTAAATATAATAAATATAAATATTTAAATAGTTATTGAAATATTTAACGTTAAAAGATATTATTTTTCCATGTATATTTTTTCAAATGAATTTGTAAAAATTAAAACAATTTGCATGAAAGTAATTTATAATAACAGTTAGATAATAAAAGCATAAATAATGGTATATCAACGAAAAAAATGAAAAATTATATGCAATGCTGAATTATCTTGTATTATTATTTCCAGTTTCGAATTTTTTTCTAACAAATTATCACGAGTGTTACATTTCGCTGTTCCATATAATTCTTATATTCATATTATATATTATATTCATATGAACATACGTCTTGTATATCTCACTTCACAATCGCGACATAAGAATACTATATCGCGACATAAGCTATTCAATTTCGTTGCATTTGCATTTTGTAAATTTCGTTATGCTTATTTATGATAAATAACTGTTGCATTAATTTTATTAATGATATGAAAAGTATAGCAGAAAATTCTTTCTATTTATTTGAAAATTATTGAAGATAATTTTTTTATTGATTTATAAAGATTGAAAATTAATCAATGTTTCTATTATTAAATTAACTTATTATTCTATATCGTTACATTTTACATAACTGATATATATATATATATATATGTATGTATGTATGTATCAATGGAACGATAACTATCTTGTATTCTGTATATATTCTTAAGATCATAAAATTAAACAATCCAAATAATGTTATCAGTTTTATATATTACGTAATTCACAGATTTCACATATCATCGTGTACGCATAATTTTTAAACAGTTTGGTATTGATGATACAATGCACGACAGAACAGTTTTTCTAAATACGTTCGCGAGGACGTACACGAGAAGGAGGATTCGAGGATCGCTTGACATTCGAAAAATTCATATGACATAATTTATATGACTACTATTTTTACACTGATCATACCACATGGTTTTCTTTTGATATTGTCGAGAGAACAATCGAAATAGATAAAGTAGATCCGTGTCAATTTATATTATAAAAAAAATCACTAAAAATTTGATCGGTAGGTGATAATTTTTAGATGTATTATCGAGTTATGGTAATTCAATATAGACTTCTATTCGTTGATTTATTAGCTTTTCGATAAAATTCCGTACGATTTCTGTATGCGTGTACGCATATACACAGCAAAGCAGAACACGGTTTGACATTCATTACGTAAACAGGTATAAGGACAAGTATCATTTCGCTTTATTTCCATATCAATATTAATCATAGAAGTCTCGTGAATCCGTTCGAAACAAATCAAGGATCAGTTTCATTCACCTTTTCAGTCGTGTTTCGACTTTCTACAAGGTAAAACAGTACGAGAAGTGGCGTACGTGACCACCGAGACCGCGTGAATGGAGAGCATTCACGCGACTCGCAACACGGTGTTACTTGTATCGTTTATACAATATTAAATTGTTATTAATACAATTTTTCATAACATAAAATGGCTTAATAAATGATCATTCTACTTACCCCAGGATCTAGCATGTATGTTAATTATGAAAATTCCGAATATTATCGCTAATATAACGGTTAAGTTTTTACGAGATGTCATGATGTGCGTTCATTTGTCAGCCGCTTAATTAGCCTGGAAATATTGTTAAGGCACAGATGACGGATGTAAATGACGTTAAGATACACTGCAGCCTTAATTTCTCTCTGTTTTCTTTCACTAAAATGAATGATGAACGACACAACACATCCTCACTAAACGGCGGCTCTGCGCGAACTGAGAGCTCGTGACTTCGATGAGACCAATGGCGTAGCATCATACTTTTACGGTCAGAGTTCTCGAATGTCATTAAAAATGCTATCGCCTTAATTCGAGTAATTAAGCAGCGTTAACGAAAACGATCATACAAATTGATGAGTTATTGAGTTGAATAATTTTTATGTTATATTTTTTTGCAAATTATAATGTATTAAAAATCATTAACATTTTATTTTGATATTATTTAACAACATTTTATTATATTTAATATAGTTTAATAATAATCTTTATATATATACATATTTATTTGAAAGTTAATTAATAATTTATTTTTAAAATTTTATTAAAAATTTCTGTTAATATTAGTATATTAATTTTCTTAATTTATTATGACATATGAATACAAATACATATATATATATATATATACATATTTGAAAAAAATTTCAATTTATTATATAACTTAGTATAGTTCAAAAACAAAATTTGTGAATTTTATTTAAAAAATTTATTATAGTGTCGATAATTATATATGAATAGTTTCAACGTTTACTAGAAAGATGGTGCAACTAATCAAAGACCATTGACAAAATTTATTTTGCTGTCGATAATAATAAGGGATTAATTTGAATACTTTTCAAAGAGATGGCTCTATCACTTATATTTTGATGTCTTCTTTTATGCCATAAGAGTCACATCTATTCTGTATTTATGTTTATACTTATAATTTTATTTGTTTTTTTTATCAATTTCAGTAATTGCATTTAATATAAATCGTACATTCACTATATTAAATCATAAGAAATATAGCAAAAACTCTGATTTTGTGTATCGATATTTTAGAATATGGGACAAAAAAATCCTATTTATTATTAGATCTAATTTATATTTGGTCTGTGCTTATATATATATTTTTTATAAATTTGTTTCTTTATATATTTATACTTTACATATATATTTATATTATATATACTATTTTTATACATTTCCATATTACAAATATTTTTTGTATATTTTTTATTCCTTCTATGTTTTAAAAATATAACAAATTAAAGAGAAAATTATTAAATATAAACATGAATATAAGCATAAACGAGCTTGTAATTTAACGATAAGTTTATTTTAATTTATTATTAATAAATATTTATTTTAATTTGTGATATATCTATATCTATAATTAACTTATTCATATCTATATATCTTTGTTTTTAATTTTTGGTTATGATATTATCAATATGCTATCTCGATTTTTCTTTTTAATTATATCACAATAAAAGAGAAATAAATTGAAAATTTCAAAATAATATCATTATAAAATGATATAAATATAATACATAATATATAGATTTTATTTATGTATCAATACGTGAAATTAATTTTTAAATTTTTGTATTTAATAACCTCTTTGTTTTTTAATAACTTTTTACTAATAATTTTATTTTTAATAAAATCTTAATATCAAATATACATACACAACTTCATAATTTTAATTACATAACCTCATTGTATAGTGCCAACTTGTTATTTACATTAACAAAACACGATATTTGTAAAAAACAGAAAAATATAAATATAATAATAATCAGCATTTATTCAATTATATAATGTAATATGACTACGTAATAACATCATAAATTTTATTTTAGTATGAGAAACAACTATAAATGAAGTAACACTAATGCCACAGTATTATTTGTTGCAATTGCGCCATCCCGCTGAAAACTGTGACGAAAAATAAAAGTATTTTGTCGGGTTCATCTCGGTCGATATCAGCAATAAAAAGAAACATATTGAAATTATGCGATTTATTAACTTGTTATAAATAAGAACAGCTTTTAGAACGTAGAGCTCTATTCGTAATGCAAACAGTAAAAAAGGAAACAAGAAAATCTAAAATCAGTGGAAAAGTGCGCACGAAGCGGGAAATGTTCTCTATGGCCCCGAAGCGACGACGCCACGTACTAGATGGTATATTATTGATCAATAAGAGAGGCTAACATGGGTGACCTGTGCCGGCAGAGGCAGCTGTTACTTCGTCCGTATTTTTACGTGACGCGTGTGTACCGCGAGAAACCGATTTTCAAACAAAGTGTTCATACGATCTTGCTGTTTTTTTGGCTGTTTGTGACAAAATGCGATCGTGTTGTGGAACAAGAAGTACCGACCGTACGTGAAACGCGCCAATCTCATACTCCCGTGGAAATACACGAATTGAGGGAGACAGAGGGAGTAACGGAAGAGTAACGGCCAGCCAGGATAGTTAAAGAGGCACGGAGATAGGCTGCGGGGGAAAAAGGAATTGGGAGTGGGAGTGAGGGAGCAGAGAGAGAAAGAGAGAAAGAGAGAGAAAGATAGATAGATAGATAGAGAAATAGAGAGAGAAAGAGGGAGAGAGAGAAGGAGTAAACGTGTGCAAGAATAACAGAAAAAAGCGATAGAAGAGAAATCATAAAAACAAAAGGAGAAAAAGACGTGTGAACGACATGTGTCTGTGTTGAGAATTCTATCCACGAAAGTACGGTGGCCCAGGGTGCGCCGAGAGAGAAGATCGGTAGCATTCTCCTCTCCTATATCCGATACTTTCTCGTCGCCTACACGGGACTATCGATGCAGACCTTACGGAAGAAAAACAGTCCGTGCAAGTGTGAGTAAAAAGAGAAAAGCGAAAAATAAAAGAAAAGAGAAATAAAAGTTTACCCCCGTAACGAATTTATACAAGTTTCGTGAATACCATTAAAATCAACGTCATCCTCTGTGTATCTGGTGTATACATTGTGATACGAATCAACAAATAATGTGATCTTCTAAGCGATAGTTTCAGCTTGTTTCGTGGCATCTTTAATATTTTCTAAAATTAAGTGATATCACCCTGTAGATCGGTCAAAGGGAGCTTTGGAATATGGCTTCCCTGTTCTCTAAGAGGGAGAAAGACGACGATTGTTCGATTCGAGCTGTGCAGATTAATTTGACCATGAATAATGTACGATACGTTGAATACTTGCGTAGGCATATGGTTTGAACATAATTGAAAGGATGTCAGTTTTATTGTTGGAGATGACATCGTCAATTTTATGATTTTCGCGCGAGCTTTTATTGTAGGGTTAACTTACCGACTGTGGTAACACAGATTGTTGATTTACTTATTTGTACACAGTATCGCCATTAGATGGTAGCACTATCTATTTTGTAATGCTCATTTTAAGGATTATACTACTTATTACACTTAATTTTATGTGTCAACAATTGACTTATTCTTAGATATAGTTTTTAGTCATAAATTGATCATATTTAAAAATTGTTGCCTTAAAAAAAACAAACTTAATAATATAAATAATATATATTAAAGAACTTTATATTGCAATAAAAATTTCAGAATAGAAATAAAAAAAATGAATATACATATATATATCCATTGAAATGACGAAATTAGATTAAAAGAAAAAGTCCCTCTTAAAATGTAACTTTTATAATTACCTTTTCATTATATCTTTGAGTTAATAATGTTTTATTTAGATTTTTTTTTATATTCTGTACATAGAAGCAAAAACTGAAACATAATAGATGCAGTTTTATAAATTACGTTCCTTAAAGTCTATTTTATTTTGTTGAACTTAACAATGGATAATCTGATGCATGCTTTGAAAAGGAGAATGCATAAAATATCTCTATAATAAATCAGATTCCATTTTATTTAAAAGAAAAAAATAACTATTATTTGCCTGTTTTTTTTTTAAATTTATTATAGATATAGAAGATAGTAATCATTAGATTGCATATATTTATGCATTTATGCGAAATTTGAATATGCAAAAACCTATAAAATGGATATAGCAGATAAAAAGACAAAATATCCAAAGTATAACATTATGCATGATATTTGAGGAATAAAATAAATTTCTATTTAAGATTCATTCTTTTAGTTATATTCATAAAAATTTGGTTTTATATAAAAATCTATCCAAAGAAGGGAGATGTATTTGTGATAATCTTAGTTTAACGCGTGTAAGGAGTAAAAGAATGAAAAGGTCGTACAAAAGTGATCGTGGCTAAGGGGGTATAGGAAGGGCATGAATTGGTTATCCAGATAGAACCTCGAGTATCGACAGTTGGCGTTCTCCACTCGAGTCGCACGAGTACGTTCAAACAAATGCGCTGGTGTGCCTAGTGGCCATTAAAGTCGCGAGGGGCCGTCCAAAGTGTGCGTTAAAGAAGCTCTGCATTCATGTTTCAGGGATAGGGAGATTTCGATAAATTGTCTGTAGAAAGGCAAATCGAGAAGTTACGAGTGGCAGAGATTAAGACTCGCGAGGGGAGTGTATGTATGGGGGTGGTTGATTTGATGATTGAGAGAGAGAGAATTTGAGAGTGTATGATTTTAATGCATATGATGAACGTGCAAGCTTAATAATAGATGTTGTTAAAATTGTAAAAAAAACATAATACGTAATACATAAACGTATTATAATAATATAACGTTATACGTAAGAATGGGTAAATATAAAGGTAATTTTTTTTTTAGATTATTTATTGATTAATTAGACAAAGTTAGTTATTTGTTTTTAATAATAATAATATAAAATATTAATTTTTGAAAATTCAATAATCCAAATCAATAAAAATTAATTCAATTTCGACACGATTTTCCTTTGAAATTCCGATTAATCACCGTTTTGTTCCCAAATTGGTAAGCAAGTGTATTATAGGATCCCTAACGAGATCAATTTTCCACGAGATAGACGACGAACCATGCGACTAACAAAGTAATGCGAAATCTGTCGCGGTCTGCGCCCGTTTTAATATCCCTGCATGCGGTCTCGTGCGATGCGATCCTATCGAATCATCGAATTCGAGATAGCAGGGGTCCGAAGCGATCCGCCGACGATGGTTTCAAACCTCTTGAACTTAATATCGATCGGCCACACGATCAATTCGCCCCGGCGAAAGCGTAAAACGAGAATTCTTTTCGAGTGTCCTTCGGATAAGCAATTTATTTCTCTTTCCTGTTACTACGTTCCCTTTTTTTTTTTTTTTTCATACGATTTAATCTTAGGTTTCTCTCGCTTTAAATCGAAGGTATCGAGGAGCGAAATGTTATTTAATAATTGTCGAGTGTGCGGGGTTGAGATTGAATAGGATCGATACGTTGAGTAACACTACTTACAGGGTGGAAGAAGCACTACTTATACGTGAAATGTGTATACTCTTTTTAAAAATAGAAGATTTTTATTATATGGATATATATATATATATTTGCATTAATGATTTAATAATTTTATAAATATTTTGTGAAATTTTTCTATATTTCTATTCTATAATTTGTAATAAATATTCTATGAAATTTTTTTCAAACATTTTCTTTTTAAACTTAAACATTCTAATAATATAGATATATATTTAGAAGTTCTCCTTCTATGTAATTTCTCGTCCTATAAAAATTTAAATTAATGCGAATCTTTGGTTGAGTCTAGGATCAAATTATTACTCTTTATAGTTGCAAAAGTATTTTTAATTTGACACTTGTTGAGCGGGTAAAAATATTTTCAATTTATTTTTTATCGAAATTTGGATTAATTGACATTTTTTAAATTAATATCTCTCTTTTAAGGAATTGTATAATTATTTATTTTGCAGTCAAGAACGAACCAACCCGATTTCTAGGGGAGGGTGTGTCGTTCAAAGCGAAATTGATTGGCATATTGGAAGTATCGGAAGCACGCGGGGACCGGATGTGCCAAGCAGCTTTGGCGGATCTGAAGATGGCGATTCGAGCTGCTGGCGAACACAAACAACGAATCGCCGTCCAGGTCAGCATCGATGGATTACGCTTGCGGGACGAAAAGTCTGGGGTAATGACTTGAGAAAATATAACAATTGAAACGAATATTTAATTTTTGAAAGGAATCCTTTCAATGTATATACAACTATTTAGAAAATAATGGAAATATTTGTAAAGTGACTTGAATTAAAAAATATTTTATTATTATTATTTTTGCGTTACTTTTTATGTAATTGATATTTATTTGTTCCAGGACTGTTTGTATCACCATCCTGTACACAAGATATCGTTTATCGCGCAGGACATGAGCGATTCGAGGGCTTTTGGATACATTTTTGGATCACCGGACACTGGTCATCGTTTCTTCGGCATCAAGACAGATAAAGCAGCAAGCCAAGTAAGATTTACACAGTATCGAGTTCACTGCTAATTATGATCTATTAATTGCAAACAATTAAGATCTATTAAGACAATTTTAATAAGATTAACACGAATATTCAGTAACACTTATTTTCCTGTATTGTACTGATTGTAAGTTAATTTTATTATTCTTTTCTGACCAGAATTTTGTTTGCTGATGAGAGAAACTGACTGTGATTGATTGCAGCTTTTTATTTTAATTTGACATCTGAGAAGTGATAATTATTATAGCGTAGAGGTGTATTAATTAAATATAATAATACACAATGGTAAGCAAGTAAAATAATATTTGAAGAAAATTAATTTTTTTAGACACGTGAGTGCACTTGAAACCAGTGTTAATTAAAAACTAAAAAAAAGAAAAATATATTTATTTTTAAACATTTGATTAATCAATAAAAATTTCCATAGTATTAGAAACATATTTTACAGCTACATTCCCTAACTAATTTATTCTCATCTGCTCTTTTATCTTCTAGAAATATCACATAATTTATTCTTACGCTGAATTTATCAATCCATAAGATGTAGATAAATGATCAGAATTAAAATATCTTTATAGCGATTAATTAAATTCATTCATGTCTAAATAAAAATCAAAATCAATTTCATTTATTTAAATAATTCAATTAGTTTAAAGAAATCACAATAACAAATCATCTTTCCTTAACAGATGAAATATTCCACCCGACACAAATTCCTTAGAATTCGAAAAGAAAAAAAGAAGTAAAAATCGATAATAATTAGCGCAATAAAGTAACGACGTAAAGTAACGATTCGCTCTCGAATCGATAAAGGAAAATGCAAGGACGGCAGTTATATCGTCACTGGTTCGGATATTGCCTTTGAGTAATAACAAAAGGAACAAGTTTGCCCGTGTTGATTCGATAGGAGAACCATTCGTAAGCGTGTGTTACGATCCTTAAACGCGATTCCAAGACCGTCGGTGTCGTTTATCGTGAACGATTCGCTTACGTCGTGGCAAAGGGGATCCTAAAATGATATTTGTCCAATACATGAGAAGCAATATCGACCTCTAGCTAGACTCTCCGGTAATTCAGGAGGGGTATGTAAATAATTGCATTATACGATTCGGCCTACCACCCCAACGATACACCGCGGGAGATTGTTGTTCGATTATACGCGATTTCCCTTCGTGCACAAAGAGATTGCGATTGTTCGATGCTTCTCCCTTCCGTTCTTCCTATTTTTTTTTCTTGTGGCGACTATTTTTATTTTATTGGTTTTTATCAATAATAAAATAAAATACTGGAGGATTAATTTTAACCCATTTTTATATTCGATACCTGGGGTTTTGTTGAACTGTTATATATGTGAGAATAGAGGGAGAAGTTATCATTTTACCTTTAGTTTTGTTTGAATGATACGGATTTTTAGAAAAGTTAATTTAATAGTATATTTAGAATTTTAGGAAAATTTAAAATGAATCTATTTGCTGTGTGTTTCTCATCAATCCATGACATTCATTTCACGTTTATACTTATCATATGTAATAATATATTATTGGAGTATTATTATTAGAAGTTATAATTAATATTTTTTTATTAGCAATGCAATTAAAATGAAATAAATAGACAATTGCATTACCTTTCTTTTAATAGAAATGTACGATTATTATGATCAAAATGGAAGGTATGCAAGATTGCATTTTGTAGTTTTAGTCTTTTAATATTTATATGTAAATTGAAATTAATATAATCACCGAAAATGGTATGTTAAAATGTAAACTTATCGAAAGGAGTAAGTGGATGTAGCTGACCACGTGACTGAACTGTAAGAGAGAGGGAAATGTGTAATAGAGGGGGAATAGGCCATAAGTGACTGCGGATCGTGTATAGTCGGACGCGTTTAGTATATTAGTAGAACAGGACGTAACTCTCAGGCTGCATTATTTCGAAACTTGTTTCAAGCAAAAGGTATTTTTCAATTAATACAAATTTACGTTTAATATATTTTTATAACATCTAAATAAGAATCCTTGAAATAATTTTTACATCTCTGCCCCCACCCCCCTCCTTTTTTCTTTATTTTTATTTAATAGTTAGGTTTTTAAATATAATTTCATTTTAATTTCAAGTATTTTGTACTGTGATTATTCAATGAAATAATCAACATTGACACCGTGGAAGAGATTTTTCTTCATCTTGCAATATTTTGCAGGTGGTAATCGCGATGCGAGACTTGTTTCAAGTGGTGTTCGAGTTAAAAAAGAAGGAGATCGAGTTAACGAAGCAGCATTTAGAACAGAACGCTATAAACGTTATTAAATTTCATACCACTGGCATCTTTGTCGAACCTACCCCTGATACTAAAGTAATTGCTAATTGTTTTCCATCACTCCTTTTATTTTTACAATATGTTTATTAATTAATTTATTTGCTTGTATATTTAATATTCTAATAACATCACATCATATGATTTAAGAAAGAAAAAGTCTTATTTTTTTCTTCTTCTTTTACTAAATATTCGATACTTCGTGTATAATAATTTTGATGTTGTTATGTAACAGGGTGCAGCAGGATCAGAATCTTCTCTTCATCGGGTAAGGAATACTAATTCGGAGGTAGACAAGTCAGCTGACAAACGAAACGAGTCCCCAATAAGGGATAATCCCGTAATAAGGGATTTATTAGATTTACAATTCGAATTGAACTCTCTGCAGCAAGGTATCCATCACATGGACAAAATTACCCCTGAAAATCCACCACCTTCCACTGATGATCTCTTTGAAACCGATCCATTTGGCGATTCTTTTGCGAATATGAAAGTAATTAATCAAAATTAATTTTACTACCTGATAGTTTCTATTAATATAAATTATTTTGTTCAAACAATAATATAATCCATAGCTGGAAGATACTGTGAGACCAATTCTACCACCACCACCCTCATCTTCCAAAAGAGGCCACCTAGAGCGACAGCAAACGATTCCAGGCGCCCAATCGTCAATCACGTCGAGTCCAGCGACCACATTGACTAGTAAAACTCCTCCACTTCAAAGTACTATTCAGTGGTTCGACAAAGAAACCGAGAATCTATTCAGTGACAGCGAACTCACAAACTCGACCAAGAATAATACACCGGTTAAAAAAGATGTGGAAGAGGTAGATATGAATAAACATTAATTTTTTAATAATTTAAAAAAAAACATATAAAAATTTTAATATAACTCATAAATCGTTATCCTCTTAAGGTTCCTATCTCTTATTACTTTAACAAAGATCCTTATAGTTTTCTTAGTTTTATAATTTTAACAATATCAAATAATTATTCAAATTATATATTTATTTCTAATTAAATATTATTTGATATGTTACAGACTCAAGCCAAGAGTCCACAGATAGATGTTTTCACGGAGCTGGATCCATTAGGAACCGGTTTAATCAAACCCTATGTGGACAAGAAGGACTTTTTTCAACACTTGAAGAATCCTCCCAAGAAGGTGCTAAAAGATTTAGTGTCCACTAACTCGGCAGATACGTTCCCAACGAACTTTAACGTTCTCTCAGAACCACTAGAGTCAGTGAAACCACGAAACGATGTGGCCGCCAAAGAAAATCAATTCGAGGACAGCAATTTCGCGAATTTCGATCGCTTCGACGAGAACGAGGCGATCCAATCAGTTTTCGCGCGCACTGACTCGTGCAGAAGAACAGATATCACGTCTAGACCGGCTCATCATCAACCTCTTTCCGTGTCTCTGCCTCCTGAAGACACCCCGAAACCATCCTCAACCATCCCGACCTCTTCAGGTGTCTCTCTACTTACAAGAATGGAAAAAGACTCTACAGAGTCTATACACGGCCTGGTAAAGCTTCCTAGTCCCATAAAATCGACCCGTAAAAAGGAATTTGACGTAGACATATCCGGTAACAAAACGCAATCCATGGACAAGACATTCCCTGTTGACTTTTCGGCAACCAATGAATCACCAGCTTCTCCGTTAAAATCCTGTTCCTCAGATGCCAATTCTAGACTATCAAGTTCGTCCGCTGAATTGGAACTCGTACCTGAACCACCTCCTCGAGGTATCGCCAATATTCTGATCAATCCACCACCTCTGCCGCCGAAGAAGCAAGGAGTTAGGGGTATGATAAAACCTCCTCCAAGACCACCGCACACAGAGACTTATTTCCATTACGATTTCCCTGAAAGGGAGTCCGAGGTGACCAAAGATAGGAGCAAAAGCCCGTTGAAGGAGGCGAAGAGCCTCCAATCCGATGACAATTTCAGTCCGCCTGTACAAATGTCAAACAAGTCTGATTTGATAAGCGCGATGACCACGTCGACGTTCGAAGACTCGTTCAGCTCTATGGTACCTACCACGAATTTGTCCACGTTTTTTACATCGACCAGTGCGACTACTGGACCCAAAAAGACGAAACCCTCGTTGGATATCACGTTGAGCCAATTAACGTCTGCTAATTTAGATGAATTGGCTAACAGTTTAGGTATGACCGTTAAAGAGTTAACTAGTTTGACTCTTCAACAATTGACCGAATGTTTGGCTACCTTGTCAGCCAAGGAAGCTGCATCCAGTGACACGGAGGAGCCAGTTTCTATGAAACAAGAACCAGCGACTGTTGTCCAACCGCAATCAATGTCTGGCGCGGTGCATTCGAGACCATTCAACGAACCTTTCACCAAGAACTTTGAACAGGAAACCAAACAAGATACTACCTATGATAAATACGCTGTTTTTAGGGAATTGTTTGAGCTAGAACAGATGGAGAAGAATGAAGAAACTACGACGAAAGAGTCTACCGAAGAGGAAGCGTCTTCAATGAAGAAGGAAGAGTTCGAGATAATTAGCCAGCAGCATGAGACTAGTGAGGAGAGTAGATCAGATACATTGGCCACTTTAGTGAATCTAACAGTGAAACTTCCACCTAGCAATGAGGATCTGACTAAGGAAGAACCAAGTGCAAAGTCTGAGGAAAAAACAGAATCTTCGAATATGGTGTTTGAAAAGACTCAATCAGCTGAATCAGAGAGTAAAGCAGAATCAATGATAGAATCTGAAGCATCCACAGACTTGTTGTCGAAACCAGAAGAAGAGGAATCTGATAAAACTAAACCTATAGTGGAAATTGAAGAGAAAATGGAGGAAACCGAGTCTGAGAAACCTAGTGACTCCAATGAGGATTCTGATAAGCCAGTTACAGAAAAAACTACGGAAGAAACGAATGGTTCATTAGCAATAGACAAAGTTGAAGTGAAGCCCTCCGCATCGATATCCAGCGACAAATATGCCGCTTTACGCGAGATTATTGGTGAACCAGAGCCTCCTGTCAAACCAACTGAAGAAGATACAGCAACCTCCACCAGAATGTCTCCTGTGGTCCAATTACCGGCTCAGTCCAAGCCTTCGGCCGAGGTAGAGCTGTTAAATCTATTTTCCGACACGCCTCCCCCTTCCAGCCCTAAGAAACAGTCCAAGAAAGAGGAAGACACAGGAATGAGCATGGACATCTTCGAGGAGATCAAAATGTTGAGTACCAGTGGTCAGCCAACGAAGACCAAGTCACTGATTCCCGAAGATATCTTCTGTCCGTTCACGGAGTTGAAACCAGAGAGAGATGAAAGCAAAGACGATAGCAACTGGACCAAGTTCGATACAAGTCTCTTCGTATCGGACAGACCACCTTCGGAGTGTCCTCCTTCGATCAGTGGTACTTCGCCCTGGTCCCCCGACGGCAAAGAGTTCCACAGAGAGTCTTCTTTCAAAGGTAGCGTGTACCAGCAATCTGGTGACAGCGACAACGAGTGGAAAGACGAAGAAGAAAGCGAGGAGAGCAACGGGAGGATACGAGATCCCAGATTCAGGTGTAGTCACTATCCCAGATTCGACGGTCCTTTTGGAGACAGAGGTTTCTACGAAGAAACGGGATCCAAACGTGACAGAGGGTTCCGAGACAGGATGATGGAGGATAGGAAGTCTCGTGACGCGGCTTGGATTAAAAACACCGGACACAGACCTCGGGATTCCTCTCCCTGGCACGACGAGAGTCAATGGGAGAAAGAGTCCAAACATTATCCTCACAGGAAGATGCAATATAAGGACGAAGATGAGCATTACGAGGCTCACTGGAAGTGCAGATCCAAGCCTCAACGTTGGAACTGGCCGCACGAGCACGGGCCGTTCTACGACGACGAGAGAAAGAGGAAGATGATGCTGTGGAAGGAAGACAGGTTTGGCAGTCAAGAAAGCATGGGGTACGACGACGACGACAGGTGGTCCAGGAGGAAATACGAGAGAAGAAGGTGGCCAGAAGAGGATGCCAGATTCTGGAACAGAAGGACAGCAGGCCCACCCGATTCCGACTATCCTAGCAGGGATTACTATTACTACAGAGAAGCTAGAGAGCGACCACACGATTATCCATCAGCCTGGAACGAAGACTACGGCTCGGATCGACCTGGAGACGATTCACCAAGGTACAACCAGTCTGGCAGAAAGAGACATTGGCCCAAGAGACCGAACAGCGCGAACGAGGGGCGAAACATCGACATGATTTACGGCGAATCTCGAAGCAAATTCGGCACCTCCAGATCCGAGTGCAACGACAACGACTCCGACCCTTACATACGATCCTCTCAACGTTCCAGGAGTCGTCAGAGCTATTGGGGCAGCGATCAGGAGTACGACAGTTGGGTGGAGAGGCCCTACTGGTCCGAGGAGCCGGATACCAAGAGCGAGAGTCTGCACCGGAAGAGAGTGGCCAGGCACAAACCTCGCCAACCTCACGTCAAGACCCAGAGCCCGTTCGAGGATGATTTCGCCCAAAGCGTGGAGCACATAGATCCCTCGACCACGGAATCTCTGACTCCGGTCGAGCCACCGAGGATCCGTTCCGAGGGAAGCGATCAGAAACCATCGCCGCAGAGTCCTTCCTTCTCCACGAGGTATTCGAAAGTAGCTAGGAGGGGGATGGAGGAAGTATACAGCAAGAGATCAAGCTACTTCGAGGACGACCTGCCATTCACAGCCACAGCGATGAGCGATTCGTCCGATCGGCAGAGGCTACCCTCCGATCAGAAGCAGACGCCTGAAGATGTTCCTTCTTGCGAGGCCAAGGAAGCGCCTCCCGACGACTTCGTTTCCGGGGACGGCAGCCGTGATTCCTTCTTCAATGGACACCTGAGATACGACGACGACGCGTTCGCTTTCAAAGCAGAAATGGAGGACAACGTGTCCGATCATCGAGCCACCACCTTACCATTGAAGAACCACACTCGTCAGGGGAAATATTCCGCGGGGAGCAACAACAATAACAACAACAACAAGTCTAGAAACGACCAACACATCAGGAAGTCGGAGTCGGTGAATATATTCGTGAGGGAGAGCGATCCGTTTGGCGACGACGATTTCTTCGATTGATGGGTTGTTCGGGGAGTGTTGGATGGGCACGGTGATCGATATTCAGGGGATGTTTCCGATTTTTCGGGACTGATGTCGGTGGCGGGGTGATTCGACGGGGTGCGTTTCCTTTTTTCTGTCCAAAAACGTACCAACCTATCATCCATTTATAGCCCACGAACTATAGAAGTGAACAATTGTATCATCCATGTTTTTCTTTGGTTCGCTTGAAACTGGTGGTGGAGGCAATAGGTATTGACTGGTCGAGGTCGGGTTAGGAGATTTTAAGAGGGTTTAGCGTAGTGTTCTACTTATAGTGGAACTGTGGAGCATCTAAAGACTGATTCGTTGGTAAATGGTAGAATTTTGTTCAAGTTGATCAATGTGAGCTTGCTGTTTTTTGAAGTTGTGAATATCCTTTCAAACAAAATCGAGGTTGCCTCTGAAAGTTGTTAGAATAAGAGTTGCTAAGAAAACATAATGTTAAAATATAAGTTGCATTTTCTGATTAAATAATTAATTTCTTTAATTAAATAATTAATCCAGTTTAGTTTAGTAAAATTACATAATTGATCTTGTCATTTATCAGAGAATGTATCTTATTATAAATGTAAAAATTTGAATTCACAGATAACTTACAAAGCCTAAGATTCAAGGTGCAGTTGTATCAATAGATATCACCACTTATTTATTTCAATTTATTTCAATTAATTTATTGTTATCCATTACGATTCTTTATTATTAAAAATTATCAAGATAAATGTTTCCTCGAACAATTACAATACTTATTGTCTCTGTTATAGTTAAGTTATTGAAAAACTATACTTGTGTCGAGATGTGAATTAAATGATTGAAAACGATTCAAGGGGACGTTTATGGTAATTATGTATATCGATGAAGAGGATTCGACGTATTGATAGTGAGATATCGATGGGGTACTCGACCGATGTACCGACTGCTAGTCATTGTTTTAATAAATTTGTATATAATGTTATATCGGCGTTAGCGTGAAATTAATTCGTCGACCGAGGTCTGTATATGTGTGTGCAGTTTGTATGACCAATTGTTTCATCGATTGTGATCTTGACGCGTAATTTCAATTCTCGATCACTTAGGTTTGAGAAGAGATGGAATGCTTTGGAAAATTTAGAGAAAAATTGAAAACCCTAATTTACGATATTTTAATATATTTTTTTCCTTGCTAAAGTTCTACGTTTTAAAGAAAGCTTTCACTTGGTATTGTTGGATCGTAGATGATCCACTTGATCTAAGTTTTGAGAAAAACTTGAACGATTGAGAAAACTTTTAGAGCGGAGCTATGAAATATTTGGAAAATGAATTTTCCAAATGTCGAAAATATTAATTTTTTTAATTTATGACGAGGGTAAATGAAAATTTTTTTTATATATTTTTATATGTAAAGAATTATTGAAATTATCTTTCAAACATTTCCACTTTTTTTTAGAAATGAATTAATCATTCGTGTTTTCGTTTTATTCGTTTCGTACGATCACGATGCTAGTCATGTTCGAGTGAGTTAGAATATTAGAGAACACAGGCCAAATTATTGGATGGTTGTTGCGATTGAAATCGTTAGAGAATTTTTAAATTGGATTTTTGTGTTTATTTGCAAATTATATTTTTATTAATTAAACGTGCCGAGTTGAATTTGAAAAAAAGAAAATATATTTAAAAATTCTTTTTAGATATAAAAGAATTAAACAACGATAATATCTTGATTGAATTTTATTTTGCAATCAATAATTGTGAAATCATGAAAGAAAGAAAAGTTTCTAATAATTTTAGATGCAAGAGCCACAATTACGAATGCCTGACAGGATCTCGTTCGATAGTTAGATTATTTGGAATGTTGGGAAATCAAAATGTGACTTTTATACGTTTTTTGACTGGAACGATCTTCGTTCGTATGTCGAATCGATACCGTGATAAGAACAAGAGGTAGATTCGAAGAAAAAGAAAAGAGGAGTAAAAGAGACAAAAGACGAAGATGTGAAAAAAACTCCGTCAAATCTAGATAGTTTATTTTAAATAGAATGTTGCAATTTTTTATTTCCTCATTCAACTGCTTTAGCAATAGATTTTTATATTTTCTTTATATTTTATATTTATTGTGTGTAGATAGATGTTGATAGTCTATATCCAGTCTTTTTCAACGCTTGAATAATAAATCTATTATTTATTTAATTTATTGATCAAATCTGTCCTACAGCAAACAAATTGATAGATTCAGAGGTATAAATGGTACATGGGAAAAAACTTGCATGAAAATTTAATGGAGAGATCTATATTATATTATCAAACACTGAAAGTTTGTAATAAACAATTTTTTA
Source organism: Apis florea (assembly GCF_048593485.1). Classification (NCBI taxonomy): domain Eukaryota; kingdom Metazoa; phylum Arthropoda; class Insecta; order Hymenoptera; family Apidae; genus Apis; species Apis florea. The sequence goes on along the minus strand of NW_028256416.1, from coordinate 6,038,442 downwards.
ATTAAATACTTAGGTATTTATAATAATTTTTATATTTATATTATTTATGAAACAAGTATAATTGTACCATTTTTTTCACCGAGTTCCTCAATCACAGTCAGAATTATTACTGATGTAATAAGGAATTACAAATTTTTGTTTAATCGTTTGTATACCTCACTAACAGATTATAAGAAAAGATTTAATTTTCACTTACTGTTAGCAACGCTTACTAATGATACGGAAAAATGGAACAATTAGATATGCATATCGATATATACATTAACCAAAGCCAAAGATTTTTTTACGTTGCAAACGTCTTGCAACTCTCGTCGTTTCGTTAAACAAATAAATAAGGATCGATGGCAATAATTGTGTTAAAGCGTAACATTACATTTATCGCAATGTTCAATTTCGAATTTTAAAGCGGCTTAATCCAACAAAAATTAATATTCGACGTTCATTCGTTTAACCTTTACGTCAATACTCGAAATTTAAAGAAAGGAAGAAAAAAAAAAATCATCCAATTTTTGATCGCAGTATTTTTCTGATAATAATAAAATTCTAAATTTGGAACATGAATATTGTTATCAAATAACAATCCAACTGGATTCGAAAATATTTTAATGTGAAAATAAAAAATTTCATGTTCTATATATATATATGTTATAGCGATTGTATAGGGTATTGATATAAGGGTTGAAAGATAAATTAAAAGAAAAGAAAAAAACTGAAAAGGTGTGCGAAGAACCATTGTAAAACACGAAGTTTATAATTACCCATGTGAAGTGGAAAAGCTGCAAATATACCTTTTATCGAATTGCACGCAACATTATCAACAATATTGTTTCAACATTGTTTCAACCGTGAACAAATTTCTACATCCACGAGACTCAACAGAGATTTGCCGAACGATTAATTAACAATTGTGCAATCGCGACCATTGAAGACACAATTTCAGGGAAATTAGTTAACCAAATACTTAAACCTTTATATACACCGTGAAAAAGACACGAACGATTCACTATGAGAGGGAATCCTGCGGTTTTACATTAAAAAAAAAAAAAAAAAAAAAAAAACGTATAGCTAATACATTATACAGAATAACGTGATGAAAGAAGGAAAGAAAGAAAGAAAGAAAAAAAGACTACGACGAAGAATGGAAAACTGTACCAAACGCTTTATTTTTACGATAAGAATGGAATTTATTATTTGAAATATCGAATATGATTATGAGGATAGAGGATGTGACGTGTATGTTTCTGTGAGCGATTTAAAAAAAAAAAAATGGAAAAGGAAATCCGCGAGAGGGGCGAAGGACAAGGAGCAATCAGCAAAACACAGTAGATAGTGTAATAATAATAATAATAATATTAATAATATTAATAATAATATTAATAATAATAATACTAACGATAAAAATGAAAAAAAAAAAAAAAAGAAAAAAAGAAATGAAATTGATTCGAGAATGTTTAGAATATAGTAATCTGCATCGCTATAATATACGTTCGCGATTTATGTGTGCGCTATTTATCGTGGAAAATTGTCATTTTTACTAAGACCAGATCGCAATGACGATTTTATTCCATGCATTATTGTCAGTCTCCCGATAAACACGAGTCGCAGTACCACACACTGAACAAAAAAAGAAAAAAAAAAAGAAAAAAAAATGGAACCGTTCGAATAAATTTTCACTTTAAAAATGTTGGAACAGAATAAATTTCTTTTGGAAGAAACCTTATTTTATTCTTTGATTCGTTTGCGCCGTCTCATCTTCGCTTCCACGATCGAGTAAGTATAATAATTCTAATTCTTTCGTATTCTCCAATTTCAATTCTATCATAGTTTAACAGACAATTATTTAAAATAATGCAACCAAAAAACAAACAAACAAACAATACTATTATCTAAAAATCTTACGATCCACGAATATCCATAAATAGATGCATTTAATCAAAATCATTAAAACCAAAAGGAGAAAATCGTTTATCAAAATTTCTTCCCCATAAAGAACGATGAAACTAAAAATTAGAGGGAAAAAAATAACGAATCGAAGCGAAAAAATAAATCTTCCTTCACAGAATGGATGAACCGACATCATCATCATCATCATCATCATCATCGTCATCGAATCGCGAACGCTGTAAAAACCCGCACGATCGCGAGGACCTCGACTCGAGGAGGGTTGTTGCGATCGGTGGCGGCGTTGTAGGCGCCTCCTCTCCACCCCTATCGCATCGAAACGGTTGGAGATCCCTCGGTGTTCCCCGTTCCTTGATTTGGCCGAGCACAATGCACAATAAAAGAGCATTAGATGGTCGGCTTTGTCGAGCGGTTGCACGACTTCTCGTAACAATGGCGTGGCCCCCACTCGGCGGGAGCACTCGAAACACCTGGCAAACAAGGAAACAATGCGCACGAGCCGCACTTCGACGGGATTTCGCGCATTTGGGGTGCGCGCATGCTAACAAATTATCACCCCCTCTGTCACTTTTCTCTCCTTTCCCTCCCTCTCTCTCTCTCTCTCTATTCGCGTCTCCCTCTTCATCCACCTTCGCGAAATACACGGCACTTTTCCTTCGCGGTTGCGATTACGCAGCAACCTCGGTGTCAACCGGAGGTTTAATGACCGGCATCCGCCGATGTGGATGGCCATTGTCGTTGGAAATGATGTGGTACACCGAAGTGAAGTTGATTTTGGAGGCTCGATATATTATTTCTATGATGCAATTTGATGAATTTTTTTTCTTTCATAACTTTTTCTTGTAATTTTACGTTTGATTCTGTTTGAAGGCCGAAACAGAGAAAAAAGATTGAGGTTGAGATTTATTTATATAAACAATCGAAATTTAAGATAAAGTGATATAGTGATAGTGTATTGGAAATTCAAATTGCTTATAAGTTTTGATCAATGTTTTTGCGTATCAATTGTTATATTTTAGATATCCTATGAATATATCAATACTTTGTATAATAGATAATTTGTAATTCGCGATTCTCAAAATTTATATATACTTTTTTCGAGCAACTAATTTTCAAATTGATTTCTGGTACAATTTTATAAGTTTTTCGTAATCGCTATAATTTTAGTTGCATCGTTCCAACTTTTAATGTTTTCCAATCACCTCCCTCATTTACAATTTTCCAATTGTGTATAGAAATAAAAATTTCAAAATTCCCAATTCGCCACAGCTTTCAATCTCATCATCGATCCAACGATATATCTTCTCGACTCGATTCGTTCGACCTCGTTTCGCGTTTAAAATTCTCAACCTATTATTTCTCGAACAGAAGGCAGTGGTGGTAAACGTGGCGGAGAAAAATGTGGAAACGAAACGTGGAAACAAAGCTAGTATTCCCCTTTGACGGGAATACTAGCCGTTGACCCGTTGATCAACGTGTTGCGGAACAGAGGGGGGCGAAGGCGAGGCGCAACGAGGGCGAGAAAAAGGGGGAAAAGAAGAAGGAAGAAAATCAACCCGCATGTGCTCGGACGCACTCGAAAACGGAAAGTACTTTTGGACGAAGAGCGATATGGAGGCGGTATACGTCGGAGAACGTGAAGAGTGTACCGAGGGTGCGTGAACTATGAAATGCACCGGCTGTACACGTTCCCTCTTTCGACGAATGTACCTCTGAAAAGCCACGAGAAATGTTTATAATTGGGATCGTTGGCCCGTTCCCGCTCTCCCCTCTTCGATATCCGCAACACACGCGTGAGTAATTTTTTCTTTTTTTCTTTTCTAATACACCGCGCCTTGTAATTCTCTTTGCAACTTTGTTGCGAAACGCGTTGCTTTTCCCCAATGTTGATCGATGCACGGGAGAAATTTATTTATTTCTTACGTGTCAAATAGTAATCTCGAAGAGTCTCCATTTATTTTTCAAGAGTCGCTCTTTCGATAAATTTTATAAATATTTTAAAATATTTCGCCTTTCTCGAATATCTTATGTTTAAAATACACATATAAGTTTATTATTAGATACGAACTTTATAATATATTTGTTCGTACAAGCGTGCCATGTATTGAAATAAATTGAAAAACATTCAAAAATGGAGAGAGAAAGAGGTGAATAAGGGAACATAATTATTCAATTGTTTTCAAAAAAAAAAAGAATAATAATCGCCGATAATTCCCCACGATTCGCGAAAATCATAAGCCCTTGGGTGCCGATCTGTTTTGAAATTCTTACACGATTCCTCCGTGTCGTTTTTACTCTCGAGCCGGCGACATCGTTAACGTCATCGAGGGCTCGTTTGGCGCGCGCGCGCGCCAAATGGAGGCCTATCAATATTTCATAAGCCTGGTAAAAAGGGACGAGTGTTTACAACACGGGCAAGCGACGAATCCTCGATCTTGTTCGCCGGTTAGCCGTAAGTGTCTTCCCTCGTCCCTGCCATTTGCATCCGATTGAATTTCAAATTTCAACCGCTTCTGCACCCGTGACCGAAGTCTCGAGTATCTTCGATCACTTTCTGGGCCCCCTTCGCTTTCGATCCAGCGAAATGAAATTGTTATTAATGTAGCGCCGCGTTACACTTCGACGGGTTGGAAATTTAAAACTCCCGCCGTTGGAGGATAGTCCAAGAGGAATGCTTTTTTGATAGAAAGTTTTATTTGTTCAACGAATGTTACGATGATTTCTTCGAGAGAAAAAGAGATTGATGAATAATGGCGAGAATAATATTTTTATCGGTGATATCGTTGATTGAAATTTGTTTAGGATGTGTATTTAACGTGGGATCAATATTTGTGGATAATTATTTTTATGTATGAGAATCGTGAAAGGGTTTAAAGACGAAGTAGATAGTTTTTTTTTTTTGATTTGCTTTGATAGGAAGAATAATTTATTTTGCGAAGAATATTTATGGTATTAAATGTATTGATGTAAAGGTTGATAACGATAAAAATAATTTGAGGTTGAAGTAATTTAATTGTCGATGCGATTTTCGTAAAATTGAAAATCGAATGATATTCGAAATTTTTTTTTTTTAATAAATCGTAAAGAAATACGAAAGATGCGAATTTTTTATTAAAAAATTCTTTGGTAAAGATGTGCAACATATCTTATAAATGAAACTGATATTTTGACTAAAAGTTAATCACATTTCTATCCATTTATTACTTGTTTCATAATATTAATACTTTTCAAGCACGTACCAGGAAATAATATATTTCTGATCATTTTATACCCCTATATTGCTTTTCCTGAAATTCACATTTTGTTGTTCAACCTTATTATTATATTATTATTACCGTTCTGTTCCATCTCTCTTGTTTTACATTATTATTTTCTCCTTTTCATTTAATTTATTCTCGAATCCAAAGTTAAATTTCAAACAAAATACAGTTGCATTTTAAAAATACCTGAATTTCTAATTATTCTTTGATACGTATGACATATTATTTTTATTAAACTTGCAAAAATTGAATATATCATTTTTTATATCGTTTCAGAAATCATGAAAATAATATTTTATTTACAACCAGATTATTATTATTATTATTATTTCCATCATTTATTTTCCACGATCATCATTATTTTCATTTCGATAAAAAGACAAATTTCATTAAAAGTATTATAATTGCAAAATGATCATACGTAATATAAAGCTAAAATATCTTCCATGTAATAATTTCTAAAATGATAATGATTTCTTTACAAATACAAATACACACACACACAAAAAAAAAAACAATTTCATCTTTCTCGTTACTCGCATTAATTATTAGTTCTTTAACGTCAGAACATTTTTATTCCAAAATCTCTCCCATAACTCCAATTCCAATAACAAAAATATACCGATAAATTCAACCAATCTTTTATCCAATTCTCGATAAAAAAGAAATCAAAGTACGCGGTATTATAAATCTATCATTACTTCTACTTCGGAACTATTATTAAAAACCGGTTCTAACATTTTCTAAACATTTTATAAAACCATCTTAAAAAGGGAAAAAAGAAGAAAAAAAAGAAAAGAAAAAAACAAAGCTCGCAATCCACGTAACAAATCCACGAGTAGCGCCATTACACCGCAAGACTGTTTACACGATCAAACGTTCGTTTAAATGCTTCCACTCCGGTGAAATCGCTCGTACAAGTTCTTACCCCAGAAACAGGTCTCCCTTTTTCTTTATAAGAGAACCTTCTCCTAACGAGCGTCCAAGGAAATTGTATACGAAACACGTTCCCATCTCCTGTAAAACTCCTCCCCTATCGCGGTGGAATATTCCGGGATTACGGTTGCTCCGAAGAGAAAGAGAAAATCCGTGCTTCTTTCACGGGAGTGGGAGGAAACTTCAGTTTGCCGTCTCTGAATCGCGTAAGTAAATGGCTGTTCTCTTTAACCGCGTACGCGAGGATGAACGGACCGAAAAAAGGAGTACAAAGAGGGAGGGAGAAACAGTGAAGAAAAAGAAGAAGAAATGGAAAAGAAAGAGAGAAAAAGAAGAAAAAGAAGAAAACGCAAGAAAGAAAGAAGCAAAAAAAGAGACAAATTGGGGAGGGAGGAGGAGGAGGGAGAGGCAAACTATAAAAGAGGGGTGAGAGTGTAAAGAGGGAGAGAAGGATGGATAGAGGGAGGAAAGTAAGAACGAAGGAGGCTTGTCGCGAAACAGAGAGAGGATCAGAGGCTCGTAGGAGTGGTGTTCTCGAGGTGGTGAGCACGACGTGGTAAAAAGGAACGACGTAAGGGGGTAGGCGTAAGGGGATGGGGAGAGAAAAAAAAAAGAAAGAAAGAAAGAAAAAAGGAAAAAAAAAAAGGCAGAGAGTTACTGGCGGGAAAAACGGTGTCTTGGAAAAAGGTGCAAAGCCGACAGTATTCTTTGTAGCGGGGGATATTCGCCTTCTGTGCCGAAGACCTCTCGCACTTCTTTATCTTTTTTTTTTCCCCCGCCACCCTTACTTACTCTGCCTTCTCCTCCCCTCCACCAGCACACAAAGAAGAAGCGACCATCTTCTTCTTCTTCTTCTTCTTCTTCTTCTTCTTCTTCTATTTCTACTTCTACTTCTTCTTCTTCCTTCCTTCCTTCCTCTCTCTTTCTCTCTCTCTCCTTTTTCCCGCGCACGACCACTAACCGTGGTCGCCTCCTTCCACATTTTTTTCCTCTCCTCCCCGCTTCTTCCTTCGCTTCTTCGCCGATTCTCTTCTCGCTTCCTTGCCACGTCTTCCCTCTCTCCATCTCGTCTTCCAGTTGCAACGATTACAGCGCAACTACCGTTACCTTGGCAAGGATGAAATTCTGGTAGTAGTGGTAGAGCGGCAGCTTTACTTCTCCGCCCATACTCTCTCCGGGATCCCTTACTCGACAGCCTCTTCTGCCACGAGATATTTACCAACATCCAAGATGGCGGCATAATCTTGCCGGCTTTTCGTCGAAAGTCGACGAGTCATCCAAAGCGGCCAGTCCCTTTTCTCCCTCTCTGTCTCTCTCTCTCTCTTTTTCTTCTCCTTTGCCCATAAACACTTTCATCGCTCTCGTTTTACCGACTCCGCCCTTTTTTTTTTTTTTATACCGTTTCTCTTCCTTTACCTTCTTTTTTTCCCTTTCTTTTTTAGATTCGCTCGGATATCTTGGCCGCTCGGGCGTCTGTTCCTTCGAATCTCACGGCTGGACTACTTGTGGTTCTTTTCCTTGAGATCGATCACGCGACGTTTTACACTTTGATGGAATCTTGGAAGATAGCTAGAACTGTGGGAGCTTTGTTCTTCGAAGTTGAGGTTGACGAGACACGAGATTATTGCGGTGGTTCGGGATAGGTTGTTTGTCGAAAGTTTATAAAGTTTTAAGAGAATTTTCTAAGCTTTTTGTATTTAAAATATATATATATAAAATCTATCTCTGAGAATCTTTCACTTTGACAAAATTAAAGAAAAAAAAAGAAATGAAATAAAAGACAAATCTTCGTCAGAATCATCTATCGGTATTCGATCAACCAACAAAATCATTTAAGAGTTTTGCAGGAGGAAGAAAAAGTGGGGTTGCAATAAGTCGGAGGGACACCCTCGACAGATTTACCAGAAAGGAGATCGAGAGGGAAGAAATCAGTAGAGGTAAATACGCGTGGCGTGAGAGAGCGAGCGAGAGCCGATGGATAAGAAGCAATCGAATCGAATAGTGGAACTCGTGGAATCCGCAATCCGTCGCGAAGTGAATGGCGAACGCCTAAGGGTTTTCTATGGCCGGGTATGCCGCTCGTCTCTTCCTCTGTCCGTCGACCTAGCCTAACCTGGCGGGAACTTGAGATTAATGTGGTAATCGCTGAATCAGCGGAAGACACGAAAAAAAAAAGAAGAAAAAAAAAAAAGAAAGAAGAACCTTCCTCTTTCGTGGCAACGATACTTTTCTCCTCGAACGAGCAGTCGAGGGAATCTTGGAGGTGCTCGACGATAAACAGAAGGTGTCTCTGATCCGCCATCGTGATCCTGGATGATGTATTAAATTTTGTATAGAGGAATTTTCGTGTGACTAAATGAAAAAGAAAATGATAAAAATATGCCACTTTTTTATTTGAATCGAGATACGTGTTTTCTTGATGATGCGTGTCAAAATAAGATCTATAAAAATTGATTTTCAGAATTGTAACTATCTTCGAGCAATTGTTTAGATATTAATTTATTGGATAATGATATGGCTGGTTCCAGTTATATTTTAAAATCAAGTATGTATATAATCCACAAAAAGTTTTATTTTTAAAAAATTCTGTTTGGGTGTTGTAGACACCCAAAGCCTAATTCTACGGCGTGTCTGACAACGCAATATCCTTTTCCATTTACTTTACGTTTCCTATTTTCATTTCTTCACGATATAATAATAAAAATTCTACTCGAATGATTTCCCCTGAAAAAATTAATTTCGACGATATTCCAACTTTCTCAAAATCGTTCAAAGATCGTCGTCGATTATCCAAACAAAAGGGGCACGAAAAGAACGGGGCACCCCTCGAAAAGCAAAGCGGACAATATCCAACTTCCTTCATCGATGCTGAAAAACGTTTCGCCGTAAATAATCGAGAATCGAGGAAAAAGCAGCAATAACAGGATACACCGGTCCTCGATACGATACGGTGGATACGTATATAACGCGCGTGTATCGCGCAAATAAATACTCGAGGCCAAGGGATGGCGTGGAAGGAAAGAAGGGTTGGAAGCTGTGCCAGTCACGGAAGAACCTCGCCGGTACGCGGAGTAAGTGCAATAATACCAGATTATTTGCATCGCAAAGCCGTGCGTATGGGTAAACACAATATTCGCTCTCTGCTCGGCTCTGTGAACCGATAGTGCGCTCAGGTAGATAACGCATACGTCTGTACCATTCTCTACCCGTCTTTGTCCCCCTCGTTTCGACCCCGTGTCGATCCTCTTCGTCTAACAGCGACAGATATCCATCGTTCATTCTCTCTCTCTCTCTCTCTCTCTCTCTCTCTCTCTCTCTCTCTCTTTCGTTCACCCTCTCTGCCGCCACCCTACGGCCCTCTCTTTCTCACCTTTATCGTGGCCCGTGTCTATCTCCCTCGCTCTCTCGACTATCGATGCCATCTTCCTCCGATCCGATACGTTCCCGCAGTTTCTGTCCTCGTCCCACTCTCTATGTACCACCGCGGCGTAATACAGATTCTATTTGAGCTGCCTGAGGGAAGTTAACTCGTGATGCGTGCAGCTCGGCTCGCTCTGTTGGCGATACTACGGGGATCCGATCGTTCTCCATTTCGAGGCTGCAAATCCAAGGACCTAAACCTCGCGACCTGCACGCCTACACAAGCGGTGTCAATTTTCATCCCTTCTTCCCTCCTTTCTCTCCTTTTTTCCAAATCCTTCTTTCTTCTTGGGAACGAATGTTTTCCAAAGTTTTCTTCCGGCGAGGGTATTTGAGGAAATTTTTCTTACGACCTTCTCGAAGACAGCGTGAAGAATACGATTATTCCCAAAAACTTGCTCTTTCCCTCCTCCCTCCTACCTATCATCTCCCTCCTACCTAGCAAAATATTCCAAAATCCCCATAATCCCCGGCAAAGGCAACAAAAGGCCGAAGACACAGGAAATTGCGCACAGGTGGACACGAGAGATACCCCGTTCCGGGTATCGAACAGATCTCACCTTCTCCTCCTCCCCCTTCCCCCCTCCCTCTCCTCCTCCATCCCCCGACAGTCTGCACAGGTTCTATTAGCACGTAACGCCTGGTCCTTTTGCCGTGCCGCTCAAAGCAAAGCAGCCTCCCCCCTCCTCCCCAGTCGAGTGTTACAATTTCGCCCTTCCCCCTCCCCTCCCCTCCACCCTCCCTCCGCTCCTCTCAAAGTCCCTTTATCTATCCCGCTATTTTCCTAACTCCGACGTCCCCTCCGGGCCTTTCTCCTCCGCTTTCGCGGTGACGACAACGATATTCCTCTTCCTCCCTCCTGAGGAAGCGCGCGGAGCGGTGGTGGATCCGGCCACCGGAACACCGGGTGGAGGAGTAGGGGGAGAGGGGACGCAGCTACCCCTTGGCGCGCGCGAGGGGTTGAAATGCCCGCCCATCGGTCCGCCCATGTTAGGACGAAAGCAGTCACTTGGTGAATCAATTCGGCCCCACGATCTCGCCTCGTAGAGACGAGAGAGAGATCCTCCACGGCGGCGGAGCTGCTGCCGCAATCGGGAATCGCGCTTCGAATACGAGCTTTCGATCACATTTTCGTAACCGCGCAAGAGTAACCCTCGTCGGCCGGCAACCGCGACAACCGCGGCCCTCCCCCCCCGTGGATATCATACCTCTTGGTTTCCTTGGTGCCGAAAATCGAAACTTTTCCCCCCTTTTTTCTTTCGAGAGCGTCGAAAGAGAAGTTGTTAGTTGTTCTTCTCGATGAAATAAATAAAATAATTCGACGCGTTGTTTCTCGTTCGTTCGCTCCGTCGTGACTGTTTCCGTTTTTCATGTGTGGACAGTGATATCTTCCTTTTCTTTTTCTTTTTTTCTTTTTCTTTCTTCGTTCGGAGAACGGTTGTTTCGGAGGGGAGAGAAGTGAGTTTAATCAACGATAGATTATTAACGATAGCGGATAGATCGAGGAGGAGGAGGGAGTGATCGATAAGAGAGCATGAGAGGGAATCGTGATGATTAACGAAGATTCCGTAAGAGAGAGATGATTGTTGGCGATAAAGTGGAGTGCGTCACTGCGAGCCGTCATCCTTGAGATACTACACAGCGGGCCTCGTCGAGTGGGTGACGGTCGGAACGAGCGAGAAGAAGAAGAAGAAGAAGAAGAGGAAGAAGAAAAAAAACCCCTCGTTATCGTTGTGGAAACAAAACTATTAGCGTAAGATAGCGCGGAATTCGCGCGGAGCTCGTGACAGTTGCCTCGTGAAAATATGTCGGGAGACGAGCACGCTTCTCGCGTCTCATCTCGTTCGGTTGCTTTCAAGCGGTGAACGTTTTCGATCAATCCATAATCCTCCTTCCCGAAAGTCAAAGAGAAGAAGAAGAAGAAGAAGAGGAAAAAGAAGAGACAAAAACGGACGCGCGTCACTACGTCATTCACACCCACGCGGACGAGTGGACACGTCGGGATGAGGAGCAGCTTGGAGCTGTTGGAACATCGTCGTGTCCCGATGGGGCCGAGAAACTGAGAGATCGAATCTTGGAATCATGTGCCCATGAAGCGATCACCGCGATGGAGCCGCGTGGGATGATGATGTCGAACCTGTCGTGCGACGGGTGCGCGGACAGCGACCGCGATTCCGACAGCAGCAGCATGATCGTGGACCCGGTGAGTTTGGACAAGAACGACCTGTCGCCGTCCCAGTCGTCGTCCAGCCCCGTGATACCCAGCTCGCCCGTCCCCCCGGCCACCGCGTCCTCCCGAAATCGCGGGGGGAGCCGCAGCAAGAAGGGCTACTCGATGATGTCGGGCGGGAACGGGCAGCAAAAGGGGAACGCGGCCGGCCAGGCGTCCACCTACGGCAACGAGAAGATGTCCTCGTCCCTGATCAAGCCCCCTTACTCCTACATAGCCCTGATCACGATGGCGATCCTCCAATCGCCCCAGAAGAAGCTCACGCTGAGCGGTATATGCGAGTTCATCATGTCCCGATTCCCTTACTACCACGACAAGTTCCCCGCCTGGCAGAACTCGATCAGACACAACCTGTCGTTGAACGACTGCTTCATCAAGATACCAAGGGAGCCCGGCAACCCTGGCAAGGGTAACTACTGGACGCTGGACCCGTTGGCCGAGGATATGTTCGACAACGGGAGCTTCTTGCGCCGGAGGAAGAGGTACAAGAGGCCTCCGCCGCACTACGTGCTCAGAGACAGGGCGATCATGGCCACGTTCGCCATTTGCGGCGATCGGGGCCCCTGCCCTGGCGGGGGTGGCGGTCATCCGGGGGCCCTCGCCTATCCCAGCGCCGCGTACCTGTCCCCGCCGCCTGGCCTCCCCTTGCTCGACTTCTCGCCCTCGACCTTGGAGGCGCTCAAGCTCGGCGGCTTCCTGGAACCACCCCCGCCGTTGTACAAACCTGTGCCGATCACCGCACCGCCGATCAGACAGATCGATCCCGCACCCACGAGGACCACCGCGATACCGAGCGGCCATCCGCCGGCCGAGAAGAAGAGGAACTTCAGTATCGACGCGTTGATAGGTAAACAGGCGGCCAACGATCAGAATTGCGGCGGCTTGCTTGATCTCAGCCCGTCGGAGCACAGAGAGATCAGGAGCCAGGCGTCGGCCTTCTCTCCTCTGGTTTAGAGGATCCTGTTGCGGATCTCCTTTCGGGGAGGATATCTTACGTCGGAAAAATATGTGGGGGACCTCGGTTTTTCCCAAACGAAAGAGATTCGAAGCTGGAAGACCTATTCTTTTTTTTTCTTTTTTTTTTTTTTTTTGGAGGATTCGAGATGAAAAGGAAGACGAGGGAGGTGAACGAGGGAGCTCGATGAAGATCATCCAGAGAGTTGTTCATTTCCGCGAGAGAAAGAAGAGGAAAGGAGAGGAAGAGAAGGAGAAGAGGAAGTGATGAGGTTCGAAAGTGAGGAGAAACGATGAGGAAAGGATAGGGGCGCGGACGGAGCGCGCCCAAAAGATTTCGATTAAGTGTATAGAACGACGGAGAAACAGGAGGAGGAGGAGGAGGAGGAGGAGAAAAGGAGAACAAAAGACGCGACCAGGAGTCGAGTAATTGTAAAAAGGTGTAGTGCAATAGTGTAGTGGTTGGGTTTAAGTACGAGAAGAGGAAGAAGAAGGAAAAGAAGAAGAAGAAGAAGAAGAAGAAGAAAAAGAAGAAGGAAAAAAGAAGCAACCCTTCGCTGTGTCGAACTGATCATCCTTAGCCGCTATCATCTCCAACGATCGATTCCTCTCGACGAATCGAACTTAATAATTTTCCAATCCCTCCCCCCGCCCCTCCATGTTATTTTTCTTCCATTCTTAGCAAGGAAAGGAATAGAGCTTCTTGCGCGTGTTGCCTCGTTTTGTAAACGATCGATTAATATATACGCCACTGTAAATACACACACACACACACACACACACACACACACACGTGCATACATATACGCACATTTATACACGCATAGAGAAAAAGAGAGAGAGAGAGAGGGAGAGACACACGCACGTACACACATCCCGAACAAATCTTTGCTCAGCTTTCTATTGTTTGCGAGTGAGAGGAGAGGAGAGAATGCGCACGAGTGAAAGGGCGACAGAGAGGGTGGCGGAGAAACGATGGAGAAGGGAGGTCAGTTCTCTTCATCGGATTTAATGTAAAGCTCGGCCGGATTTTCGGTCAAGTAGACGTTCGGTGTACATAGAAAATTCGGTGTACGTGGAAAAAGATAAAAAAAAGATAAAAAAAAAAAAAAGAAGAAAGAAAAAAAGAAAAAAAAATATAGGAACATCCGTGTTCCGATCCGTAAAATGGGGAGGAAGGAGGGATGTTTTGATAGCGAGGGATGGATGATCAAGATATTTTATCGGTCTTATTGGTTTTCGTTTTCGCCTCGCGAAATTTGCTGGATTTGAAATCGTCGTCGTCGAAGACGAGTGGCGCGAGCTTGCAATGGAATCCATTTTGTTTCCTTGTTTTATTTATGGTGCCGATCTATGATTGGGCGGTGAAACTTTTGGAAACTTCGGACCGACTTGATATACTGTTCGAGATTTTAAATTAGAAATTGGGAAATTGAACGGTTAATTTGGAAAAATGGGAATATCGTTTCAAATTATTTTTGATTGAGAATAGAGACGAAGAGGAAATGGGAGATATAGAGAAATTTTTATCGTAAGTAACATTTTACAAAGTTTGTCTCTTTATCATTAAAAAAAAATAATCGATGTCAAAAATATTATAAAAATAATTATATTTACGATTTATTCAGCCATTTTTTTTCCATTAATTTAATAATTAGATAATTCTATAGTGCTTCGCGCTTTGATGTTTTCAGATTTTAAATGACTTGATGGAGTTGATCTTTTTATTATGTTATTTTTATCGTTTGTATATTTCTTCTTTTACGACTGGTTTAATTGTTGAAATGATTCTGAATTATGATTTTATTATTAATATCTTGAACAGTGTATAAAGTGCATAATCTCAATTTCGATAATGGATAATAACATTTTAATTTCGAGAATTAATTATATCGTGTAAAATGAATGATTTTACAGATCAAGAGAATACATAACAATATACAATTTCGTTTGAATATTATCATCGTATTGCTAGTATTATCAAATTTTTTTCTATTTATTAAATCAATTGATATTATTACAGATGTAGTTTTTAATTTTGCAATCACAACGGGTATAAATATTTAAAAAAATTTTTTCGTTTCGTTTTTCTGTTTCGAACTTGATAAAAGATCTCAAAAAAAAAAAAAAAAAAGAAAAAAAAAGAGAAAAAAAAGAGCACAATTACACGTAAATGAGAAATAAAAAAAAAAAAAAAAAAAATGCGAAACGAAAGTCTGACGAAGCTCGTCGACGACTTTTAACACGGACACAGCATTCGAGTCTATTCTGAGCGTTTTCAAGCGTGTATACACATATGTGCAGGGATCTACGAGAAGAGAGAATGGAATAATTTACAATTAATCCCTGTGAAGATACGCATCCATGACGAATATATGTGTGTCAATCCACACATGTACAGATATACATAAGCCGCTAGTGAATTTTCCTCGTATTGTACAATTGCTAGATAAGAGTTATTGCTATTGTTTGTGCAACGAATCGGGTCGGATCTAATTTTCGTTGAATGAAAAAAAAAAAAAAAAAAGAAAAGAGATAAAAAATGTTTCATAAAAATATATTGCTACGTGTTTTAACTTTTGGAATGCGGGCGAATAATTCGAATAATTTTTTTTATTAATATGTTTGCATTATTATTTAACGCGTTTGGTGCCGTGGAAAATAGAAAATCATTTTGTAATTGAAAAAATTAAAAATTATATAATATAAATTTTTAAAAGGTTTAAATAACAAAATTGGAAAAATTGATATTTGATTAGTATTCAAGAATGTTTAGAAATGAGATTCAACGGTATTGAAAGTTACTTATGGATAGTACTTGAGCAAACATACTTAATTTTACTTATGAATAATAGAGATTTAAAAATATTATTAATTCAAAAGAAAATACTAATTCAAAAATATTTAAAATACACTCAGTAATAAAGTATCCAAGTGCACAGTCCAAAATTTAATTTAGTATTATTTACAACTAATATTAAAAAATATTCAAAGTTATTCAAATACTCAATAATACTCGATAATATAAAAAAATACTCAAAAGTATCCAAAAAACGTTATTCTTAAATATTTAAAAATATTTAAAAAGTAATATTCGAATATTTATTAAATCCAAGCTACACTCGGAAATTATTATTCGAAATTCGAAAATACTCAAAGACTTACTCAATACAAAAGTAGTATTAAAAGAATACTCGATTAGAAAAATATTATTTTATCAATATTCTTTATATCTCGTCACGTATTTTTCTCATGTTTCGTTTCAACGTGGAATACTCATAAAATACTCGAAAAATCCTTTTCACTGCTGAATAAAAATGGAGTACGTGTGACCTGGACGGCACGTGACGCGTTAAACTAGAACCAACAAGATGTTCGTGTTTTCTATTCGTTTCAAGGCAACCAGAATTTGCAGTTATTTTCGTTATCGTTCTCGTTTATGTAGAACTACTGATTACATAATCGGCACAAATGTGTTTTCAAGATGTTGAATGATGCACGTCACGATAACGAAAATCATTGTCTAACAGAGGAATGGCGGCTTATTTTAGAAAAATAAATCTTCGACGTATCGAAATCGAAAATAACGAATACAAGAAGAAAAAACAAATTATCATTATCTTCCACTGCACAATTCGCGATAAATAAAATCTTATTTTTCCATTCAACACCGTCGATTTAAATTTTTCCAATTAGATCAGAGATTTAATGCGAGTCCAAATTTTTTTGTACACGCATTTCAGTAAAATTCTTTAGCAATTATTGGAAAAAATTTTTTTGATCGAGAACGTATTCCATTGTAAATGCTTTAATCCTCTGTAATCGAAATTCAAAATGTCCAATTGATTATAATATCTCTGCCGTCTAATTGTAATCTTTATCGAATTATATACTCTGATTTTATACTTCATTAACTCTCTATAATAATGCACGAGAATAAAAATTTCATTAATAATATTAATATGCGATCGACATTTTTTCTTCAGAATTTTTGAATTGTTTCAACATTAAAATAAAAAAAAAATTGAAATAAAATTTTATTATATAATAGAAAAATAATCCAGCGTAGAGATTTGATGCAATTTTTAAGAAAAAGACTTTTACCAAAAATTTCATATGTTGCATTTTGCATAAAAGCAACAGTACGCACAGTACACAAATACATAAATCGTTATATAACCGTTGCAGAGGGTTAAGCATTCAGCAAGCACGAGCGGAAATTCCACGAGATTTCATAGATTCCGTTCGATCTGCGTCAGATGAAAGAAACGCATAACAATAATCGTCGGATGGAGCCGATGGAAAAACACCGATTCTAAACCTTAATGTCGAATGTTTGGGTACAAAACGATATTATAAACTTGATAGTCTTTTATACTTGCATAAATTCACGGCTGATCGATTTAGAGGTGTAGAGATTTTTAACATTAAGTTAAATTAAATGTATTATATAAATATATGCGATCGCGAGTGTTGTTCATTTTTTTGTGTAAAAAAGAGAGAGAGAGAGAGTGAGTGAGAGAGAGAAAGAGAGAGAGAAAGAGAAGAGGAGAAAAAGAAAATGGGAGAAGAGAGAAAGATAGGGATAGTTCTGAGAAATGATTCAGGATTATTATTCGAACGGTGTATATTTTAATAATCTCGTCTCGACTCTGAGCTGTCGTGTGTTAAGATATTGTGACGAAAGTAACGCGGTACGTCTGTTTGTTCCTTTACTAAAATAAGTACCGATGCTATAATGTATGTTTAGTTATAGGTTATCGTTAACACTTGTCTCTGTAGATTTAGTAAGTATTATACGTGTCAAGATGATAGATTTATAATAACGTGTAATAATGTCAACAATAAAGTACTGTTAAGTATAAGAGATTTATTCTTTTTTTTTCTTCTTCGATTACATGATAGATTAATTGGAAAAAAATATATTTAAGCCATTATTATTTTTTACTGATAGTGTTGAAAGAGTCACTCGTGAAGGATTAAACGTGCATTTTATGAGATATCTTGAAAAATAGAAAATAGGTGGAACGAAGAAATTGTTCATTACAAAGAATATGTGTAAAATTTATTTTTTTTCTATGTAAATTAATTAGAGAAGAAGAAAATATTTAAAAAAAATTATCAGGTGATGAAAAATTAATTTAATACCCGTTGAATTGATAAATTTCAGATAATAACAGATATATCAAATAAAGTGATAAAAATAATTGAAACGAGTAAATTTGATGTACAATTACGAAAATTTAAGGAACGATAATATTCGATAGATTTTCAAAAAGGAAAATGAATCACATTTTTCAGAGGAATAAAATAAAAGATATGTAAAGATAAAACTTTATTTTACAGATTTTTTTTATGGGCTTGAATAATAATAGAAAAAAAAATATATATATAAATATATATTTTTTCAACGCATTTTTACTCTGTATCGAAGAGAAACATATCTTTTTTAATTGAAAATTAAAAAAAAACACGTGTTACGCTCTTTGAACGACTGCTTTTGTATTTTACCTTTTGAATTTGATCGATATTCATTACCGAGGAATTCCAAACGAAACGTCACATATTTACAATATCACTACATAAATTACAATACAATGTTACTACATTTATTTTAATATCGTAAAAAAAATCTAATAAAACCCGCTTTCGACAATACGTATATCCAAATTCAAACATTAAGAGATTATTATCTTTATTAAAATTGCCAATTTGCCAATCAAATCATTTTCAAATTCCATTTCAAAACTCGCTTTCATCAATCCGATAATCAATAGAGGATCGACCAATTTTTCAATTATACAATAGACTAACTAACACTCCAATATTCGAATCATATCTTTTCTTTAAATTTCACCAAACTCGTTCAAACTTATCTCTTACCAAAAGAATCAATTTCTATGCATTAATCTAAGAATATTCAAAAGGCTGGCCAATATTCTCTACCTATACTATATTCTCACACGGAATTAAAGAAACGATTCCAAAAGAAAAGATTCATCCAACGATTCGATCCCCCATCGCAGCAGGTATATCCCTGCCGATCGATTCGCTATTAGTTCAACGCCGTGTAACGAATCTCTTTCCCATCGTTTCTAATTGTCGACTACCGGCACGTTATTTACTCGAACGGGCGTGGAATAATGAAAAGGGACGATCATCGCCTCTCTTCCCATTTCTGTAGAGGTCCACACCTCCGCGCCACGTATCCGTGGCGACAATGCAAACCGAAACAAACACTTGGCGGCACGTGACCGCCACGTGTCGGCCAGGATATATTACATTCCGAATGCACACACACTTGACGAACGATTAAAGGGGTGTACACGGCCGAGGAACCACGATCGTGACAACGATGAACACGCCGCCGGCTCTTTTCTTCCCGTTTCAGAACCGATCAAAGTAGTCTACCGATACCTCGGATACTCCACTTTCCATCGGCTGTCGTTTGAGATGGACATGGTTTGAACAAAGTTTGCTTGTAAATTCAAGGTTTTCAAGGTATTTTCCTTTCGTTCGTTACGTGTTTTGATGGATTTTCTTTTTTTTTTTAGTCGGATTTGACGATGTTTGAACATTCATTGATAAACATTTATTTGTGTTTGGTAATAAAAATTGATCGAAAAGTTCGAACATGTTTCTTCCGATACTTTAAAGTAGCATTGGATGATATTTTATATTCTTTTAAATGGTAAATTTAACGGTATATCCTTTTACGCAATTATCTAATTTAGAAAAAAAAAAACTCATTCGTAAATATTTTTAGAAACTTTGTATTAACAAATATTAATGGCATAATAAACTTCTATTATCAGATATACTAAAACAATCATTCTCTCACAGCTCGTCTGCATAATATCATTATAAAACATGATAATATCCAATATCAAACAGCAAACAACAAGTATCTCATGCTCAAATATCTATTTACCTTCGCGCAAAACTGAATAAATTATTAATTAAAATATTATCAAGGAAATTAAATTAAACTTGAACGGAAAGAAGATCTATTCTGGATTAATTCAACGAATGAAGGAATTCTTCGAGAAAAAAAAAAAGAAAAGAAAAAGAAAAAAATTAATCATTTACAATCGAAGAAGACACGAAGAAGATGTGAAATTGCGTGGAAATTTTCCTGATCACAAGCCTCGACCCTGAATCTAAATGTTATCGTGCGATTTACGATGCACTATCGTTCGTATATGTTTTTATTTATTTATCTAATGCGAAACGAGAGATAACGCAACAATAATTGTCTATTCGAGCGACGATATTGTCGACGAGGCGACGCGTGGAACGAGTTCCATAAATTTTCTCGTCGCATCGCGAGAAATGAAAGCTTGCTATGGGCGAGAGAGGAAGCGGAGGCGGGAGAAGGAAGGAATAACTTTTCATCGAGGAAAAGGCGCCAGTTCTCGCGTTCCACGTATGCTTTATTTTTCCTCCCCACGTTTCTACGAATATACCAGGCAAAAGTTTTCGTTATATCATTATCACCGATTTTATCGTGTTCTCCAATTATCGCGTTTTAC
The DNA here is from genome assembly GCF_048593485.1 of Apis florea. NCBI lineage: Eukaryota > Metazoa > Arthropoda > Insecta > Hymenoptera > Apidae > Apis > Apis florea. The sequence continues at coordinate 6,018,208 of NW_028256416.1, read as the reverse complement.
AGTCGTACTTCTGATCCAATAGACTTTAACTCGTTTGAGAGTTAAGATTTTCGGATGGAAAGGACGATCGAATTCGTTCGAATTTGAAACTTGGAAAAAATTGTTTTATTTTTATATTCCTTATACAGGAACGAAATGTTGTTAAACTTTGTAATTAATTTTGAAAAATATATATATAAAAAAAAGAGGAAAAAGATTGTATAAATTTTAAAACACACAAGAAAAAACAGAAAGTACAAACGTAACACTTATTAACGTAATTAAATTCAATATTTCGAAAGAAAATTTTTATATAACCATTCTTCTTTAACATTACTCGTTACTTCTGTTGACTAATTTTCCAAGAGAAAGAGAGAGAGAGAGAGAGAAAAAATATCTAGAGAGTAAAGGTTGGAGAGGAATTAAAAACGCGTGTTGGGGGGGTGGTTGGATAGGCTCGAAAAGCTTGCTCGGCCTGGCTGTTTTCGTCACGATCGAGGAATGTAATATCGTCACCCCCAAGCGACAAGAGTTGCCTTCGAGAGTATCGCCGTTTAGAATAGCGTGACGGGGGATGTGGGGGCATGGATTAAACTGCAATGAAAATCCACTCATTTCCTCCACTCCCTTCACTTTCTTCCCCCGCCCGGCGCAGACACGCCTGCATCGTTGCGGGTAAACAAGATATTACCTTCATGCCTTCTCCTCGTCCTTCTGTTCTCTGATCTGTTCCACCGTTTTTACCGACCAAGTAGGTGGATACCGATGACGAACTCGTCGATATTGTGACTCGTCGAGATATAAAGATACACGTACAGATATTTTCTAAGGTGATGGTGGATATCTTCGTGGAAATGAAAAGTGTAGGCAATTGCGATGTTCGAATAATATTAGACAGAATTTTTTTTCTTTCTTGCATTTGAATAATATAAATGAGACGAGGCGGAAAGGATACTTGGAATGGGGGATGGTTTAATGATTTTGAAGAGGAGAAAATTTCTTTTCGTGAGAAGATTTTAAAGAAACAACAGATTTTATCGTTGAAGAAATTGAAGAAATAAATTGATCTAATCCGTATTTGTATTTATGAAAAAAAAAAAAAAAAGGTTGACACGGAATTTTATCGGATGAAATGACGCGTGTAATGAAATTCGAACAAGATAATTAAATACTTGAAGGATTTTAATAAAACAAAAAAAGTAATTTGATTCGGGAAAAGAGGGCACAAAATAACTGGGAGGAAATATAACAGAAGAGGGAAAAGCCACGGGAAATGTGGGCTCGCGTCCACGCAACAATGTTCCAACGTGCATATTTGCAACGTTTTGCAAAAGAAAAGGACACGAGATACCTCTTGCACATTTGATATGGCATTCCGTGCATTGTACGAGTTACATTTCATCTCGGTCTTTGAAGCTAACCGCAACAATAGAAAATCAACGAATCGGGCGAAAGGAAGAAGTTTGAATACAATTCCGCGGTATACATACACAAGATTTCATGTATTTTATCAAATTAAGCCAATCGAAAATTCCTATAATTTACTTTACCATTAATGTATCTCGATATAAAGAGAAAATCAATGAAATGCTAATTTATATATTATTTCGCTATAAAACATATAAGAAGAAATAGATAATCGCGAAAATCCGTTCGAATCGAATCCAATCTTTAAAATCTCGACAAAAAGGAATCACTAAATCGAGATATTAAACACTGTTCGTCACCGTTCCAAATAATTCCCAAGAAGCAAGAAATAATCCTTGCAACAAACCCTCAAAAAAAAAAAAAAAAAAAATTAACACTCACCTTCTTTCCTTCGAAAAAAAAAAAAGAAGAAGCAAGGAACCAAATGATAAATAAATAAATAAAAAAAAAAAAAACACCCTTTCAGCTTGGGTGAAGATTGAAACCTCGACGGTAGGTAGGGAGAAGGGAGGTCGGGTGTTACAATTTCGCCAGAAGCCAGCATCCGAGCGTTTCCACACGCGACACGTTTCTCCCGCGTGTGAAAGATTCCCAGGTTGAAGCGTAGCTACTTCTCCTCATCCAGCGGAACAAGCAATGACCAATATTATGATAATTCCAACCGCCCCATCCCCACCCCCTCTCCTCCTCCTCCCTCTCGCCGCTCTCTCGTTTTATCTCCGCTTCGACCTCTCCCCTTTTCGTTTCCCTCCCTCCACTCTCCTCTCCCTCCCTCCTTCCCTGCGCCAATCCCCCTTTGGCTCGTCCTTTGGCAACATCAAGGTGCACGGAGTCGCGAATATGGGCAGCCATATTTGAGGGTGCGGGCGTGGCTTTCCGGTTGCCCGGGGTAACCGGCGTCGGCGTTATCCCGATATCGACCTGGGCTGAAACGAGAAGGGTGGCTAGGCTTCTGTCCGGGAGGGAAAATGTTATCACTGCTTTGTGGTGGCTAAGATAGCAACCCACTTTCCCTCTAACCCCTTCTTCGTCCCTCCGCGGATCCTCATCACCTCCTCCTCCTCCTCCTCCACCCACTCTCCCTCCTTCTCCTCCTCCGCCACAGATTCTACGTGGCCCCCGCTCACGAGCATCTTCCGGGACAACGTGTCGATCCACGGTGTCGCCGATTTCCTTCACGGAGGGAGGGAGGGATTGGCGTATTGAGCGGCGATCCACCGATCGGATTTTCGTCGTTGGCGTAATTTCGAGACGCAGGTTTTCGTAGTTATATTTGTATAATTCTTCGTCCGAAGGATGCATCGATTATTGAGTAATTACGACGTAACGCGTGGATTGGATCTTAAATTGTAATCGATTATTGGGCAATTGTAACGAGGCGGTACTCGTGGAAATTGTCGCAACGGTTATATCTATGCAATTTCGATGTAATTTCCTTCGGAGAGTGTCGATCGAGTGAATTTTTTTTCGTTAGTGTAATCGATCCTCGAGAGTAATTACGACGTGTGTGGTAGTTATATATACACGAGAGAGGATTTCGTTTTGTGGTTTTCTTCGTCGAAGAATGCAACTGTGATCGATCGTTGAGTAATTGTAACGAGTACTTGGTGCAACGCAAATTGTTGCAACAATTGTATTCATGCAACGCGATTTTCGATGTAATTTCCTTCGTTGGAGAGCGTTGAGCGAATTTTCGCCGTTGCTCTACCCGTAATTGATTGCCGAAAGTAATTATAATGTAGGTTCAATTGTTGTAGAATGAGGTACTTGTGCAAATTGTAGTAATAGTTGTATTAATCGTAGTAATCGCGGTTTTATTTATTCAGCCCGATTTCGATATCGAATCCTATCCTAATAAGTATGAGTTTATACGGGATCATAATATGGAACAATTGAAAAATCACGTATTTCAATTCGTGCGACGAGTTGGATCCATCGATGGAAAAATTTTCTATATTATTTATATTATCGGAGATATAGATGGACGTGTAGATAGACGAGCTCGAATAAGGGAAATTGTGGCGGATGCAGGTTCGAGTTTTCGGATTTATGGCGGATCTCGTGGTCACGGTTAATGAGGTGGGTTGTGTAAGTTGGATTGGAGGCGGTTTTGGAGGTTTTCCCTCGGTTTCCGGTGGATAGAGAATTGATATAATGAGTTATTGTTTCGGCTTTTCGAACAGGTATTCGATCCCTCATCTTCGATCGAGTAATAATTTAAGAAATAGGAATTGTTAATATTTGTCAATTTGTCAATGTTTTTTCTCTTCAATGATTGATAATGAGTTGAAAATTTGTTCGTATGAACGATAAAAAAGAAATATTGATAAAATATATATATATATATATTTTACAGAGAATCGTTATTTATTATCGTGGTTTCATAAGAAAAATGTGAGCAGAGTTTAACTTGAAATGAGCGAACGAGTATGCTGCTTTTATCCCTTGTTTAATATACATGCAAAAGAGTATTGGTATTCTTCGGAAGGTTCCCTCTCGGAATTTATGCGGACCATGACACGTTCACACCGCAGATATGCATCAGAATTTTGCTTTTATGGATTTCGAAAGGAATTCGTTATTTTAACTTTCGAATACAGAAAATTTCCACGTAACTTTGTCACGGGAAAACATTATGAAACATTTTCCCTGGAATTGTAGAAAATTATTTTTCGCTTAATTTTCCAAATAACGTGTATAGAAATATCCTCGTGTTTACCTAAAAAAAATTATCAAATTAGCCAAATATTTAATACCTTTTAAAAATAATTTTGTCACAACTATATTATCGAAACTATATAAATTATCTTGAATATAACACGTTTTGTTTAAACGAAGAATTCAGATTTAATTAACGAATCTCTACAATTATCTCTAAAAATTAATCGAAACATTTTATATTCTGTAACTGCACGTTACATTATCAACGAATATTTAATTCTATTCCAAATCATCAACAATAATTCTTTCTTACATCCACTTCTATTTTCTTCCAATAAAAATCTATCGTCTCTATCGTAATAATAAAATCATCGACAAAATCTTAAAAAAAAGCTACGATTTACCCTAATATCAAATTCCATGGAAAACCATCATAATATTTACCCTCATCTCTCGCGAAATTTATTAGGAATCGAAAGAGGGGGAGGAAAGGCTATCGGCCCATTATTAAGACAGTGGATCACACGCGATCCATAAATAGAGAGTTATAGGAGAAGCGAGTGGTCGGCGTGTCGTAGCGTAGGATGGAATTTTGGGAATGTGTGAGAACCAAGGATGATATTAGATTCTTGGACAAAGTTTTCGCATGGTCGGGGTCTCGAGAGCTGTCCCGGAGGCTGTGCTCGTCCGTGAGGAAGAGAACGCGTGTTAGCTAGCCTTCGGCATTGATTTCTTCTTGCTGCTTTTGTCTCCTCGTTTCCCAACCATGGAATACCGCGCTACGAGCTTTTAAATTAAAACCCTCGTGTCTTCTCTTGACACCGCGTGTCTCTGCCAACCTTATCGTCGATTCATTCTCGTTCCTCTCTCTCTCTCTCTCTCTTTATGTAGATCTTTGATGGATTTTCGAATACGAGATATAAATCAATAAATTGGTGATTTTGTGTTAATTAAGACTCGTGATAAATTTCATTTGAAAGTATTAATTTCTTCTCCTTTTTTTTTTTTTTTAAATTAAAATCTCGAGCAAAGTAAGAATTTTATCTGAATTTGAAAACGAATTAGCTTTGAAGTAGAAAGTATCTGAATTTATAGGTTTTTTTGTAATGATTCAAAAACTGATTGATATTCAATAAGTATAATCGGTTACGAAATAAAATTTTTTTAATAAAGTAAGAAGAATTTGGAATTGTTTTTTGAACATCAGGATCTAAAAACAAAAAAAAAAAAAAAAAATATAGCAATGGTTCAAGTAAAACAGATTTTATTTTTATGGAAGTTTAATTTTATTTACGATTTTATATACGATTAAATTAAAAATTTTGTCACCCCCTTTTATCGTACATTTATTCTTTTTGAATAAAATCAGTGAATTGTGTCCGATATTTAACTGTTACAAAACACTGTTAAACAAGAAGAAATTTGATATAATGTGCGTTAAATATTTAAAAGTTTTGTAATAAAATTGTTAGAACTTTGTTATTTGACGTTATGAATTCAACTAACGTTTATATGAGTTTTATGGGAGACTTGTCGTCCAAAAGCTATTAAATGTGCGAATTTTATATGTGAAAATATTACTTTTGTAACAGCGGAAAAAATATTTCATAACAAAAGAATAACGAGAAAGATTTCATCGTAAAAAAAAAAAAAAAAAAAAAAAAAAATGTGATTCTAATCCAACTATCAATATTTGCCATAGTCGTCTGTTATTGTAACATACACTTCACGACAAATATATTTTTAGGAAAATAAATCATCGTCGTGATTTGCAGCGAATAAAAAAGTCTAAAAAAAGTCTCGAAAAAAAAAATCAACAATTAAAATCATTTTATTTGTACTTTACAATTTTGTGACGTTTTAGAAGTTTAAAGAAGACACTTCTCTTTCAAATATGCTGATTAAGACATTACATAAAACTATGATATTGCATTCTAAACGGCATAGAAAAATTTAATAAATTGAAAAAAATTCATCGAAAAAAAATTATTTCTTTCCTATCACTTTTACAATCTTTAATAATTCATTTTTAACTTTACTGTGTAAAAATTTAAAATATCTTTATTATTAAATTTTCAATATTTTTATACACAAATTTTAACCACAAAATTATCCATTAGTTTATTGTACAATCTTCGATGATTAATAAAAATAATTACAAAGAAGAAAATTCTCCATATTTTAATACACTTTCCAGACTTTGAAAATTACCTGTACAAGATTTATTCGCGAAAATATAAATAAACGGTCGATCTACACGAGGCGAACGAGGGCGAAGCGGATATATTTCCCCCCCCTTCTCGATACGAAAGGTGGGAAACGATAGGATGGATAAGAAAGTACGACATTTATAATGTATAGGTTTCTTGGGAAGGTTCAGGCATGTGCCTTAAAACTTTTGTCCGCTTTTGCGCCGCCACCCAGAGTGGTTTCGAAAGGAAAGAAATAAGAAATATGTACGCACCTCTACATATGTCCTTAAAGGAATATGTACGGGGAAAAACGGGGATGCATTAGAGAATGGCTTTCGATGCCACTCTTTTCCATCTGCTTGGAAATCGGTGACCAACAATCTTTTGCAAACGAACTCGTAACACAAAGGAATCTCGAGTATCCTCGAGATTTTGTTTCGTCAAAGTGAGGCAAGAGGAAAATTTTCCATTTAATATTCATACATATCCTTAATATTAAAAATTTCTTTTATTAACTTCAATTTTCTAAGCGATAAATTAATACAGTTAATAAACTTAATCTTTTCAGAGACGTTATAAGGCATCGTTATATTCAATATATTCAATAATTGCTAGCTAAAATGGAATATTACTCGATGCGAACAGTTCATCGACGGATTTTAATTTTTACATCCAAGAAAAACCCGATTGAAAAATTTGATATTGCAACAACCTCATGCAACTCCTTCTTCCGCAAGTTTCGAATCGACAAAATTGCAAATGAAACAATCCCCAAAATTCTTGCCTCCCGAAGGCAAGGTATCAAAATTCCAACGAAAAATCCGCTCGAAAAGAAGAAGGAAGAAAAAAGAAAGAAATTGTCAAATCCCTCGACGAAATTCGTCCATCGATCGAAAAGGCAGCGGGGAGAAATTTGGAAAAAATATATTTTTTCCCCTCCGCTCCCCCCCACCCCGTATGTCGAGCGACTGCAGCGCGCGGCAAAGTGGAAGGACACGTAAACACAAGCGGACGCGAACGGAGTCTAAATAAAAGCGCGTAGCATGGAACCTCCCGCGACCAATCCCCGTGGGAATGGACACTTGGCTTTACGTTTAAGGACAACGGGGATCCGACGACCCACCACGCGTGCACCGTTTAATGCACTGTTTGCTGTTTGCACTTCGTACTAATGGCCGGGCTTAGCGAGATTTAAATTTGACGGTTCGTGGGCATGGCCCGCGGGGAACCCCCCCACCACCACGACACCAAACTTCGGCCTTCCGTAATAATTCGACCAAGTTGCACAGCCCGCGGGCCCCTCCTTTAATCCCGTCCTCCTCTTTATCTTCCTCCCTCTACTCTACTCTTCTGTGTCCACCGCTGTCTTGCGGTCCGCGGATCCGGTGGAATTTTAATAGGTGCATTAACGAAGCAGAGAGGAAGCAGTCGGCCAGTCGTTTTATATCTACCCGTTTACGTCTCGTCGTCGGGAAGTAAATCGAGGACGCGATTTGCGGCGGCTTCTTCTTCTTCTTCTTTGCTCTTCTTCTTCCTCGAGTTGGTTGGTTGGGTTAATTTGGTGGGGTGGATACAAAGGTGGATATAAAGTTTTTTTTTTTTTTGGAGAAGAAAGTTTTGTTAGTTGATATAATAAGGTGATTCAAAGAATCTTCATTAATTGATATTTCTTATATTTTTTTGGAACATATCGTTTGTCTATGGATTTCTTGATCTTGTTCTTTTTTTTAAATTAGAAAGATTGTGTAAATAATATATGTATAATTGATTTTGTGATAATCGAATTCTATATTTATATTAAGAGAGAAAAAAGAATCTTGTATTTGTGGGTTAATAAAAATGAGTTAATCAGTTAAAAACTATAAATCGTTTCGGAAAATGCGAAAAGGGTGATTCGGTCGTATCGGTTCTCATTCTAATTGCAAAACCGATATTATGCTGATGGACGGATGGTCGGTGTGTAATACAATTATTATATACCGATGGAAAGGAAAATCCGATGCTCTATCTATTTATGCAACGAATATTCGTTAATTAATAAAAGTTGTCGATCTTTCTTTCTTTCTTTCTTTTTTTTTCAAAAATTGGAATACACGATTCGACGAGTATCGATACGAAGGCACGGCCGTATCGCTTGAATTACAAAATCAATATTATATTTGCACGTATAATTGATTTTTTTTAAAGTGCTTTTCAATGTGACTCGGCCTGTTCATTTTTCCATTACGGGGAATGTTACTAAAATGAACGAATATTTTAAATACCGTGGTCAGGCTCGATGGGTTTCAGAATTATAGCTCCGTCAATAAAAACGCTTTTTTTTTTTTTTTTTTCAAGAGATATTGCAGTTTCGTCCTTGTTTCGAAGCGAAATAACACAGTTATATATCTACCGGCGTAAAATCGGTGAAATTTTTTTTTTTTTTTTTTTGCGGGACTATTAATCTTGTAAAAATCAATAAACATCTGTGATAATCTGTAATTCTTCCTTCCTCCGATGGATTAATTACTTTTTTCAATCGGAGAATATTTGTATTAATTTCCTCTCCTTTTTTACATTTCAATAATTTTTATTTCTCTTCCAAACCGCCTTCCATTTGAATGCTTCCTTCTTACTCTCTGTAATTGTCAATAATTGTCAAATGACAATTATTTCTTTTTTCCTTTTTTTTCCTTAAAAATCCATCCATATCTCGATGATTCCTTCTCAAGCTATCCGATTACAAATCAGAAATTTATTCTTTTCTTTTTCTTTATTCCAAATCACATCGTACAACACAATATTATTCTAAGCAATTATTATTAATTAAATACTTCCTCGTTTAATCAAATTTCCATCCTCTACTCTTCTAAATCCCTTACATTTTACTCCATCGATTTCTTTCCCCCGTTAAAAAACGATATATAATTCCAATTTTAAACGAAAAAACTTAAAATCCCAAAAAAATCTTTTCCCCTTTTCGCGCGTTAAAAACTTCCCATCCCCCGAAATCCTTCAACGTCCGCGCAACGCTGAATCTTACATTTCACTCCAACGAGTTTCCTTCCTTCCTTCATCGTTCGCAACAAAAAAAAGGAAAACCCCAATAATTTCAATTTCCCAACAAAAGTATCCACCACCGAATTCAGAAATTCCCAAATACGACCGAAATCGTATTCCACCTGGAACATTAAAAATCCTCCTTCCCCTTCCTTCCATCGCGCGAAACGTTCGCGCGTACATCAAACGAGGCGATAAGACGAGGCAAATATCGGGACAAATTTTTCCATTTTCCACCAAAACTGTATAACTACAACCACCCATCCGCCTCACCGACGCGAATTACAAAAGTTCAACATCCCCCTAATTTAATCGAATCTCCTCTCCTCCTCCGTCGCGTTCTCCACGTTCGACAAACCTGTCCTTCCCTCCCTCCTTCCCTCCCTCCCTCCCTCCCATGCCCGACGTATCGCAAAAATCCTCCTATCGCAGTTAATCGATGAACCATTCCACCTCTTGATTTTCGTTTTTCCACGAAAATTCAACCGCTTCGAAATTTCCACGGCGATAATTTTCGTTCGGATCGGGGAGGAGAGAGAAAGAGAGAGAGAGAGAGAGGGGGGGAGGGGGAGGGAGGGTTGGGCGGTATCGATGGTGGACCACCGCTCGGTCGTCGATCCGAACGACGAGAGAAATCCCGCCCGTTCCAACAATTTCGACCGCAGTGTAATACGGAGTGGGTGTGTAAAACATTACAATTATTATTGCACGATTGATAAAGTCTGCGTAGTAAGCTTGACAAGCTTGGCCGCAGCGAATTACGCTTTTCGCGGAGCGTGAAGCCGCCGCAGCACAACACAACCGGTTTCTGGCGCGTTTGCAACGCGGGTTGACAAATTTGCGACTCAATCACGCGTCAAATATTTAGCGTGATTAATAATCCTTGGCCGGGGATGACGGTCACGGCCTGGTGGGTGTCTTTTTGAAATTGGAGGAGGGGGTTATTGTATTTCAATGGTGGTGGTCGCGATTAACAAATATCGAGATATTTCGAATCGTATAAAACGTTTCCTTTCTTCTTTTTGACGCGAGAGCAGAGTTGCTTCGACTTCTCTTTCTTCCCATTTGTTGTGGAAAAATTGTTCTATTGAAGTTCTCGAGAAGAGAACGATTGAATGATTTTTAGAACACGTTGGAAGAAATTATATTTCTTCTTATATCAAAGAGTCTAGAATAGGTTTCCACACAGATAATCAAATTATATATCGTACGACCCAATCACAATTCGAGATAGTTATTTTCAACCGAGGAACAGTGTTCAGAAAATCATCAAACCCAAACTTTAAGCTTGAAAATCAATTTTGTAAAAATTCATCCGCCCTAGAATTTCCAATAAGAAGAAAGAAGAAAAGAGAGAAGCGGCAAGCAAGGGAAGAAGACCGGTGGGAGAAGAAGCGAGGCATCCTCCCCCCAAGTAGAAAATATTACTCGGTCAGATCCGGTCGAATTAGCGCGTTCGAGGGTGAGAAGCAATAGAATAATCATGCGAGACGTTAACCTGTTAGAGCATTAGCGGCGCATGATAGGCGCTGCGGGTGGCGTCACAATGAAATGAGAGTAGCTACGGGGATGAAATAGATTCAGAGGGAACAGGGCGGAAAGATGGATAGACAGAGTGAGAGAGGGAGAGGGAGGGTAGGGCTGGGAGTAAAACAATTAGGGCTGCGTCGACGTACACTCGACCGAGCACCCCTCATCGTGCTCGGCAACCCCCGCATTAGGGGCGTCCTTCGGCCTTTGCCAAAGCGCTCCTACTTCTGCCGCGTTGCTACGCCCAATATCTGCCCGCGCGTGTGTGCGCTGCCTTCGCGAAAATTCACCATCCACTATCGCCGTTCGTTGTGCGGATTTCGGCGAAGATTTACCGAAGATTTACCTCGATTGCATTTGCTCGAGTGTCGATATCTGTGAACAGGGAGAGGGGCGGTAATTTTTAGGTAAGGAATTCGATGAGAATTCGCTTCGAGAGCCGCCTGGATTGGATTTGTCGTTGGATTGGTCGTGGTTCGTGGAGATAATTTTTGGCATCGTGGTATTGTTTTCAATCGGTATGCAATTTAAAATTCGTGAGGGGATGGTCGAATTTGTTGTGTGGAATCTGGTGAAGGTTTGGCTATCTGCCTCGATTGGATTTCGTTGGATCTCGTTCGTTTGGTAATGAGAAGAATATGATTGTTGAACGAAGATCGAGCGACGGTTGAATAATTCGGTTTGTGGAATTGAATAGATGATAGATAATTGGTAAAAGAGGCAGGACTTTTGAATCATTATTATTCGAACTATTTAATATTTAAATGTTGTAAATATGTATTTTTGTTTAGTTCAAATTTTATCAATAATTTTAAATGCACAATTTAGAAGATGCTCTACTTAAGAATTTATATAAAAAAATAGCCTTTAAAGATGATACAATTTTTTACAATTCTCTTCAATAAGTTACAATAAACGTACAAAGAAAATTGAAATAATTTCTTTCAAAATTAGAGCTTCTTTACAAAATTGTTTCATTTAATCACAATTTTGAGACAACTTGTTATAAAAGATTGACCACACGTTTTTGGATTATCACGTGTATGTAAATCTTTGATATGTTCGACTAAAATTGATTGCAATCGAGTTATAATTAAGTAACAATTATATTCAACGTTGTATAGATTTCTATCCGTCGGAAAGAAGGAATTCCACGTTTCATATAACTCTATCTCTTCCATTTGGAATCAACGAAAAAGTATCAATAAAATATTTTAGAAAATATCGTTTACTTATCTCTTGAATTATTTTTCTACAATTCATTGCAGATATTTAATCCATATATTCAAACATCAAAAGCTTTATCACGCTGACTATAATAATTTATCATTGATTTACCATTAATATTCATGTTTTGAACCACATTCTTCTGAATTGTAATTAAATAACTTTTTTAATTGTAATTTTTTTTTTTCATAGATTTAAAAGTAAAAAGTAAGAAACTAAAATATCAAATGCTAGATATTCAAAATATATTCTAAACAAATGAAATTTAATATTTTAAAAAAATTTACTCTTAAATTTCTCTAAATCATTAAAACCCATAAAATATTAATACTCTCAAATCTTTCTTCTCAACTTGGAGCAATCATTCTCTCCAAAAAAAAAAAAAAAAAAACAAACGAACAAACAAAATTCCTCGAATCAAACAAAAAAAAAAGGAAGAAATTTTCTTTGCTCGATCAGTGGCACAACAGTCTATATTTTCGCAGACGAGTAATCGGTGAGAAGGCGTTTCATAGGTTGCACGGAATACCTCCTCTTCTCCACTCTATCTCTCTATTAAGGGAGAAAGAAGAAAAGAAAAAGAAAGGGAAGGAAAAGGCGGACGATAACAGAAGCATCCACCGATGCATTTATCGATCCGTTTGGCTTCTTTTCGCTCCTCACTTGTCGCATTTAATTCCCTAGAAAATACTTGGTGTGCTTGGGGCACTCTTTTCAGTTTAAAACTGCATCGCGTTTAATTCGAACAACAGCGAGAAATGGCGCGGCAGCATGCAGCCTCTCGGAAAATCGAAGTGGAAAACTTCGCAATTAGTCCACCCCTTCCACCCCTCGTGCGCCACCCCTCGTCTCGCTCGCTCGCTCTTCCTCCGTCGCGCTCTTCTTCTTGTCTCTCCGTCCTCTTCCAACCGTACCCCCGGCGTCTTTGTCGATGGTAGACGAAGTAATTAAACGTCGTCTAATTAAACTCCTCATAACATTTTTATAAAGTTCCGTTCACCTGAATAACCTACGATTAAAGGACCCATCTCTCTCTCTCTCTCTCTCTCTCTCTCTCTCTTTTCATATTGTTCTTTCTCTTTCTTATATATATATATATATATATATTTTTCGTTGGACAAATTACGGATAATACGTCGTTTGCTACGAATCGTAATTGTCCTCTTTGTTCGTTCTTCCATCGATTGGTGTTCGTTTAAATTAATTTAATCACGATGCGGATGGATGTTATAATTATTGGTATTCGTTTGAATTAATTTAATTATGGATGGTGGATGGATGTAATTATTGGTATTCGTTCGTTTTGGATGAACCATGGATTTTTGGGCAGTAGTTCAAAATAGTTGATTTTGAATAATGGAATCACTTAACGTTGTGAAATATGAGATTCTTGATTCTTGTTCATATAAAGTCGTATCTTTGTCGTTTGAATTAAATGTTAAGAAGATTTACGATTATCAAGAGAAATTATAATCTTTCAATAATTTGTAAGAATTCGAAATCATCTTTTCATTTTAAAAGTAAAATATGTTTAACGACTTTTTAAAAAATTTTTGAAGAATAATTTTACAATTCGCTATATAATATGATTTCAACAAATCGTAGAAGAAAATTTTATCCATGATATATTTTTGAAACTAGTATTCTCAGTTAAAAAAGAATCTGTTCCTCTAAAAGCGTGTTCGTAATTCGAATTAGTAATCAAGTCGTTTTGTTGCACGAAAATTTACGAAAAAAAAAAAAAAAAAAAAAATGGTTAAAAAATTGGAAATTTCGTACAGATACACGTCCCCATATTTTTATCCGTGCACACTTCAGAAGCACAATGCACTTTGGCCAAGAATAAAAGAGGAAATTTGTGTCTCCTCTCCCCTTTCTCATTTTTTATTCTCTTTTTCAATTATGCACGCAAGCATACGAAATAGAAATCGGTTAATTAGCGTGAAAAATGGCTGGCGATACCGACGCTGCTCTTTTATTTCTTTTCGAGCCGAGTGTACGTGAAATTTAGTAAACAAAAGGAGATTTTTAAGCATCTTATGCGCCACTCGAAACAATTTGGGCCTTTGCATTTATAGAACAATTTCGAGGAAACGAGACAAATTATGAGATTTGACGAAGTCGTAATTTGGTATTTTCATTGAATACAAAAGAACACATGAGGAATAATGATTCTTTTCTTTCTTTTTTTTTTTTTTAATATTTTTTAGTGCTTTCATAGATACATGTCTATAAACTTCTTAGCTCTTATAGATATACTATAATATAAAATATTAAATCAGAGATAAATTTTAAAATATCTGTTAATGCGAAATTTCACGTAAAATATCAACAGAGTGTAAATAAACTTACAAAGAAAGATACTTGTACGAAGTATTTTGGATTTTTTAAATACTTAGTTCTTTTTTTAAATTTAAATCTCTCTGAATTTTATTCAAAATTATAAAATAATTCAAGAAGCAACAAAACTTTGGATCAACTCTTTGCTCTTTTCAAAACCAGAACATGGCGTGCAGGGAAGAAGATAGCTAATGCGGTGATACTATATTTTTTAAGTTAATAATCGTATATGGAGAAGGAATTGATCGGTTTCCCCGGTAAATCCGATTACAAGTACAGATTTATTTTGACTGGAGCACGTGACCTAACAAAAACGTTCGTACCCTCAATCTGCCTCTTTTATTCGAATCGAAATCGCAACACCTGCTCGGGACAGATGCATTTACCGCAACAGATTATAGTTCATTCATAAAGGGACCTGTCACGTATATAGTGTATAGAATCAGTTTATTACTTTTCATAATGTATTCCGGGGCACGAGCTTTTCTCTCCAATTTGAACCCTTTTCGTTTCCCTAATTGTTATTCGTCTATCGTGATTGATTTGCGATAATCGAGAAATTATCAACGATTTAATATCCCTATTTAAAGTACACGGTAAATAATCAGTTTTTTTCAATATTTCGTCAAAAAATATTTTACCAACTAATAAATAATTCGAAATTCTGTGAAAAATAAAAGAAACGGAATGTTAAAATCGAACCACCACAACTGCTGACAAATAATCCTCTTCATGAAAAAAACAATACACAAAATTACAAATTTAATCCGGCTGAAAAATCCTGATACAAAATACAAAATAAAAGACAAAAATATACCGAATCACATAGACGATCGACAGAAAGAAGACAAATAGCCAAGATTCAACTCGCATCTTTCCAATCACCCGCAATAAATTCTCTCAAACACCCCCAATATACCGGGCAAGAAATCAAAATTCTAATTACACGGAGAATCGTGGTGGTATTATATTCCTAAATCCCGTTCAATATACAATACCAAATTCACCCATCGTTCCTCGATATAAACCATAATTTATAACCTTGTCTTCCTCGTATTATTTGTCGACCGCCATTTGAACGGAGCCGCGGAAATCATCGATTCGACCTTCCTGTCGAGAATCATAAGTCACTCGTTAAGCCACTCGCAAACGATGCCTACGTGCCTGCCTGTCTCTCCGCATTTGAAATAATGCGGAGAGAAGAATATAATATGTATAGTACGGCCGCGCCTACCCTGTTTGCTAAATATTTGGGGATGACTGGGCGCGAAAGCAATAATCGTTTCGAGAAAATATTATCCGGTTTCAACGAATATCGTATACCCTCCACGTGGATGACGATGACACTGCGGGTGCTGTCGATTTGGTCTAAATATTGCGTTTTATCTTGTATTTAATTTTAATTATGTGTCACGATATAACGTATGTAATATAACGTATATCGTTATATCGACCACTAATCGTAAATAATAAAAGGAATTTCGAAAGAGCTAAACTTTTCTACAAAAAAAAAAAGAATATCGTGTCATTTTTTGAAAAGGGTTCTCTCCGCTGTGAGTTACAATTTAACAAATGAAACGAGATCGAATTACGGAAAACAATCGTTGAGAAAAGAGATATCGATTCGACTTCTCTCGAAGCACGAAAATCCGACGTTCCTTTTTCGCGATAACTTGTAAAAAAAAAAAAAAAAAAAAAAAAAAGAAAAAAAAAGTCAGAGAGAATGGCGGAACACTCAGTTTTCTTGGACTTTCCCTTGCTCGGTTGCTGTTGGGGTAGCGGATAAATGGCTACCTCGTTTCTTCTACGCCCTTCAAGTTGATTGTACCACGGGGCAAGGGGGGTGGAGAAGTCGGGTTTCGAGGGAAGAACTGTTGAAAGAAGGGACAAAGGAGGACGAGCAAAGGACGTGAAAAACACGGAGAGAAGGACAATCCGCCCGCCTCGGTTGAAATTATGATACAACCCTCCCTCCTCCCTGGACTGGTCGCGTGTACACACGCCCACCAAACTTTCTCGTTGCATTAACGTTAATTGCGTATTTAAGCTTCTCCGATATTAAACTTAATTACGCGGTATTATATTGCTCGTTTTGGTAGGAGGAGAACCTTGGACAGGGATCATCTTCCCTCCCAACCGACGAAAGAAGAATACTCTTGTTCCGTATCGTTGCTGCACTTGTTTTTACAATTACACGATTGTTTTGCTTGTCGGATTAAGAAGAAGGGGGATTTCGTTCGTCGATGTGTTTGAAATTGTAACTATTATTTTAAAGGGAGTTTAGTTTAAACGGTGTACGAGAGACTTGAGATAATAAGATGTAAAAATTGATCGTTTCGTATATTCTTATGGTTGATTAAATATTGCAAGATTTTCCTGATTTTTATTTGGACGTCTTTGTAAAAATATTACTTACTATAATATTTTATTTATACACTATGCAAAGTGTACAAAGTAATACGATATACTTTTATAGCGATACGTATTTAAGACGATGAATAGGATATCAATAAATTTTTGTATTCCGTCTGTATAAATAATCTCAACGTTTTATACTTTTTACGTAATGATTATTATATACTATTATTATTAGACTCGTCTAATAACGAAACTAATACTCAACTATATGCATTTCGAAAATACATATTTACAGTGATAAATAATACATAAGAAAAATACATTCGTTGTATCCACTTACCGGTCGAGCAAAAATTTTCACCATCTTCGACCACCATACCTCGATCTTCTTCATCACGTTCCCTCGTTCATCGAATGGAATCCAGACACCCTGTAAACAGAGCCGTCGCAATTACTCACATTACCAGAGACAATACGAGGATGAGTGTATACTGGAAAACGATATTTCTAACGCGCTCGTTTCCGGCAAAATGGCGGGATATTTAACAACAACGCGCGGAAAACTCGAAACAACGAAATTATCATTTTTTTTCCGCTCCCCTCCCACTGTTGCCGTATCGCAGGATAAGGCGATTTTCGAGGCAAAGTGATCGTCGTCGAACAGCGTTCGCGGCAGCATTGTCTGCGTCCGTCGTCGCTTGTGTACGTAGCTTAACGCCCACAATATCGGGTTGCCGAGCGACCCGCCGGCTCTAGGAGGAAAATTTAATTTCAGCTGACAACATCCTGTTTCGCTACACACTGCGCTCAGCATTCTACAAAATCGCATGCGAGACGATACGGATCGGATGGTAAGCAAGCCTCTGTAGAAAACGATGATTCCAGATTGGACGGAGGGGTTTGGACGATCGATGACTACATATTTTCTTGTTTTTACATATTTTTTTTTTTAGGATTTGAATAATAATCCTTATTTTTTTTCCGGGTCTTCTTCCTTTTTCTTTTCCTTTTTATTTTAAAATTTAACGCGAAGATGTTATATTTTGCAAATTTAACCCTTTTTTCTGTGAAAAAAAAAAAAAAGAAATCTTATAGCTTAACGATCAAGCGACAATTCCATCGTTTTCTGGCAATAACGGAAATGAGATTAACAACAAATCTTAGTCGATTAAAAATCTCCATCTCCCTTCTTCGTCCTCAAACTGCGCGGGGGGATCAGATTACTTTTCTCTCGTTTAACAAGATTTGCCAATTCCTTTCGAAAACGAAATTGTGCTTTGCAACAGCAAACAGTTTATCCGCAAAAATTTTTCGACATCCCCGCGTACGTCCCTGTGCATCGTCCAGAAACGCGGGGAGGAAAAGGGGGGGCGAGTTCTCCGCATTTTCCAGCGGCAACGCCACTACCACCACCACCACCAGGGGCAACATCCACCACCGCCGCCGCCGCCGCCGCCGATCCCTCGACGAAAGCCACGACACGGCCTGTGCATACAAACGGCTGCACGGTTCGTCGTGAGCGAGGCTGGGCCGGCGTTCGAATGCGTGCAACTCGCACGAGTGGAAAATACCTCAGAAGCTGAGGATGGCTACAACCATTATTTGTTCTAGTCTAGTCTCGCTCGCATCGCGTAGCCACCCAATTTTCCCCTACTCTTATTCGTCTAACCGATCCCTCCTGTCCTGTTCCAACACTCTTTGTCTCGCCTCTCCTCGTCTTTCCTGCCTAACCCCCTTGAGTAACCCTCGCTCGGTGCACGACCCTTTCCTCATTTCCTCCTCCCTTTCTCTCGCCCTTTCCCTCGCCCTCCTCCACGCTTC
This sequence comes from Apis florea, assembly GCF_048593485.1. Classification (NCBI taxonomy): domain Eukaryota; kingdom Metazoa; phylum Arthropoda; class Insecta; order Hymenoptera; family Apidae; genus Apis; species Apis florea. Next base: position 5,999,633 of record NW_028256416.1, on the reverse strand, counting down.
TCCCGCGTGTCCGTCATCCTCCGGTTACTCTTTCACCGTACCACTCCTCCTCTCTCTCTCTCTCTCCTCCTCCTTCCCCCGATCTCCTTCCTTTTCCCCTCGCCTCGACCGCTGTTCTGTTCGTTACTCGTTCCCCACTCGTTTCCCTACTACTAGTTTCGTGCGTCTATTTATCCACCTAGCGGTATGATATTACACCCCGGGGCACACTTTGGCATTCCCCCACGCAGCGAGAGGCGAAGGTGGTGGGCACCCCTCGTGACGCACCCTCGGCTCGAGCCACGCCCAATCGTGGCCCGCCGAACACTCTCCCGTACACCAGCCAAGTCCATTGGCCCACGCTGACTTTGCGTCATCGCCACCCCGGCACTTGCACCGCGTGTTTCACGGATACGCCGTTCCAGCCACCGCGCGCGACTCCACTTTGCCGGCTGATTGCGAGGGCATCGGCTCGCCGACAGAGAGAGGAAAAGGAACGGGAAGAAAAGGAAGAGAACTGGATGTGGGGAACGGAGGAGGGAGAGAGAGAGAGCTCTGGTATCGAGAAAACCGGGGCGAGGGCATAAAGGGAGCAGGGGAAAAAGTGAGAGAGAGAGAGAGAGAGAGAGAAGGGGAGGCAAAGAGAAGTCGAAGGAGGAAGAGTGTTGGAGGTGGTCGAAGAGGGTGTTGAAATTTAGGAGGCTTCATTTGGACCATTCTTTCACCATCATCGTATCACGAGCGTTGTAGTTATTACGCTTATATTGGAATATATTTCTTTTCTTCTTCTCTTTTTTTTTTCTTTTTTTTTTTTTTTTGCTATTTTTCTTCACTCCTCCTCGTTTTTTTCTTTATTCGCGTCGTCCCTCCCTTCTTCTTCTTTTTGTCGTCTTGCAGGGAAATTTAAATCGGAGGCAGGATTTTTCTTCAGAAATCACGGGGAGGATGGATCAGGGAATTGCATGGATTGAGCGCGTTGATCGTGTGTAACCGAAAGCAGCTGTCTTCTCGCCTTCCGACTAGGAATCTGGGTTAAGAGGCTGACCTCGAGCCTCGATGGCTTTTGTCGAAGAAACTGTTTTAACGTGCCACCGACCGCCCACGCTGTTCATCTATCTTCCCTCCGTATTCGTTAAAGATGGAAAAGCAACCCTGAATCGGGTTTTTTTTCGCCAAGACTTGAAATATTTGTTTGGCTTGGAAATATTGGTTCCGACGCCTTTCGCGCAAAATTTACTGTTTAGATAATCAATTCTAAAATCTAATTTCATTAATTTATCTATGCATTAGTATATATATATATATTATTAATATAAGTTCATCATTTCTCTAGCAAATTAATCTATTCATTATATTAATTAAATTTTTTAGTGTTAGTCTTTTAATTCTCAATTGATATTTGTCCTTAATTTATAATTTAAACAAAAAGAAACTGATTAATTCTTAATCGGCAAAAATGCACAAATGATTTAATCATAGGGAATTTATCTTTCAAAAAAGAATATCCTATTATGAAAAATAATAAAGATAAACTAATTTTTCCTATGCAATACTAAAGAAAGGAGTGAAGTGCCAATTCTAGCGCTAACAGAAAATTATACCACTATTTGAAATGAACTAAAAATAGAAGAATCATGCGCCAACGAAAATCAAAAGCGTACTTGGACATGTATAGACATAACGAGCCACTCTTCGACTTATCTCACGGAAGACGCACGGTTTTTCTAACGGATAACAATGGAGGGGATCCGTTGTTCCCTGTGCGTTACATAGGAAGTATCAGCTTTGATCAGCATGGTAATGCATCGGCCCCATGAAAAAGCTCTGAAATTGCGACTTGTTGTGGCGTTGGATGAGGAGGAGGCGCACCAGAGAAAGAGATTTAGGGTGAACAGTTGAAGTCTTGAAAGGCCTAATCGCTCTGGCAGTCCTCTTTGTACGCAAAGTTAATAACGTGTATTTATGTATTTGCCACGTTTAATTGCCTGTGCGGCTATTACATTCGTTCTGAAATGCTCACCCCCGCCTTGAATATACCGCGAAGGGTAGTATTAAGTACTTGCTCAAGTGGTTCGCGAGTCTGGCAATGACACGAGACCTTTGTGTGTAATACAGTCCGGTTGTTGTTCCACTATCGTTGTTAAACTTGTTAAATATCGATACTCGAAAATCTTGAAAATTTTTTGTAATTAAAATTGTTTTTCTTCTTCTTTTAAATGAATAATGTATAGTATTTTTATAAGATTTTTATAAAATTGATTTATAAAGATGTACAAGGTTTTTTAAAATTTTTATATGATTTTTATCTAAAGTTCTTTTGAAAAGAAAAGTTTATTATTTTCTTTTTTGTAAGAATGTGTTTATATTAATTGTTTATTGTTATTATTGAATCTAAAGTAATTATTTATATATATAATATTTATATGTATATGCAAAATAATTATCTAACATTTTGATATATTTTTCTAAATTTTATAATTTAAGAAATTTTATTCTCAAAATAATTCTTTTATTAAATGATATAATCTTAGATTTATATTATTTAACATATTAAAATATATAAATATATATATATATATATATATATATATATATATATATATATATATATAAATAGTATTACCATGAAATTGTTATTGGAAATTACGTATAATATTCTGCTGTTATCTCAATAAATATTCAAATTATCAGCTTTCACTGGAATACAGTAATATATTGAAGAATTATTGTTTCAGTGGATGGACAAATTAATATCTACCAATATCTATTTGAATTATTTAGAATATGTAAATATAAACATTATCGTTAAAGATATATATATCTATATATCTATATATCTATATAGAAAGCAAATAATGTGAGTATAAAATTATTAATTATTAATAATATTATTAATAATGAAATTTCTGTTTAATTATATGAATTATTTTTTCTTTTTATTAGTGTATACTATAACTATAGAAAATCAAATATGGATGCCATTTCGATTTACAAATTCAATATAAAAAAAATATCTGATGAAAATATTGTACAAATATAAGAAAATGAAACATAAAATATTATTAATTCTATAAAAAAAAAACATATTCTTTTCTTTAATTATATATAGATTCAAACTAGCCTATACGTTATACAAATTAATTTGGCGCCCAAACTACGACAGCCATATTTGAAAAAATGTTTATGATATAAAAATTAAATTTTCACATAAACATTAATAAATATTAAATGATATTATATTAATCGTTTATGTTTTATTAATTTTGTATTGCTTAACGTCTTAATTACTATAAATAATGTTATTTACAAGTATATTTCATAATATATTCAGCTTCATCTGAATCATGTTATTGTTAATATATTAAATATAAGCTGTACTAACCTACTTTCTTCATTTTCATTCAAAAAGAAATTTCGTTAAAAAATTATCCTAAGATAATTGAACTTGATGCGATATAAATTCTTTCTTCATATTGATTAATTTTAACTTTTAATTTGATACATCATTATTATTTCAAAATCATTCTAACACTGGTTTTACCATCTGTTCTAACACGAACAAAAGTAATAAAGAAATTATAAAAATGAATAGCACAGTAAGTGCTATCTAGTGATAAATTTCAGAAACAAAATTGTCGTATTTTTACATATGGCGCTTCCCTTGGCACAGTATTTTATTATGAATTTTCCTAACCTTGTCAAATGTCGTTTATTAATCCACTGTATATATAATAGATTAATATAATAGACAATTCAATGATAATGTTTCTGATAAAATGATAAATAAATATTATTTCACTGTTGCATAATAACCAAAATATGACAAATTATATCATTAAGAATATTAGTAAGAATATGAATATTAGTTAGAATATGAATATTTATAGTAATTGAATAACGAATAAATAAAATACTTTTATAAAATGTCTATATTACGAACTGTTTTATTTAAAAATTATATTAATTATTCAAGATGTTCAAGGTATTATTTTTCATAATAAATTACTTATATAATAAATTATAATAAAATTTATATAATAAATTATAATAATGCATATTAAATATATATTATTATATATAATTATTATATTAAATGTAATAAATAATATTTTATTATAGAGATTCGTTACTTTTATTTATATGGAGACAAAAACGTAAACCATTTGATGTAACAAAAAGAAAATTTAATAATAGTATTAAAGAAGTTGTAACAAATAATACTAACAAATCAAAAAATGTTTCATCAATTTTAAAATTTGGTTTTGGTGGGTTAGGTAGTATAATAGGAACATGCATAATAAAATCTTACGCTTCAACTGTTGAAGGCAAAGCATATAAAGTTCAGGAAAATATTAAAAGGGATAATAAGGAATTAACCTTTAAATGGAAAAAATTTTTAGAATATTTATATCCATATATTTGGCAATTAATAATAGCTTTATCAGCAAGTATTTAAATAAATACATATAATATGAAGATTTTTTTATTTATGTTCATATAATTATTTATAATTTTTAGAGTGCAATGATTGTTGCTATATTAAATATTTGGATACCACAGAATATAGGAAATGTAATAAATGTATTAACAAAAATTTGCCAAAGTAAAGAAGATACTGTGAAAACTGTGCTATTGCAATTGACAACACCTGCATTTGCATTAGCACGTATGTATATTGCACAAGTATGTAATAATTAATTTATTAAGAAAAATTTTGTGTATTATTTATGAAATAATTTAAATAAAAAAACTATATAATTTAAAAAAATTACATTTATTTTTAGGCATTTTTTACATTTGTTTATATTTATATGCTTTCATATGTAGGAGAAAAAATAGCAATGAATTTAAGACAAAACTTATTTAAATCAATTATGATGCAAGATATCACATTCTTTGATAAAAATCGTAGTGGTGAAATAGTAAGTCGATTAACAAGTGATATTCAAGATTTTAAAAGTACTTTTAAAACTTGCATATCACAAGGTTTAAGGAGTATTACACAAATTATTGGGTGTATAGTTTCTGTAATAGGGATTTCACCACAACTGGCTGCGGCTACAGTGTTATCATTGCCTACCATAATTCTTATTGGTACAATGCTTGGAAAAGGCTTAAAAAAATTATCTATGGAAGCACAAAATCAACTTGCTAAATCTACACATGTTTGTGAGGAGGCCATACAAAATATTAGAACGGTAATATCATGTATGATAATGACAATAGAATTCTTTTTTCTTTTCTTCTAATCTATAATATATCTTTTTTATAGGTAAAAGCATTTGCAGCTGAAGAAAAAGAAATAGAAATGTTTTGTAAGGAAACTATATTAGGATCAACATTATTTGAAAAATTAGGTTTAGGAATTGGTTTATTTCAAGGAGGAACAAATCTGTTTCTTAATGGTATTTTACTTTGTACTTTATATTTCGGTGGACATTTATTATCCACTGGACAATTATCTCCAGGAGATTTAATGGCATTTTTAATGGCTACACAGACTATACAAAAATCTTTATCGCAATTATCGTTGTTATTTGGAGCATATGTTAAAGGTATTAGTGCTGGTGCTAGAATTTTTGAGGTATAGATATTTTATATTTTATAATAATGTAAATAAAAAAAATTTTTATTTTATTTTGTAATTTTTTGTTATAGTATCTAGAAATGTCACCTTCACCAATGATAGTTAGTGGAGAAATTATTACAAATCAATCATTAGCGGGAAATATTATTTTTAAAAATGTGAAATTTAGTTATCCTACTAGACCAGATCATGTTATTTTAAAAAATTTTAACTTGCACATTCCTGCTGGAAAAACAGTAGCTATTGTTGGTTCTAGTGGTAATGGAAAATCAACTATAGCTGCTTTATTAGAAAGGTACTTTTGATTAGAATCAAGTAATAGAGTCAAATAAATTTTTTATCGTGAATCAATTTATTAAGTGATATAAAATATTTTAGATTTTATGATGTTAATGATGGTTCAATTATAATTGATGGTAAAGATTTGAAATCACTCAATGCTAATTATCTTCGAGGTAACGTTTTGGGATATATAGATCAAGAACCTATTTTATTTGCTACTAGCATTATGGAAAATATACGATACGGAAAACCAGATGCTACAAATGAAGATGTAAGAAATTTTTAAATTTTATTAAAATTATGCTTTTGCAAAACTTATTATTGAATATTCGTAGATTATTGAAGCTGCTAAAGAAGCGAATGCTCATGAATTTATTATGAAATTCCCAAATAAATATAATACACAAGTAGGTGAAAGAGGTGCACAACTTTCCGGTGGTCAAAAGCAACGTATCGCAATTGCAAGAGCTTTATTAAAAAGACCATCTATTTTAATTTTGGACGAAGCAACAAGGTAAAAATTATAAACAATATATATTTTAACAAATCTGTACATTTGAATTAATTAATTTTTACAATAAATTTTAAATAAATTTTTTTGTGAAATAAATTTTAGTGCGTTAGATTATGAAAGTGAAAGAATTGTACAAAAAGCATTAGATAATGTTAGTCAAGGAAGAACAGTTTTAATAATTGCTCATAGATTAAGTACAATTAAAAATGCTGACATTATTGTTGTACTACAACGGGGAATAATTGCGGAAGTATGTATTGAAATGCACAATTCAAAATATAATGTAGAATACAAATTAAATGTGTATTATTTTATTTTATTTTCAGATGGGTACTCATACAGAACTTATTAAAAAGAAAGGTTTATATTACACTTTAATAAATGAACAAGACAGAGAAAATACATGATAATGTTAGAATTCTGAAATATAGTACAATTTTTTTGTGGTATAATTATTTATTTTAAAATAGTAATAATATCTAGGAATGTTCAATAAATTCTACCTCAGATTTTAATTTATATATACATATCTATAATAAATATATATAATATATTCACATATTTTAAAATATAATATATAATTCGTTTATTTTATCCTTATGCTTATTATATTAGAATATTTAAATAATATAATAACGTAAATATTTAAATTACTCTTTGCATTTTCACTAATATTTGTAATTTATATATTTTTTTCAGTGAAATATCTTTACAAACGTATTTTTCAAATAGCATTCAAATTTATCAATGAAATTTAACACTGCTGACGTAATGGGTAATATGAAATTTTTTGATATCGTCTTTCCAGAGTATATATATTTCGATAAAGAGTCTTCTACAAAAATTTTGTTTTGCTTGTCTGCGTTTTTCTTATCTGAAACCAGAGAATGTGATTGCATATGAAATGAATCTGAATATTTTTCATTAGTGGGATTTGATTTGGTTGATTGTATGATAGTTTCTGCTGACATATGATTTCTACATTTAGCAATCAAATCTTGAAAACTAGTTGTTAATTTATTCGCTTGTGAAATCGATTTATCATTTTCATTTTTATTTGTATCGGAAGAAAGAATCGATTTTTCATTTCCAATATTATTTAAATTTTTATTAACAGAAGTTGTATATTTTATATTTATTTCTATGGGAGAATTTGTTTTCATTATATTAGACTCTTTATATGTCGATGGTGTATTATTTTCTTCATTTTTATTAAAAACAGTTCTATCTGTAATTGATATTGAAGAAGGTTCTTCAAATTTGTTCTCAGATATCATACCAGAATAACTTGCTGGGTTAATAGAAATTGAAGATACATAATTTTGAAAATTGTAATTTTCTGATGATTTCACTACATTTGTAACACTTTCAACAAATACGTTATTTTCAGTTCCATCATTATTTGATATTTTCTTTTCCATAAATGTTTCTTTTCCATTCGTAACAGCATATTTATCTAAACTAGGAGTAGTAATTTCCATTGATGAATCACTTAAATTTACGATTGTATGTATATCGTTTTCTTTGATATTAGTTAAAGTATCGGAAGGAATTTCTGAAACAATATCAGAACTTTCGGATTCGAAAGTTGACTGTTCAACTTTTATTGTTGTCACTATATTGTGTTCCATTTCTATATTAGGTATACCAGTAATAAATATTTCTGATAACTGATCGTTTAAATTTCTATCTGTTTCCTTCTGTTTTTTCATTTCAGAATCATTATTATTAACTGCTGATATAAAATTAGAACTCTTTTCTTCAGCAAATTCATTGAATTCTACTGTTGCTGGTGTACTATGTGGCATTTCAATTTTTTTAGGTTCTCCAATATTAAGAATTTCTGAAGATGGATCATTAGAATTTACACCTAATTCTGTATATCCTTTTACATCAGGATTGCGATTAGTTGTTACATCAATTGCTGGTGGTGATAAATCGATAATTTCTTTTTCAGTAGTTAATGGTTCATTCAAGTCTTCTGTTGCTGGTGTACTATTTGGTATTTCTATATTTGGTTGTGTAGTATTAAGAATTTCTGAAGATGGATCATTTAAATTTATTTCTGGTTTTTCTGTGTTGGGATTGTCATTAATGATTGCTAATGGCAAATCAGTAATTTCTTCTTCATTAGTTAATGGTTTATTCAAGTCTTCTGTTGCTGGCGTACTATTTGGTATTTCTATATTTGGTTGTGTAGTATTAAGAATTTCTAAAGATGGATCATTGAAATTTATTTCTGGTTTTTCTGTGTCAGGATTATCATTAATTATTGCTGATGGCAAATCAGTAATTTCTTCTTCATTAGTTAATGGTTTATTCAAGTCTTCTGTTGCTGGCGTACTATTTGGTATTTCTATATTTGGTTGTGTAGTATTAAGAATTTCTAAAGATGGATCATTGAAATTTATTTCTGGTTTTTCTGTGTCAGGATTATCATTAATTATTGCTGATGGCAAATCAGTAATTTCTTCTTCATTAGTTAATGGTTCATTCAAGTCTTCTATTGCTGGTGTACTATTTGGTATTTCTATATTTGGTTGTGTAGTATTAAGAATTTCTAAAGATGGATCATTGAAATTTATTTCTGGTTTTTCTGTGTCAGGATTGTCATTAATTATTGCTGATGGCAAATCAGTAATTTCTTCTTCATTAGGTAATGGTTTATTCAAGTCTTCTATTGCTGGTGTACTATTTGGTATTTCTATATTTGGTTGTGTAGTATTAAGAATTTCTAAAGTTGGATCATTGAAATTTATTTCTGGTTTTTCTGTGTCAGGATTGTCATTAATTATTGCTGATGGCAAATCAGTAATTTCTTCTTCATTATTTAATGATTCATTCAAATCTTCTGTTGCTGGTGTACTATTTGGTATTTCTATATTCGGTTGTGTAGTATTAAGAATTTCTGAAGATGGATCATTTAAATTTATTTCTGGTTTTTCTGTATCAGGATTGTCATTAATTATTGCTGATGGCAAATCGGTCATCTTTTCTTCATTAGTTAATGTTCCATCCAAGTCTTCTATTGCTGGTGTACTATTTGGTATTTCTATATTTGGTTGTGTAGTACTAAGAATTTCTGAAGATGGATCATTTAAATTTATTTCTGGTTTTTCTGTGTCGGGATTGTCATTAATGATTGCTGATGGCAAATCAGTAATTTCTTCTTCATTAGTTAATGGTTTATTCAAGTCTTCTGTTGCTGGCGTACTATTTGGTATTTCTATATTTGGTTGTGTAGTATTAAGAATTTCTAAAGATGGATCATTGAAATTTATTTCTGGTTTTTCTGTGTCAGGATTGTCATTAATTATTGCTGATGGCAAATCAGTAATTTCTTCTTCATTAGTTAATAGTTTATTCAAGTCTTCTATTGCTGGTGTACTATTTGGTATTTCTATATTTGGTTGTGTAGTATTAAGAATTTCTAAAGATGGATCATTGAAATTTATTTCTGGTTTTTCTGTGTCAGGATTATCATTAATTATTGCTGATGGGAAATCAGTAATTTCTTCTTCATTAGTTAATGGTTCATTCAAGTCTTCTATTGCTGGTGTATTATTTGGTATTTCTATATTTGGTTGTGTAGTATTAAGAATTTCTAAAGATGGATCATTGAAATTTATTTCTGGTTTTTCTGTGTCAGGATTGTCATTAATTATTTCTGATGGCAAATTAGTAATTTCTTCTTCATTAGTTAATAGTTTATTCAAGTCTTCTATTGCTGGTGTACTATTTGGTATTTCTATATTTGGTTGTGTAGTATTAAGAATTTCTAATGTTGGATCATTGAAATTTATTTCTGGTTTTTCTGTGTCAGGATTGTCATTAATTATTGCTGATGGCAAATCAGTAATTTCTTCTTCATTATTTAATGATTCATTCAAATCTTCTGTTGCTGGTGTACTATTTGGTATTTCTATATTCGGTTGTGTAGTTTTAAGAATTTCTAAAGATGGATCATTTAAATTTATTTCTGGTTTTTCTGTGTCGGGATTGTCATTAATTGTTGCTGATGGCAAATCAGTAATTTCTTCTTCATTATTTAATGGTTCATTCAAGTCTTCTGTTGCTGGTGTACTATTTGGTATTTCTATATTTGGTTGTGTAGTATTAAGAATTTCTAAAGATGGATCATTGAAATTTATTTCTGGTTTTTCTGTGTCAGGATTGTCATTAATTATTGCTGATGGCAAATCAGTAATTTCTTCTTCATTAGTTAATGGTTTATTCAAGTCTTCTATTACTGGTGTACTATTTGGTATTTCTATATTTGGTTGTGTAGTATTAGAAATTTCTACAGATGGATCATTTAAATTTATTTCTGGTTTCTCTATGTCGGGATTGTCATTAATTATTGCTGATGGCAAATCGGAAATCTCTTCTTCATTAGTTAATGATCCATCCAAGTCTTCTGTTGGTGGTGTACTATTTGGTATTTCTATACTTGGTTGTGTAGTATTAAGAATTTCTAAAGATGGATCATTTAAATTTATTTCTGGTTTTTCTGTGTCGGGATTGTCATTAATGATTGCTAATGGCAAATCAGTAATTTCTTTTTCATTAGTTAATGGTTTATTCAAGTCTTCTATTGCTGGTGTACTATTTGGTATTTCTATATTTGGTTGTGTAGTAATAAGAATTTCTAAAGATGGATCATTGAAATTTATTTCTGGTTTTTCTGTGTCGGGATTGTCATTAATTATTGCTGATGGCAAATCAGTAATTTCTTCTTCATTATTTAATGGTTTATTCAAGTCTTCTGTTGCTGGTGTACTATTTGGTATTTCTATATTTGGTTGTGTAGTATTAAGAATTTCTAAAGATGGATCATTTAAATTTATTTCTGGTTTTTCTGTATCGGGATTGTCATTAATTATTACTGATGGCAAATCGGTAATCTCTTCTTCATTAGCTAATGTTCCATCTAAGTCTTCTGTTGCTGGTGTACTATTTGGTATTTCTATATTCGGTTGTGTAGTATTAGGAATTTCTAAAGATGGATCATTTAAATTTATTTCTGGTTTTTCTATGTCGGGATTGTCATTAATTATTGCTGATGGCAAATCGGAAATCTCTTCTTCATTAGTTAATGATCCATCCAAGTCTTCTGTTGGTGGTGTACTATTTGGTATTTCTATACTTGGTTGTGTAGTATTAAGAATTTCTAAAGGTGGATCATTTAAATTTATTTCTGGTTTTTCTGTGTCGGGATTGTCATTAATGATTGCTAATGGCAAATCAGTAATTTCTTTTTCATTAGTTAATGGTTTATTCAAGTCTTCTATTGCTGGTGTACTATTTGGTATTTCTATATTTGGTTGTGTAGTAATAAGAATTTCTAAAGATGGATCATTGAAATTTATTTCTGGTTTTTCTGTGTCAGGATTGTCATTAATTATTGCTGATGGCAAATCAGTAATTTCTTCTTCATTAGTTAATGGTTTATTCAAGTCTTCTATTACTGGTGTACTATTTGGTATTTCTATATTTGGTTGTGTAGTATTAGGAATTTCTACAGATGGATCATTTAAATTTATTTCTGGTTTTTCTGTGTCGGGATTGTCATTAATTATTGCTGATGGCAAATCAGTAATTTCTTCTTCATTATTTAATGGTTCATTCAAGTCTTCTGTTGCTGGTGTACTATTTGGTATTTCTATATTCGGTTGTGTAGTATTAGGAATTTCTAAAGATGGATCATTTAAATTTATTTCTGGTTCTTCTACATCAGCATTGTCATTAATTATTGCTGATGGCAAATCGGTAATCTCTTTTTCATTAGCTAATGGTCCATCCAAGTCTTCTTTTGCTGGTGTACTATTTGGTATTTCTATATTTGGTTGTGTAGTATTAAGAATTTCTAGAGATGGATCATTTAAATTTATTTCTGGTTTTTCTATGTCGGGATTGTCATTAATTATTGCTGATGGCAAATCAGTAATTTCTTCTTCATTATTTAATGGTTCATTCAAGTCTTCTGTTGCTGGTGTACTATTTGGTATTTCTATATTTGGTTGTGTAGTATTAAGAATTTCGAAAGATGGATTATTTAAATTTATTTCTGGTTTTTCTGTGTCGGGATTGTCATTAATTATTGCTAATGGCAAATCAGTAATTTCTTCTTCATTATTTAATGGTTCATTCAAGTCTTCTGTTGCTGGTGTACTATTTGATATTTTTATATTTGGTTGTGTAGTATTAAGAATTTCTAAAGATGGATCATTTAAATTTATTTCTGGTTTTTCTGTGTTGGGATTGTCATTAATTATTGCTGATGGCAAATTGGTAATTTCTTCTTCATTAGTTAATGGTCTATCCAAGTCTTCTGTTGCTGGTGTACTATTTGGTATTTCTATATTTGATTGTGTAGTATTAAGAATTTCTAAAGATGGATCATTTAAATTTATTTCTAGTTTTTCTGTGTCGGGATTGTCATTAATTATTGCTGATGGCAAATCGGCAATCTCTTCTTCATTAGCTAATGGTCCATCCAAGTCTTCTATTGCTGGTGTACTATTTAGTATTTCTATGTTTGATTGTGTTTCTGATCCCGTTCTTCGGGAAGTTGTATCATCTAAAATTGTTAGTTCAGTGGAAGAAGTTTGCATTGCATCAGTTGATTGTATATTATTATTAATTAGTTTACCATTATGTTCTTGCTCGGAAGATTCTTTTGAAATTAACGATTCTATATCTCCATTTTTCTCTGTAGACAAAGTTTGCTCTGTCGTATACGTGATTTCTTCCTTAGTCGGCGAATACATTGCAGTTGTATATATCTCGGAAGCGACAGTGTTTATAGACTGTGATGTTTCCGAAGCACGTTCGATCGTGGTTGTAATATTCCTATCGCTGGGTTCCGTAAATTCAGATACAGTCGGCTTGTTATAAGAAGTTGTCGATTTAATTTCATTATTGTTATAATTCCTTTCATTAGTCATAGTTTCCTCATCACTCGTAAATATCGTTTCACACGTTAACGATTTGTCCATCGGTTTTAAGAACATATTTGCTTCCTCTAGAGTCATATCTTCTTTTTCACTGCTAAATAAACACGTGGAAGATAATCTTGATTCTTTGCAAGTACTCGAAGGTTTACACATTTCTGTTTCCATATCGAAGGCCATATTTTTTGGACATATGTAGAAGTTTTGTTTCATTCGATGACCATAAGCTGTACAAGTATAGAATTGATGACAATCATTAGCAATTGGAAATACACCTACTTTTTGACAACTATTAGAATTGGTTTTATTAGGAGTGTTTTTTCCATGATATATCAAAGTACATTTTTGTAAATGAACTTCGAAATGTTTATTTTGAGAACATTGTGCCAGAATAGTTTTATTTTTCTTACAGATATAGTAATATCTTGGATTATAACAATGTGGCTTTAACACGTTTGTTCCACAAGATGTATTATTTATGTAAAGCGCTTTACCACCACCGAGTACATTCAAACAAAAACCTTTTTCTTTGTCAAAGTATTGGTTCATCTTGCAAGGTGGAAAATAGATTAAGGTCCTTGGGTATCTGTGTACTCCATAATTTGTATCAACATCCTGCAGATAATTAGGAGTTCATTTATACAAGATTATGTATTTAAAATTTTGAAGATTTATTTTAAAATGAAAAAATTGTTATTAAAAAAGATGAATATAATGATAAATTTATGAAATATTTTTCTTTTAATGATATAATATTTATATAATATTTACATAATATTTATTTATAAAAAAAAGCAATGTGAATAAGTTAAATGAAAAATATTCAATTTATATAACTAAAATAATTATATTAAATTTATTATGTTAATTCTAATTTATTTTTTTTAATAAATATAAAAAATAATTTATAAATTTTATCTTTATCAAAATAAATGAAATTAAAATAATAAAGTAATAAAAAACTCACAGTTAATTTGTTCACTGGTTGACTAACTACAATTAGGATGAGAAATTGAAATAACAAAATTATAATAAAACTTTTCATATTCGATGATGTTACATTAATCGAATTGAAGTATTTTTTCACTTTTCTGATCAGAGAACACAAACTTTTACCACTGCCGTTGCTGAAAGTTTTCTGAATATCAAAATAACGCGTTCCAGTACTTTTATATCAAAGACGTGCTAGATAATAATTAAACCGCGATAATAGCGATTAACGTCATTTTTGACAATACAAAAAGTGCGTAATCAAGTTTATATTTTGTTCTCTTAATTATGATTGTTTAATTAATTATGTTTAAATATATCGGTAAGCACGTAATTAAACTTTTTGATACGCAGTAATAATAAAAAAAAATGCAATGACCATAAATTTAAAGATATATAAAAATCTGTGAAGGGAAGGAAGGAACACTTAGAAATAAAAACAAATATTTATTACACGACTATACTGGCAATAGGTAATAAGTCAGTAACAAATCTGTATATACAATATTTCGTTGAAATACATATCTACAAGATGATTCTCTTCTGTTTGTCCATTAAAATAGCATACACATAACTTTCTCCCAAGTTTGCTGAAATAGGACTCGATTCTAGGATTACATATCGTTGTTCGTGATTAAAGCAGGGGCTGTACAATTTTTAGATTGATCATCATTATTTCTGTATGTAGAAATTGTTCAACAATCGTATTGTGGCACTCTGTATGTAAAGTTATTACTTGTCACAATGTGAATTCCTGCACCATAATATGGCATTACATAATGCGAACCATCTGCAGGTCCTACAATTTGTGTTGCAATAAGTATTACATCGGCAAATTGACCAAGAAAGAGAAATCCCAAAGTGCTCAGCTTAAGCAAGCCCAATGCTGGATACCCTAGATAAAATCTATCTGCCCCAAACATGCCAAGAAATATAGAGAGTAACAATGATGTTTCGAAGGAATATCCATTTCTGTAAATATTAATAAAAAAAGAAATTTAACATACTGTATATTTTATTTACATGCTTAAATTCTAAATACAATTGTTTGTTATACTTTTAAATTATATATTCTGATGTTTATAAACATCTTGGATATTGCAAATATTTTTTTCATTTTGTTTGAAACATTTAAATTTTAATTTGATAAACAAATTATTATATATACTTACGTCCATTTACAAGGAATATCCTTCTTAAACGTATTATTTTTTGTTTCTGTACAAATGAGGCCATCCGCAGCCAGACACAACACTAACAACATGATAATGAACATGTAATTTCAAATTTCACGTATATAAAACTATACTTGTTACAAAACTAAGGAACATAATAAATATTTAAACATCAATAAATAAAATAAAATAGAAAAAACCAAATTATCAATGAAAATGCACATTTTTTTAGTTTTAGATATAGGTTATGTCAAACTTTTTCCGATTAACGAATAATGAAAAGACATAAGAATTTTACATACCTTTGGCTTTATTTTCCTTCGTACATCCTTTTGGTTGTTGCGTTTTTGGATCTATGAAATCATAATCGGGATGAGGACAGATGTATTGTCCCATTCGTAGGTTACTGCAGTCGATTTCGTACGTGTAATCCACACCATTGCTCAGCGGTATCGAAAGAAGAAGCAAAAGGAGTCCGCTAAGGAATTGCATCAGATGAAACATGCCGTTTCATTTTATAACAATTACTACGGATACCACACTGTCACTGGATCCACTGTCTTCTGTAGTTTCGTGACATCCTGTGCATGTTTGTATTTTGAAAGCACTGCCATTAAAATGATTTTACTCTGGCGCCAACTACTTGGAATATTCACGAACTATATTTTATTTTCTTTGGCGCCAGTTTATCCGTTAACGTCAAATACATCAGATCAACGAGTGAAATATTTTAAAAAATATATAATAAATTGGAATTTCAACACTTGAATTATATCAGTTAAGTATCTCAAACAAAACAGACAATTACTTATATTAAATAATATAATGCCTTTCGTCGAAATTCTAACATTTCGATTAAATGTAATATATTAAAATATATTAATGGATATACATTAATGGTTAAGATATACCATAGACAAGTTCCAAGCTCTACAATGAACAATATTTCATCTTATGATTTTATTCTTAATTGTTGTATCGAAACTATTACAATGCATTGATTATAAGAAAAACTTGTACAAGATTGCATTAAGTTACGTTGGTGGGAAGAAACAAACAGTGGAAGACCGACGTGATAGTTGAGCATTTTTTCTGTGCTAAAATGGCTTCTTCGTCGTTGAAAAGCACTCGAAAAACTTATAGCTTCGAGGAACGAGAAATTTTGATAACCTTGATAAATAAGTACGAAGATATCGAAGATAAAAGGTCCGATCCAATATCGATGTATAAACGAAAATCAGCATGGTCTCAATTGGCCAACGAATACAATTCAATGGTAGGTCCACAAGGAATACGTTCAGCTGTACAGTTAAGACGCTGTTGGGAAAACATGAAAGCATGTAAACGAAATCGCGAAGAGAAGAAATTGCGGTAAATATAATACATTCACGGTATTATTTTTCGTGCATATCGCTTTATGCTAAAAGCGCGGGAATATTCGACTACTTGTAGTATAAAGTATTTCATTTATCATTATTGCTTTTTTTATTATTTTTTTTTAATTTAAATAATTATTCTTATATAAATTTGTATTCTTATTTTTATTGAATTGGTCCATTTTTATTAATATTATTAAAAATATAAAATAAATATTTTTTCAGTGGTGTTTCAAAAAATTTTTGTCATCTGTCCAAAGATCATACACGGTCAAAAAGTTGGGAAAATAGAAATTCCATACCAGATGTTCCCATTCCCACCGGAACTATAGGTTTACCGCCAAATGTTATGTTTGAACCAAAGGAATCTGAACCATTTACGTTGCAAACTGTGTGTACTATAAAACCTTCGAAACAAATTTCGAAAGAGGAAAATAATTGTAAAGATACAGGTTATACTCTCATCTTTTCCTTTTTTTTTTTTATCATTCGTAGCTCAGATTTTCAAAATTTGCTACTAAATAAAAAGGATATACCATTAAATAAAAGTATGATATTTTTTTAAACACATATACAATTCCTTTATTACCTCAGATTCCATCAGCAGTAAAATCGATTCGAACTCGTTATCATACGGCCCAGTAACTGACTGTTTCGACAAATCTAAAAAAGATTTGGAGTCACCTGTGCCGGAGCAATTAGACAAAGATGAAACAGTGGAGAAAAATCGACTTATTTTCAAGTCAAATGCAACACAAACGATGTTTTCCCCTTCAATTGTTCATGAACAGCCCCGAAGGACGAAAAGATCCCTTCACAAAGAGGAAGAATTACATGTATTGGCTTTATCGGAGGCACAGATGAAAGTTGATATCGCTGCTATGTTAAAAGAGGAGGCCAGGATTAAATTAGAAGAGGCTCACTATCGTAAAGAAGAGGCTAGGCTAAGGATGCTTCTTTTTACCTATAAATTAGATAGGATAAAGGAAGATTGACTGAAGAGAATAAAATGAATATATTCATGATGGCTTCGTGCGATGTCTTTATTCATTTTATTTTATAGGAATAAAAAACAGGAGATTATCTTCGACTAAATATAACTGAACGATATTCTATTTATGTATATCTGTTTATTATTTGGAATTTCTTTCTAACTACAATTGAAATCATAATAAATAAAAGCTCGTAATGCTAGTTACTTATGATTCCATAATAGGTAATGTTTTTTAAATACGAACGAGGATTTTCTTTTTAATCCTTGTTTTGATGGTTTTATAGGCTATTTCGTATAAAAGCTATAAATAGTCTCATTTTATCATGCTAATTTAAAAACTGAATATATAAGTTGAAAATAATAGAAAAATATCGTATTGTAAAAAGATGATTACAGTTTTTAAAATTCAATTCAAAAAAATAATTACTGTTTTTATCAGAAAATAAATTAGAGAATTAGATAAAAGAAGATTTTAAATTTTTTCTATAAAATTTATCAACTTATTTTTAATAGATTATTGAAGATTGCATTCTAAACATTTTTTTATGATTGCTAAATTTCTGAATGTCTTCCAGATTTCTCTTAAAAAAGAATTAATACTAAATAATTATAATTATCGCTCTTCAAGAAAGTAACGCGTCAATATACAATCATTGTATCTCTATATAAGAATAGTTTAAACAATAGATAAAGAGAATAATCATGATAAACTCATAGTAAATCAATGACAGTATACAATACGTCAGTTTATCGACATGGCAGTCGTAGCTGGCAGTGGTCAGTGAAGTTGACTAGCTGTGTTTGAAATCAATGAAAAAGAAAAGAATAGAAGAGAGAAGAAATCGTAATAGGAGGAACAATCTACAAATATTTCGAAGATAAAAAATCAACGAGGTTTATAAATGATTCGTTAATCAAGTTATTACAACAATACTATATAGCAAGTATTTTTAAATTCTAATATCATTGAAATTAAATTTTGTTAAAGAATCAATGCGATGACAATTTCATCCAAATTTTCCTATTTTCTTTGATTATAATAGAAAACCCATTGACGTCTCTATTTCTCTATTTTCAAGTCTCGAATGTTGGACTAACGCCAAGTTCACGTTTTGAGAAGAAATATTTAACGAGATTTGATCTTCACATAAGATGGAAGTTATCATCGAGGACAGGTTTAGGCGACGAGCAACGAGCAACCTCGAACAATGATGGATCGGTGTAGATCGGTTCGCTAGGGTCGAAGCCGGTTCTTCTACTGGATGACAATCCTACTGCGCCTTCCAAAGCGGTCGATGAGCTCACGCGTTGACCGATCACGTTACTCATTGATCGGGAGATCGACCTGTGGATCGAACATTGAATATACATCAACTTCAGGTAATATATTGGTGAATAAATATCGAATTTCACGTTGAACGTGTGCTAAGAGCATTAAACCATTTGTCAAACATGAATGACGTATTTTTGAATAAACTTTGATATTTATAGTAGAAAATGTAGGTGTAGCTTTGAAAATAAAATGTTATATATGTTGGAGATATTTTTGCAATTAAAAAATAGGATTTAAAAATTAAATTTTTGAGAAATTTATCTATTTTTAATTTTTAAAAAATTGCTTGACTTTTTCTTTAAGAGAATTTTTAGATTTGTTTTTAACACATTGTAATTTTTATACTTATATGCAATATAAAGTATATTTTATTTCTTTCAAGGACTATGTCTTTTGTTGAATCTCAGATTAATAAGCACTTTTAAAATTACCATATGATAATACAATTACAATAATTATCAGTATTTAAAAAGAATTACCACATTATGGTTTAATATAACATATAATTAATTTCCATATATTTTCATTTGGTCAATCAAAACAAGATAAGTTTTCTAGATAAGTTTTTTAAATATCTTAATTAATTTTAATATTGATAAAAGTGTTTTTAAATATTATAAAATATTGAAGATTATGTAAACGTCCGATAACGATTACGTACGTAGACTGAAATGGTTTTTGAAGACCCGATCTTAAGAAAGAGAAATTGTTAACACGACTGCTACAAGCATCGTCCGAATGACTGCTTCGATTACATGCTTTGTCAACTCTGCGATTTTTCGTGATTACTGCGTAAGCATATTTTCTGAAACAGTTTATGTAAATTAATTTACTTTTATAAACATATTAATTAACGTATCAAAGATAAATCATAATTTATGATATATACCTATATATCAACATGGATAACAATACCACGGATGCTAAAAGTACTACCAGCACTGCCACTGCTGTTACTAGTCCATAATATTCGTTAGGAGTTATGCAGACGCTCTCCATTATAGTAGTTTGTTTTTCGACCACAGTTTCTTCATCAATATCCATTCTTGAGTCCAAAACCTGCAACTCGTTTAGACACAACATTTTCTTTTGTTTTTGAAACGTGCTTGTATTAAATTACTTCTTTTAATTTATTTCATTAATGAAAGAAAGAAGAAAATACATATTCAAGGTTTCCAAGAACAAATGATTTGAAATATAAAGTTATATATATATTGAAATTTAACAACAATTTCATTTCACTTAATTTAGAAATAGAACAATGAAGTTAAAATTTCTATTATAATTGTCTCAATAATAATTTAAAAAAAATTTTCTTCTTAATATCATTGTAAAGTTTTCTTTCTTGTTATTTCTTTTTCTTTTTTACCTCTATCATTTCTCTCACGTGTTCCTCCTCCTCCTCTTCCTCCTCTGCCTCTTCTTCCTTAGCGACAGTGTCTTCGACGACAAACGTCGAATTCGAGGACGTGTCATTTGTATTATTTTTTGTTATAACGCTTATTTCGTTTTCCTCAGGGATCGTGTCATTTTGCGACACGTCTCTTCGACGTCTTCCAAAGGATGGTTCGCTCCTTCCAGTACCACCCGAGCAATAAGCTGGTTGACAACCGTCTCGACATGTTCGCACTGTCGCCTCGAACACCAAGAAATTGGATTCAGGGATTTTGAAAGCGTTGAAACGTGCTTCGAGGCTGTCACCATCCCGCAAACGATCTAATCCAGGGAACACGTAATTGTCTACTGGACAACTGTATGAACAAATTGAATATTTTATTTTTGAGAAGATTTTAAATTTTATTTTTAAATATTTATTGCAACATAGACAAGCTATTAAATTAAAATGAATCAAATTTCTGAAGTGAATTAAATAGAATAGGCTTATCAAAATAAATAATTATTAGATAAATTAGATCGAGAAGAATAAATACATATACAAGCTTAAGTAAATATTAATAAATTAGATAAGTTAGTATGGATTAGTGTGGTAAATTATCAGGCAAATTAAATTAAAATGTCTGTGTGAATAAATAGTTTACATAAGTAAAAGAAACTAGGTAACATTAGATGTACAATTTTAATATTTATAAGTTAGTTTATAGTTAGTTTTAGCAAATCAATTTCAAAATGATTTAAAATACATATGTATTTGACAAATTAAATTAATCATATAAAATGGATAAAATTAATAAGAAATATATAGATAAATAGATTAGATAAATCAATGCAAATAGATTATTTAATTAAATAAAATAGTCATATTTAAAACAGGTCAGGCAGATCAGATTATTTCTATTATTAAGAGATCAATAAAAATTTCTTTATTATGTAAAATACAAATACGATAAATACAAAAACAATAATAATTTATAATAATATAACTTACCCATATCTATCTATAAGTTGAACGCTTCTTCCTGAATATGGGTCCCTTGCTATGACATTAGTAGCAAAAATATCAGTTACATAATTGTATCTATAAAAAATATTATCAAAGAATTACATTTCATTTCCTTTTAAAACAAATCAATTGATATTAAGAGAAAAATAAATGTTACATACCCATCTTGTGCTTCTAGTCTAAATGTGAGTGGATCTCCAACAGCAATAGTCGTCGTAGGTCTGCCCTGATATAAAATCAGCAAACGCACTCGAGAACTCAGAGTGTTTTCTGCTGGAAGATATTCGATTGGGATTGGAGACCCTGATCTATACAAGGTAATTACGAATTCGATTAGTTAATTCTATTCTTTCCTTCTCTTAAACGCTTCTTATAGAACATAGCATTTCAATATTTTTTCTTATATCAAGCAAAAATGACATTATCCTTCTTATGAAAATTCACTTTTACAAAAATTATTTAGATATCTTACAATTATCTCACAATTATCAATATTTAAAATACTATTTAGCATTTAACATTGTAACGTAAGTTCTATATAACAAAATCATTAGAATATATTTTTTAAAAATTATTATTTCCATTTGTTTCAAACAAATCAGTTATGGTGTTTTCTAAATTTTCTATAAATAATATTTAAATTCAGGATTACAGGATCAGATGATTTTCAACGAAGAAACTCTGGTGGTATTAAAATAAATTAATCAAGTGTGCTTGCACCAGGATTCATGCGGTAAAGGAATGCGGTACATTTTGCATTCCAAATTAGTTGACCGTCGGTCGGACTGTTTAATTAAGTGTACCGGGTGCAAGACACGGTTTCTCAATCGATATGACCTGGCATACCCGGCACCGATGTAGCCGGATGTGACGACAGCTTCGCCAGGGCCTCGAAATAGACAGGTGAGATTGAAACGTTTATCCCTTCCGGTTTGCACGTAGTCTGAGAATTGTACTACGACGATGTTCGTCATTGTATCGCCGTACTGCAATTGCAAATCGAATTTATTACTATTTATTATGAAAATAAAAGATATGAGATGAAAATTTTGATTCTTTTTTAGGTTTTAATAAAATATCTAAAAATTTCCAATTAATTCTAAATGAGAGACCTTAAAAATTGTTTAATTTTTCAAAAAAAAAAAAAAAAAGAAAGAAAGAAGAAGAAGAAATCTTTTCAAAAATGTTTTTTGAAAAAGCAGCGACAAAATAAGTTTCTTACTCTTTGAGTGCCGCATTCGGGATAACCCTGGGGACCACTGATTCGAAGGACGTTCACAGTTCCTCCATTTCCACGGAAGAAGCAGCGATCGTAATAGCCATAAGTGTAAATCCGACCAATGAATCCTTCCGGTGTCCTTAAAGTAAATTCCATCCCGTCTTCGCTACACACTTGACTCACTAAAACGACCAGAAACATAATTTACTCGTTCTTCATCGATTTTCATTTAACAAATCATTCAATAAATATTAATTAAATGTAACACACAGAAGCCAAACAAACAACTTCATGAAGACCAATAATTTGATTTCTGAAAACTCAAACGTTAATTATACATCTTGCTATTAAAATTGAGAATTAAAAGAAAAAAAAAAAAAAAAAGAAAGAAAAACAACAAAGTTGATCAATTTTAAAATCTAAAAATGGCTTATGTATATAAAACCAAACCAAAAATCAATTTTTCATTCTTCTCATTTCTAATTTTCAGAGGAAATACTCAAGAATCGTCCGCATTGACCAGAAATCAAAGGAGAAATCGATATCAACGGATGTGACCAAGCAACAAAAAGTAAAAAAAAAGTTGATCTTGGAAGTAACAGACGGTTTATTTGATTAAACACAGTCCAATGGTGACAATAACTGTACAATAATTCAAAACTGTATCAATAACGCCTGTAATATGGATCAGCTGCGTAAAGATCGCTCCACGTGATCCACGTAGATGTCGTCCAGGGTCTCCTACGACGCTTACCGTCGAGACACTCCGTATCAGCTCCCTGTCTGCCGTTGTTCCTCTCGTAGAAGTCGTAATCGGACCCCGTGTCATAGTATACAGGATTGCCCATGTCCATATCTCTGGAGTCACGATCGCTCAACTCACAGTTGTCTCTTTCAGCTCCATAGGGTGCTGCGTAAGGACGATAATTGAAAGATCTGCACACGAAGTCCCTGGCGTCCGCACATTCCCTTTCACACTGGGCCAGAGAGGAAGCTGTCGTGTATCGTCTGACGAACGGTTTACGGACCCTCGTGTGTGGACCCACTTGGCGAAAGTTGTCCTGTTCGTCGCATCTGGACACCAATGGCGGTCGACCGATGATGGGACCACCACTGGTGCCGAAAGGTCGTGAATTGTACACTCCACCTTCGCCTATGTAACCACCGCCGATTATTCCACCATCGTTGCTGTAACCACCGTAACCTAGAGGACGTGTGGACCCTCCTGCGCCATAGGGATTACGGTCTGGATGAGCTTGGGGACCATAGACGTCGTCCACAGGGTAAGTTGGGGAATAGCCTCCGTGCGACGAAGGTGGAAACCTGAGTGTTATAGGTGAATTGTGGTTAGAATGATTGAACGTATGATAGTTGATTTTTTATGAGAAAGTAGAATATTTGTAGCTTGGAAGATAGAATAAATAATTATGTAAAATAATTGAAGTTTCTTGGAAAAATAAGTTGCTACTTGTAACTTGAAATATGATGTAAGATAGTTAAAGTAATTTAATTGGAAGTATATAGTAATTAGATAGATTTTGTGTAGATGTGTAGAATTATTATTTGTAACATAAGATAGATTAATTAATTGGAATAGTTGAAAGAATATATTGAACTGAAAATTTTGTGAAATAGTGGTAGGAATTTAAAACAAGAGGAAAATTAATTGAGATGGTTTAAAAATGTATATATTGAAACATTATATATAAATCATCTTTTTAATTTTAACAACTGTTCTTCTTTAAAAAATCAATAAAAGTTTCTCTTCGATTCAACTTACCGATTAGGGTAAATATCCTTGTCAGGATACCTTTCGCTAACGGGATACCGATCAAGAGGAGGTCTGGCACCTCCCAAACCTGATGGATATCGATCCAAGGGATCCTCAGGAATAGGATATCTGTCTATGGTATTAGGATATCGATCATTATCGGTTGGATAACGACCTGGAGATATTGGATATCGATTACCAATTCCACTAGGATATCTACTACCACTTGTTGGATATCTGTCTATTCCAGGATCAGAAATAGGGTATCGGTCAGGATGAATAGGACGGCGATCACCACCTCTGTTTGGATATCGATCAGAAATTGGATACCTGTCTGAGGATGGATACCGATCTATTGCTGGATAACGATCGCCAACAGGGAAACGATCACTGATGGGATATCGATCTATAGGATCTGGAAATGTATCACCTGCTGCTCCAATTGGATATTGCCCATTCAGAGGATACCTGTCTGGATATCTATCTCCTGGATAACGATCGGGATAACGATCTGGATATTTATCGGCAAATTTGTCGGGATATTTAGAGGGATAACGATCTGGATATTTGTCAGGATATTTGTCAGGATATTTGTCGGGATATTGATCCGGATATCTGTTAGGATATCGATCTGGATAACGTTCTGGATAACGATCTGGATACCGATCTGGGTATCTGCTGGGGTATCGATCTGGATAACGATCTGGATAACGATCCGGATATCGATCTGGCTTCACGCTACTGCTGAACCCTTTGTCGTAATCTTCTGGATAACCTGCGTAGAATCAGGAAATTTATTTTTATTGGAATGTTTGATAATTTTTAGTTTTTAGTTATGAATGATTTATATGGCGTTTTTTAAATTAAATACGACGAAAAAGTGTTATACAAATTGAGTTATAACAAGATGGATTATTAAATTTGTCATTAATTTACCTGGTCTTCCTAGAGAAGGCCGACCAAAATTCGTGTCCTGTCCCAAAGGATCTGGTCTGTACCCTGGGCTGTCTCGATCTCCATCCAAATATTGGTCTATTCATATAATCGTTAATATTATGAAAAAATATACGAACAATTCTTATAGCTCAAATTTCCGATATTCTATCTTGACAAATATTTTAATTACTCGTCTCTTAATCAGAGACGAAATTATATTTATCATTCGTACAAATGAAAAAGATAATAAATTGATCTATTTATCACTCACGCATAAGATTCTCGTAATAATCGTATTCTGCATCGTAGATGATCCTGCGCCCGTCCCGTTGGTTGAACCGGCTCAATTGACACGTGTGAAGATGTTCGGAGTACACGGCGCTTCGACATTGGAAGCTGGTCTGTCGAAGACACTCGTCAAGGCACTCGCTCAGACTACGCCCAGTTATCTCAGAATGAAATTCAGTGCTCAAACGAGAGTTTCGATAACGCTGGAACGCTGTGTCTGGTCGTCGCCCATCGGAGAAAAGATGCGACGAGGGACTGCTGTCCGGGTATTCGGAGCCACGTGCTATGGATGGATCTACGCTTCGTAAGTGGATATTGGTAAAGTGTCGTGAAGTATTAATCGATCGTTTCACTGTTACTTTACTTTGGACTTGGAAAAAATGGTCAGATGTTCTCGTCTTTTGTAAAATCCTTTCTTTTCAAAATTTGGATATTATTGTTTTATTGTTAAAAAGTAAAAATGTTCTAATATAGATATTGATATTTATACTAGAATTTTGTACTTTTATTGTGCTTAGATTGTATATTTGGTAAATTTATAGCTTTCATCGTAACATAAATGTTTATTATAATTTGAATGATTAAATTTTTAAAAATGGTATAAATTAATGAATGAATTATGAAAAATTTTGAACGAAATCACTGATAGTATAATATACTTACGATTATCCAAACAAACCAAATCATAGAAATGATGGCTGGGACTGCTGCTTATTCCGATATCGTCTTTTTGAGAAACGGAATCTTCTTCAGAAATGACACATTGCCTCGTTTGCTCGTCGAATTCGACGCTTCGACAGAAGTATTTCTCCGCTCTGAGACAAAGGGCTTGACACTCGTCTAAGGTAAGATTCGTGTAAATGTCGACTTCGAATGGTCCTCGAAGGCGTTTGTTCTCTTCTTTGACGAATACAGTTAACCCATCGCAACGACGTTCCGCTGATAAATTACAAAATTCGAATTTCTTCGGTCAAAAGTGATAAATTATAAAAATTCAATATTTGGATAATTTAAATATTTTTTTTATTAATTATGAAATCATTAATTTTCAGAAAGAAGGATAATATTAATTGTAAGCACCATTCAGACAAGTGTTTTCAAGGTAATCAGAATTTGGATCATCCTCTAATAATTCAGGATGCGTTCTTCTAGTGAAACGACTCAGAGCACAGCTTCTTAGAGCAGTGTCGTAGGTTGCAGATCGACAAATGAAACTGAACTCGTTCAGACATCTTCAAAATGTAATAAAAAATTTGTTTATTTGTATTAAATTTAATATAAATTTAATCATATATATTAATTTTGTTATACCTGTCCTCACAGTCTGTTCTATTTGCTGCACTAACTTCCTTGATATCTGTTAATGGTAATTTCAGTTTCTTCCTGGGATGTCTCTCGAAAACATAACGCCGATTTGGACATTCTCTTTCTATCCTATCAGCTTCACAAAAGAATATGAACATTGAGATATTTAAACAGAAAAAGGTACAGAAATTTGTTTTCTTTTAATTAAATGAAAGAGTAAATTTAATTAATTTATATAATTTCATCGATGAATTAATTATTTCTTTTTCTATAAAGTTAAAAATTATTGAGAAAGGAGATCAAAAGTTAAAATGATGGTCTGTTTCACAATACTCGAGAATTATTAAGGAGATACATTCTTACAGCCAAGACAAACTTCTGTAAAATGAACGCTGTTTGGCACCAGCATTAGATTTCCAATTCCTTCTGGTTGTGCCTGTTCCCTCGTTAAATAGCAAGTGCTTTCTTCATATTCAGCAGCTCCGCTGAAAGAAGCTATTCTGCTACCAGGTTGAAAATCGAAGCTCGTGCAAGCACGAACTAAATTATTTGTTGCTGTTCTATCCCGTAGACATAACTCTTGACATTTTTCCAAGACTCTAAATGGTGGTGCAGAGTCTCGTACCTAGGATAAATTAATTAGTAACTAGCAGGAATAATATTTTTAATTTATTATAATTATTGTCTTTACGAAGATTCAATAATATTAAAATATTAAAATAATTTTTCCTTTAGAAGAAAACTGACTTTATTGCAAAATTAGTAGAATTACTTTTTTTTTTTGAAGAATTTTAATTACAAATAATCGATACGCATTCATTTTAAATAATTCTCTATAAGAAAAATTTTTAAAAATTTCTTCATCCACATTTCAAACTTCTTTGTTTCGAATTCTAATTCCAATGTTTATTAAATATCAGAAAATCGCAGTAAGAAAATTCATCATTTTAATCATAATTTCAAACCAAGATCATCCTTTCTGCAATTACAATAAACCAGTATAATTCCAAAATTCTTTCATCTCTTCAGATCCCATCAGATTTTACCACTACTACACAAAACTTTGTGTTTCAAGCTTTTAGAATAGTTTTCCCGAGCTAGGTTGAATATTTGAAAACTGGCGTCGACGCGAGGCCAGAGAGATAGGTAAATATTTCGCGAAACATTTTATACCACATCATCGTCGAAACCCTGAAGCTGTTGGTCCGGAAGTCTCTCGTAAACGACTCGACCCAAACCGCCATTACACGTTGTTTGTCCTGAAAACACATCAATTCTTTCGTTATTTTTGTCTATTCACGTTCAATAGTCGACCATTTTCGTTCCTTTTTTATTCTTTCTCGTTATTTTCTCATAAATGGATATTATTTATTTCCTCTTCTGTAGAAATCAGGTTACTTCCTTTGACCACCGGTGCAGTCCGATTTTATCATTTTTTTTTTTTCCCCGCCCTCCTCCTTTTTTTTTCTCGTGTCATAAGTGGCACGTATGGCGATACAATGGGACGAAACGCAATTTCACAAGTGACATCACTCTTTTTTACGCCGCGTTCCATCGTTAATTTCCGCGACCACGATTCTCGGAAGCATGATTCAAAGACATTTTTTTTTGGAATGAGCTCATTAAATTGGAATTTTTCGTTTTGCTCGTTAAATTTTTCTTTTTCTTTTTCTTTTCTTTTTATAATCGAATTTGTAAATAGAAAAGTAATATAATAATTTTGTTAATTTTTGTTGCAAGTGTTCGAGAATTGTTGAATAATTACCATTGACGATCACTCTCAATGTGGCGAGGACAGAGATGGATTGCAGAAGATTAGATATATTGGTTTTCTTCATTTTTAGTTACTTTAGGGCTCGGTATCAAGTAGTCATCCCAACGATCACACTCTAAAATTATTAAAAAATCTGTATCATTAAATTTTAAATAAGAGATATTTACTGACTTAAAATTAATTAACTTAGAATTAATCTTATTATAAGGCATAATTTTTCATTCAATAAAAATAATCTTTGCTACGTAGACAATAATATTATGATATAATTTTGTAAAATTTCTTTACACCAAAATCTCGATAATTCGTGTAACTAACATAATCCTGATTTTTTTTTTTTTTTCAGAAAAAAGGTCGAATTACACGGGATAACAGTAATCGAAAAGGCAATTAATAATATAATGCTCGAAAGTTGGAAGCACGGTTCGTTGGGTTTACGGGCGTGTGCTGGCCCCTTGCCGCGTGCACGCGAGTAATCGTGGAAAAGGTTGATGGGGGTGCGAGAGTGTAGAGGTGTTCAGGGTGAGTGCAGCTCAGGAATTCCATAAAACCTTCTAGTGTCTCTGTGCGCTTTGAATAGATGTATCGAAACGTCCTGGTGAAAATGTGTCTTCTGTAACGCGATCCACGCTTACCTTTTCGCAAGGGGAGATGTTTTACACCGATATCTTTCACGGGGAATATCTTCGATTCGCTCGCGTATTAATGTTGAAAGAAGCTTTTTGTCTTTGATAAGATATCATCACGTTCGAAAGAGAAGTGTAAGAAAGGTGGTGTATTAAAAGGAGAGATGATTTGATATTTAATTTTTTTAGTTCAAATTTCTAGTATTATAAAATTAAAGAATAAAAAATATATTTTTCTTTGATAATTTATGACATTGAGACGAAAAAGAAAAAAAAAGAAACGAGAATTGAAAGCATCGCAAAATTCAAGCATTCAAATTAGAGTTACAGTTTGAAAAAAGACAAATTTGTAAAAAATATTCAGTAATACAATCGAATTATACGGTATATTTCAATTAAGAAAATTTCTTGTTCTAATATTTTATTCTGTTAACTAAAATCTATAATTTTCGGCAACGATAAATTATTACTCGTGTATATTTGCAAATGAAATATTATAATGTACAAATTGTCAACCGCGGTGCACGTGTTTCTCCGTTAAATGTACCAAACTTTGCACACGCACCGCACAGAAACAGTACTTATTAATTATGTTACGGTTTATCACCTCCATAATTATAGTTCTCTGTCCAAAGAGAATGGATGCTCGTTCAGTGGTTACAGTCGATGAGGGAAAATTATAGATTCGAGCCATTCGTATGTAGATTGTAATACCACGTTGAAATAATATCGTTATAAATTGAATTTCACGCATTCACGTATTCACGTTTTAACAAACACATAGTACGCCTATAATTATTATAATAAAAATTTGAAACGGAACACGAAACGTCCATTGAAATTGGTTAATTTATTAAATGTATATTATTCAATTTCTTCTTTATTTTAAATTTGCTATTTCATTAAAAAATGAATACGTATTAATGCGTGTTTGTTATAAAATAAAATAATGTTGCATAGAAATGTATTTTTTAAAAGTAATCTCGTTAAGAACTACAAAACAGAGATTTTATCGGGATACCTTGAATAATAGATGATACGCGGATAACATTGTTGCGTGAGTGAAATAATATTCCTCAATTTGCGATATTAATTCTCATAGGATGTTGGAGTATTATAATTTCATTGTTGATTTTGTTGGGTTTTTTCGGAAATAGTTTGTCAATTTTTGATATGCAACGTTTGAAACTTGATCCACACAAATACATAAATTTTCTTACTTAATCTTTTATTTTTAGATTTTAATAAATTTTAAAAGTGTTATTGAATCTCGTTCTTTGATTAAATTTACTAATTCTATCTCAACTTTTGACTAAAATTTTCATATTCTCTTTTTTTCAGATCTCAAGACATTTAAATTTCAAAACTCAGTGAGCTAAATCCTACATTTTGTCTAAAATTTTAACTCTTCAACTTTTCAATTGAAAACTTCTTCTTGTTTTTTTTTCTGG
This sequence comes from Apis florea, assembly GCF_048593485.1. Classification (NCBI taxonomy): domain Eukaryota; kingdom Metazoa; phylum Arthropoda; class Insecta; order Hymenoptera; family Apidae; genus Apis; species Apis florea. The sequence continues at coordinate 5,968,679 of NW_028256416.1, read as the reverse complement.
AATCTCTAGACCTCGACTTAAATGATCGACCACAATCTTCAATAAAACGATATCAATTATACTTACCCAGAGCAACAAGAAGTTTCACGTGTCCACTTCGAGAGCAAATCGTATCGCGCAAGAATAATTTCTAATCTTCGAGGACGTCTCTGATCTCAACTATAAAACGGATAAAACCGGTAATAAAAATGCATCTGAACGCGTCCATCCAACGCGAATGGCACCTGTAATCAAACTGACGGTCAAAATCAGTGCAAACCGTGGAAATAATGGATAACACCTGACCGGTCGCGGAGGGGAAGGGACAGCGTAGGAAGAATTGTTTCGATGAATGATTCTCTGAGCATAGACGATCCATAGGGGGCAGAATAGTGGAGGAGAGATAACACACCGGTGGTACACAGGCGCGGTGGTATCCCCACGTCCGATTTCTGGCCTTGTGCTCACCGGAAGCGGCTCCATTGTGTCCGGTTTCCGTGGGGCCATCCGGGAAAACGTTCGACGTGCGTGTAAACGGCGGGACCGTGGGTTCTCAAGCATCGTCATATTGCTATTCTACGGGACAGCACCATTATTTTCTCATTTATCCGAAATTAAAAGGGTATTATGAATATTATGAATATAATAAATCTTTAAGGGGATGAATAAGTATCTTCTATATTTTATATTTTGTAATTTTTAAATTTTAGGATTTATACGATTGACGAGTGGAATTAAGACGTTATTCGGTAAGATAGCAGTTTTATTTTCTTATCTATTTCATTTTTATTATTGATAAAAATATTTTACTGTAAAAATAAATCTTAGGAGATGAAGAAGTATTCTTTATTTTATATTTTGGACTTTAAGTTTGGGATTTATATGATTGTGGAAGTATTTTAAATGGTGTATTCATAAATGAACGACCCCCTAGAGTCCTGTGGGTCTTCGTTTGAGAATCGATGCATTGGAGCATCGCTGTGTTGGGTTGATTGTGCCGATGGACGATCGCCCGGTTGTTCGTAGCGGAATCATGGATTAGAGATTTCTATCTGAGGTCAACTAGGATGAATAACGAGCTGGGATACGTGATTTTCGTGATCTGTCCACGCGGAGAGATTCGTTTGTTCTTTATTGCTTCGTTATTTTTAGTCTGATTTTATTTTCATTCAAATCATATCAAGAGCACAAAGAAAATAATTTGTTCTCCATGATTTTTAGATTGATTTTCAACGGCAATAGTAATTCTATTTAGTCTTGTTGGTTAGATTAACTCCAATTTAGATAGCTTGTAATTATATATTTGTTATAAAATACATTTAATTGCATTGCACAATTAGAATATAGATAGTTATAAAAAACTATGAATAGATAATTTGTACTGATAATAATACACATGAATGATATAATCTATCGTGGTTTTTCCTAAGTGGAATTATATTTTTTTCATAATTAAGACGTAACAACAATTTTGTTTATAATGAAAAATAGTAAAATGAAAATATTATTATTACGGTAGGTATTAATTCTTTACGATATTACTTTTATAATATGCGAATTATTTCTTTATTCATATTTCTTTCCAGTTCATATTTATTATATTTTATTTATGTTGATTAAATAATTATTAAACATTTTTTTTATTTCATTGTGAATATTATCTTGTTAAAATGTAAGAGAAATAATTTTTTTATTAATAAAACAGTACATCAATAAGACATTTCAATAATAATAGATATTTAAATTTGCCGCGCTTCGCGCACAGTAATGGTTGATCGCATCTCATTGGTGGAATCACTTTATCCTCTCTTCGTACCTGTCAAGTACTCGATAGTTTGGCATAGTCAGCTGATGGCAAAATGCAATTAAGTGTTTCCTGTAATATTTCACGAAATCTATTCTAATTTTTGTGCGCGATCGTGAAATTTGTTGAGAATAATCTATTCGTAATCTACTAACCTTCTATTTCAAGTTTCCAAAGGAATATAGGTGAGAGAAAACGTAGTTACATTAATATTTAAAAGTTATGTGGTCGTATTGATTTACGATAAATTTATAATACAGCTAATATTAACAATAGTTAATATAACGATATCATGGGATTCTCCATTTTAATTATTAAGTTGGACAAAAATAATCATAAATTTTAATCATTTCTTTTCAATGCTTGTCTGTTATAGAGGTTAAGATATATTTTATTTTTACAATTTTATTTTATTAAATAAAAGATATATATATTAAATAAAAATAAATAAAAAGTATAGAATATGTAAAATATAAAGTATATATTATGCGTATATATGTATTTTTTTTAAAATATATATATTTTTTTTACAGAGGGATTCACAAGACTTTTTATAATTATTTACCAGAAGCAAATCTACCAAAAACAAAATGCCTCTAAGTGCAGGTAATTAAATATATTATAATTTATAATTTGAAATCAATTTTTATCCTTTTTACATAAAAAATTTATTTTTTTATATTAATTCATGTTTTAATATTATTTTTTTCAGATATATCTACAGCTCTTCATTTATTAGAGCATGTGCAGGAAAGAGTAGAAGATTGTAATGATCCAAAGCTACAAATGCATACTACTCAAGATATAAAATCTTTAATTTCTCTTCTGGAAGATCCAGTATTTCGTAGTATAGTGACCATTCAAGATTCTCTGATCGAATTAAATACTCAACTAGGCCAGCATCCGTCTATTATCCCTGGGGATTTTGATATAAACATCAGTGGACAACTTGAACTTTCTGTTCCTAGTACACCGGTTCAACCACTTGGATCAAATGTATATCAAGATCTATATCAAGATAGCAGCGAACTAGAAGATCAAAGAGTTCCAGTTGTTCCATTGGTGCATAGTAGCAGCGAAGATACTAGTGCACAGGTAAAATTTTGTTTAAAATACAATGAAATTAAAATGAATGCCTGAATTTATCTTACATTTACATTAATACTTTTATTTACTAAATACTACTATTTTTATTTTGTTGCAGGTTACAAGTCCAAGCCTTGTATCGGAAGTTATGGGAATGCCTCCAATTACAACAACAACATATGTTAAAGAATTTAAGAAGGTAATTGAAGCTGCAGCAAGAGGTCGTCAAGTATTTACTGTGCAGGTTGGTAAAATATATTTTGTTTATATTTTAGTTCAACAATCAAAGAGAGAGATTTAATATAATAATTTTTTTTTAAAGTTGTATAAACCAGAAGGTACTAGTTTGGGATTTAGTGTGGTTGGTCTTCGCAGTAAGGATAAAGGAGAGTTGGGTATATTCTTGCAGGAGATACAACCAAATGGCATAGCTGGTTGGTAAGTCAATTTTTAATTCATATAACATAGTTAATTATTAAATAACAACAAGAATTATTCCAATTATTTAATTAAAATATTCGTAAATAATATCAAACAATCTCAATAGAAAGTTTTAAAAGTATTTTTACTTTAGCGATATATATTTTCGAATAGTAATTTGAATTGCATTTAGATATTTTATAAAACATCGAATTTTTTTGTGCTTATATAATAAATATATTACTATTTACTAAATAGATAGTATCATAGTACATAGATTATATAAGCAGTGATGGGATCTCGTACGTAATGTTTCGTAATACGGTTCTATAATCTTCTATTATAGTTATATGCATCCATTTTTTTAATTAACTTATAATTTTAACGAATCGTCAAAAAATTTTCATTCACTATTAACAAAAAATATCTAATCACAATTCAATAATCAGCTCCTAATTAGCTCCTCAATTCCTACATTTCAACATATATTATATTAGTATCAAAAAATTTAGGATCATTATTATAATTTATAGAACTTTTAGTATTTAAAGGAAATATTTATTATATTTTTCTTTTTGATTGTTCCTTCTTAAAATTCACAGTCTAAATATAAAATAATTTCATAATATATTATATATCATAATATAAAATAGATCAAGGACCTAATTGTTCTCAATTTTGAATAACTTCTCCAAATTTTAATTTTAAAGTTTCCAAGTCAAATAACTAAATCCTGAAATTTAAATTTTATATCATGATGACGATTCTAATCATCTCTCATCAAATGATTCTAAACTTTCAAATGATATTGTATATCGTTCGAAAACAAAATTAATCATTCCATATCATGAAAGAGGGAGAGATAATTCTATACTTTCAAGTAACATTCGAATATTCAGTTAAAACTCTCGTTAAAACACGCAAATGTAGTTAGATTATTCGGTATTCGTGCCGAACAGCGAATATTATTCCGGTACCAGTCGATAAATTAATGCGAATCAAGCCACTACATGAATATTCGTTTGTTTTATGCCACGTAAGCTCGACGTATATAGAGAATATGAATATCGACATCGAAGGACGGACGTGTGGAGATAACGTTTGTCGAGTAATCGTATGTGAATATTTGTAAAAAAAAAAATCGAATATTTGACACGTTTTATTATTTAATGTGGATCATCGATGATCCATAAGTCTATTAATAAATGTTTATGCTTTTTTTTTCACAACAAATAAATATTTTTTTACGATATACGGCAATTTTAATAAGGCAAATTAATTAAATTAAAATTTAAAATAATTGCTATTCTTTTTGATTAAATATTTTGATAAAATTGTTTCATTTTAATTTATCATTTCAATATTTAGCGTAATAGATATTTCTTTTTAATTAGATATTCTAATGCAATTTTTTTCATTTTGATTTATAAGTTAAAAATTTCCCCAAATTTGACAATATTGTAATATTAAAATTGCTATTCAAACGGATGAGATTTACTATAAATCATATTAAATTTCCTTTTAAATTTACGTTAAACGTATATTTATCGAATTGAAAAAATTCTCGTGAAAATTAAATTGAAAATTTAATCGAAAAAAACATATTAATAAAAGTCATAGGTATATATCTTCATATTATATTCTTATATATATACTGTATCTGCTGAGAGTACATTTTTGTCCCTTATGGATGGAGGGAATATAATGCCATCGTAAAGTCAGTAGGGATATCAAAAAATACATACAACTTGAAATAAAAAATCTGACAGATAGATGGGATTTAAAGTCGTTTTATACGCTCTTCATTCTATTTCGTTGTCTTCGATGCAATATATATCCTTATAATATATTAGAATTTTGTTTTTTTTTCTGATATAATTTTTCATTTTCTTACCTATTTAAAAGATCATTAATCATGTTCCCAATTCATATCAAAATTTTCAATCAATTTTATATAATCCACATAGAAATCAAATTCATCATCTTTGTCAAGATTAATTGTTAAATTTCTTACAAGAAAGTTAATCATTAAACGATTCATACATGTTTAGATTATATCTTAGAGAAGTATCTTTTGAAGATTGTCGATATTTATAGTTAATCATTAATAATTTTTTTTCATATTTATTTTTCAATTATAAATTACACTCGCGTATCATTTCGAGACGACAATAAAATCGGTGTTACAAAACTTCCTTTACATATTGACTATTTAAAATTTCGTTGTGTCAAGAAATATGTCACGTTCATTCAGACTCGTGTACCATTCTAGAAACCAACAAAAGTTCGTTAATTCTTAAAATTTCCCCCTCCGTCTACACGACGAAGAGAGGATAAATCTCAATATAAAAAAATAGTCGGTGTCATCTTCATCTTTTCAAATTTCTTCCCTCTTAACAACCTTTACAATCTTCCAATCCATCTGAATATCGAAACAGGATTATCCTGAAAAAAAAAAAAAAAAAAAAAGAAAAGGAAAATTCAGAGAATCATAATTCGAAGCATCCTTCGTTCCACGAGACTCGGGGGCGTGCTTGTTGGCACACCCTGTGTGTACACCCGGTGCGTTGATCGGGTGGCTGGTTGCACGCATGCCCGGTTACCTCTGTCCGGAAGCCTCGCCACCGTGGAGAAAACGATGCTTTCGAAAAAGAGGCCTCCCACTTTCGGCCGAGCAGTCTTCGACTGATCCTCGACCGAGAAAGGTCGTCGTTGGTCCGTTGGCGCGCGCGCGCGTTACCAATCGAACACATCGTGCGTGTGCCTCTCTCCCCCTCCCCAACCATCGTCGCGAGTATCCATCGTCGCTTTGCCGCCCCTCCCGCTCGGTTGCAATCTCGTAGCAGTGCCTCGCCAAATTTCACCCCGCGTTCTCTCCTCTTTCTCTCTCTCTCTCTCTCTCTCTCTTTTTTTCCCCTCTCTTTTCCAACCACAGAACCGGCCGAGGTCAGAGACAAAGAAGCAGCCTCGACCCTCTTTCTCTTTCGCGCGAGTTCGATGTTCTTCCGGTTCAACGATTCCCCAGCTTCCTTGGGACGGTGTGCCGCGTCTTGGATCCGCTCTTGTTCCGTTTCCTCGTTTGTTTCCGTTTCGCGCCACGTACATCCTCCCCTCCCTCCATCCCTTGCCTTTTCCCCCCCTTATGGCCCTTCGATGTTTGGTGATTTTTTGGTGGAAGGGTGAGTGAACACGGAGAGAGAGAGAGAGAGAGAGAGAGAGAGAGAGAGAGAGAGAGAGAGAGAGAGAGAGAGAGAATCGTGAGAAGGTATTTAACACTTAGGAAGCTGTGAGGCCATCCGCCGGATACTGTGAAATCATCCGATGGTACGTGTTTTTGTTTCTTTCTCTTCTCCTTAAGTTTACTTTCAGTAAGTCCTTTTCCTTGGGACTTTTGCGCCGGAGTTCATTACCGGGAGTGGTTGGTGCGCAGCACATTGTGTGCTTTTGTTTTTGGATCGTGTGATATTGAAACTGTTGATTTGCGTAGCGTTCGAATGTATAAAATACGAAGAATTGATTAGAATTGCGATGCAAGGAGTGTAACTTAAATATTCGTTCGGTTGTAGTTTAGTTGAATATAATTTTATTTCTAGAATTATTAATCTTCGCGATATTTCGCGTGAAAGAAAGATCGAAGAGTTAGTCTTAGATCGTTTCCAACGATGAGAAATATATTGGAAGTGTTGGAAACATAGTTCTCCTTCATTCTTCTAGATTATTATAGCGTTGTATATCGTTATTTGTGATAGAACATTTCGAAATATTTGGAATATTTGAATTAAAATAGTTGGAAACGCAGTATATAATAGTATATCGTAGATTTTTTAAAGTTTAAGCTTGGATGTTTTTAAATTTGTTTTTTCTCCCTACGGTAATATTGTGCCAAAGTAAATTTAACGAGTAGTTATAATTCCGAATATAAGTTTATCTTAATTTAATTTAGCTTTACGTATAGAATCAACGCGATGTGAAAAGAGTCGGTAAACTTGGATATTATTAAATTCGCAAATTGGCATTAATTTAAAAAAATAGAAAGAAAATGAAATTCTTGTACATTCGAGTATATATTGCTCTCATTTACAAATAGTAAAGCGATGTACGGACTATTTCTTTATGTTCATCGCGTGTAAAATTAGTCGCAAGGGACGTATGAGGATCGAAATAGGTTTATGACACGATAAAATGCATGGTAAACACAATTATTAAGGATCAATTTCATTTTGCTATTAATTTTTTTTTTTTATATATATTCTAAATTTATTAAATTTCCAATTAATTTCTAGTTGGTAGCTATGTTTTATAAATATCATTTTATGCTTATTAATAAATTAATAGTAAAGATAAGGGTGACATCCATGAGATAGAGTACAATAGGAAGGTATTAATACGGTTGATAAATATTCATTATTGTATACGTGTTAACATTTTGATAAAATTCATTTCCTTATTTTCTCCGTTGTATATACTTTTCATTTACAACAAATTTACCTAGTTGATAAATTTCTCGATTTTTGAATTAAAATCTCGTAACGACGAAATTCGTTCATCCTTTCATTCAAGCGTGAATAAACGTGACATAAAAATGATCTGAATAATGGTCAGCGATTTAATTATTAATAGAACTTCGTTAGGTTCGATTAAGCATTCGAATCCTGATTAAGTCATTGTCGTGTATTTGTAGTACGTGCACGTTGCCCGCCTCATTCATGAATGATAGATTAACGATCAGTTTTCGGTAAAATGTGTGGGAATTTAATTCGAAGGCAATCTTTAAAATATAGAATCGTTGCTTCCGTTAAAAATCTGAAATAATTCGAAATTTATAATGTAAATATTCATATTTTTACTGGAAGAAAAAAATGGATTATGTAAAAAAGAAATATATATTCGTATAAAAGTTCATTCATAATTCCCCACTGCTTTTTCTTTTTCTTTTTTTTCTTTTTTTTTTTTAAATAGAATTATTAATGAAGCAAAGTTTTAAATAGAAAATTTTACCCCAAATCGAGTTATAAATTTTATTTTATCCTTTATTTCTTATTTCGAATTCATCCAGAATTCATCCTAAGCTTCTTTGATGTTTTATTTATGGATTGCAACGAGAGTAATCTTTAGTTTTTTATCATCAGTATAGAATTTTTAGATTTAAAATTTTGTAAAAGATTAATTTTTAGGACAAAGGTTGTATTCCACAGAAATTTTTACTCGTGATATTAGAATTTTAATCACAATGTCTGCAATTATTTTCAAAACTTGTATCGTAAAAATTAGATGATCGAGGATTAGATTCATTTATCTGAAATATCTTATTTTTTGGAAGATCATAGGAATGATGACGAACATTTTATTTTTTTCTTATTGATTCCAAAGAGAGGAATTTTCTATTTTCCAAGAATTATTTTTTAGATTTAGATTGAGAAGAATCGGAATTTTATAATATTTTTGAATACAATCTTTAAAAATAGGAATTTTTTATCTCAAGAAAAGAAAGGAGATTTGTCAGACTTCCTAAAATATTCCATTGTTTTTAAAATGAGATGGTATACGATGCGAAAGAATAGTTCGAAACTGCTCCACGTAACGCGTTTGAAAGACAGAAAATGTCAGATCGATCAGAATTTACGTAAATAGAATTCTCTTGTTCGTATTCATGCGTCGAAGAATTGGAATTTCGTTAAGATATTCACTTTTGTAAGAATATTTCAAACATTTTTCTGCGTCCGATGACTTCTATGAAAAGTAATTTTTACATATCCTGCAATTTATTATGTTAGTTACTAAAATAAAAAGAACGTAACAATTTTTATTCTTTCCTTAATGTTATGATGTTATTTATATTTTTAGAGTTACTAGATTTTTAGATTAATAAATTAAAGTGGATTAAACAAGTGACACGAAATGATAAGAAGTAGAGTTGTAATAAATAAAAAGCAAATTTTTATCCTTTATTTGTCTATCTAGACGATAATTCAATAAAGAAAGTTATAAAGAGTAAAGTGTTATTTGATATGTAATTCAGATGTAAATTATAATAAAAGAGTTGCTCAATCAAGAAGTAATTGAAGTAATTCATAAATCTAACAGGACAAGTTAATTAATAATTTTCTGTTTTAATTTCGTTTAATTTAATTAATGGATAGTGACATTTTCATACTAAAAAAATTTTAAGACTAGCTAAGTTAAGTAGTAAAGGTGATTTAATCAGATTAAGTAAATAATTATAGTTATCAGGGAGGAAAATATAACGTAGTTTTTTTTTTCTTTCTTCGTAATATCATGGTACGAGATTTGAAGTTTAATTCTAAGAACTTATGCTTCTCTCTTGCAAGTCAAGATAAAAAGCAGACATTCATGTGCAAGTGTCTAAAAAAAGAAAATCAAAGCATGCCAGATAAGTTCAGGGTTAGGTATATGAAAAAATAATGTCTCGATGTTAAGTTAAATTTCATAAAGTTTGTAATTTTTTTTTCTTTTCCAAAAAAAAATTGATAAGAAACAATAATTTTTCTCTCGTATTAAATTTTCTTATCTCTTTCCTTGATAAATAAAGCATTGAACGGTAATTTATTAAACGAAAATCGTGTTTTCAAGATTAATGAATTTATTTTTCGACAAAAAACAAGATTTAAAATTATATTCAAACTTTCGATTATTAATCGCAAAAGTATATCGTGTAGAAATAATAAATGATTCTTATAATTTTTTTCATTTCTTAGTTACAAATTTCCCGGTTACTCTAATATTGATAAAATAGTATAAAATAGAAATGAAGTAATTTTCAAAAACGCCATTTTGATTTGTTGTGATTGTGATGTTATTCATGTTGCTTTCTTTTAAATCCTATATTATATAAAAGCAATAAAATATCTGGAAATAAAATAAAAAAGGAAAAGGTATAGGAAAGTGGTGGAAATTTTAATTCGAAACGAATTATATTCGTAAATAAAAATTTTATTACATACATCATTTTTCATCGATTAATTTTTCCCAATTTTTCCAAATTCATTTCACGAAGAATATTTTTATATTCCAATTTTCCCACAAATATTACTATACTATTCCTCGATATCTTGAACAGTAGCGTACATATATCATTCTTCCTTTTTATATCCCTTTCAAGATATAAAAATTTCTTCTCCAACCCCTTGAAATATAAAAATATCCTAGAATTCATTCTTCTATTATAAATTTACCCACCTCGAAAAAACTCACTTTCACCTCTGTCCCTTAACGTGTTCACAATATCAAACAATATCATGATATTCATCCTTCATTATCCAAACCACAAATTCAATAAATAAATCTACCATTAACAACAACAATTTCAACGATAGAAACGAAACGAAATTCATTTCTCGCTCTTTACGAAGAAATTCCATAAAAAAAAAAAAAAAAAAAGGAAAAAGAAAAAAGAGAGAAAGATTCGAAAGACATTCGAGGCGCAGCAGAAATATACGGATAAGTGGAGAAAGGTGTAAAATCGTGTGTTTTTATCGACCTCGGCTCCGTTCTGCGGGAAAACTGGTGGCTTGTACACGCCTCGAAGGTGAAACTGGGTTAGATCGTCCATAGGTGTAGTTGTGATCGATCTCAGATTCGAATTCAACGCGAAATTATTCCGCTTTCTGGATTATTCATGCCTCGACAGTCGGCGGCCGGTCGCCGATTCAATCCGATGTTGTTCGATCGATGTCCAGACATTAAATAGACAAATCTCTTCCCTCCTTCCTCCTTTATTTTATTCCTCTTTCTTCTCTTTTTTACTTCTCTCTTTTTCCTCCTCCTCCTCCTCTTCTGTTTTTAATCGTCGTCGTTGAACGGGGGAACTTAAGCGAAGCGTTAAACGATATCGGTGCAATTATTTTTCTGCTAGATTTCGTTGCGGTATCGTGCTTCCTCCAAGGGATGGTTTTTATCGTTATGATTTTTCTCGAGTGCCTTCTATTTTTTTTTTTTTGTTTCAATAGATCCCGATCTCCTGGAGATTGTCGAGGTATATCTTTTCCCTGGAAAATGTAAAATATATTTGGAATAATAAATTGGATTTATAATTGTTCTTAAATGTAATTGGTAATAAAAATTGGTGTTGCTTCGATGAATTGGTTTTGTGGAAGATTGTTCTTTAATTTTTTTTTTTTTTAAGGATTACCGATATTTTAAATACTTAATAAATATATATTGGTATTTATTGATCGATGAAAAGTTGAAAATGTACTATTTTTTATATCTGAAAGAGTTATTTTTTTTAATTTTATTACACTGTCAAATAAATGTTTAAATTATACAAAATAGGGTATTTAATCGAGTATAGAGTTTAAAAATTTGAACAATTTTTTCGCTAAATAAAAAAATTCATCAAACATGCAATATCTTAAGGAAATTACTAGTTTCAAGTTTAATAAGAAAGATGCACAGCTTCTGAAATAATCCTCAAGAAACATGTCTGACCAGCAATTATCTGTTTCTACTGTTACGACTTGGCCTCATTTACATTTATCTTTCTCACTTTTTCTCGTCCTCTGCAATAAATCATTTCTTATTCGTTTTATCATCATCATCATCATCGTCGTCAAAAAGAAAAATAAAACGATGAAATTAATATCGTCTCGTTATATAATTATTATTTATTATTTGTTATTTACAAGTACGTAGATCGTTGTCGTCGAGTTCAGAATTTATCCTCCCGAATATGAAACCTCATAAAAGTTTTGGAATTGCAAATGGGCTGTCAGAGTGCTCTATTTATATCAGAAATTGAATATTCGGCAAAAATTTTCGCCCATTAAAATTCCAATAAAATCGAAGGAAAGAAAATATTGCGTTATAATACGAAATTCTCAGAGATTCTAAAAATTCTCGAATTTTATTAAACGATACGCGTTTCGAGCCTCTTTCCCCCCTCGATATACGCAATTTATTCGCGTAATGTATATTTAAATTATCGAAATGGTCGACTGAATTTCAATATCGATACATACGAGGCAAGCGGCAACTCGAATTAAAATAATCATTTTCGAATTGAATAATCTTCGAGCCAGCGAACGATCAACTTTATCGAAACGATTTCTTTTGTATCAATTCAATCGATGTTCTTCCATTCATTACGATTATTTTTATAGTTAAACTCGTTTTTGTAGTTAGTTTTTGCTCGATTTTGACCATTTTAGAAATGCATTTATCGAAAAAAAAAAAAATAATTATTTTCAATTTTTCGAAGGGAAATGATGTATATCATGTTATTATAAATTTCAAAATAATTTTATCTAGATTATTCGTAGATGTTTAAAAATCAATCTGGAAAAATTTTATTGCGAGATTATAGAGTTTTAGCAAGTGAAGTTTTGGCAAGCTTGTTATAAAGTACATTAGAACTCCATCTATATAAATGTATCAATTGAGATAACTGGAACTGGTTCGAATAATAGGAGTGATAATATGATAATAGGTGATCTTCCATATCTGTCATTTTTCTTTCGAATAATCGAAGTTCATTCCTGAATCATAACTGAACTCGAACACACACATTTCTCTTAATTATCAATTGGAGATAAATTCTAAAGATATTATTCGTATAATAGAAAAACGAAAGAGAAATAAACGCAAACGTCGATCACAGATATCACAAATATCAATTTATTATTTAAAAATGCATTATGAATTAAATCAAATAAGTTTGTTACAATTATCAGCTTCCAATTTTCAATTTAGACCAAAGAGAAAAATTCATTATTCTTTTTATTTAAATTTCTCAACATGGAAAATTCAAAGATCAATAAACTACTTGTCTTTTTTTAATCACAATTTCCCAACTTTTCGAATTAAATAATTTTTACATGATTCTTAAGAAAATGCTGAAAGAAACAAATTCGTTTATATTCGTTTATATCAAACGACATCCATTCGTGAATCAATATGCGAGTCGCTTAAAAAAATTCCTTGCCTCGTAAGGAAACAAAGCGATATTCTTTGTATGCAAAATTCAAGGAATCAGAGTTAATTGGAATCACAAAGGGTTGAACTAACTTCTGAAGAACTCTGAGGTCGATTAGTTGCACACAGAGGCGGTTTAGTTTGCTTTACGAATCGACGGTTGAGAGCAAGTGTTTCGTGGGAGGACTTAACGTCGACGAGTAAGTACATGGGTTAAGCACAATGAAGATCGGTATCCGTGATGGCCAAGTCTGTACGAAGTCAGCACGATTCTACTCTCGTTCGTTCGAATGCACCAACGACAAATTTCTCCAGTAGTAACAATCCCTTGTTCGAGCTTCTCGTTCTGGAGAAATCGAGGATGATCAGGTTAATTTAAATGCATTTCGATACGAATTTTTGCGAATTAAATTAATTTACCAGAATAATCGAAATAAATGTGATTGTGTTGATTTTTGATTAAATGGAAAATTCGCAATTCGTAGAATTCTTTTCTGAATGAATTTTCGAATACTTATATTTTTGAATCACGATTCTTTTTATGATTATGCGTGTTGGAGTTACGCTTTAAAATATTTATTTATAAATTGCATCGAACGAAGAATTAGAACGAGTTACATATAAATTTGATACATCTAAAAAGTGAAAATTCGAATATACGAATTTGAGATATATTTGAATATAAAATTTAAGATATTCGAGCATTCGAACATATTCAAGATTCTTTTTGATTCCACAGTATTGCGAGTCAAAAAAAAATAAGAAATCGATTCCATCGCACCATTTTATCTATATCAAGAGGATTGAACAAATATTCGAGCGAGTCACATAAACGAGAAACTTTCATTTCATGCATTCAAATTTGACTGTCGTAGTCGAAACATTCAAGCTACTTCAAATATTCAAATATTCAGATATAAAAATTCAAAGTAAACCTTTTGACTTACGACGTCATCTTCAAGATGTTATCAATTCCTAGTAAAAAATCGAGAGCTATTTATCATTTAAATTTTATCGCGCACTACGATAATATCTATAAGAACTCTAAATATTTCTCCAGAATTTTTATCTTTATTGTTCGTAAATGGAACGAAAATTTAAACGAGCAGTCTCTCGATCAAATTATAATATATAAAAATCTAAAATTCAATTCCATACGTTCCAACATCGAAATCAAATTCTCGTTCGATCCCGCAAAACGATATACAAATAACGACAAACTCACGTTATCGTCAAACCACCATCGCATCCATCATAGAGCTCGATCAAGAAAAACGAGAGAATGAAGAAAAGGCGAAAAAATTGACGAACGTCTTTTTTTTACACTTTCAGAATCGGGAATAAAGGTCGAACGAAATAAAAAAAGGTAGAAACCACCCCCGAAGAGGCAATCGCAGCTGTATTTCTGTTTCTATCCACTTAACAAGCAACAGAGACCAAGAGAATTATCGCAATGGATAACACTGTGTTTCTGACAACGTCATCGTTACCACGTTGTAACTTGAAATTGATTAGCCCTTTAACCGATTCACTTTGGGATAGGGGGATGAATCGATACACGAGCCAAATTTCATTCGTTCGATCGAAGTCTTTTCTTTTCTTTTCTTTTCTTTTTCTTTCTTTCTTTCTCAAAGAATGGGACAATTACTGTCGTCGTCTACTTAGAAGTTCTCCCTTGGAAACTCGTGTCTCGCTTGGGATTCTCGATCGACCGGGTCGAAGACTTTTTAATGTCTTCTCTTTATTTTCTTTTCTCTATTGGACGGGACGTTTCGAATGGAATATCGGATTGAGGAAACTGTGGATTCTATTTTCGAGATAGGATTTTTGTAATTGAATAATTATTTGATGATGAAGTTGAATTTTGGAAGTTAGAAGAAGAAGAAATTGAGCAGATGAGGATGGAATTATTTTATTTAGAGTATAATTAAATTGGTTAAATTGGTAATTATAATTTTAATAATGATTTACAATGGTAATAGCAAGAAGTAAGCTTTTTTTTTTTAATATATAAGGGTCGTTTAATTGTTGGTTAAGGGTTGATCGAGAATTGTGTGAATCTTTCTTTGATCAAATCTTTGATTTGAATGATTTTCTTTTTTTCTATTTGAACAACTTTTGAAGCGTTTTTATGGAAATTTTCCATAGAATTTTATTCGAATTGATAAAAACAGAATATTTTTCTAAGAAAATTTGACGTGATGCGAAATTTCTGATAATAAGCAAACTTGTTGAAAGTTAAATTGTTTATTGTAATAATCAGCTGTGTAATTTAATAGAAACTAATAGAATTGTACGATCGTTACAACAAAAAATGCTTGACAAATAAGCGTCTTTAGCCTTCAAACATTTTCAAATTTTTGTTTGATCACCGTAGAATCTAACTTGTTACAAAACTACTAGAATTAACAATTCAAATTTAATAACACAATTAAAAATGACATATATTTATTCGTCACGAAACAACTTACTCGCACGCACAACTTCATTTATGCGTTTCGAGAAGTTTGAACCACGATTTATAAACGTATTAAAAACTACAATAATCATATATGTATAGATAAAATAAACGAACGATAAATCTATATCAAGTATCCGAAACGAGAAAGATTTTTTAAACGGCCATAGTCATTATTTTCTCGAGCATACTTCCGTTGTGGAACTCGAACGTGTCGACGAGCACTCGAACTTGAAGCGGAGGATTTCCATGATCCGGATAATCCGTGGAAATGTGACGGACTCGAAGCTTGCAGCAGTTCCAGATCGGACTAACGAATCTCTCTCTCTCTCTCTCTCTCTCTTTCACTGAATCGTGGCCATCGTCTATCTTTTTTTCCTCTCCATTTTTTCTCTCTTTTTTTTTTCACTCGATGCGTGAATTATTTTTGTTCATTTTTTTCCACGTGGCCCAGAGAGAGAAAGAGAAAGAGAGACAGGGAGAGGGAGGTCTGAATTTAGGCATGGCTGTATTTCCAGGCCGTTGACAATGAGAGAATTGATCTATCGAGCGCGTGCCAACCGAGTATTCGATGCAGTTGTCTTCTCGAGTTTTTTCTTCTCTTTTCTCTTCTTTCTTTTTTTTTTTTGTGTTTGTGTGTGCACACGTGTGTTGCACAGTTAAAGAGGAAGAGAAAGCGGAGAAGATGAGACTAGTGGTGTCTTTTCTTGGGGCAAAAGTGTACAGCGGTTGCCAAAAATTTTAAGATGATTGGATCTTTTATATCGAATTTTGGAACGTGTGAGAATAGTTGGATTTAAATTTGGATATAAATTTCTTATTTCTTCTATTTTATATGGGAAATTGTTCAATTGTTTCTTTTGAACGAAGTTGTTTCTTTTTTGATCAGAATTTTGTTTAAGATTTTTTTAAGTTATAAGATATACTATTAATATTATTAGTATTTTCTTTTTATCATTATTATTGCTTATTACTTTTTCAAGAAGTTATAGTTACAATGAAGCCACATTATGGCTAAGAATTTTTGATAGCCATCATATTTTGATACATATATCGAGAGAGGGAAGTTTCTTGAGAGTTGCTTGAGAGTTTTATTATTATTGGAAATTTAGAATATTGAGAAATTTTCTTGCGGATTTAAATAATAAACCTATAGAAAACCTATAGATTTCAAAATTATTGTATATCGTTCAGATATAGGTATCGAAATATATACGTATTTTACAAACAAAATGGAAAGGATTTATATCACAATATCTATCTTATCTGTTTCATCTGTAATAAAATTTAGATTAATACCACGATATGTCTGATATGTCTAATGTTTGTGTCCCAATTAATTCCTTAAAAAAATAAGGATTCTTCATTTCTTCTTCATCTCCAAATTTTCAATCATTATCCCATAACAATTTCGATCGAAGGACAACAAATTACGAATACATAATAACAAATAATTAAATTCCTCAAAATGTTTCACTCAATTTCGATTCAAAAATAAGTCAAAAAAAAAAAAAAGTCTTCTTCAACCACATGTTCATACAAATTAAATTTTACATAAAAATCTGTAACCCCACATACTCTCTTCTTCTCTTCTTCTCTCCTTTAAACTCATCTCTCAGAGAAAAAAGAAAATCTTCCAATTCCCCAAATCCTGTCCCACGTAAAAAATAAAAATTCCCCCCGGATTATACAGTTGGCGATTCGCCATACGATTCGTGAAGGTGATACATCTTCGAGACCGGATTCCCCTTCGAGACCCAATTCGTCTTGCGGTAATACCGGAACCCGTAAAAATGTCGGGATTGAAAATCTCGTCACGTTATTGGCCGGTGTTTCGTATATTTTGGAACGGCCACGATATGTCGCATCAAGGAGGAAAAAGATCGTGGACAATTACGCGGTTCCCTCGTCCATCTTTCGTAGCAATCGACGTCACGCCGTGCGATAAATCAAAGAGGACGATTGGAACCGTTTAAAAGACCGTTTCCGAACTGATTCTTCGGTGTTCGATTCTGTTTAAAATTTGAAGTTATTGAAGAATGAAATTCATCGGGATTTTCGTTCGACTTTTAACGATTGATTCAAAAAATTCGAAGTAACGGAGATTGTTGGAGGAAATTATTTTTTTGAAATTTGAAGATGATTGTGGAATAAAAAAATTTTGAGCTTAATTAACAGCAACGAAGTAGTGTAGATAAAAGGAAAATACTTGGGAATACTGATTCTATGTCACGTGAATTTTTTAATATCTTTGAACGATTATGAAAATTTTGTAATTTGGAAATTAATTGAGAAAGGATTAATAGCGTGCTAAGTATATAATAGGAAGGATGATTGGAAGTGTCGAAGGATTGTTCGATATGTAAATTTTGTAATATTTTGAAATTTTCGCATGATATTGATGAATGATTCGCTTGTGGAAAAACTTTTTTTCCGCTCTCTAGTTGTAAAACTAATTATAAACTTGCAAATTTTGACGGGCGGTAATGGAACGAATAGATCAAAGGGGATGATAAGATGATAAACTCGGTGATTGCTTCCGGTTGATCCTTTGTCGAGAGGATTATATTTTCTAATAACTTTATATAACGATATATTGCTTCTAAAAATTTTTCGTAATTTTAGTTTACCTTCGATTATAATTTCGTCGCATGAAAAATTTCAAGTACAACATTTGACACTCTGTTGAACGAGGAATACGTCAAAGGGGATGATTGGAAACGCTTCCAGAATATTTTTTATTTATTGTCTTTTTTTTTTTTTTTTTTTTAACTAGAGAAACTAATTTTCAAAAATATCGAACTCGATGAATAATAAACGAAAGAATATGATCGAAAATCTTTGTAGAAGCTTTGATCCTTTGATACGTGAATTCTTTAATAATTTTCGACCTTGCTTGTCAATTTTCCCTCTGTCATTTTTACTCGCTTTACCTTTGACGTTAAAAATTAACATTTCGCGTAATCACAAAGTCGCGCGAATTTTTAATACCCGGTTGATTAAATACTAAGAGACGATTGTTATGAAAAATTATTTTCAAAAATGAAAAGTTTCCTTAATGTTTGATTGGGGTTTTTTCTCATTCAAAACATAATTCTCGTAATTACCTATCAAACCTTCATTTTCTCCTCCAATTCTCATTTTAATTTTCTAATTATCCTACCTCTTCTTTCCCTTCCTTTCTTCCTTAATCCTTTATCCTTTAAAATAAATTAGCATTTTCTTTCGTCACAAAATATTAAATGGACGAAAGTAAATAAGTTCAATCTCAAACGATTAATCGTAAACAATATCATCCTTCCCTTCAAAAGAAACTCTAGCTAACCATTATTTCTCATTATTTTAAACATTCCCAAAGACGATTGCACGATTTCGTTTCTTCCAAAATTACCTCTTTTTCTTTTTTCCCCCATTATAACACATACATGGTACGATACACGTACACACAACGTTAACCACAAGTTCTCATCAGTATCTCACGATCCTCGAGGAAATGTTGTTTATACGCAATTATGGCGTCTCTCCCCTTGTCTAGGAGAGATATCGATGTCGGGTTATTTTCTTAATGAGTCAAAGAGAAGGCCCTCCTCGGCCCTTGTTCATCAAGATTGAACGGCGTAATGCAGTTTACCGAAGGTATCTCCTCCCCTCCCCTCTCTACTTCGCGTGGCAAAATATTTGGCCGGTGTGTCACGAAGGGTGGGTTGCGAGCAGCACGCCGATTATTTGTTTCTGTTCGAAATTCTGCGCAAGTTTCGGACATCCGGCGTACGTATCCTGTGTTTCTCGAGTTTACGAGATTGCGCTCGCCTATATCCCTCGATTGGACAACCTTTCCAGAGAGATTGACGAAAATGAGGGAGGGTGGTGGATGATGCCTGATGTTGATCTTGCCCGCGTTAATTATCACGCGATTAATATTCTCTTTTAGAAAGTATTATTACCTTTGTTGGAGGATTTTTGTTGTTGGAAAGAATTTATTCGATGTTTGCTTTAAGTTGGAATAATTCTCGATCAATGAATTTATTTTTCCTTTTTCCCATTTTCGATGGAAATTTATTAAATATATTAAAAATTTCGATCGATAGAAATTTTCATCATCTCACTTATTCTCAATTAGGAAAGGATTCGTAGATATTTTTCACATTGAATCAATTTTTATAATATTCTCAAAGAGAAGAGAAGATGGATATTTATAATTTGAAAATAATTTTCCATTTTTTATTATTATCTACCATATTTTATTTTCTAAATTCCTCGTTATTCTCACGCCACCCACAATCGATACAATATTTCACAAACGATTTCGCAACACTGGCACACCACGAGAAAGATCAACGACCCGGGCCTTGCAAAAGGTCACGCAATGCAGAACAACGTGGAAAAACGCGGAAAACAAGTCGCATTTTACACCCACACACGCCTTCACCCACCACCACTTCAACGAACCTTCTAATTAGATCACCAGTGGAAAAGTTTCGGTTAATTCGAGCTTTGCCATTCCCGAAAATTTCATCCAACCTTTCTTCCCTTCTCTGCAACCCCCTGTATTCCGCATCGAACGACATAACTCTCTTCCTTTTTGCCACGATTCTGCACACAAACTATATATACACACAACGCCAGGCTTAATAATTCCGTGTGTAACTCAATATTCTTCCCTTCCTCCTCTAATTAATTCAACGACCAAGGTGTAATGACTGGGTAGACGGTGTTATACGATACAATGCATACGCGTGTTCCTTGTCAATGGTTTAGGAGACAACGCGATACATCGAAAGTCACAATCGATTTGCGTCGAATTGTATTTTTCTTTGCTTGATTCTTGGCCAAGCAGTGTCGTGAATCGGATTTTACGAGTTGCAAGTTGTCGTGCTAATAGATTCGATTCTTTTGCGTTGGATCTTTTTTTTCTTGTCGAGAAATTTGAAAAGGAAGAAAAGATTCGGAATGAAAATGTGTACTCGAAATTGATTTTGAATTTTTTTTTCTTGTCGAGAAATTTGAAATTTGATTCGATAAAAGAAGGAAGAAAAAACTTGGAATAAAAACGTGTACTCGATGTTTGCGGAAAAGTGTTGGGCGAAGTTAAGTTCAAGAAATGTGAAAGAAAGCCAACCTGGAAGAATTTTAAAAGTAGTATTCACAGAGTTAAAATATTTGATTTGTAAAGGGAAGTAAAAAGCAGAGAATTTCAGCTTCAGGGAAATTGAGAAAATTCAGAGTGAAATTTTGATACTGGCCAAACAAATGAATTTGAATAAATATTTCAAGCTCGGAAGAAAAAAGAAAAAAGGAAATTTGAATCAGATTTATGACAAGTTCCGGTAAAAATTTTATCTGTGACCACGAGTCACACAGGTGGCCCGTATAGCATCGAATAATCGAAACGATTCAATTACCGTGCATATTCGAAGAGAATAACGTGGTACCCCTTTAATGGCACGGCAATTTAAATAATTTATAATTGATAGGATTTTCTCTAGCTGTGTAATTATCGTGTTTATTGCGTGTGGGTGGAGAAAAGGATATATAGATCTTAGCATTGTCCATCTGTTAGGGTCGCAAGCATGAACGGTTGGTCGTTATACCACGAGTTTACGATGCATCGGTCGTTATTGGAAACGAAGTAGCAAAATGTTGTTGTGGCCGTAAGGCAGAATCGTAAAGTTTTATCGTAATCGAGAAACCTTATGATATTTTCACCGCGTGCCTCCGTTCTCTCGACGTCTCTTGATTGACCCATAAAGACGTTTTATCGATCAAATTACATCATACAATTAATTTATTACTGCTTCCCTTCCTACCAATTCTCATTGCTTGTAAATACTTCAATTAATTCTATTAATTCTCAGTCATCGTCGAAAGTAAGAATCAAATTGAGACAATGAAATATTACAATCTCGCGAAACTAAAATATTTTTTTCCCATTCCAATGTTTAAAATTATTTATTCGCGACTCTTTTTGAAAAGGCGATCTATAATTATTTTTTATTTTCATTCAATCTTTTCTTTTATAAATTCTATTCAATATATACGATCTTCATAAATTTACCTTGTTCCAATTCTTCCAATATAATAATCTATCAGAATGACGAAGAAAGTATAAAAAAGAATCTCGAACTTTCATTTCTCGATTTCTATCGTCGAATACAAATGCTTCCTCCGTGCAAGGGGGTCCTCTCGATGACGAAGCGCTGTCATCGCGATTCCACGGATCGTTGAAACGTTTCTCAACCGTATTTTCACCCGTCTTTCGATCCTATCCACCGTCTAATGCAATTTTAACGAGGCACAAACTCGGTCATATCGTGTTACCCGATGCTTGACGGCTTGTACCGCTGAACAAGGGTCGGTCGGTCCCTTTAAACGCGACCTACGCTCGATAGTCTCTACAAGCCGACGGCGATCGATTCTTCGTCACTTCCGCTCGACGAAATCGACACCCTCCATTATGCCGCCCCTGGACAGGGGGATCGCCGCGTTTTGCTACATTGTTTCTTCTTTTTTTTTCTTCTTATCTTGGAGTCAAAGAGCGACCGGGGTCAAAAGAAACAAAAGAAACAAATTTGGATTGGACGAATAAATTATCGTTATTTTGTATTTTTGAATTAAGTAGGCTAGGTTGAAATTCTGATTACGACGAAAATTGGGTGAAAATTATTTGGCCTAGTGGCAGCATGGATGAAACGGATGCAAGTTATTGTTTTTGGTATTTTTGAATGAAGAGTTTTTGGCTGAGTTGTGAATTGAATTGGAAAATTTATTCGTAATTTGGATTATTGGAGATTTTTTTTAATGGAAGTATTTGAAAATCTATCTAAATTGGATTGGAGAATAGTTTGGAAAATATTTAAAAAAACATTTTACGCTTTCGTCCATTTGTGCTTCAAATTTCCATAGATAACGATATAAAATGTTACACTTGTTTCAAAAAAAATCGAACAGTAAGCTTAACATTAAAATATCGAAAGATTTTTTTTGATTTTTTTATTCGTATTTCAGACACATCGGTGCCAAACAATTTTTCGCGATTCAACACTATGAATGTGCCGCCTTTTCGCTCTCTCGTTTCACGTTTCATTAATTCGGTTGCAAGAGCAGCCACGTCACTTCATAACCCAACGTTGAAAACGGAGCTGCTGAATATCGTATGGAATTATGCAAGTTGCACGCGAACGAATTTAGAGAGATAGAGAGGGACCGATTTGTTTCACCTTCCCTTGGAAGGAATGCCGCGATGGATTCGTGCATATTTCTTTTTTAATCTCCCTGGAATTTAAAATTGTTTATTCAGGATCTCGAGTTATTTTGTTCTTCAAATGGAAATTTGTAGGCATTGATTTTTTTTTTTTTTTCTAATTCAATTAACAATGCTGGAATTTTAACTTAACTTGAGCTGAGTCGTGACCATAATAATTTGAATTCGAGGTATTTAAACTTTGCAATTACGTAGAATTATTATCGATCTTATTATCTTTGCAATTTTCAAAGTTTAGTTAATCGAGTAAAGGAGACTAAGGGATTTGTCTTTGATAATGGAAGTTAATTAAATTAAACAAATTTGCGCGTCTACTTATAATAAATCCTGATTATTATATATATCTTCGAATCTCAGAAATTTTCCAATTTCGTCAAACTTTGATTAATATTAAAAGTTATTTTATTAGATATTCACTGTATTGACATATTGAAGCTTGTTATATCGATAATTAATATTTAAAACTTTGAAGTTCAATTATTAAATGCAAGTTTAACTATTATAAAAATTCCAAACGATTATCGCGATTATTCATTCATTTTCACGGAATAATAAATAATTTTTATTATTATAAATTCAATTGCGTTTCGATTTTTATCATTCATTTCTTTTCTTATCCAATAACGTGAAAGCAGCATCCATCCTCCACAAGTGGCATAATCTAAAATTGATCATCAAGCTTAATAATTTTTTCCACTTTGCTCTCTTGCCGGAAGTCTGTCTATTTCAGGAGAATTAATTCACTTTCCTTTCTTTGATTCAACGTCAATTTTTAAGAATAAAATTGGTGAAAAATATAAATCGGTCTCTCTGAAAATTATATTTGTAAAATATTTCGGCCGATCAAAAATTTAGAAATACGATCCATAAAATTTTGAAAATTTTTCAATATGCAAATCCTTCCTTATATACAATTATTTTATTTATTTTCAACCGCGTCAATAAGTTTGAAATTTAATTCCATTCAGAATACTCGATGCAGAAGTTTATAGCCTCTATGTACATAAGAAAAAGAGATCTAAATGTTAGGTTTACGATAAAGGGTACGTTATTCGATTTTACACACGATGCGGAGGAGTTTCAACTGCGTCCATCCAATACGTCTATTTTAAATATTAACCCGCTGCAGTTAACGATGGTCATTTTAAAAATATCACGGGTACCAACTTTGTTGACGTCAATCCTATTAACTTTCATTACTTCACAGTGCTCCATCAACGTAAAATTTCTGCGTCAATGGAGGTAATATATACAAAATTTTAAATTAAAGCTTTTGAGTTAATGATCGACATTTAATTCTCAAAATTGCAGACAATTCAAATTTTACGTTTGACGAAGATACACTGGCATTTCTCGTTTTATTTAAATTTCAAGATATCTCTTGTAGTGTTGATACAGTTTTTAACGTTTTTTCTGGAATGATTCTTTTTTTAGAAATTTTAAGCAAATATTCGATATTGTTGTTTTCTATCTTATTTTTAATTTCTTTTTTTTTTTTTTTTATTCAACTTTTTAATCAATTTTTGAAAATTTCAAACATCTCATTCTAAAACCTTACAGCTACTAGCTCGAGGCTCGAAGACAGTTCGAAATTGCACGCAGAACTTGAATTTCATATGAAACCACTAAAATAGTTGGTAATCGAATTCTGAGAAAAGAAACTTCTATATCGGAATTGGCTTGGATTCAATTGAAAATGTTGAATCACTCTGCAACCTCTTGTTCCTTCATTTTTTTTTTTCTTCCCCCCTTTCATTACGAAATTTTCATTATTTTTTCGAACTGCGAGTTTCTCATATTACAAAACTGTCGATTCAGGTGTGAAATAAAATTATCACCTTAATAATAATCGAAGTACACCAATTCTTCATTTATTGTCTCTTCAACTGAAACAAGAAAAAATATTTTCAGATTTTTCAATTTACCATTTTTATTTCTAATCTTTATTAGTATCGATGATTTCAATTCAAAATATCTTCTAATCGCTGAACAAAACACTCACACATTTCCACACCAATCACTATGCACAAAAATACTTATATATCATTAACTTTTTCTCCCCTTTTTCAACTTTCCTTTATTTCGAAACAAAAAAAAAAAAAAAAGAAAAGAAAAGGAATTCGAAAAAGATCGGATAAACACCATTTCTGCTTATTTCCACCAAAGCAAGTCTCTCGAGCATTGCGTAATGATCGATCATCCTTTCAAGGACATTGTAGAGGAAAGTGTGTGTGGTTCATGGAAATCGTGCCATTCAATAGAATTGCGTAATCGAACATGGTTGTTCAACCATGCAGGATGCACGTTGCGCAACCGGTTCGTTTCGATCGATTCAACCTTTCTTCTTTTTTCCACATTCGATTCTCTCTCTTTCTCTTTCTCGCACGCACACACAGGAATATCCGGGCCGAGTGGCTCGAAATACACTTCCTCCTCCGTGATTACGGATTCGAAATCTCGATATTGCCCTCGGTAAGGCGTTATTGCCGAATTGCCGCGATATTGCCGATCCACTCTTTTCATTATTCCTCGAACACGAATGGAAAATTGGAAAAGATGCGCCCCGATCGATCTATTTATTTCCTCCGCTTTGATGCGGTTTCAGCGAGCGTTTGTCGAGGGTTGATCGAACGAAATTTTTTCCCTCGATTCGATCCAGTTTTCTTCTATATTGTGTTATTATAATTTTTAGATTTATTCGAGATGTGATTCGTCGAAATGTTGGTTGGAACGAGGTGATACAGTTTTTGGAAATTTGGAAATTTGGAAACGATAGTGTTCGAGGTGGTTTTATTATAATTTTTAGTTATATTCTCCGTTCGAGATATGGTTTGACAGTGGTTTATTGTCGAAATGTTGTTTGTTGGAACGAGATGATACAGTTTTTGGAAATTTGGAAAATGGAAACGACTCGATAGCGTTCGAGGTGGGTGCGAATGTGCTCGCGTTGGGAGATCGATTGAACGAGGCGATACGAGGTTATGAAAGTTTTTTCCACTGTGTTTTTACCAGAATTCTCGTATATTTGTGTTGGAGGTAGTCGTGGGCGGGACGATATACGGTTTTGAAAATTTTTCGTGACACGATAATATTTTCGAATGCGCGCTATGCAGATCTGTGTTGGAAGATAATTGGAACGAAATGATACATCTGTGGAAATTTTTTCATCATTCTAAAAAAAAAAAAAATTCGCAAAGATTACGAATTAAATCTCCCTCTTGCTTTCTTTCTTCAATCAAATCGAGTTTTTCAATTTCATTCATTTATTTAATTTATAGTTATTCGAAACGAGACTTGATACTCTTGAAAATTTTATGTTGTATGAATTTTGGATTTATTCTTCGTCCCGTTTGGATTATCATTCTGGCTCTACGTCAAATATGCCAACAATGCGCGACACAACAATGCGACATTGGCGCAAGTCATTTTGTAACTGTTCCCTTTTGCGGTTGAACGTAGCAGGAGCAACGTGGTAGAAAACGAAAGCTGTTTAGAAGCGTGTTTGCCCTGTTCTCCAGCGAGCGTGAGATCGATATATCGCAACGCCCCTTCAGACTAATTACAACTACCAACTTTTCTTCGTTTGCTTTCACAGCGTGTCCGATTTCCCTGTGTGTAATTACTTTTTCATACCGCGCGAGGAAAAGTTGTTTTTGCAAAAAGAAAAAAAAGAAAAAAGGAAAAAGAAAGAAACGTGCATGGAAAAGGAAATGGATGCCGATATCGGTCCCTCTCTAAAATGGAACTTTCCTCGTTAATCCCATTTTAACGCACGACTAGGACCGAACTTAATGAGGAGCGTTGGAATATTTGAAATTCCAAGATTGCGGTGATTGGACTGATGAAATCCCCCATTTTCTCTAGAAGGATGTTGCAAAAAGGAGTTCTTGTTCTGAAAATTTGATTGAAGTCGACGAGAGATATATGTTAGAATATTTCAAGAGTGTGGAACAAATGGAAATAAGTTGCAACGAGACGTACTTTCAATTGTAATAATTATTCGTATAAGAAAATTTCTTATAACGTACATTTCTGTGTAAATGAGAAATTTGGAATTGCGAGGGGTTCACGAATCATCTATTTAATTTCCATTGAAATCCAATAATTTTCGAGAAATTTAGGGCTATAAGAGGGTTTAGGTTTTTTTTAACATTCGTGTTTTTAATGCTTCGTTTAGAAGAATTAAATTATGAATAAGTTTTTATTCGAGAAGTTCGAGATTACGAATTAGGTTAGGAATTATCAAAAGAACTAATGGCGCCTGTCACGTGATCGAAACCACCGCCATCTACCTTCACTTTCGAACGACCAAAGACATTCGGTGTGTTCTTATAGCGGATTCGTTAAAAAAGTATCCGCTTTATCCATTACGAATGTGAACGAACAGGACGTTTCTCTTTTTTTTTCTTTCTCTCTCTCTCTCTCTCTCTTTCTGTTTTGAGCAAAGTATGAAAAGCTTTTGTCGACCGTTCGAGTCTTACTCTTTTCCAAGTTTCACTTTGTGCCGCTGCTGAACTCCCATCCGAGGTCCCTCGTGTTCATTGTAGATACGGTTATGGACGGGTAAGAGAAACGCGGTCGACGAGACGTTAACCGTAAAATTTAAGCAAAGAAAGTTCTTGCATTTTTATTGTTTTTATTTAAAAAAAAATACTTGTTCCGCGGGTGGTGAATAATTTTTTTTTTCCTTTCTTTTCTTTTTTCTTCTTCTTCCATGGAAAATACGGACAAGGATTCAAAAAAAAAAAAAAAAAAATAGGACGAATGTTGGAGACGTTGAAATTTATACGTATCTTTCTTGTCCTCACGATTTATAGTTGTGATAATAATAAAAAATATGTTGTACGATGATATGATGATGGCGTTGATATTTTTTTTTTTTTTTTGCAGAATTTAGTATCATTGGAAGTTTTAATGGTAAGTTATAAATATTATTAGGAAAGATAAGTCGAAAAGTTCTTAACATTTTTTTAATTATCAAAATTAACTTCATGAAAAAAAAAAAAGATATATCGAAATAATTTGTCTTATAGTTATCTTAAAGGATAAAATATAATTTTTTATAACCTATTTATCAGAGATTTAATTTGTGTAATTTAAAGAAATTAATTTTCTCGTATTATTATACAAAATTTCATAAATATTTCGAAATGTTTCGTTATTTAAATTTTATTAAAAAAACATTAATGTTTTGATAAACGAAGAGGGAATTTAATATATTCAACACGTTTGTTTCATACTCGCAAATCGTTCCACGGTTGTTTTTTTTTTTATTTTTTCAATTTCGAAAATTATCCACTTCGTTATTTTCGAGGGATGCTCGAAAAAATATTTTCCCCTCTAAATTTCACGGCCTGTTCTCGATCGTTTGCTTCAGCAAACTCGTTACTCGTTGCTCCTACACAATTAAGTTTTCGCGGGATCGCGAGTATCTGCAAAATTTTCACGTATCTCGCATTTTTCTCCGATGCAATTAATCCCGTATGCCCTAGGGAAACGTACGATTCAGCCTGAAGTATTTTCAACCTGTTTTCTCTTAGAAGGGGAAAGTACGTTTCAAACAGTAATTTATTCCTTTAAGAGGTCTGCACTTCCTGTCTCTCCATCCAATTTCTCTTTTTATTTATTCATTGAAAATATCTCGAGTTATGTTTCCAGAAAATACATTTGTTCAATACAAAAAAAAAAAAAAAAAAAGAACCTTCTTAATTCGAACGAGTATATTTATTTAGAAATATATTGTGACGAATTTTTTTTTATTTTAATTTTATTTTATTATTTTATTATTTTAATTCGAATCGATCATTAAATTTTCCAAGTTAGATGAAAATCAGGAAATACATGTATTCCCAATTTTCACGAACTTTACACGATCAAGCCTCGAGCCTAATTTCGAAAAGTCGAACTCTGAGATTATCGATACAATTCCCCTTCGTTTTAGATAATTAGATTCAATAGTCGTGAGAGGAATAAATTACGCGTAGATCTATAAAAATAAAGGTTGAATTTTTTTCTTCTCGATTTGATTAGGATCGCCTCTTCCTTTCATTATTACCCGTGAATTAACTATCGCGCTAACTATCGTGTCGCACTCGAGAGACAATTTTTCGTTGTACAATTTTTTCTTTTTTTTAACAACGTGATTCAATTCAACAACGTTCACTTAAATCTTCTTATTCAGTTATTTTACGTTAGAATTAAATTTCGATACGGGAAAATGAAAATGAGTATTTTCAAAATTTCGCACAACTCGAATTTAATTTCGCCCCGTGTCATCTTTCCCCCTATATTTTAATCATTTTAATAGCGTGGCTTTTGTGGGCCAGAAACCACTTGAGCTCAAAGCTTGGGCAAAATGTTAAATTTCAACGTTTAATATTCAAAATAATTGAAACGATAGAAATAAGATAATTTAATTCGATTTAAAAACAACATTTTTCATTAAATCGAAGATAAACTTCGACACTTCGTGGGGAATAATAAAGAATTTTCTTTTTTTTAAATTTCCAAAGAAATACCGATATCAATCCTAACTATAAAGATAAATTTTAATCCACGAAAATCGATTTAAAGTAAACTCAAATAAAACAAATCTCAAACCTCCAAAATCCTCGAATTAGAAAATTATAAAATTACAAATAAATTATTCTGGAATCCCAATTTAGAGAAATAATCATTATTAGGCAAAACAGCATTATCCTTCTCGAAATGCTCATCACGCGGATAATATTCTCGTTAGAATATCACTCGAAGGAAAAAGAGAAAAGCCTCGATACAACAAACGCAGACTCGATAAGTTCTGATGAATTGCAAAAAAAAAAAAAAAAAAAAAAGGAGAAGTGGAAGATGAAGCCTGGTACAGTTGTGGAACGGTTGTACTTTCGTCTTGAAAGTGCTTGAAACCGCGCGGACTGAGCGTTTTAACGAAACGGACGTTTGGAGGAAGAAAAGAGAGAGAGAGAGAGAGAGAGAGAAAGTCAAGTGAGGTTTCGGTGCACGATAAAATTGAATTTTCAGCGATGGTTACATCCTCTACGGAACATGCAACCGGCCCGATACAAATTTATACGCCGAAGTCTTGACCCAGAAATACGATGTCGTTCTGCGCTGATAAATCGCGCGAGAACTTAAACTCGCGAGAAACGTAAATTTTAAAAGTTGCGCGCGTGTTCGAACGGAATTTACGAAGGGACGTTCGAATTGAATTGAAATTTGGCGGGGGTTTAGGGTAAGGGTTGATTTTGGAAACTGTGTCACTTTCGTGTGTGGATCGTGTCGAAAGTTTGGCCGAATTTTTGTACAATTGTAATGGTGTTTGAGTTGTGATGGATGGAAAGGGTGTGAGGAGAAAAGGAAGGGTGGAAAAAAGCGGTATAATGACGATAAATAATTTCAATTTAAACGAGACAAATATCTTTAAATAATAATTTATTTATATTTCTCTATTTGTAAGCAATTGCGATTTAGGAGTATCGCATTTATTTTATTTTATCTCGGCAAAGAAAAAATTTTCTTCAATTATTCAAATTACTTTTTCTCTCTCGCTCTCTTTTTTCAAAACTTCAAAAATTCAGTTCAATCCTCGTAGGTCAATCCTATCTTAATTACTTAATGCAAACGCATTTTTAACGAGCCTAATTGAACTTGAATAATATATTAATCGCCTCGTGGATACGTTTCTGATCTTTCAAACTTTCCTCCCCCCATCGAGATTTCCCGCGGAAATTGAATTATTTAACCAAACTTGAGCCGAAGTTAGCGATACACTTGCGCCATCTTGAACAGTCTAAACTCGCCTTTCCTCACTGGCTGCTCTGCCCTACACAATTAGCGCACTCCCGGGAAATCAGCGTGCTAATGCGCCGCCTTTAACGAGTTTATCTCTCGTTAAACCCCCCTTTTTCCCCCCGCCTTTGCATCGATTTAATCCGTCACCCAGTTTCCATTCAGGAATTTTTAAGCTTTTCCCAAGTTTCAAATTGAAAAAAGGGATCATCGCAGTTTTGCTAAGTCTTCTTCTTTTTTTTTTTTTTTTAAGCGGAATTTTCGAAAGTGGTTTCGGTTTCAGAGAGGTAAATGTTTTGTAAATGGATAGTGATTTTGATAAAGACTTTGGTTCTTCCATTAGTGAAACGATTATGGATGAAAAAAGATTATAAACCGGATCTTCATTTTTAGAAAAATTCTTCATTTCAAATTGAACAATCTAAAGAGATTTTGTATTTCATAGAGTAATAAATAAGATCACTATGATTATACACTTAAGTCACTAGCGAATTAAAACGATCATTTTAATCATACGATTGCTCTCGATGAGATTATAGCGTTTATTTTTCTATTTTTATTTAGTTATTCGATAATAAGAAGGAATCTCTTTTATATATCCTTTCACGGGTGGAACGCATCACGCATGAAAATTCAAAAATTTTTCGTCACGAACTCGTTGGTGCGAAACAAACCGTGAAAGTACGAGGGGCGGCTTGGTCGAGGGCGTGATTCGACATATTCTTCCCCCTCGGCATACGATCGCGAGGAACGAGGTGAAATATCTCGTCGAGTGACTCGATTTACGACGCTGGGTTGAACAGGTTATATGTAAACGACGAATCGATGGAAGATCAATCTTAACGAAACGATTTACGAGGCTGCAGGCAGCCGTGGATGAAATATTTCATTTTTCCACGTCGTCTCCTCTTCATTTTCCGTCCTCCATTAATGATCATCACGACGTTTCACACGCGTGTTCAAATTTTGATTTTTCTCTTTTTTTTTTTGTTTTATCTGCATTTTTATTATTATTATTATTTTCCATCGTTCGAATTTATTCTCTCTCTCTCTCTCTCGTTTTTCTCGATTTTTTTCATTTTTTGCTTTCAAATTCGATTTCCGTCGATTTCAACAATTGTTCTTTTTTCTTCTCACCTCTATTTTTCGTTTTAGGTTTTTTTTTTTTTTTTTTTTTTTACGTTTAAATTTAGTTTGGATCACGTATCGATTTCATTTTGAAGAGATAATTTTCTGAAAATCCATTTTTTTTTCACGAGAATTAAATTTCCATCCGATTTATATATCTTGAGAGATACAGGGGGATGGTGGTTTCAGGACATTAAAAAGTTATAGGAGCGAGAAGAGTCGATGGTACAGAGGGTGGTGCTTCGTGGCAGTGATAAATTTACAGCGTGAGCTACTGTTTGATACAAGCAATTTCGCGAAGGAGGAAATGGGGTTGAAATACTTTAAGCCTCGTTCCGTTTCGAACGGTGAAAAATTGTAGGCGAAAAGAGCATCTATCGCGTATTAAATCTTTCACTTGTTTGTTTCTTTAGCTGAAAAAAATATTTTTTTCTTCACCTTTCTTTGCCTTCTTTTTTTTTTGAAATTTTTTTTGAAATCAGAATTGTTTTTCGAAATTGTAATTAATAGAAAAATTCTTTTAAATCAAAAAATCAAAGATGAAATAAATTGAAATGGATTAGCTGAAATTTTTTTCTGAAACTTGTATTATTTTTAAAATATAATTGACAATTGTATCATTTCTTTTAGATAAATTAATTTTACATTCATTTCACTCCTTCGCAAAATTTAATATAATTAATTTCTTCCATAATTTCTGTCTTTTGAAAAAAAAGAAAAAAAAAAATGAAAAAAGATTACTCACTCGATTTAGAATTCAGATTAATTTTATTCGTATTTTAAACTACACAAATCCAACATGGAATATCTAAAAATAATTTCATGCGTATTTTCTTTCTTTTTTTTTTCTTTTTTTAATTCCCCAAGACTGAAATAAAATTGCCATGATATTTTTTTCATTTGCATGCAACCAATTTACCCACAGATACTGTTATTTAGTAAATTTCCCTATTATTCTTCGTATTTCCGCCTTCATAAATATCCACCCCCATAATTTCACTTTATCTCTTCATTTACTGCACCCACGGTGCAAAAATTCATTTTCTTCGTGGAAAGGAAGATCGCACGGTTGATACTTCATAAACCTATCTGATACATATCCTTCTTTGGGGAACGAGAGTAAGCAAAAATCGCGAATCCTCTCTTGAAGAAGGGGAAAAAAAAAAAAAAAAAAGAAAAAAAGAAATTTAAAACTTCTCGCTTTCGACGAGATTCATTTTTTTACTTTACTGTTGAGTAATTTCTCTCTCTCTCTCTCTCTCTCTTGTACTAAAGTAGAAGTTTCACGACTCTTGAGCAATTCCTCTTTTTTTTCGACACTCCGTGCATGGATGACGAAGCGAGAACTCGCGAAAACAAATCCTGGTTGGAGAATTTTTCGACACCGAACGAGTGTCTTCTTAATTTCGTTCCTTTGAAAATTTATTTAAAACGATAGAAGTTTGGATGACAACAATTTTAGTTTATCTGAATATTCAAGTTTTTTTATATATATATATATTTTTTTTTTCGAAATTTTTAGATTCCAATACTTTGAAAATCAATATAGAACAGAATATAAAGATTAGATAAGATTTATTAGATAAAGAAGTAATCATTGGCATCTTATTTAGCATTCTGGATATCAAAGGAAATTAACGATTAAAAACTTAGAGATTTTTTTTCAAAAAAACTCATTAAAAAAAAAAAAAAAAGATTGAATCCAAATAAATCGGGGGAAAAAATTAAATGGGTAAATTTGATCGAAATAATTCTTTTTGATTACAATTTCGAAGGGACAATTATATATTATCGCGAGTTATTTGCATATTGGATTATCGATTAATGAACGTAATTAAATGGAGGATTTGTACGAGTGTGGCCTAGCGAATGCGCAATGGCATATTGATGGAGGTGCGAAGATTCGATTATTGGGAAACAAAAACAGAATAATTCACGAGCGTTCCCGATCAATAATTTTATAAATAATATATTTTTCTTTTTAAAGTTAATCCCTCGAAAGTGGCATTAATAAGACA
Organism: Apis florea; assembly: GCF_048593485.1. NCBI lineage: Eukaryota > Metazoa > Arthropoda > Insecta > Hymenoptera > Apidae > Apis > Apis florea. Next base: position 5,934,810 of record NW_028256416.1, on the reverse strand, counting down.
ATAAACGAGATAAATTTATATTACAAATTCTTCTTATCCGTTCAAGAAGATCGATACTTTTAATGTAAATGCTCAAAGTTTCCCCTCATGTAAAACCTAATTGTTTCGATACTAAATTTAATTGCATCGATCTCGGCCAGACCTACTGACCCAGTCGACTAATGGAACCGAAAAAGTACAGCTGTCACTCGAAACACGCAATTTTAACGCTTTAACAATTCATGAGAAGAAATTCCATAAAAAAAAAATTACACCGAGTGAAAATATTATACAAATATCGAAAGAAACAGAATTAAAAAGTTTCCCCAACGAGGAACTAATAATCTTCGATCCACTATTTCAATAAATACTACTTTTCCAATGATAGTAGAGATTCTCAAAAAAAAAAAAAAAAAAATAAGTAATTCAAACTAAAATCCTAAAAATCCTCGACCACCATATTTCAATTATCGAATCTCGCCCTCCCCTATTTCCTCCCAAGAATACGTTCTTTCAAATCTACTTCCAGCCTCCTTTCCTCCCTCGAATCGACCTATAATTCCTACAAACAACCCCCTCTCGTCCATTCTTCTCGTCCCATTTATATCTGAACCGAACAAGGAAACAGAGTAAGAACACAACATGCATGTGTCACACGTGTGTGACGGAAGTAAAAAAAGATAGGAACTGGCGTGTACATAAAGTGTATAGGTGAAAGGGAGAGAGAGAGAGATTCGTTATTGATTCGAACTCGACACAGGTTGGGGTACCGGCTTGGTGTGTATCGACGATGCATGGAATCGGGCACAAACACGGTTGGGAACGTGCCCTCGCTACGAATGATGGATGATCGCGGACGTTTGTATCGGCAAACAATCTGGAAATCCCGTTATGGAGGCGGAAGCAACAGTATCTGGTGGAATGGAGAAAGTAAAGCAGCGCGGAGGGAAGGGGAGGTTTTTGCCAATGGGCCAGTTTTGCGGAACGTACGGTTGTTGGAGGGATGGTTTTGTCTAATGAAATTATTACTAGAGATTATTATTTTTCTTTGAATCGAGATAGAATTGGTTTTTTTTTTTTTTTCTCTATTGGATGATTACTTTTGAGCACATTGTATTCATTGGTTTTATATCGAGTGTGAGTTGTGCGTGATCTCTATCTTTATCTTATTTCGTTTTTCTTGCAACAGTTATTTCTTTCGTAAATGAGACAGGTCAAAGAAAGATGGGGGTTGCGTTAAATGAGCCTCTGCTTTTCTTTTGACACGATAATTAAACATTAACAAAGCATTATCTTCTTTGGGGGATTAAAGTCTAATTCTTAGTTAAATTCGAAACGTCTCAGCAGAGGAAACGTTATTCCTTCAACGTTTTATCAGTTCCTCTTTCTAGGGGTGTAAGATTTAAATTTAAATTTCTTGTTCTTCTGAAATTAAAATTTCGAGCTCGAGCTAATGTTTCGAACTATTATATAGTTCGATTAAAATTTATTTCAAAATTTCCTTTGAATCAATTTTCCAATATTTTTTTTATAATTTCTCTTCTATCGATTTTAACAATTCTGGATTTTCTGAGATAAAAAAAGAGAAATTTAGAAATCATTCGTTGCCGATTAAATACAAATAAATTCGTCAAAATCTTCTCGTCTCCAAAATCTTGTGAAATTTGTGAAGTATCATTTTATTCGCGCGTTTCGTCGAATCGCAAAATTTGATATTTCTTGGAATATACAAGAATGACGATTAATGGATTCTATTTACGCGATCATGATTTACGTAAGGCTGTTTACAAGTTCTATCTTGGACGGGATTACGAGGGGAAATAGGATCGGAAACGATATCGGTTTGCATCATTGTTTAAATCCAGTTGCATTCGAGAATAGGCGGTTCTTTGAAATCGAATAAATCGGACCTCTGACTTTGATCAAATTTAAAATTGGGATATATTCATTAACGAGAAATACGAGTGATTAGCCATAAAATTATCATAAACTCGTCAAAATTACAAATTTTTTATTTTTACCATTATCGATGACGCATTATATTTTTCCAAATTTATTTTGCAATTAACAACAATGTCACGAAGAGAAAAATATATCCAAAATATATCTTCGACACGCAAAACCTTGAATCCTTCTTCCGATAATTTCTTGAAATAAAGTTTTATTCTTTCGAATAATTAACCATTCCCAAATATTTTTCCATACACGCAAATCAAGTCTCGTAATATCCTAAAAAAAAAAAAAAAAAAAAATAACATCTCCATCCATAATTTTCTTTCAAATTTCGCAAGAAGAAAACGACTTTTCAAAAATTCACTGCTCCTCATCCACTCCAGACCAGTAATCAGAAACTTATCTTACCTCTCCTTGTTCCCAATATTCGAGGCAAATTTTCGAAGGCTCCATTCACCCGAATAATTTCCATGCCGGCCCATTGTTCCACCCTTAGTACACACAAGCCGCAACCCCATTCTGCGCCCGGCAATAAATCTTCTTTCTCTTCCTTTATTCATTCGGCCACGCTCTTTTTTTCTCTTCCCTCCCATCCCCTTAAATATTCCACTTCTTTTCTTCGTTCTTCGTCGTCTTTGCTCACACGTCCTCCGTGTTCCTCCTCCTCCTCCTCCTCCCTTTCTTCTTGTATCAACGTGTTCCCCCGTAGGCGAGTCGAGCATCCTGGACAAGGGTGGCGGCTCGAGATCGAATCTCGACTTTTGACTTTTGCATGGCTGCAACAACAGTTCGTAAAGGATTATCGTTCATTCGCGAGACGTTGGCAACGATTTGATGAATGGAATCATGGTGTTGCTTTCGATGTTAATTTATAAAGAAATTGTATATTTCGAAAAATGTGGATAATTCATCTAATTCTTTTTGAAAATTCTATCTAATCGAAACTTGATTTTTCTTTTTTTTTTTTTTTGTAATTGTAATCGAGAGAACGTTGGAAGTTTTTTTTTTTTTTGAAACTTTGAGTGTGGAATGGAACTGATGATGATAATTAATGAGACGAAATTGTGTAAATTTGTGTATTATTTTGAATGTTGCTTTAAACATGTTGGAACGATTTTTCAAGCAGAAGGGAATTACGATGACATTGATAATTTATAACGAAATTTACTCCTCCGTACTTATATTTTATTGATTAGTGGCGTCGAGAAATGGAAGTTTGTTTTCACGACCTGTTTTTCGACTCTTAATTTTTGTACTCTTTTTTTTTTTTTTTTAACATTATATCGTTCGTAATTTGGCCGAATTTCAATAATTGGAGAATTTTTATACTTTCTTTCAACCGTTATATCGTTGATGTAACATTTTACTCAATCCTCAATACTCAATCCCACTAATTGGAAAATTTATACAGAGGAGGCTCTCTTAAAATTGATCTCATTAAGTCCTAAAAATAAATTGTAATTATAATACTCCATCTTTTCGATAAATTTGATAATCAAATAATCGTCTTATTAAATTCAACTTTAATATCTCGTGTACGTTATCTTACATCGATACATGTAATATCTACACCCTTTTTAACCAAATATATTCATAACTTAACCAAACAACTCCTTAATAACAAAAAGTGAACGTCAACTGTAGGGAACGTGATAACGAACTCAATTAAAAGTGATCAATACATCGATCTTTGTTTAATAACCGACTGATACCTCAGAATTGGTTTGATTGACTTACACGCACGTGTATAATGTATGGGGGAATGCGGCAGATCGTGCTGCGGCACGATTAATTATTTCCATGATCGGTCTCGTACTAATTATTTCCAAACCGGCTGTGTAAACCAATCGAGCATGCCTCTGTACGATATATCGACCGTGTGCAACTTTACGTCTAATCCAGCGCAAATTGGTCATCCCTACGCCTATAACCGATAACACTTAACCACGTTCATTAGTTTAGAAGGGATAAAATTGTTTTTTTTTTAATATCATTTTGCCTTTATATTCGATTATTTTTTTCCTTTTCTTACGCTTTATTCTTTTTTTTTTTTTTTTTTTGAATCAAAAGGGTATAATGGTTATCTTTCTGCTTTTTTCCGTTTTAATTTTCTATTTTTCAAAATATCAGAGTCTCTTTATTCACTCGTGTAAATGGGATCGACGGTAGAAGAGGATATTGGTGAAAACTTGATAAACACTGACAAACTGTTGATCTCTACCCTCGTAGTCTCATGGGGCAGAGGTAAGCAACTTACCAGACACTTTAATCTGTGCTCGTGGGACACAAGAAACGGGAACAGGCATCAACGATTTCTACGTCTTAGAGTATAGATGATGTTCACTCGTAGTATTCGTGCCAGTGAAGTGTTTATGCATCGTCGAATTGAACGCACGACACTCCTCACTTTGTTTCAGAAATCAATCGCTTCACGATTTATAGACGAGTTAAGATTTGCACGTTGTGTACACGTGCAAATCTTCCTGTGTAAATATCTGAGACGAATTTCTATTTACTTGAATAAGAATCTGTATTAAAGATCTGTTTTATTTTAGCCTAGTTTAAATGTCGTAAAATGAATCATTTTACGTAAACACTTCAGAAATTGCGACTTAGTTAATAATTTCTATCGATTTCAATAAGAAACTGTTTTTCAAATGTTCTAATGCGTTCTAGTTTTATTACTCTGGTCACTCTAGTTACTTATGATTGAAATTGAAATCTTATTACCGTCTGTCGATAAAAAAATCGCCATTTTTTTTTTTTTTACAAATGGATAGTTTAGACGTTGACAAATTGTTACAATTGTAATTATTTAACGTTTGTAATAAAATTAAATGTTTCAATATAGTTCGAATCTAGCACGCACACAAACATTTGAGATTATCAGTGACGAAATTTCTGTTGAATATCGGTCTGCTTTCAAGCGTTCCAATTTAGTTTAGTTTAAATGTCGTCGGTTTTCGCGGATACAGAGGGCGATAGTCTTAAGTTTACAGTGAACACGTGCAAACAATGAACTTCGTTTGATGTTAGTGAATATAGTAACAAATATCAACGAATCCTGTTTTCATCGAATATTCGAATATGGTTCACAAACATTTGACAATACTTTATCTGGATAACGAGGTGCTTGTCTCTTTGATTTGTACGTGAAAAAGCGATCTCTGTCGAATACGAAGAAGCAACGAATTTCGTTTCTATTGAGATTAAGATTAATCAGAAATTCAAATTATTACAGAAATTTAAATATAGACAGGCGTTCATTGGATACGAATTATTTTCATTGCAAAATTTTATTCTCGTTTAAAAAAATATATATTTTTAGGGGATATCTTTTCCTTTTCATTAAAAAAAAAAAAAAAGAATTGAACAATGGAATAATGTCATACCAATCGTGCAATAATTATAAAAAAAAAAAAGAATCGTAATAAATATCCAATATTTTCAACATTCTATTATTAAGTTTCGAAAACACGATTTCCCCTCGTGCAAATTCAGAAATCTCGATGAGAAATAGCCGTCGTAGATACGAAACGAAGTTCAGGAGGGCGATTTATCGGAAAAACGATATTCATCGAAGGAGCAGTGTCGCTCGAGAAGGATTAAGGACAGGACGTTTGATATCACTATAAGCGGTGCATTATGTTGTCATATTAAATTATGGACGATGATGGATCATCCTGGCACAATATCGAGCGACGCGTTGTTTCTAGGTAGCGTAATTCTGTTTTGCTTCCCTCGAGGGATATGACGTTTCATTCTTTCTCAAAGTGTTAAGAAGCTCGATAAAAAAATATATACGTATTCTTCGTTACAGCGAAGAAAATTTATGATCACTCGTGTCGAGTGATTTATTGTTGCTTTTGCATCAATGGAGATTAAATTAGGGAATTTTTTTTTTTTTTTAATATCGAAAAGATTTTTTATTTTATTTATTCGATGTTGATGCAGAATTTTTCAATAATTCGTTTCAACGTGTATCGTTGAACGGGCAAGTTTTCGATAATTTTTGAAATGAAAGTTAGGATCGCTCGAATCGAGGATAAAAATACTTTAATATTCGACGTACACGGGCAAATCGATACTGCAAACGTTTGCACAAACCTTTTACGATCAGAAAAAGAATTTTCGATTAAATTGAACTCTCGCCGGTAATAACAGATCGGTTTTGATGAGTGAAGATTAAATTTGATTGCGAAACCAATTCATCGATCATTTCTTTTTTCTTTTTTTTTTTAATTAATTGTATCAACAATTAACATCGTACACCTACTTAATTCTATTATTTCAAATCTAATTAATATTAGGTGAATTCAGAGGAGAAAATTTTTGAACTTTAAAGTTTTAGAATAATTCTTCTTCAACAAGATTTTGTAGAACAATAATACATAAATTGGTGTTCAAACACTTGTTTCATAAAATTTATATATCATATTTGTCTGTGCAAACACTTTCCTTCCACTTCTTTGAAAAATATTGTTCGATAATCAAACGACGATTTATGGAACAATAGTGCCAGGCCATTTTTAATTTATATTAACATATATAATTATATTTCACGTGATAAAATATTTCATAAAAATAATAATTCTCTCTCAACTATTCAAATAAATGGACAAAACGAACGAACAGAAAGTTCTTAATCAGAAACTAAAATTTCTTCCTTTTATTCTCTCTTAACTGCTCGCTCGTCCATCCTGTGGTCACTCGACCACGAAAGCTATTGCTGATAACTAGCAGTCAAATTCTCGAAAATTGTTTCTAGTTGAGCACTGGACGTTTCTGAAGCTTTCCTTCCGGTTTCTACTTTGCGGCGATGGAACAGAATTCGTGTTGAATCATTGGCGGGAAATAATTTATCACTCGAAGAGCTTCCATAGTGGAGTGTTTTCTTAGGGATATATATATATATTATTTAATTCTGATGAAATTGAAAAATTTTCAAGTAAGTAAAATCATCTTTCTGGAAATGGAAGAAATTGATCGAGTGAACGACAAAGCAAAATTTGAAAAGAGAATAAGAAGAATTATAGATGAAACTTATGATATTTTTAGATTCATGAAATTCGAATTATAAATTATAAATTCCTTTTCTGAGCAGTATTTGTATCGTTGGAAATAATTAAAATTTTAACGAATTTGTTGGTTTCTGAAAAATGTAATTTTTACGTTTTATCTTTTTGGTGGCATCTCATTTAAAATTCGTTTAAATAACGTTTAAACTTAAATTATTAATATCAGCAAAAGCAATGATAGTAATGATATAAAAGGAAATAAATACAGGAAGAAACGTGGAATTTTTCCAAGTGACAATGAAAAGAAATGTACGGATAAATGGACAAATGCCAACGTACCCTCGAAAAGGAAGACGTTCATCAAATTCTTAGAATATTCCAAAGGAATCAGAAATCCGCAAGTGGTAGCTTTGGATCGAGTTGTCGACGTGAAAACGTCGTACAATGCTATATTTGAATCGCACACGACCATTTCAAAGCTTCGCCTATCGCCAGCTTTACCATCCAAATATGCTCCGAAACAGACACGAGATTTCTACATCTTACAACCGAATAAAAATCTTAAAATGAAATTTTTTTTAATTAGAAAAATTTTAATTTCTTCCCTCCCCATTAATGAAATTACATCTTGGAAATTTTTCTCAATGTTTCTTTCAATTCTTTCAGAAATATATATAAATGATTAACATTTCTCTTGTTAACAATAATTCAACTGCACAATCGAACTTAATACGCATATGGTCCGCCATATATCAACACGTCAAATCCACAGCCAATAATCAATGTTCACGTTTAGATTAGGTTAGAACGTTGACTAGTTAACATATGAATGATTACATACGTGCCTGGTTACCCTACGCTCTCGACGATGTCTCGATCAAAGCATGACGAATACGTAATTGAATTGACACAGAAGTGGTGGGATATAAGGATTTCTGGGATATACAGGATGGTAACTTGATCGTTCCAAATGTTTCCAAATTGCGTTTCGTGACGAGACTTGTTAGGGGTGGAACTGTTTCAAGGTAAACAGAAAATCGAGAAAGGGTGTTTCAAGATCACTACTGAAGTATTTCGAGAAGAATTTTAAAAAGTTGATAAAACGAATAAAAATATATAAACAATTTTCGAAGCAATTATCGACTCTGGAAAGTTTCTCTGAAAAGATTATTTATCTTTAGGATTTGGATTTATCAGAAGTAAAAATTCTTTATTCTTGTTAAATTGTGCCAGCACGCGAACGGTTATTGATCGAGTGGAATTTCGCAATATTTGTCTGGAAAAAGATAGATTTAATCATCCGATGCATTGTTACCTCTCTCAATATTTGGGATTGATTTAAATCAATCACAATCGTTGAAATTCGTCGTTGAATTCTTCTCGATGATGTCATTTACGTAATTGGTGGTTTCGAGATAGCGATATATCCTCCCTGGTGGAAAATGCACAATTATTCATTTGTCATATGGAAACTCGATATAAAATTTACGCTGTAATAAAATTTACAATCAATAAGAATCAACGGATGAAATTGACACGTGGGATGTAAAACCTTGTTAATAAATTCCGTTTCATTTAAATTTTTAATCTATTTTATTCAGTCGATTCGATTTTCGAGCGTATCTTTAAATTTTTCATACGATGATACAATTTTTCGAACGAACTTTTTAGTAAAAATTGTCAAATATTTATCTTGAAAAATCAATAATTTAATTTTTTTCTTTGACGACTTTGAGTGAAAATTTCACAGGTTCAAATCAGAATAATTACAGTTTAATTATATTAAAAAAAAATCGATCGTAAATTCACTGTCACGCTTTAGAGTCAATAAGACTGTAAGTAGAACTACCCTATCCTTGGTCAGGCTTAGTCTTGAAACTCTTTAACGTGGTCTACCACCATCGTCCACTCCTTTCTCTACACCGTTGAAAGCACCCTCCACGAAAAAAAACCTGTCTCGCAATATTCCTGGCATTCATAATTTACGTGTCGCGACCGAAGGGTCGCGCATTAGTTTCCCTTCTTTCTCTCTCTCTCTCTCTCATTCTTGTTGCGACACAGAGAAGAGTGATTCTCTCTCTCTCTCTCTCTCTCTACTTATACGAAAGTGAAATATCTTCGTTATCAATTTCCTTCACTTCTATTGTCGACACTTTTGATTATCGTTACGATAATGCTTGATGATACGAAAGGGGAAAGATTTGCAGAAAAAAAAATGTGGTTTAAATTTATTTCGAAAGATTGCCCTCGACGTTTTGCATCCGATTTGATTCTTTGAGAACGAAACGAAAGCAAGCGTGATCGCCTTTGATGTGGGTGTATTTATTTTCACATCCAGAGAGTGGATCCGGCAGTAGAGTAGTGGATGACTTGAAAGAGGCTCTATCAAATTTGGGTTTTTGATCTTTTTCGATTCGGTTTGGGGAAGAGAATTTTGATATCAAGAGTGCAAAACCCGGCCATTTGGTGTATTTATTTTATAGATTGTGATGATTCGAAAGGGAGAGACGAATTTTGATCTCGTTCGTGAAATATCTCTCGAAATTTATCGTTAGAAAATTCTCTGTCACAATTTTTCACAAGATAAAAGAAGGATACTTTCGATAATTTATTCAACATTAAACGGATTTTCTTCAAGGCTTTATAATTCCATATTTCTAATTTATATATCATGTCTAAAGTTTTTAAAGAGGCTAAAGAAGGATTGAATATATCAAGATCTCGTTAAATTTAAATTAGGATTGATTTTATCTTCTTTTTACATTTCAAAATTCCAAAGTTCGAAGAAAGCTTGAGAGGAGGTGAAGAATCAAGTATCGGAAAATAAATCATTCCAAAATCAAGCTACAGTCGATCTACCTTTGATTCGATTTTACACGAACTTACACGAAATAATGAAATGATTCGAAAATTACGATAGAATTAAGGACAAATTTCGTCTCGAGATTGGAATTAAACTGTGGAAGCCTAACGGCATTAATGGCCTCGACAGGGTGCATCTGAAAACAGACATGGCATGCAAATCTGTGACACAAGGGGGAATCGTGTCACGGATCGTTGTCCCTTTGATCCGTACCAAAATTCGGAGCATGGGTTTAACGACGATCGTTGCTGGAGTGGTGTCGTTGCCAGACCCGGTGGAAATTTGCTTTGGCGGAAATTAGGTAACGCAACCGCTATCTGGCCTACTAAATAGCCCTTTAACCCCCCCTCTCCTCTCCTGCGAGAATCCTCCACCGTTTATCACGATGGACCGGAGGATAATCACGATTTCTATAAATTTTCTCCCCAAGTGTTAAATTCTTGATCCACTTTCTCGATTGTAAGTTCTCTACGATGAAAGATGAAATTATTATTATTATTATTATTACGTTTTTTTACCTTTCGTTCGAATAATAATATTCGAGAGGAGATTATTTGTGTGTAGAATAAAAATGTACTCGAATTAAAAGCATGATTGAAGGATAATATATAAATTCGTAGGGGAATTATTTCCATATAAACGGGGGACAAATTATATTATATATACTCTTCGTTAATTACCGTTTTACCTGAAATAATTATAATTATATCATTTCCAGCTCATTCTCCACCAACGTCACTCCATATTTTCCAATAATCTTATTACCAGCCCTGCCAAAAGTGAATTACCGTAACCACGTACGACAGAGGATGATAGAGGGCACATTGTTGCCGCACGCTGTTGGTGTGTTTTCGCGTTTTCCGCTTCACAAAGAGGAAGGAGAGACAAAACGTGGAGAGTGGAAGGGGAGAGAATTAAAAAAAAAAAAAAAAAAAAAAGGAAGAACGTTTAGATAACGGAATGTTTGGACAGTGAAGGATTCCGATAACAGAGATCCCAGTGTGTGCCTGCTCTGTCACGCGGTCGGTCGCAATCTGTCATGAGATCTGAAGCTCAAAAGCGAAAATCAACGTGACAAGACGGACCGTCAGGTGATTTCTGACAGTGCACGAGTTTTTTTGGAACTCGGCCAAAAGCCGCGGCTCCGTTCACGCAGGTGTCCCTTTCCGAATATAAACCCTGTAAAATGTGTAAAATTGTCGAGGCTTAAAGATAATTAACGATAACTTTCTTTCGTTTCTTCGTTTTGAAATTCGAAAATACGCGGCCCCACAATCGTGGAGAATTAAAAATAAAAATAATCGGGAAAAATATCAAGATGAATCTTTCCCAAAGAAATAGTTACGAAAGCGGAAGATGATCCTTCCTCAAAACTCTGTAATTTTCTATGTTCAATACGATTTACTTAAAAAAAAAAAAATAATAATAATAATAGAAAATGTTTCAAAATGAATAGGATCGGTTTAATATTTGCGTAATTCGATAAATAAATAAGAAGCACGACATCGATGTGATCGAATTCAATAAGAATTACGTAATAGAATAATAAAATGGTTTTTTTTATTGGAATATCGAAGATTAATCGAAGTTATTGCGACGATTCGGAGGAATGCAAAGGAGTCATACGTGGAGAGAGAGAGAGAGAGAGAGAGAGAGAGAGAGAGAGAGAGAGAGAGAGAGAGAGAGAGAGAGAGAGAGAGAGAGAGAGAGAGAGAGAGAGAGAGAGAGAGAGAGAGAGAGAGAGAGACTTAATATCACGTTCGGCGTCCGGTTTTCTATTAAATGGAATTTCATCGAATCGAACCACTAATACATACCCGGATCCATTAGATTCTATTAAACCGGGCTAATTGAGATAGTCACGGTTTAAACCAGCCGCATTTACATACCATTTCTTCTCTACGATGCAAATTGATCGAGATTCGTTGAAACACGTTTCAATTAAACATTAAGAGGGTAAAAATTGTTAAGTACTCGGAGGAATAATTTCTCGAAATATGGAAAATTCTTATAAATTTATTTATAAAACATCCTTTTAATTAAATAATCACGAAGCGAAAAATTTTGTAAACTCCCGTAGAAATATTTCTTAAAAGTGTACGAAATCTTCGTGAAAATTTTATAATAAATAAGAAATTCTAATTTTCGTTCCTTTCGTGAATATTACTTGATAAAAATATGTTTCTTCGATGAGAAATTCGCCTCGTGAAAATTTACAATAAACAAAAAAAATCGTGTATTTTACTGACAATTTAAAATTGTTCTGTTTCAGCGATGGCCGATTGGTAGAGGGAGATCAGATATTGGCGATAGATGGACAACCACTAGATTCGAATATCTCTCATGAGCAGGCAATCTCGATCCTCCAGAAGGCACGTGGTCTGGTTGAGTTGGTCGTAGCAAGAAGCACTCAAGGTAATTTGAATTCAACTTTTTATTCCTCATTGGCCTTTTTCGATCTTATCCTCCAATCTAATTTTTTTTATCGCCAAGTCTGCAGTATGCACAGCTCGTTTTTTTTTTTTTTTTTTACAAAAAATGGAAATTTCCTTTTCTGAAATTTTGAATAAAATTTTATTTTACAAATTTGAATTGTAAAAAAAAAAAAAAAATTGTAATATCGATATTTTGAGATGTACCGTTCGTCAAAATTTTCTCATGCAGAATTTTTGCATGAATAATCATTTTCCCCTCAAAAATTTCCATCAAATTCTTCGTTCGTTAAAAAATCGAAACTTAGCATAAAATATTTTGCCCAGATTTTCACAAAGATGTAATATATTTCAAAAAATTGAGATTATTTCAAAAAATATAAAATCCCTTTAGACTTTAGACTATTTTTTCCCTCTAAAAAACTATTAACCCTATCAATTAGTCAAAATGTATAACTTTGAATGTATATTTCAATTTACCACTAAACTATAAAACTATAAAACTATTCTTAATATATCGAGTCTCGTTTATCTTCTACCTATACTACTGCACATTCTTCGAAACATCTATCATTGCCAATCTATTCGATCTAATACAACTTTCCATCACTTCAGTTTTTACTTTCTTCTTCCATACTATTCACAATTCTTCGAAACATCTGTCAACATCTATCGATTATTCAATTTACAATTAAAAATCTTTATCTGTTATTATCCAATACAACTTTTATCTATTGATTCTATTATTCTACAATCTGTTTAATTATTGCTCTTCTATTCTTTGAAACATCTGTCACTATTCATTTGATTAATTTACAATTAAATCTCGCTTATCTCTCCCTCCCTTCCACTGTAATCTTTCTTTCAAACATCTGTCAATTCTAAACGTTACACAAACTGTCGTAACTCGACTTGTGTTCGTTCGCTTCATTGTTTTCTTGATTAATGTTAAATTAGTAACGGCAAACGATGGTAATTTAATTAGCCATTAAATTTCGAACATGATACACGGTGTCCAAAGTATCAAGCCAGGCCTCCAGAGTACGTAGAAGTTTCGAATAACTAGGCGATGGAGAAACGACACGCGCACCTGACAGTAAATTAGATTAACCGTGATGTGTATGAAGGCGAATTGCAAATTTTTATGTGTAAACAACAAAATGGAGTGTGATGGAGGATGTGGCCTCGATGTCATTAAATAATTAATCGCATTTTAATTCGATTAAAAGTTTTAAAACCTTTCCTCTTATAATTCTACTCTTTTCTTCTTCTTCTTCTTCTTTTTTTTATATTAAAGTTATTAAAGTTCAATAAAGTTTTATCAAAATTTATTAAAATTGCAATTAAATAAATTGACGGAATGATAGATTATTTTAATAGTTATTGTATTTCAATTTGGTTAAAATTTATGATTTCTTTCTTTTTTTCAATGAAATTAATCGTGACAGATTACGATTGATGGGAGTAGTATTAAAATTATTAACGCGTTGCAAAATTATGATTATTGTACACATTAATTAAATAAAATTTAATAGAAAGTTGGATCAAATTAAGGAAACATACAATCATATTTTCTCTCCATTTTTTTTTTTTCAAATAAATTATATCAACCATATAATAAATCGAGAAAGAGAGAGAGAGAGAAAAAAACAAATAGGATTAATCGATTCATCGAATTAAAATATATAAATCGATCGGTCTTGTTTGTTTGTATAACGTTTTAATTTAAATGAATCAATAGTTATTAAGCAAAGAATAAAATTGATTAAAATTTCTACCTTTTCAATTCGATTAAAGATTTTTCGTTCTCCCCCTTTTCTTTTGCAATCAATTTTAACCAATCTAATAAATCGATAGAAAAATAGATAAAATCGAGAGGAAAATTTTGTTCGTCCCTCTCCATTATCGAGGGATAATCGTGGTGTACCAGTAATGGAACAAACAGCTACGAAAGATAGATATAAAATCGAAGAGGAAATACAAACAAGACTGATCGATTAATTCGAAAATATATGGTTCATTTCTGGCTTGTGGTTTCAATTAATTAAGCCATTTTATGCCATTAATTTACTTTGCTCTTCGCTTTTAGTTTATCCGAGGTTCGTTTGAAATTTTTCACTCAACCGTGGATGTACAAAAAAAAGAAAAAAAAAAAAAAACTTGGAAAAGAAAGAAGAAATCAACCAACTTTCCGCGACTTTGTTTCCTTTTTCTTCCTCGTTTCAAAAACTTCTTGTTTGCTCTTCTGTTTTCCTTTTTTTTCCCCCTCTCTTTCTTTGTTTCTTTTCTCATGTTGCAATCAGTCTGGAGGAGAGAATAAATAAAAGAGAGTCAATTTTTGTTATTTGTTAATTCATTCTCGATTGGAACGAATATCGAATAGAGCATGTAAAAGAATGGAACGTGTTATAGAGAAACGAATGTTTGTTCGTTTTTTCTGGTAATAGTTTCCATTTCGTCCGACTCGTTATCGGATTGGATTCCTTAATTCAAGTGTTAATGGTGCTTTTGATTTATTTTGATGGATGTTTTTTCATATGCAAAATAAACCTTGCTTTTTTTTTTTTTTTTTAGTTATTTTAAAAAAAAGATACATCAAATAGAAATTTCTTGTTCGATATTTTTACTACTATTATTCTACTCATTGAAATATTTGTCGTATTAATTATTCATTATTCATGGAAATACGTCAAAATCGAAAAAATTCTTTGTAAAAATAAAAAGATAATTTAGAAATTAAAAAACGGAAGAAAAGTGATAAGTGAAATCACGAAAGTTTCTTGCTTTTTAAATATAATCCGCCATTTCCTCCCGCGTTGGATAATTCGAGTTTAATTCCATCGCAATTCTTATTCCTTTTAACGAACGTTAATCAGTTATTTAAAGTTTCCAATCCTTAAATTATTGCGAAGAAAATTTACAAAGTTCTTCCAACTCGTCCACCACTCGTTTCCTTCGCGTCCCTGCACTTGGTGGAGGGAAGCTTCGAATCGAAATCACGTTCCCTTTATTATCATCGGGCAATCTTCCGGGTAATTTTTCGCCGGGAAAGTTAGCTTGCGGAAAAAAATTACAAAACTCTTCTGAAACTTTTTTTTCAAACTCTTTTCCACCTTTTCTCGTATCCTCGAGCACCTATTACCTGTTGCCCAAAGATTCTTCCAACCCCTTCCATTAGAAAATCTCATGAAATCACACGTATATCCTTCTTATCACTTTAACTGACACAAATTGCTTTCACCAGAAAATGAGACAAAGATTTAACAATTCGAATTAAACCTTTGTCCATTTTTTCCTTCTCTTAATTTCCAACAACGGACACATCTCCATCTCGAAATTGTTATTTTTCAAAATCCTTAAAATTATAAAAATTTAGAAATATTTTCACAATCCCTCCTCTCCTCCAAAATTTCCTCCTTCACAATTCTTATGCAACGATAATTAAAAACGACGAATTTCGTTAAAGAAAAATGTTACGATTCAGCTTATCGATCGATCTTCTTCTTCTTATTTTCAACGAGAAGACGTTGGGAGTTCTTTGCCGACGGATGAGTTGTCCGGAGCATCGAGTTCGACAGCGGCCGCGGGAGCAGGTGTGTCCATCATCAGCGGCGTTGTCGGCGGGGCAACGAACCAGGCCAGCTCCGACAAGGATCAATCGGTGTCCACGTCGTCCGTCGTCACACCGGCACCGACCCCCAAGTCCAGCCAACCGGCGAGCACCGCCTCGGCGGCAACGCCGACACCGACACCGCCGACCTCGACCCCGGTACCCGGAGGCCTCGTTGTCGAAAGGAGCCCCTCCGCCGTCAGCGACGCCTCCAAGAGTGGCTCTGACATGGTGGTGAGTCTCTCTCATTTCTCTCTCTCCTTTTCGAGTATCGAATGATTCGACAACCGAGTAATCGATCGTTAAAAATAATTTTTGAATTATTTGAAATCGAGACGATACTCATGATACTCGTGTAAATTGATAAAAGGGTAAAGATGTATAGAATTTAGCAAAACAGCATTCATGGCTTTTAAAAATTAAGCGAATCTTTCGTTTAGAAAAAATCATATTTAAAGATTCGTCCAGAAAAATTTGTTCGAACAAACAATTTCAATATTATTACAAGTAGAATAGTTTTACCCCTCCATTTTGCTCCTCGTTTCAACCACCATCATCACTATCCCTGGCTTACTAATAACTTCGCTATTACTCTTACTAATATCACTACCATCGTTGCTTCCCTATTGCTATCGTTTCGATTCCCGTCCACCCTATGGGAATGGCAACCAAGGGTATTATCGTGGTATCAGTTATCACACGCTGGAAGATTTAGTCGATCGTTAAACTCGCTCACGAGCAATTTGCAATCGATTACGTGGAACTGGCCGTACGATGAGGGGAATTGCGCGTACCCGGAATTATTAATGGCGTGTGCAAGTTTCTACATTTTGCAGAGAATGCAGGGAGGATTGGTGGAAACGGTTGCTCGCTATTAAAATCATTCGTCTTGGAAGAAATACTTTCACGCAGCATAATAGGAATTTTGTCTTCTTTTACCTTGGAAGAGGGAGGCTTGTAATGCAAGAATTTAGTTAGTTGGATCGTCTTTGTTCCTTTTGTACAAAATAGGAAGAAAAACGTATTTTGAAATATAGGTAAATTTGGATTATCAGAAAATGTTGAAATTTTTAATAAATATTATCGAGCTCTTGGATATCGTTTAAAAATTGTGAGCCTTAGAATAATATGATAACAAATCAATTTAAGATAAAAAAAAAAAAAAAAGTAATATAACGGATAATAAAATGAAAATTTTATTGAAATGAAAAATCATATAATGACATGGAAATGTTGTCGCATGAATAAAAGAACAACATTATTATGAAAATTAGATTGGAATGGATCAATATTTATTTCGACATGCGACGAGATTCATTTGTAACGATATCGATGAATAATGTAAATTACATTGAGATTGCGTCTTGCTCGTTACATCGATTCTCGTTTACCGGAAGCGGCAGAACGTTCCAGGTAGGGTGTTCCAGTTAATTGCGTCATTCGAGTTGTTTTTAGAAAAAAAAAAAATGCATAATTACTTCTTCCCCTTTAGCTGTTAATTTTATATTATATCAATATTTTCGTTCGAGAAAAAGGAAAATATTGTTTGTTAAAATTTTATTAATTCTTCTCTTTTATTTTCTAAATTTTTTTCTTCTAAATTCTAATTTTTAATAATTTAGATTTAACAATTTAGACGAACAAGAATAAGGGAAATAATTCAGTAAATAATTTTAATTTTCAAATTGTACGTGTACAAAGGCGCCTTTATACATTGTATCGCATGTCTGAATGTACTTATTTGCATTCTGAGAACAGTAGTAGAATGAGGTGTAGCGATCGAAACAGATGCCTTGATTAGCATTGGTGGATACCTGATAATCGTGTAATAGCATTACGATGAGAATGCTTCTCACTATGTTTGTCATGTATCTGCATAATCATGTTGTTCTCCCAAACCGATATTACTGAATAGCTGAAGATTTCCATGAAAACAAGCCACTTTGGAAGTTTCCAATCCCATTCTCAGTGGAACAGATATTTTGGAATTCAATTTGAATATGCAGAAATCTGTCGAAGATATTGTTAGAAGAAATTCCACGTTTATACGTTTAATAAGAATTTATTTATTATTATATTTTTTTTTCGACGTTAAAAAATTAACTAAAATATTCTTAAACAAAGCGTTACCTATTAAAAGCGTATTAAAATTAGAATAACTTTGCACCGCCGTAAGTCCGAGGATAGTAACTTCCGGTCAACGAATGAAATCCCATTAGAAGCGTGAAATCTTCTCCTTTAAAGTGCTTTTTGATTTATCTCGATACGACTTCCGGTTTCCGAGATATCGTCCTGTAAAGAAAAGATAATTTTTAAACCCGATTAAACTCGATTAAAATTAGGAAAACTTTGAGCCGCTATAACTCCGAGGATAATGACTTCCGGTCAACGAATAAAAGGCCATTAGAAGCGCAAAACCTTCTCCTTTGAAACGTTCTTTTACTTATCTCGATACGACTTCCGACTTCCGAGATATCGTCGTGTAAAGGAAAGACTAATTTTTTAATCGTTTACCATCTCCATCCTTGTCATCCTTATTCTCGCCTCTCGCTTTTACCTTGTCTCACTAACATGTCCCAAACTGCAGACAGACGCGATCCCTGGAAAAATATAATACACGATTGCTGAAAGAACGAAGAATTTCCAGGAAAATATGCTATTCATAATCTTCTGCTATGAACACTTTGAGCTCTTATATCTCGGCAACCGATTGAGATATCGAATTGAAACAAAAAAGGATTTAAAGGACATGGTTTTTTATATGGTTATTATGTTTTTTTTTTTTTTTAATATATTATTTGAATACGTTTTAGCTGATAGATAAAAATCTACAATCTAATTATTTATTAATTGCTTAATGGTTTTTAGTGATCATTCAGTATTATTATTATCGCCATTTCTTATTTATTTATTATTTGCATTTATATTAGCCTAATTATCTGTAGATAAAACATCGTCTGTCAGACGATGCTGTAAATTATCCCTTTAACGCGAAGAAAAATGTTCGCCGTGAAAGAAAAGTATCACTAATAAGAATGAACGGCGAATATTTTTCTTAATAGAGATAAATTGAACGGAAGGAGATGGGAAAAAGAAATCCCTATAATTTGCTAAGAGCAAAAGGCACTGCTTCTATCTGACACGAGAAATATGATAATGCACATTCCAAAATGATGGAAGACATTCGTTCAGAAATGGGTGCGTGTTATTTTACCAAGCTTTTTCTTCATGCTCGAAGAGATCTATCTTCCAGGAGAATCGGTCTCTCAAGACCTTCTATTTTCTCCCCTTTTTACCCCCGACCATTTTTTTTTTTATCCCGTGACCTTCTTCCAGTTATGGTTTAAATCGATTACAGCCATTAATATTACGATAAACAAAATATTTTTCATTAACTAATTTTTATTACGAACGTTCTTAGCCTCCATTACTTTTTACTCTCTGAAACATATATGTATGCATAATAAATTTCCAAATCCAAGCACCAAAAACACTTGATCCCCTTCCCTGAATTATAATTCAATGCATCGTTTCTTCATCATGTTCCAACTTATATAATATAATCCTTTTCGAAAACAATAGCCCATAATTCGCCGTATCGCGTTCCATTAAATTTCCATCGAAAAGCAACGATCCAAGAGGCAAAGTTTCGAGAGCCTACAATTCTCAAATCACTCTCTCTCAATAATCTCCCTTCCATCTCCTCCTTTCCAAACACGTATCCATAACTTTTCTCATCGTCCCTTCATCCTTCCACCGGATTTCTGTCAAAAGGCTATTCTATCTCTCCTTCTTTCTCCTCCTAACCTAATTCAACCACCTTTCTCTTCCTCGTTCGCCTTATCGAAAAAAGACGCGTGACAAAAGGAAGAAAAAAATTGCAATATTTACACGGGACGAGAATGCTCGAGGATGTGAAGAAAGGCGGCCACCAACCCTCCGCCCCTTTCCAACCCCTCCCTCGCAAGGTTAACGATATTCTCGTCTCAATAGCGCGAGAAGATCCGCCGGATGCACGCGATGTGTCCGCATCCGTGTATCCTCGACTTGTCGACCTCTCGAGTGAGGCGTCGCCCCCCTTTCTCCCCTTCTTTCCTTTGTGCCGCCCTTCCGAACGATCGAGGAAAGATACCCGGTGTCGCGATAAAACCAGAGATCGATCCGCCTCCTGCAATTGGCCTCATTTCGAAAGCAACGAAATAATACCTTTTCTTCGCGGAATTTCTCCTCTCCTTTCTTCTTTATTCCTCTCCTTTATTCCTTGTCCTGATCGAGGAACTTAGATTTTAGCGGATCTTGTAGGATTTCTTCAGCTGGCTGGGTATTCGAAGCCTTGTTTGTGAATTGAACATTGTAACATGGTGTTATGGAATTGAATGTTTATCGTGAAGAACTTGGTTTGATATTATTAATTTGTTCATTCGACGAACAATTTATTTTATTTCGTGACGCTGTTGTGTATTATTAGCGTGGAAATCTGGAAAAGATTTCACATGGATTCTTCGATAAACAGAAACGACAGGTCTAAGTTTCAAACTGGAAGGAGGAGCTTAAATTGGAAGCATAGGATGAAGCCAGTTCTTCAGAGGTTTCTAAAAATTGTTGAAAGAAGAAACCGGAATCCTAATTTAATAGAGTGCAAGTATGAGAAGGAGGGAAGCATTTCATGCATGTGGCTCGACGTTTTTGTCGCGTCGACACGAGGAAGATGGTTGCTAATTACGATAGATTGTCTCGTTACGCGTCTTATTTACACGTCTTGGCTTTGTTTTCAGCGTAATTAGGACCCGACTGAAATTTCAAATATTTAAGCTGAAGAGCAGAGTGATTTAATTAAGCGAAACGGACATTAACGAGGCAGAAGTTAGTTTCTAAAACAATTTTTAACTTTAATAATTCTTCGAAGAAATTCTTATTTTACATATAAATTTTACTTTTTCTTGCGTTTTATTTTTCGCGAATTTATTTGTTGACTCGAAGCAATTACGTGTCTTTAAAAAAATGAATGGCTAATCTTGATTTTATTTTAATCTTATTTAAAATAAATATAACTATATATGTACGAAAAAGTTTTTCTCACGATTCGCATTTGTTAAAAATAACATTGACAATTTATATTTCATATGTATTATCGCTATCAAATTAAATTATATACACGTTTGCATACAAGATATATTGTTTAAAATAAAGTAACACAGCAAATAAAAATAAATAAAACTTTACAATATTCAAGAATTCTGGAACGGAACGGAATATCAAAGTATTTAATAATCTTGCTTTACATCATTCATCTGTGTCTTTAATTATCCAACTCGATTCGAATTGCACAAAAGAAATGCTCA
Organism: Apis florea; assembly: GCF_048593485.1. Taxonomy (NCBI): domain Eukaryota; kingdom Metazoa; phylum Arthropoda; class Insecta; order Hymenoptera; family Apidae; genus Apis; species Apis florea. Next base: position 5,913,613 of record NW_028256416.1, on the reverse strand, counting down.
GCATCTGAAACTTCCAGTATAAAAGTTTCCTCGCAAAATCGTATTAACGATTCTTGTTTTGAAATTATTAATACATATTCATGCTATACAAAGGAAACAGCAAGAAAAGTGGGATGCAAGGATGAAGTTTATTTCAAATTGGAAAAAAGAAAAAAAGGAAGGAGAGAACGAATGAAACGGAGCTCCTGTAGTTTGCCTTGTTGATAAGCTACCTTAAGGTGAAAGAGAGTTGTGCAAACTCGGCGAAAAGTTGCTTTTCCAACCGATAAGTTGGGATTCAATTATCGACCGAGCGAAATCGCGTCGAATTTCTAAGCTGCTTACTTGACGTTCGATGGTAATTGAAAAAAGCGGATGCAATCCAACTTTCTTTAATCCTCGACTCTTGTCAATATGTTCCTACGAGAGAGGATCTTGGATAATCTTAATCAGTATAAAAAAAGTATATATATATATATATAATGGAAACGAGAAGAAGAAAATTATCTTTAATTATTTATAAATTCGAATTAATTAAATTTAATTTCTTTTTTTTCAAGTGATTTATAAAAAATAGTTTTTAGTCTAGTCTTGACCTAGTATTATTAGCGAGTTTAAATTTAATTGAAATTGGTTCAGTGGCTTGGCACAGAATATGTTACAAAGTCTGAAACTTCTCCCTAAGGACACAGCACGTTTGTGGCTTCCTTTAAACTACTATCAAACTGTTTGTTTGTCATGTCGAGAATCTTTTAAACAAATCTTTTTTTTTAAATGTTGTTATCAATAATCGTTATTAAAAAAAAATTATGGAGTAAAAATTTGCGTTATAATTTTATCTAATTTTTATAATTGTAAATTGTAAAAAATCAATTGTGCCAACGAAAGAAAATCGAACATTTTCCCAGAAACTAGGGCGCTTCTATAATTGTTTTTTTTTTTTTCTTCTTTTTTGAATAAAGATAGAAACACGAAAGAAAGTAATTGTTAACTTCTCGTATATATTTTTTCTTCTTTTTTTTTTCTCTCTCTCTCCAAAAAAGTAGGTCGACGTACAGAAACTAGTAGTAAAGTCACATCTCTAGAGTATATTTTCCTGCATAAAAAATTATTTTGCGACATGAATTGTACATTAAAACAATTCAAATACTATACGTGAAATTAAATTTTGAAAATTAACACAATTAAGAATTAAATTTCGTGATAATCCTTTTTTATTTTCAATTTTTATTTTATTCAATTTTCATCCCAAATATAGTTATATTCATCTTTCTAATTTAACTTGAACTTAGTATTACCGTTTATTTATTAATACCTTGATGGCCACCATTCCAAGTAGCAATATCAACGCAAAGGCCGCCAGTGGCCACCGATGTCGGAATTAACTATTAAGTTGCAACACATGGAAATGCTGCTCTCTCAAATGAAACCTTGAACACACGTAATTTCTCTGAATTATACATTATTACATCAAAATAATTTCCGCGTGATACTTTTCCAAATAATATTATAATTTATTTCAAAATTTTAGATTTTACAATTTTATTATCATAGAATTATAGATCTCGATCTTTAGAATATTAGAATTTTGAAGTTATTTTTAAGAATCATTTCAAAATCATCCCTCTTTCTCTCAAAAACAAGAAATCAATCTCTCTCAAATTCCTCAATTTTGCAATGGCAATAAAGATAGAGGGAGAGAAAAAAACAATTAATGAAAAATAAAAAAATCTTATCTATATCTGACTCAGTGAAATCACTCCATTCACCGATAACTTTATTCATTGAAATGCATAGGGAACAATATAACGCAATATAACAAAATGAAAAAGAAAAAGGAATATTAGAGATAAATGGTGATACATGTCCAAAAAGACAGAGCATAAACAATCTGTAAGGGAAAATCACATCAGAGCCACCTGGTGTTTCAATATAGTAAATCTTTAATCATTAAGTCTGCTAACACATTGGTTCTCAACAGCAATATAATCTCACTGAAAAATTTCTCTCTCTTTGCAACGATTGAAAGTCGAATAAGAAATCGTGGACACCAAAGAGCAATTCCACCCCCAGGGACCATTTCGATGCTCGTTGTTAAAACATTTCCTCTTCGGTCACCGAAATATCACGGCCATTACAATTTCACGAACGATTCGAACGCCATTTTTGAATATTAACGAGGCCGTCATCAATTTTAATCGCGTTCAATCGTGTCTATACACGTGTTTGAAAATCGTTTTTGTCGGTATCTGTGAATAGGTATAGGCGTTTCCATTTTCTCCCCACTTTCACAAAATGGTTGGAATCACGTTCGATTATTGGCCAAGTTGAATGCGGTTAATCGAGATGGCTCTGGTTTCGGTTTTCGATGATTTTGGTTAAACGTTTAAAATTTTTTTCGCTGGTATTAATTTCGCCATTAGATGTCGTGGAATTGGAGCTAATTTGGAACGAGACGGTCAATATCTGAGAATTTTATGGAAAAATTTAATCTGATCTTACTGATGAATCCACAATATTGTGCAATATTTTTAATAAACGCGTAGATTTAATGGCGTAATTGGTTCTGCTGGTCGATATTTAAAATTGTAGAATGCAGCTTATCAAATATTTCGAGAATACAAAATGATAAATAGCATTGCAATTTAAACCAGAAGTTATCGATTCCTTCGAACAATTTCGCAAGTAATCAACACTTCAATTCGATGTTAACTTCGTTTGGTATTTATTATATAATTTCTCATGCAGTGCAACGAAAAATATTAATGATTTCAATGAAAACTTTCGACATTATTCCTCGAGTTATATATTATCGATGAAAAAGATCTTTGGAATTACTTGGCAAAGTTAAAAAGTATTGAAAATAACGAAGATTAATGTTGGAATTTGAAAAACATCGAAGAACACGATTTACGAAGTTTGAGAGAAAGCAATCTCCAAGGTAAGAGTAGAGAAGTACTAAGCTCGGGAATAAAATATTCAATATCAAATGCGAGATATGAGAGTTGAAAAATTTCTTTGACAAGCTCCTCAGATTCAAATTCTGGGAAACTTGGTACGATAGAACAAAAGCAAAAGAATCTCGATCCTTGTCACAAAGCCCTCCCCGCTTCTCGTTCAATTTCTATTTCATTCCACCAGCGTATTCGCAAATATTTCAAATAATATCTGCCAACCATCCCCTCTCATCGATTTCTCCTGCTTTAAAAGTTCCACGATAAAGGAAAGTACAACATCGTTTCGAAAGAAATTTTATTATCAGCACAGTTTCCTATTTGCCGTCTTGGCTATATTACTCGGCGTTTAACTCACTTTGATAAAGTCGATCAAGACTTCAGGAGAAGAACCGTCCAGAACTCCGTGTAGAACAGAAAAAGAAGAAGAAAAGAAGAGAGGAAGAAAAAGAAAGAGGAAAAAAAAAATACTTCCTCGAGAGAACGAACGATTTATCGAAACTTTAAAAGCGCTTCTCGTGACAGAAGTCGAGTTGCGTTGAGTTGCAATTGTCGACTTGATAAGAATTCCTGTGCAATTGAAATCATTTCTAAATTGTTCGTCAATAATTCGTTCGTTACGACTAGAAGAGTCGATAAAAATTTAAGGTTCTGAGCAATTGCTTCCTGTTGGTGAAATATGACTGTTAAAATAGTACGAAACGAGCTTTCTTTCTTTCTTTAAATTGATTAATAGGGGCTGCTCCTTCGAGAAAGTTAAACGAAAGTAAGGAGGCTCTGCTTTGGGTAGTATTTCTCTTTCTTTCTTAATGAAAGTAGAGAAAGGTTGAAAATTGAATTCTGACGTGTAATTGTAATATAACAATGTGGAGACGTTGGATTTTTATATGAGATTTGTATGTAAAGTTATTAAGACGTAAAAGATAAAAAAAAAAAAGGAAAAAATATATTTACGTGTAATTCACAAATTTTTCATAAATTTTCCTTTTCGTAAGAAACACTTGAAATTGCATCAAGAATATTTAATTATTTTATTTTGTAAAAAAAATATTCAAAAGTTTCTTTCTTTTCAAGAGAAAAAAATTATTTTTTATGGTGATTTTTCCCTTTATTTTTCTTATTTTCGACAGGGAGATCATGGTATACCATCTTAGCGAAAAATATCTTTCTAATTCTTCCCATTCACAAAAAGACACAATGCGAATTTTTCCTTAGAATTTTTTTTTTTTCTCCGTTCTTTCGTATTTTCTTGTTTTTCGTTGTATATTTTTCCTTGTAACGAGAACTATTGACCCATATCCCTCGTTCTTGTGATCTTCTTCCATCTTACCTCGTTCCTAGCTCAAACGATAATTAGAAAATTTCATCACGTTAATTGCGATATTTACACGCTTTCTTGGGAGAATTTAAATTTTGTTTGTCGGAAACACGAGTCAGAATACGTTTATAAATATTATCTATTTTGTGGATTAACTTCAAAACGTGAAATAATAAGGAAAGTATGACAAAAAGAATAATAATAATAAAAAAAAAATATAATTCATATATATTTTTATGAATCAGTATATCTAAAAAAATATTCTTCAAATATTATCCTTTAGATAAATTAAATGAATATATAAAATATATTTAATTTATTATATTCATTTAAAAAAATTCATTTATTTCTATCTATTTACCTGCTATGATATTTCTTTGTTTAAAAGAATAAATTTTTCTCATGTCGCTATTATAATCTTCAACAATTTTATCTTTTCTAATTTCTGAAATACAACTTACAATACAATACAATAAACAAATGTAGAAATAAAGAAAAAAATGATGTCTGAGGAAATAGAATTTATAGAATACTTATTTTTTCTGAACGAATTGTAATATTATATAATACAATGTAACACTATTTCTCATCTTTTTCTCTTTCTTTTCACTTCTTTTTAAAAAATATTTACTTCATATATACATATAATAAATGTTGTGAATCGATAAAAGGTTTCAGGATGGCTTGAAGCAACGACAGTACATCAAGCTTCTTCTTCTTCTTCTTTTTTTCTTTTTTCTTTGCAATTTTAACACATCTTGTTATCTGACAGGAGAGGCAATGTACATACCCGAGGCAATGAAATTGAAAAAGAGAAAATGTAGCGCGAGTTTTTTGTCGACCCTCGCGAGGCTAATTATTTTAGTTCTTCCGGTATCTATAACAGTTTTCTAACGAAGAAGAATCTTTTAAACGACGAATAGAGTAATTTTAATAAAAAAAAAAATGGAAATTATAAAATTGAGGATTCTCATTTTTTCATATTTCACAAAAATTCCTAATATTATTATCTTTAGAATAATTTCTAGATTAAAATTTAAAAATTATACAAATTTTCGAAACGAAAACTTGGATAGCGTTTTTATGTTAATAATTTTTTTTTAATTATTTAAAACGAGAATTTTTTATTAAAAATTTCAAATTTTACATAAAAAGTTCTTGATTTAACAATTTATTTTAAATTGTTTTGGAAAATTTTTCTCCATTATTGGAAACGTTTAAACGCATTGAATATCACGTGAATCGTTTTAATATAGCTTTTACATTGAAAAAACCTCGACACAAATATATCGTATTAAAAGAGTCGCTCTTTATTTTGTTTCAATTACCACGATTCAACAATTACGCATAGCGCGCTCTTTTTATTCGAACTTTGGAAACCTCGACGCCTGATTCATTTTAAAATTGCCAGTGAATGCGACAAAATTATTGTAGAATGAAACAATGTGATTTTGTACATATTAAATGATCGTTTATGAAATATTATTTTTACAATTTATTCGTTGTTTCATTTTAATGAAACTAATATGAATAAAAATAATAACGAATATATATCATTGATTAATATTTTAATAAATTTTATGTATTAATATTATAATGAAATGAGTCTGAAAATTCAAAGATTGAAATTTGTAATTTCAAGTTCTACAAGTTTGAAGTTTCCCTAGTTTGAATTCCAAGAGTTAAATTGTAGATTTCAAATTAGAGATTGGACGTTCCAAGTTCGAAATTATAGATTCGAAATTGTATATTCTTAGTTGCTAGTTTATCGAAATTTCGAATTAGAATTTCCCAGTTGGAAGATGGGAATATACGTAACTTGTAATCTCTGTTTTCCATTTATGTAGTTCAAAATTCAAACTTTATACTTTGAATTTTAAATCAGGCAACCTTAAAACTTCAGAAATTAAAAATTCCACAATTTTTAGATTTTAAATGATTATAAATATCGTGTTTCATGATTCCTAGTTTCTAGTGATCCCTATTTTTAAATAGGGACCAGAACAAAACCTAACCCAAATTAGTTGAAATTCCTAGTTCTGGTAATTTCTAGTATTTCTATCAAACAGTAAATAGAAAAATCTAGATTTCCAATTTGAAATTGAAATTTTACAATATTTTCAAATTTTATTTCATATATATTTGAAGTTTCTATCCTATTCTATTTCTCTCCATAATTTCTGACTGATTTCTTTGTTAACTAAGGGATAAGATAAGCTCGATGATAAATGGCGGATCGACCAGACACGTCATATTGAATTTATGTGTTGGTACTGTGTTGTAGCTGAACACGGAATGGGCACAAGTTGAGGTAATAAATCTGATCAATGATGGTAGCGGTCTTGGATTCGGAATCGTGGGTGGACGAAGCAGCGGTGTTGTCGTCAAGACAATCCTTCCAGGAGGTGTCGCCGATCGAGTAAGTAAATATTGACAAAAATGATACAAAATCGTCAAACACAACACAAATACTTTATAAATATAAATACTTTAATCGCTTCGATTAAACATTTTCTAGATTTCCTTTCTTTCATATAATCAAAATTCATCTTTTCCTCCCTGAAAAAAGTTTCAGTATATGACGTTCGATAAAATTATAAATCGAATTATATTTTAGCAATCAAAGGGCATTAATCTCGAAATAAAATTCCATCAAAAAAAAAAAAAAAACAGAAATATAACTACATAAATTAAACGACGCAGGAATATTTAATGGTGATCGATCGGGGAATTAAACACGGCTCGTTCTCGATACGAATTTCAGGATAATCGGTTGCAGAGCGGGGACCATATATTGCAAATCGGCGATGTCAATTTGCGGGGAATGGGAAGTGAACAGGTTGCGGCAGTCCTGCGACAATCCGGCACGCACGTGCGTCTCGTTGTCGCGCGACCTGTGGAACCAACCTCGCCGGATTACCAGGTATTTCTGATCAATATTTTTTTTTTTTCCCCCTTAATCTTTTTAATGTTCCAAACATTACATTATATAATGGAAAGTTTGAATATATGTTTGAAAATCGAGAGATTGCGAAATTTGGTAAAAATTTGGAATTTGAAATTAAAGATATTTAGGAAATTTGAGATTGTAGAAGTTCAAAGAAGAATTTTGGAATTTTAAGATAATTTTCTATCTGGAAATTGGAAGATTTGAAGATTCTCGGGGATAATTTTGGAATCGTAAAAATTGTAATGAAATTTATTTTAGAAGTTTGAGAAACTGAAAGATTGATACTTTGAATGTTTAAAATTCTATAGAAAAAAATCGCGTTGTTGGGGATATTTCTTTATTTTTCTTTTGTTAAAATTACTTTTCTTTAAGTAAAGTTCTTGGATTTTTTTTTTTCTAAAAAGTCTAATGAAATGGTTCGATCGGAATTCTCATTAATTAAATGGCAGCGGGGCGTTTTCATTAAATCATTGGATCGGTCTGTTTGCACGGTAAATACTGTCATAATTGATCGTTTCGTAGTTCTGGAAGGCATTATATAAAGCATTTTAACTCTTCGACTTTTCTCATTTTCGTAGCAGCTATGTCGTTTTTATCCATTTTTTATAATACAACTTATTTACGACGTTACTTTAAACAAATTTATTTATAATAGAAAAAGGTCCAGCTATTAACTTAATGGACAAGGATATAAAAAATATGTTAATTTTTACAAGTTTAAAAAGCAGCTTGATTAATGTGTAAAGATAAAAAGAGGATATGATTCATAATGATACTAATTTCTTAACGATATCTTAATATTTTCATTCATTTTTTTCATTAAAAAGGGTATGAATTAAAATAGAAACTCATTAAACATTATATTGCACGAACATATGCAATATGTATGCTAATAGAATTACATATTATTGATCACGACTGTTAGCGGAATATATCATGCAGTCATATTTAAAATATGCTAAATAAACGATGAAATTTTCCACAAAAATAATTACTAACTAAAAGTATTAGAATAATACAAATTATTTAAAAATTTATTGTCATATGTGATAGATATATTTTTTCCACAAAAATAAACTAACATCTTCTAATCACAATTATTTATTTATTCCAATATGGCTACGTGTGCACATATATTTTACCAATAATCACAAGATCAATATATATATAAATCTATATTATACTTTGAAAATATATCTTTCTTAAATATATACAATTACACATTACTCGATCATTGTATACATAAATCCAAAGCAGTTCAATAATCAGAACTTACCACAAATCAGCCACTACAAGAATAAATATAGATGATAGGAATAAATCCTCGTCCTTGATACGAATTTCGAGGCAGAGATTCCAATCGAATATCATCAATTTCAGGCACTCGGCAGCCACGCTCCGATCGTACCAACCAAGATTCTGGGTGACCCGGAGGAGTTGGATCGTCACCTGGTGCACAGCGTGCCGGAGACGTACAACATGCGCCACGTGCAGCCCGACAGCGCGTACGACAACGGCTTCATGTACTCCCAGGAATCTGACGTCGAGATGCACGTGAGTCGGTTGCACTTTATGAGATTTCATTGTTCCTCCACGTTGTTCGATCCTTTCCATTGGTCGACATTAGTTAGTGTAATCCATTATTGCAGGCAAAAAATAAGCTTGAATCTTTTTTTATATCGTTGAAGAATGAAAAGCTAGTTGAAAATATTATGACATAAAAGTTCCAGTTGATTAATTTATCATGTCCTTGGTTCTTTTAATTCATTCAAATCTCTTCAACACTTCTTAACAATAATTCTTGTTAATTCGTTTTATTTATTCTAATTATCTGTAAATTAATTTGAGAATCTATGTTACTACAAATGTTATATAAGCTTCACATCAACTAATGCACAATCCCTTCTCCTCTGGTTCTATTTTTTTTATTCCTCTGTTGATTCTTCGAGTATCTGCCGCATTTGCATATCATTCCTCGTTATTATGCCCGAGCTATTATCTCGAAAGGATGGGTTATTCGGTCTCAGGCAAGGCCAGGTCTCATCATGGACGTAGTACGCAACCCAATGCCAATTGGAGCGATGCCAGTGATACCGACGGTTCCGGTGCAGATCCCGGAGCTTCCGGTCCTCACCATGGACACCATTGATGTTAACTCACTGCCAGAAATGGAACGATTCACCGTCGAGCTTAAGAAAGACATTTACGGCCTCGGGATTACCATCGCTGGATACGTGTGCGAGAAAGGTAATCCCGTCACGCGAGAGACAACAAGAATTATTTCTGGAGAATTCGAGGTCGAAGGGAATAAAAATCTTGGAGATATTAGGCGGTGACGAGAAAAGAGTATTTGGATATTATCTTTATATATTGGAAAATATAATTATTTGAAAGTTGAAAGAAAGGTTAAAGTTTGGAGATGAAAGAAACTTTTCTTTTTTTTTTTTTTTTTTTTTTGGAATCTCAAAAATGGACGAGTTTGAAAATTTAGAAATTCATAAATCTATAAAAAAATCTTTTGAAAATTTAAATATCAGAATATTTGAAATATAATATTTCTTTTCGCGTTCGATTCTGATTGCAGAAGAGTTATCTGGCATTTTCGTGAAGAGCATCAGCGAGGGAAGCGCGGCAGACTTGAGCAACAAGATCCAAATAAACGATAGAATAGTGGAGGTGGACGGCCATTCTTTACAGGGTTACTCAAATCACGAGGCTGTGGAGGTGTTACGACGTACAGGGCAAACGGTAGTCCTTTGTCTGGAGAGATATCTACGTGGACCAAAGTACGACCAGCTTCAACAGGCGATCGCGGCCAGTGAACTGAGACTACCTCAACCGAGCTCTCCATCCATCACCAGTTTGCCAAGCTTCCCGATTAGCGCGGTATTTTCTTTAAAATTCGTATTTAATAAAATCAATATTTTTATACACGACAAAATATACAACATGGACGAAAAAAAAGACTGTATTATGTCGTACAGAATTTTATGTATAATCGATGTATAACAACAACAACAATGTTCTTAACGGCAATGCGTATAAAATGTTCCATTGCAGGATGGAGAAACTACTACTGAAATAGAACCTGAAGGAGAGTCGCATACAACTGTCGACAGCGCGATTCTCCAGGATGGTGATCGCGAAAGAGGGTCGGAGGAATTGGATGACGCCGCCAATGTGGAAGCTTTGTTGAGCGATCCATCCAGCGAGCTTACGCCTCAAATTCGTGCCGCCATTAAGGCGAAATGGCAGAAGATCGTCGGTCCAGACACGGAGATTGTGGTGTGTAATATTTCACTTGTTGAAACTTTAACGACCCATCTCACGATGATTTTATAAAATTTAAATCGATTGTAAAAAAATTGTAGAAAAATTAATTTCCACGGCAATTATAATATTTAGAGAAGTAAAGAGATTCCTAGATAAGATAAATAATAAAAAAATAAAAAATAAAAAAAAAAGAGAGAAATTTTTCTTTTCCGTGTCAAATAGGTGGCGCAATTGAAGAAATTCGCAGAAGGCAGTGGTCTTGGAATAAGCTTGGAAGGGACTGTGGATGTGGAGAACGGGCAAGAAGTGAGACCGCATCATTACATAAGATCGATCCTTCCGGAAGGACCCGTAGGACAAAATGGAACGCTTCGTTCCGGGGACGAATTGCTCGAGGTAATGCGACACTTTGATCCAACAAAGTCCAATATCTTGCCTTCCCTTTAAATCCAATTAACACGATGGATTAACACTTGTGGCAGAATATTGTGATGATTTAATAACTTGCAAATTCATCCTCGGTTTACGTAACAAATTAATAAATATATCCATTATTTAATGATGGACGTAATTTTATTCATATCTATTTTATCTGTTATCTGTATTCGTAATCGTTACAAGTTATGAATATTTATTAAGATAAATTAATAATTAATTAATAATAATAATTAATTATAATTAATTAATAATAATTAATAAATTAATAAGCATAGAATAATAAATTATTGAGTTAACAACAACGTAATAATGTAAAATATACCGTCAATCAATTTCATAGTGTCAAAACTGTTTTTTTATTCGATTTTAGGACTATTTTTGCTATTTGTATAATGCATTTTAGTTAGATCTGAAAAATTTTTAAAATACTTCAAACTTTTATATACAATTCTAACTTTTCCCAAATTTTTGTGTATCTATTTTTATTAGTAGAAAAAAAAAAACCCAACATTAAGTTATGATTAAGGATCCCTTTAAATTATAACTAAAACATATTATAAACCTTTCTTTACCAATAGTAATAAGAATAAATCATTAAAAAATCATAAATTAAATATCCAACAATTTTACTTATTCAACAGGTGAACGGATATCGATTATTAGGTATCAACCACATGGAAGTAGTTAGCGTGCTAAAAGAATTACCCATACACGTTCGAATGGTTTGCGGAAGGAACATCGCTTCTCAGGATCCTCTTTGTCCTATCGACACTGCTCAACACCAAGCCGCTTTCCAAACCAGAGTAAGAACATCTTCTAAAAAAAAAAAAAAAAAAAAAAAAGAAAAAAAGAAAAAAAAGCAATAATCCAATTTCTACATATTATTGACAATTGGAGCGTAACCAGGTAAAACCTGTTTTATAGAGTATCCTTGGAGGATCTCTGCAGAACTTGCTACCAACGATGGACCGTCTGGTGAAGGCAAAGTCTGACGGCTCGTTGGCGTCGACGACGACCACGGCTACGGTGACGGATGCCAGTTTGAACAAGATGAAATCGCGATCTTTGGAACCGTTAACTGGCCTGGCGATGTGGAGCTCCGAACCGCAGATCATCGAATTGGTAAAGGGAGAACGGGGCCTTGGGTTCTCCATTTTGGATTATCAGGTATGGGCGTGATTTAATTGAATTAATTTAATTTGTTGAAATATTGTAGAAAGTATAGCTGATCGGAGCTAGAAATATATTTATTTTAATGAAAAATTTAGGAAAATGATGAAATAAAATTTTCAAAATGTGAGCAATGCTAACCTTCAAATGAATTGCTTAATTTATTCTTCTATTAAAAAGAAAAAAACATTCGTTATAGATTACTACGATTACTTGATATTGATATTTTTTTTAAATAGAAAATATTATTACTATCATTGATAGTTTGAGAGAGGAATGTTGAATTAATATGTTATGTAATTGAAAGCTTGTAACAATGGAGGAAACCATAAAATCGAGGCAGATTGATCTAAACCTTATTTATTATATTACTATATTTAAATGCTTATGATTTAGCAAGTTACGTTAGAAATTAGATTATCCTATAACCAGTCTGTAATCCAATTTGCAATAAATTCTTTAATTCTTCATCCCAATATCAATGAATATTCGATTCAATCATCCAAAAAATCAACAATCACTAACAAATTCGTGTCTGTTTGTTCCAGGATCCAATGAACCCCAACGAAACTGTGATAGTAATAAGATCACTGGTGCCCGGTGGCGTGGCTCAGGTCGACGGGCAGCTGATACCAGGAGATCGTCTTCTATTCGTCAACGACATCGCCCTGGAGAACGCGACGTTGGATCAGGCGGTGCAGGCGCTCAAAGGCGCCCCCAAGGGCACCGTGCGGATCGGTGTGGCCAAGCCGTTGCCCATTCCAGACAGTATTGTCCAGGTGAGCGATCAGGAGGATCGAATTGAACCGATCGCCGATAGGGATAGCGAGACGGCCACGTGCTCGATCATGGATAGCCACAAACAGAGGCGAGAATATTTCAGGGAGCGTAAAGTGAACGTAATCGAGCCACCCCATCATATGGATTTGATCGAGGGTTTGAAGCATCAGCACAATCTTGTCAAATCTGAGAGTTTCTGAGAGCAATGATTTAGAATGGATTTAAGCTATTCAAGCCTAGATTATGAGCGTCTTCTACTCCTGAATATTGTCTTCTGTTTTGAGACAAATAATAGAATCAGAGGGTAAGCAAGAGTAAAATGTATTATTTTTTTTTTTTCTTAATTCTGTCGCGGAGAAGAAAATTAATTGGAGTAATTTTAACTTTGAAATCATTTTATAAGTTGTATATTTGTTATAAGGTATATATGCATTATAGATAAAGGTGATGAAGGATAATTCTCTGATGTAAATAGCATTGATGCATATTTGTATATTGTCGAGAATCGTCGTTTTTATTTTTCCTTTCATTTATTCGAAGATGTGAAAGAAGTAGGAGAAGCCTACAATGCTCGTTCTGGGTTGGATATTGATTTAGATATACAATTCGATCAAAGTAGCGTTATACTATAATTTAAATATATTTCTTAACATTAAAATCAATTAAATAAAATTGAAAAATTGATAGAATCATTTTTACAGATACAAATATAATTGTTTGCAAGCTTCTTATTTTAAAGAAAGATGAATAACTTTTCTATATGTTTAAAGAAATAGTAGATTAATTTCTCGACATTTTTTTTTAATAATATAGAAAGATCAAAGATAAGATAGAAGCATAGAATGTGAATTAAAAGTATAATTTTGTATTGTTAATTGATAAAGCTATCTTGATCAAATTGTATAACAATAAATCACACAGTTAGAATATTTGTTTGTGCGCTTGCTCAATCCCTTTGTTACTTTTTCGAGAGATTATTCAGCCTCTGTTTCCGCGACTATCGAATCTGGATTCGCCTCGCGACTCGCGTGTCTTCGAGACGACCGATTTTTCCACCGAGATTCGTATCGATCGTTCAATTGGACTTTTTTTCGGTTTTTTCTGGATATCTTTTTTTATCTTGTTTTACTGTTGGAACTTGAATCAGAGAAGATGCTTGACATGTCTTTCCCCGATGTCATCCTTAAGGATAATCGCGATTGTGCAATAATTCCTACGAGTGTTTTCGCAGAATTTCCGTCCAAAGGCGATCTCTAGCACGTTCTATGTCGTGTGATTCAATATTTAAATAAAATTCAAATAAATATAATAACTTAATCAAAGATTAAAGTTCTAAAAAATTTAGTAAAAACAGTTTTCACATATAATTAGATTGAAATCAATTGGTCGTTCAAGCTCACTTCCCCCACTAATATTGAATTTCATACTTGTATTTTTCAAATTTCTATCTTTACAGTTATATCCATAAAAAATGATAATTTTATTATCATTATGGTATATTAATTTATACCACATAATTTCGCATGAGATCATTTTATATCAAATTTGTATGAATTTAATTTGATAATTAGAAACAAATAATACTAAAGAAATAGTAGACTAAATTGAAGCGGTGGGGGAAGCGCTCTTATGTAACCTTGAAGAAAGAATTAACTTTGAACGAACTATACCAAGCAGTAAAAGCAGTCAAAGTTTTGCAACAAACTGAATTTCGCACGGTGTTCAATGTGCCAGATACTTGTTTAACATTTCAAACAGTACTTAATTCAACTTTATGATTAAAAGTGTTGTTTAATTCGCACAAGTACTTTTAACTTGTTGAACAGCGATGCATTACACCATGCTGTTATTAGAAAATCAAATTTGTCTACGATTTAACGAAACAAACTTTGAACAAAATGAATAAAATCTACGAATTGGTGACCATTCTTTTTTTTTTTTTTTAAATGAAATTATCACGTAATTAATTAATTTTACTATCAATATTAATAATAAGAAATTAGAAACTTATTATTATTACCAATTGAAATGAAGTTTCTCTCGTTAGCTTCTCTTATATATATTTTTGAAGAGTTTTACAGATTTTTCATTCAACTTTATAACAGAATTTATAAAATTTTCTTCTAATATCACGGATTTAATGATATTTTTTATTTTAGAAAAACATATATTTATATATAAATATATATATATATATAAGACTGTCTATTATTGACCAGTGTAATATATTACGTGAATTAATCTATCTCTAGGTATACCATATTTTGCAAATGGTATTTTTTAATAAAAATTATTGCGAAAATGATAGTTAATGATATAAACGAGAATAATATTCATTTGCATTTTAAATAAAGATTTTACACAGCGTGTATGAATTATCGATAATAAATAGGGTGCTATACAGGGTTGTTTTTATTTTTTTTTTAACATTATTACTCATCCTAACCCTATTCCATTCCTGTTCTTTTCTTTTGTTAGTATTATTTCTTTATGTATATTTTATTTATACCTTGTTAATTTTTTGTTCTCTTTTTGTTCTCTTTTTGTTATTTTTAATAATTTTTGTTCAATTTTATTTCTTTTAATTTAACATAATGTAGCATTATATTTTAATAAGAATTGAAGAAAAAGAAAATTTTTTGGAGAAACAAATATTTTCGAATAAAAACAATAATAAATGTTTTTACAATTTTATTAGAGGAAATAAATTTTTAAATTAATTGTCTCTAAAATGTGTTACGATCTATGAAATAGAGAGATTCACTACATTTTTTAGCTCGACGATTTGAAAATTCGGTATTTTATTCAAAAAAGAAAGGAAAATAGAAAATCTAGTTGAACGAGAAATATTTCGTGCAATCAATATTTCGATCCAAATTTTCTATTATTCTAAATAAAATAAAAAAATATGAAAACATATAAATGTAACCTCTATGTCTATTTATTAAAATCTATAAAAAATAACAATATTTATAACATTATTATAAAATAAAAAAATCAAATATTTTAAAATTAAATTTTGTTGCTGAATTATAACAATACCAATTGAGGATTAATAATAAAAATATTAAATAAATTAATAATTAAAAATAAAAATATATACAACGAAGAATGTATATCGAGAATGAGACATAAAAGCCAATATTGCCAATAAATTGTTTACACGAAGCAATAAAAAGCAATTTTACTGAAACGACGAGCAATAAAACTTGTAACTCGTCTAACAAAACGAGCGTCTCTCGTATCGTATAGTTGGGCCACAATGGACCCAGTTATCGATCGTAGAAACGAAGACTCTTAACTCTGCACCTCAACTTGGACTTAACTCTGTTGGCATTGCGAATCGATAAACAATAAATAAAAAATATAAAGTACGAAAATTTCTTGTACGTTCGTAAAAAAGAGTGAAATAAAAAAAAGTTAATGCCAGTTTAAAGAAAACGAATGCACGTGTTGATTTGTGAAGAAAAAAAAAAGGGGGTGGCGCGAGAAAGAAAGAAAGAAAAAAAGGGTGAAACGATGAGAAAATTGACCGTTTGTTATTCAGTATAGTTGTGCAATTACCGTGGATGGGTATATAGAATGACCAGCCATCGAGAATTGCTGAGTAAGTACTGAACAAAACGATTGTAATAGTGAATGAAAGTTGCCTGGTAGAGTAGCTGAACAGAACGAACAAATAATAATTATTCATTCTTTTTTTTTTCTTTTTTTTTCTTTCCTTTTTTTTTTTTTTTTTTGCATTCGAGTGATTTTTCACTATTCTTCGAACGAGGCTCACCTAATACACACGTGCACACCAGACACGCATATACACCAACCACGTGTAATACAATAACAGAATCTTACTATATATATAGCGATCTTCCATTCTTTATTTCCTTTTAGCCAATTATTTTTTTCTTTTGTTCTTTCTGATATTTTTCTTTTTTCTTCTTTCTCTTCCTTCCTTTTTTTTTGTCTTTGAGATTTCATTTAGAGTTTATGTTAGTTATTTTGTATGTTCACGTAATTCGGCGAGTAGGATAGAAGAGGGGTTGAAACGGGGAGAAGGAGAAGAGGAGTAGATGGAAAACAAGAAGAGGTAGTTTTAGATGAATTGTAATATACTTATAATGGATGGATGGAACGAAAAATGAAATTGGTTGGTATACAGAAAACTTTCGTTTGGATATTATTGAAATTTAATTTTTTATGAGACACTTTTTTTATTACACAATAATGTGATTCGCTCACGTAATGTTTATGATTCGATAAAGATGGAATTGATATATTGATAAATGATAAAGACACAAGATTATGATATTGAAATAATAATCAATATTTAATACTGAAATTATTTATATAGAATAAATTATTCAACTAATTTCTTATTGATTACGTAAAAAGTTAATTTATGTTTATATTTTATTGCAAAAATGAAATTTAATATTTTTAAATTTACGAAAAATGATCAAATAATTGTTAATTTTTAGAAATTAAAATATTATTTGTAATAGTTTCTATTTTTTCTAATAAAATAATTTAAAATAAAGGAAAGAAAGAAAGTTAAATTTTACTAATTTTTTGTTTTTATAGTATAGTATTAGTATTATATAGTAAAGAAATGCGGTAGAAAAAGAAAAAATAATAATTTTACAGGAAGACAAATTAATTTGAATTCATAATCACAAAATTGATTTATTCAAACAATTTTATTCGTTCAAAAATTCATTCATTCTCTTTGGAGAAGTAAACGAGATTTCATTATCTGTATACCAATCTAACGCAGTTTAACCAGATCAGAAAGACCATCGTAAAAGTCAAAGCACTAAAGAGAAAAAGAGAGAGAAAGAGAGAGAGAGAAAGGAAAATGATTACTCGCGTGAACTCATCGAGGAGTCTTCAGAAGGCTTCTCGACACAAAAAGGGACAAAAGACCACAGTGTAATGAAATTAAACTGTAAATGGCAGACATTAACTCACACACTCTACACTCTAACCATAGTCTAAAAGGAAGGAATCGTTCTTATCATCTCTTTCTATCTCCTACGCGTCTCAATCTCTTAACGATTCTGTTGCACTAAAATTTTTCTCTCTTTCTCTCCACATTTGCACGGAGAGTTTTATGGTGTTATCTTCATTTTTAAAACATCCCTTAGTTTTTAAAAGTGGTACAATGTATTCTGTGATTACATTCATTTCTCAAGAAAAATAATTTCTTGATGAGAAATAAATAGAATTGGAGATAATTAAAATTTTAATATATTATTAAATGATATTATGTGCATAAAGAATTTGTGATATTAATGATGAGTCAAATTTCTATTTTGGAAGTGAACAGAAATGTTAGAATATTGATAAATAGCAGCTTTTGGAAGGCAAAGAGATTTTATATAATATTAACAGTAAATATTTTATTTTATTGAGAATATATAGAATATTAATAATATTATCTATTTAGAGATAATTATATCATCTAATTATCAAAATTAATAATATTTAAGAAAAATATTTTCTAGAATAATATTTTTCTTTTGGAAATAAATAATTCATTGTAAAATTAGTGTAGGATCTTCTATAATCACTTAAATAAAGAATATAACAAATGAGAATTAAGAGGATATGATGGCGTAAATGATAGAGGTCCAGTTTTTTAACCAAAGGAACTCGAGTTCGAATCCTGTTTACTATCCTTTTCATTTTTTTCTTCGATTACTATATTATAATATAAGAATGAATAATATTTGATTATACAATATCAAAAATATTAATAACTAAACTCTACAGAAATAACAATTAATAAAAAAAACTATCAATTTCCAAAATAATAACAATTATATTTACTCTGAAATAATAGTAAAAAAAAAAAAATTTCACTAAAATGAATTCAATTCCAAATACTAATAATTCAATTTCCAATTTATTAACAATTTCTAAAATACTAACAAATCACATCTACATAACATAAGTCAATTTACATAACATAAAAATAAAAATGAGGATAACATCTAAAAATCTCTTCATCGATTCGTCTCCATTCCTTTGATCCTCGAGCGTGTACGATCGATCACCGCTGATATGCGACAAAATTCCTATTTTCACCTATTCTCTTTTTTTTTTCTTTTTCGTAGAGGTCTACTAGTGCATTCCACTATTGTCTAACTACTCACTGGCACCTTTCTTCACTATTATCAGCAGGCTCTCCTCGTTGGCCGGGGATGGACACGTGTTACCACTAAACACAGGGGACACGTATTATCCCCCTGGACGTACTACTACACTCTTCTCAACTAACCTAATCGAATCGAATATAGTAACGTGGTATACGATGTGTTAATCCTTTTTTTCGTTGAATTATAAATATTCTATTCGTAAATCTTACGCGATACGCTTATACGATCGATTTACTCCTCGCTGATTTCCTTATCTTATTCTTCGTTATTATTTTTTTTTTTTATATTCATTTTTTTCTATTTTCTTTCTCATTTATTCTATTATTATTCTTAGTCCTGTTCTCTCGGATCACTTCCAAATATACACGTGATACGCACGAAGAATTTGGATCGTAGATACAAGCGTGTACACGCGGGCTACGCTCAATAATTGAGTCTCGAAGGCACGCGATAATCATTCGTTAGTATTCGATCATTCGTTTTATCATTGTCATTTTCATTCTTAACCCTGCTATAGTGTTACAATTTTTACAATAATTGTGTGATTAGAAAGATTTTGAATGTTTTTAAATATAATATAAGAATAATTTAATACAATATTATTTCTAATTTTTCTTGAAAGTATGAAGTGGTTCGAGCAGATAGCAGAGTTAAGTGTGATCTACACACATCGAAATATTATTATGATGCATGCATCGACTTCTAAGTTTCGAAACTTGTACATCACATAGTGGATTTAGATGGTTATATTTATTAATAATTTTCGTATAATATATAATTATAAATATAAATTATAGCAATAATTTTTTCAGATTTTTTTCTTTACTGATATATAGTTTTAAACAAAATATACCAAATATGTAACGTGACAGAATTTCTTATCTGATCTGTCTGCAAAAATATGAATTTGCATAAGCATATTATGTACTGCAACTGATGATAACACGCATGATATAATCTACATTATGAAATTTTGAAGTTGATGCATTTCAGTGTGCATAGGCCATATTATTATTTGGTCATGTCGATGCAGCATTTACGACAGGACTTGAGAATTAAGCAAAACGAGAACGTGGGATTATACGATGATGGTTTGCTGGCTTTGATATAGGTCAGCTGTTTGCGGTTTGTCTTGGCTTAGATGAAAAGGCGTAGTAGAGATGAATTGATTAAAAATGGCTAAGAGTATGACTGGGATTTCTGGACAAATTCTGGATAAGAAATTAGTAAAGTGCATCGATACGATCAAAAATGAAACAAACGATTAAAAGGAAAGAAAGGAATAAAAAAATTGAAGATATAAGAATATTCAAGTTAAATAAAATGGACGAGGAAAGTTTCCAAGTTTCTTTCGAATTTAAAGATGCCTTAGATGAAATTCATGGAGAGCCATTTATTCATGGAGTCTAGAAAATAGCGGAAGCTCGATTTCGATAATCGATTCGTTTCAAAACTTTCGAAACTTTTCCTTCGCCAAACAGAGATCCTCGCAAGGCAAAAATTTCCATCGAAATAGATCCGAATAGCGTTTCTTCGTGGTTTCTTCGAGTTTATTTTGATTTATTAAACGCCGTTCATTCTTGTGAAAATTGTGAAAAATGAAAATAAATGCGAATATTTTGCCTTGTCGCGATACATTCACTCTGAGCTCTCGTTGCAACATTAGTTATACTTACACGAGCATGAATCGTTTCTTATAATAGAAGGATATTATCATTGTAGTTGTATTTTTTTTTTTTCCCATATATTCTTAGTTCGATTAGAAATTATAAATATGAGGATTCGTCTTTGACAGGGTGATTTTCAACTCTTAGCTGAAGGGATGAAATTAAATTGATATTCTGAAATTTCTTCAAATTTTTCCAATTTTCGTATAAAAGTTCTTGTATGTTTTAATTTTTTTTTTAATTCTATTTCATTTAAAAACATAACAATAAAAATATCTCTTTATATGAAGAAAGATGATATCGTCAAATTCAAATTTTTATTTATTGATGAATCATTCATTTTATACAAGAATACATTTTTCTTTTTTCTTTCCCTTTTTTTTTTTAAATATTTCATCCCGATATTAAGAGTTGAATTAAATCAATAGCAAATTTCGTACGAAATTTTATCCTTCTATTGTTAAATAGATCTATTTTCCGTTTCCGATAGAAGGTTCGTGATAGATACTTTATAGACTTATACAGGATGATTTAAAAATTTGATAGATCAAAAATATGCTTAAAAAGAACTATCTCAATCGTTTGTTCCGTCGTACAATTTTTAATTTCTAAAATTTATTATTCATTCTGCAATTGAAAATACTTATTACGTAAAATTGATTTCACCGAAAAATCATCCTGTATATTTTTACAACGTTGATCCGCTTCACTTCTCTGCTCCGAAATTAGAAGGAATGCTCGCGTGGAATGGCGTAATACAAGATCGATCGCGACTCAGCTCAACATCCATCATCATATTCTTCTTTTTCTTTCTCCATTTCTTTCTTTTCCTTTATTTTTTCTCTCTCTCTCTCTCTCTCTCTCTTCTGCAAATATCTTTAATAATTGTTCTCGCGCGCAATTCGCACGCGTTCCCGCTACTAATTCGGCTATTTCATTTTTCATTTTCAGGGCAATGCTTAAACGTCCAGACCGGAAGTTGCGAAGTTTGATCAATTTGCCGCAAGTTAACCGACCAAAGAACGAACGAACCGAAATATTAAGAAAAATGAAAAATAGGAAAATGAAAAAAAAAAAAAAAAAAGAATGAATTAATGAAATACTATATATAGTATTTATATATAGTATATCTATATATATATATACATACACAATGTGCTCGTCTAATGACCGTTTTAATAATAACAATGATATTCATATCGGAGAGCAATGACCAATCATGATGTAACATTATACATGGATGTTTTTTTCCTTTGCTTTCAACGTGTTCTTCGTGCAACCCTTTTTCAAGTATCCCTCTATCCCTTCGTTTCGGTTACATATGTATTTACTCGTTTATCCATCTATTCTTTAATATTGTATATAGGGTGTGTATCTTTTTTGGAATGTATATTTGAAATTTTATATCTTTGAAGTGAAAATGAAAGTTTCGATTTTTTTCTCTTATATTATTGTTATTATTTTCCACTTTTGATGGTTTTGTATTTGTCGATTTTCGGGGCGCTTGGAATTTTTTTTTTTTTTTTTTTTCATTACATCGGGAAGATATTGTTGTGTAATAATTTTATAATAATTTCACAGTGCGTTCAATGTTTGGTAAGTTTGAAAAATTATCTAATTAAATTTTATTTGATGTGCTTCTTTCTTTTATTCTTTTATTATTATTCGTCGTGTATTCGGTAAAATTTTTTAGAAAATTTTTTCGAAACACCCTGTATACCATGTTCACTTCGAGCAACGATAATTCAAACATTAGGATATAACGATTTATGAAAAAAAAAGCTTCATTTATTTTTATTCAATATTATCACGTTCAAAATTTTTTAACTTTAAATTTAATATTACAATTACATTTTTTACATTATCGAAAGACTATATTTTAAGTATAGGTAAGTCTCTCTCAAACATTGATTGAAACGAAACTAAAAAAAAAAATCCTCAATAAAAAAGAAAAAATATATACAAAATAAAACGAGTTCAATCGATTTTTTCAATTTCACCTTCGATCTCAATTTTATGGCGCTCCAATCGAGGTGCTGCCTTTTTTTATTTTCATCGTAAAAAATCCACGGATAAAATTGCGAAAAGTGTGTGCACGTGTGTGTGAAATCTATTTTACGAACTAACTCGTTGAATTTAATATTTCTTGAAAAAAAAAAAAAAAAAAGAAAAAAAAGAAAAAAAAAGTAATTTATATCTCGAACGAATACAAATAGGAAGCACGCAAGAATAGAAAAAAAGGTGAGGAACGATCGAATTATCAATTCGTGATTTTTCGTACATTTTCTATGTAATAAAAAAATGATTTCCTTTTTTGCCTTGTCTAATGGTGACTTCCATGAAGACAAAACGCCATCTATGAAGTCGAGAGATACGTTATCGTATTTAAGTAGGTGATATCCCTTTAAACCTGCTCTCTTCTTGCTAAAAATTCTTTTCAATTCTTTGTTCAACCCTTTGTCTCGTTACAATTAATTTTCCATTAATTTTAATTGATCTTATTTAACAATTACTTTAATTGTTAATTTGTTTATCGCGAATAAGATGGATTAATTAATCGAATTCGAAGTTAATGTTATTTAATTACAATTTGAGATCAAAGTTTTTTTAATTATTCAATTATTAAATTTTCATTTGAAAATTGATTGATTTTTTTTTTTCTAATTATAAATTTTTCCATCAAAGGGTTGAAAACAAAGTACTTCGATTCCAAGTACTTTTGTGTACAATTTGTAAATAAAAATATCGTATCGCTTTTAACATTTTCTATTTTCTCCTCTCTGTGAAGTAATTCTCTTTAAGGTGTTTGTTCTCTTTGATCAACGATCGAACTCGATCGAGAAAGTATTTTAGATGGACATTTATTGAAAAATTCGTTCAACGTCAAAGTGGTAGTATTAGTCGGTGTGTCCTTTCGGAAAAAGCATTCCAATATTTCACTAGCATCGCAATTAATCTCCAACGGAATCAATGTGATCACATACGTTCCAATATATATTTTAAAATAGCTTATCGTTTCAATATTTTCCATTTTTATTTTGATGAAATTAATTGCAATGCTTTGATTAATATTATCTGAATATTTTTTCTGGAACAATTGAAATTTATGTAGCAGGATCTCGATTATCCGTTTGAAATAAAGATTCAGAACAAATTGATTGTTTAGAAAATAATTGAAGAATAAATAAAGGATCCTGATTGACCCTTTCTTGGTCAATTTTGGATCGTTCATTTTATTGAAAAATAACCTTTTACCTCGAAATAAGTTGTACGTACTTAAGTAGAAAAAAAGAGTGTACATTGTTTCATCTCAAAAAGAAAAAAAAAAATAGCAATTGAATTTTTTAATTATTATATTATATTAATGTTAAAAATAATAACGAAGGATATGTAGTACGAAAATAGCGATGTAAATAGTAGCTAGTAATTACTCATAAGTAATTTTTGTTCAAGTTGTTGCTTTACTCTGATTCTCTTCACACTGCGTAAATTAATTACCCGAAACTTCTTCTGTATTATAATTTCCAGATCTACTTGCTCGTTGACTTCGTATTCTTGTGCTTTCGATTCGAGATGCTGCCAATAATTCTATGCCAATTGTTACGTCATTGTTTCGCCCTTTCTGATCACGTACGATCGTTTCTACTTATACAATATCTTAGACTCTTCTTTTTAAATTCTTTTCAAAATTTTTATTACAATTATAAATAGAATATTCTTCGCATTTCTTTCTCAACGATGGGAACACAAGATTGTTCTCGAAAATATCAGATTCGTAACAAAAATATCAATTATTGGCAACAGTTCGACATCCAAACTTCTTTCTCGTTCCATCTAGAAAATGAATCACGTGTTTCGTGCCAGCTCGACTGTACATTTATACATCATTCTCGAAGTAGCACTTGTCTCAAATCGCTTCTCTGATATCCAAATCGCGACTCGTACCCTTTTATATCGAGAAACCGCGACAATGGAGGATCGCCTTGGTTTCGCGCGAATTAATTGTCTGATTATTTTCTCGGTTCTTTTATGTCCTGATGGTCGATTCTACGGCAGAGGGTGCCGCCAATTTGTCCCGTGAGACGCAGCAAAAGCTTCCCAAACGAGAGCGAAACGACCGATCACGCAGCCGAGCTCGAGGACTTCCTCTCCTCCAGATCAGGTATTCCACGATGTATCGATCGTAAAATCTTTTCTTCGTACTTTGTGATTACCACCGAATTTTTGTTCATTTTATACAAAGAGTTGGCAAAAATATTCAACTTTCCTATTCTGATCTCTCATATTTTCATTTTCGTGGAAGTTAAATTATATAATAATCGCGTTGCGAACGATATTCCATGCTTAAAAATTTCTTTGCAGCAAAGCAGTAGAGTCCTTTTCAAAAATATCCAACGAATAAAAAGTTCTTTTGCTTTTATAATTTCCAAAAGATTCGAAATAAATTTCTCTACACTTATAATTGTAAAAAGACCTTTAACAATCTCGTAAAGAATTTTTTAAGAATTCTCGAACGTTCCATCGATCCCTGAAGAATTCCCAAAACCCTTTTTCCTAATTTACTTTCTCCAAATTTCAGGAGTGACGGAGCTCTCGATGGACAAGCCAAATGGGATAGGATCCGAAGAGGAGGAAGAGGAGGAGGAGGATCACTGGAAGGACGCGTCGCCCATCACACCCACTTGCAGCCCCACCAAACACCCGCCCAAAGCTATCGAAACAAGGACGAAAACCGTGGAAGTCGAGGTGCACGACTTCCAGCCGACCAGTCCTCTCGAAGGAAAGGACGTGATCATCATCGACAGCAGCGCCACCCCGCCCAGCAAGAAGATGGCGATGAAGCGGGAATCGACGACAGGCGTGGAGAAAGTAGCGCCGAAAGTGAAATTAAAGAGGGAGCAGATGGTGGTAGAGGCGGACGACCAATCGCAAAAAGTGCCTGAAGTAGCTGGATCATCGACATCCGTGGAGAAGAAACGGGTATCCACGACGAGGGAAGCCCCGACAAGCGACGCGTCGTCCGACAGAGGCGCCAAGAAGAAGACGTTCAACAGGAAGGATCAAGACAGGAGATCCTCGAGAAGAAAAATCGAGGAGGAATCTTCGAGGGGAGGGGAAGAACCGGACGATGGATCCAGGAGGAAGAGGGATCCGGAGGAAGTGACGATCAGGAGCAGGGAGGAGAGGAAGAGTCTGAGGGAGCAGGAGTGCATCGAGAGAGTGACGGAATTCCTGACCAAGCACAGCGTGTTGACCTATCCAGAACTGGGTCCGACGGGTGAACAGGAGGAGCAAGCGCAACCACCGTCCAACCTCTTGGAGATCCAGGAAGCGCCGATTCGAGGTGCCGCCACCTCGAAGCAGGAGCCGCCACTGGCAAGAACGAGAAGCGTGAAGAGATCCGAAGAGGCCGCGAAGGGTCTGCCGCCGGAGAAACCAGTTGTTTCCACGCAGCAGACGGTTGGCAGAGTGGCCGTGACACCTGGCAAGCCTCCAGAAACTCGCGACGAGGTTATCAAAACAGCAGCGAGCCAGGCAGAGGCGGACGCTCCGGCGACGAAACGTCGAAGCTCCATGAGAAAGAGAACCTTTTCCAGGGAATCGTCAAGGGAATCATTGTTGGACGACACGAAGAAAGAGGTCAGGATACAGGAGAACGTGGAAGAATTCTTTTTCGAGGACACCAGCGAGCAGATCACCGGCATCGTTCCTGAGGTTCAGCTGGTCAAAGCTAGGATAATCACCGCGGAGGAGGTGGCGGCGAATAGGGTGGAGGAGCCGATGAGGATCGAGGTCCACTCGCCACCGGAAGTGGCGGTCGTTGTCAACACCACAGACTCGGTCAGGGTGAAGAGTGGAAGGGTCCCGTCGCCCGAAACCGTGGACATGTCCCAGTTGCAATTGATCAGCCTGGCAAAATCGACATCCGAGAACACGTTGATCGACAAGGAGGTCGTCGGCGACGAGGAGAACAAAGTTTCCGAGAGGAATATCAAGGCTGAGATTTTGCTCGACTTGTCCAAGGTGTCGGATGTTGGGGACGAGGGGGAGGAATCGATCGAGGGGGAGAAGAAGGAGAGACGGTTGAGCCGAACCGGGAGCGAGGGGTCGAAGAGGAGTGGATTGAAAGGTCAGGGAAAGTTGAGGGAGAGGGACGGTTTTAAAATCGGGAGTTTGGCGCAACCGGATGAACCGGAACTCACCGTGTTGCTGGAGAACGAGAGGAGGAGGAACGTTGACGACGACAGAGACAGTTTGGTGGATTTCGGTGTGGAGAAAGTAATTAGGAGGTAAGTGGGGGAGATAAGTGTTGTTGATGATGTAATGCTAATGTAGTATAATTTCTTTTTAGGATAATTTAGTTGAAATTTCTTAATCTTAAGATTAATCAAAGATTGGGTAAAGTTTAAGGATTTCAAGCATTTGGGGATGGTTTTGGAATTTTTGAAACATATTTTTATTGCGTTAAAGAGTGATAAATTGTGAGTAAACAATTTTAAAAGAATTAGAAATTCCATTTAAATTTATTAATAATTTCTGCGAAGTTGCTAATACGATCTCATCAAATCTTTAAATCAATAATTATTAAACCAGTTAGTTCCATCAATAGTATTAACTAATCGAATGTATTTAATTGATTACAATTAGTTAGATTATATATCATGTTAGAATTAAACAAAAGATTAAAGAGATTAATCATATTGATGATGATAAATTATATCACTAATCATTCGCTAATTCATTAATATCTTTAACTAACAAACTAATAGAAGACAAAGAAGATTAAAAATAAAAAATTTCATCATAAAATCATCAGATTAAATCATTAGCATGATAAATTGAATGTTGAATAACGATAAAAAATTATTATTATTATAACTTGTTTTGAGCGACCAATTAAAGAGATTGGCAGTTAATTAAACGAAATTATAAATGGAATAGTCTCGTGGCATAGCGTAGGAAAGGGCTTCGAATGTCGATTAATGTGCAATGTTATTTTCCAATGTGCAACCAATCCGATGGATTACACCGGTGACCGTAGAAATGCGCACAATTAGTTAGAAATCTAGGTCGTTTGGAATACCACACAGTGTTTCGCGACCCGAAAATTCTATAGCCCTTTCTCCTGGTTTACTATTTTTTTTTTCTTTCTTTCCCCCCCTCTCTTCCCCCCTCTGCCAGCCAACCGATCAATTATTTTTTCCCTACTCGGCACTGGCTTGGAACTTTTTTGCCAATCGGCTTTGCCAGTGTGTGAGAAATTCGCCTCTTCCAGACAAAAGATTATTTTCATTTAGGAAGGAATAATAAATGGAAAAGTTGTAAAAAGAGAAATACAATTTTAAAAACGCGGACTCTCGTCGAGGGAAAGGATTTGAATATTATTATTTCAAGGGGGGGAAAGCAATCTCAAAGGAACGAAAAGTTACAAGTAAATCTCATTAAACAAAAAAAAAAAAATTGACCATTAACATTTCAAAAGGGGAAAATTTAAATAATCAAGAAAATCAGGATTAAGAAAAATTCTCTCAAAAGCACACGAATATAATTGAACATCTCGTTACGCAATACTCAAATAAGTAATTAACACAATTTCTACAAAAAGAGAAAACTTTCGATCACAATTTGAACGGTTATTAAAAAAAATTTCAAAACAAGATTCGGGACGCAACCAAGTTCCATCGAACAAATCCTGGTAGAGGATTCCTATTATCAACGTAGCGACAAAGTTCCAAATTCTTCGCAACCCTTGTGAATCTCCTCACCCCATCCCATCCGCGAGAAACTCGGCGAAGCCAAAACGAGACGTCACAAAGAGGCTGGTGTGGAAAGGCAGGAAAAGTGGGTTAAAAGAGTAGACCAATCGTGTGTTGGTGTGGCAACCGAACGCGAATACAAATGCGAAAAAATGAAGGGGAGAGAGTGGGGGAGAAACTCAGAGAGTAGTCGTGGAACGAAACTGGACGATAAGAGATAAAGGAGAGCAGTTGAATAGGAAACGGTAACGCGGAAGAAGGAAGAGGCGAGACGTCGCCGGGGGGCAAAACAGAGAAGAAGAATACAAAAGAAATCTTTCCTTGTTTTCTCGTAAAGTGAGATTCGGCGGTTGATGCGCCAATATACGGGGTGTTCCTTTTAATTTTATCATGAAAGACTCGTATTATTCTTTTTTTTTTTTTTTTTTTTCCTTTTAATTTTTGAAGTTCGTTAAGATCACGAGTAGCAGAGCAGAACAAAAATTTTTTCTCGTGAAAATTTGTATTCTATATAGGGTGTCTTGAATGTAATAATCAAAATTGTATCGTCTATTTACTTTTGGCAAATTATTCATTTCGTTTTAGTATTTTAATATTGAAAGAATTCGAAGATAGATTCAGAAACGTGGAATAAAATACTTATGAAAGAATAACAATACGTGTATATAAGTTCTATTTTATTCTTACTTTTACGCGAGTCTTCTTGAGAAAACAGGTCGAGGAATATCTTTTTTTTTTTTTTTTTGGACTATGAATATTTTACCTTGGATTCTTATCGTGGATCACTGATGGCTCGGTATTAATATTGTACGAATTCTGCTTGCCTTGAAAAAGAAGACATTATCTGGTATTAATATCTTCTCGAGTTCTGTCTATCTTTAATACTTAGGGTTATTCGGAAAGCTTGAAATCTGATAACACGATAGATATTCATCTATATAATGGGTCACGAATTTATTAAATCGTTCGACGAATCGCACACGACAAAAGAAATGAATGATTATTTGGTTTAAAATTCTTGCAAAAAGAAATTAAAAGTAGTTTAAAAGTATATAAAAAAATTAGAAAATTTTTGATATTTTCATATGTGTTTCGTTGGTAAAGTGTGTCGAAAAGTATCTTTCTTTATGAGAATTTTATCTCAGAAATTTTCATCGTTCGCGAAAAATCTATGCGACATGGCACGTGTAAATATTATATAAGAATTCTACTTTGTTTTCAAAAAAAGGAATTTATATATTATTCGTGCAAGATATGTTTATCATTAGTATTGGAAAAAGATAAAATTTTTCTGTGACAAAAAATATATATTCACACGTATATATTTTCTAATCATCTTTCTTTTAAACGATGGAAATAATTTAGTCAACAGATCGGAATGATTTATACAATTAAAACAGATTGAGCCTTTGATTTAAGATTCTCTTTGTAACGAGATTTTTATTTGAAGTTTCTGATTGGATGGAAATATCTAAATTCTTTTGAATTTGTCCCCTCTCGTCAACCATTCAATCCGCCAAAAATGTATTTATTCAACAATCGACGTATAAATGTGCTTTTATCGTTTTGACATTATCATATCAATTGGGAATGAATTCCTTTTCATTCTTCCCCTATTGTCGGCTATTGATTTTTCAATCCGATATCGTTCTTACTGTCTTTGAAACGTTCACTTTCATCAAGTGAAAGGGGAAAAAAAAAAAAAATAATAATAATTTTACTACAAACTTCATCCTAAATATTTCTGTTAAAATAAAATTTGTTTTCAAATTCAAAGGCACCCTCGAAAATTATAATTCTCCTTAAATCCACCAATTTGAAAAAACCTTTCGAAATAAAAAAATAATTTCAAACATTTGAAAACCAATCTCAAAGGCAATTTCTTACAAAAAATGAACAATTTCAAACACACCTTTTCTCTCATCTCATCACCCATACTCGATCCTAAAATCCCTAATAAAAACCCTTTCGAGGAAAATCAAAATCAAAAGCAAACAACATCTCAAACGTAAAATTCACACTCCATAATAATTCTGGAAACAACAAATTCAAAAAAAAGTTCCAAAAGAACCACCCTGTGTGTACTACACCCTTCATCTTTCGTTGAAACGAGACGGAAAGAGAGTCAGAGTAGAAGAAAAAGAGACGGAGGAAGCTCTGCGGCAACCGTAGCTGCTCGTCGCTTCCTCCCACGCGGTTGCAAAGCCTCGCTCTGCCTCTCGTGGATTCGCGCTCTCACCTACAAACATCCACAAACGCACGCACACACGCGTCCACAGCGGCGAGAGTAACGAGCCTGCGTGTGCATGCACTCGCAGGAGAACGCTCCTGGAGGTGGTTGCTCGCGATTAGTCACGATTCTGGCCGCCTCGGCTCCGCTACACGTAACACTCCACACTGTGGATAACGGCGGCAGAGATACTACAGAGTGCGAGAGAGGAGACAGCCTGCTCAAGTTTGCACGTGTAACAACAACGCGTTTGCGTGTTTGCAATGCGGGTTTGAGATTGTATGAGGGCGTTTGAGGGAGAGGCGCGCGCGTGCGACGCCACGTTTTCGACGCACGGAGAGGAGCGTGTTGTTTATTAGATCAGTGTAAGCCAGTTTGCAGTGACGCAGCGGGACGCGACAGTGGACACCTTGGCTTCGTGGAGGAACGTGAGAGGTAGATTTCTTCTTCTTCTTCTTTTTCTTTTTTTGTAAAATTGGTTTTTAAAGATTTTTAAAGATTCGTTTCTTTGGTTTTTTTGTTTTGTTTTGTTTTGTTTTTTTTTTTTTGAAGAAGAAAAGGATGATGCGATTTCGAAGAAATTTAAGAAAAGATATTTCGTTTTAGAGAGGGTTTGAAGAGGTTTGTTTTAGATTTAGATTTATGTGTTTTATGCCCTCTCTGTTTGAAAAATTGATTTAATTCCATGGTTTTTGTTAGTTGTTCGATATGTAGGAATGATTAATTCATAGGAAAGATTTTAGGTGTTATTTTTTTGTTGTTGTATTGTTATATTGTTGTTACTTGTGAGGTGCAAGAAAAATTAATTCATCGTAATTTTTTTGGCAGAATGATTCGGTTTTTTTAAAAATTTTGAATAATTCAAATGATCTTTTGAAATATTTCCAATTATTTTTCACCTTATAAAAGTGGAAATTAAGTAAAGTGAACGTTTATCAAGAGAGAATTTTCTACAACGAAGAATAAGGTAATTATAATAAGTTCAAGTGCTTGAAACTTTTGCTCTGTGAATTTTCTTATTTTTCTTCTTTTCGATTTATTCTTAAGGATTCATTTGGAATGTTTTAAGAATAATAAATTGACAATAAGAGTGGCGATTGCTGGAATCGTTTTCCTAAGAAATTCACAAAGTGGTGATTTCTAAGAACATGAAAGTTTCGAAACATTTAAACGTTTTCAAATTATGAATGTTTGAAAACGTATAATACTTTGTATTTTCTTTCTATTTAGAAATTGTTGTTTTCGTTCAACAAAAAGAGGATAAAATTTATCTATTATATAAATAGAAGAATTTTATTGATTCCACTCTATTCTGAATTCTCGAAATTTAAATATTTTTATTATTTTCTCAAACTTAAATTATTTTGCTCTTCGTTCGTAAAAAATTCTCTGTTCACTATTAATTCTACTTTTATAAATAAAATTTCAAATAATTAAACAATCAAAAACTTAAAGATTGCAAAGATTGTACAAATTTAACAAATATTTTATATTTTTTTAATTTATATTTTTTTCTCAATCACCCTTAGAAATTATTCAAATAATTATGCATTTTTATTAAAATAATATATATTTTTTCTATATAACGTAAGGAATTTGTTATTAGTTGGAATAATGATTAGATAATAGGAAAGCCACGAGAATACTTTTGTAAGAGTTCCTTTAGCTTCTTCCGTGTTTAGGTTTACTTCTGGTTCTATATTCAAATCACGTACACGTGAAGGGAAATTTTAAATCGTTTCGAAAGGGGTGGAAACAAAGGAGAGTTAGTTGATTTTTGCGACGTGATTAGCTTCCAGGTTGAAACACGCGAAAGGTATATAATAAAGGGGGGCGGGGGGTGATACAATTTAGGTTATTTATCAAAGGGACTGTTGATAAATTGATATTATATTGGTATTATATATCTGAGGGTTGGCTTTAAATTTAATCAACCTTCGTTTGAAATAAAGTAAAGAAAGAAATTTGTAAATGAAGGAGAATTTTTAAATCGAAACTTTTCTTGAATCGATTTATAAATTAATATTTTCTTTGCAATATTTACAATATTCTAATTCCTTTTTTAATCTATAATATAATTATAATTTTTTATTCGCTATTTCATCGTATATTTTATTTATATCGATCATCATTTTTTCCTTTAAATCTTCTTTCTTTAAATGTTGCAATCTTGATAGTTGTTTGCACGTAATTATTTCTATTTTTGGAATGGGGATCAATTTTAAGAGAAATCAAAATAAAACGATATAAAAATAAACTTAAACGTGTGGGTGATGCAATTTTTCTTGGTATTAAAAATCGATCGTGACCTATTTTCACAATATGACTAAACATCATCGATAAATCCATAATCGTGAAATTTGAACTCTGCTTTCAATTCATCTACAAATGAATCTTTTTTCTTCCGTTTAAATTTATTGGATGTCCATATATATAATAATCGTCATCAAAATTTGTACGTAATTTACAATATATTCATTTTGTTAGGTGATTTATAAAAAAGTAAAGTTATGATGTAAAAAATTTTATAGTATATTTGATTTAGAATTAAAATGGTCTACTTGAAAAACAATTTAATGATTAGAGAGAAAAAAATGTTTTATCATTAATCTAAAATTTATTCGACAAAATTTTACGATTCTATGCTATAAATAAAGCACTTGTATCATAAAACTCAAGCGTAAAATACGAGATCTAAACAAGCTAATTCCAATATATTCAAACTCAAGGAGATTTTTCGAAATATATATATATATATATATATATATAGAGTAACAACATAAAAAATCAAATATACAATAACCAATAACAGTTGCTTTTTCAATTGCTTATTCAATTTTTAATAAACATTTTTAAACCCCCAGTAAAATTTGAAACACGTTCAGAAGGATACATACATCTATAAAATTTATTGATTACACACAAAATAATCATTTCCATACACCAAATGTCACACAATTCTATGTATATATCTCATCTCGTGGAAGCAAAAAAAAAAAAAAAAGAACATTACTTGTTCCCCAATATAAACTGACATTTTAAAAGTTCGATGAGCATAACATAAGCACATTACTGGCGATAATAGCGATATAACCTAAACTATGCGTCGATTTTTCATACGAAACTATCAAGACCACGTGCATTCACCCAACTATCAACTTCTTTTTTTAGCTCGTTTATCATCTGTCGCATTGTCCAAGACGGAACTTTTCTCCCCTCGAAACTTTTCACGTGTTCCATAAGATGTACAAGATGTCTCAAAAGTTAAGATTTAACCGGTTGATTTCAAGAAAATCCTTTTTCCTTCGCAAAAATGTTTCATTCATTTCCACTTTGTTAACGAGAAATTATTAATTATTAACGAAAAATAGTTAAAGAGTGCTGCATCGCAGTTCTAGTGTTGGGTATGTGCCGCCAGCAAATTACCGAGCTCGAACAAACAAGTCGAGGCAACATAGTCGAAGCTAAATAATTTATTCATTGTTCGTCGAATAAGGTATGATTCGACGTAACTTTTAATTACCTCATAATTATTCAACATATTTGCTTCCACATTTGTTCAGACTCGTTGTTTGAATCTAATGATTCGTTAAATGTCGCACATACCCAACACTACGCGATTGCCCAATAATGTTTTTCGTTGTAATGACGAAAATTTTCGCAATGGAAAAATTTTCGCGTTGAAATAATCCGAAGAGTAATCGGTTAAGCGTTTTATCGACTTCTCGAACTTCCTGTAAATCGAAATCGACACAGGAAGGAACTCATACGACGACCTAATGTTATTGTTAGAACGCGTCCACCGCATTGAGACGCTATTATATAAGAATTATATACACACGGGTACAAACGTGACCGATATACATTCGAGGAGGAATATAAAGCCGGTCTTGTTCGTGTGAATCGGGTGTTCGAAGTCGTAGCAAGACGAAGTCGTAACGAGGAATTATACGACCGGTCA
The DNA here is from genome assembly GCF_048593485.1 of Apis florea. NCBI lineage: Eukaryota > Metazoa > Arthropoda > Insecta > Hymenoptera > Apidae > Apis > Apis florea. Next base: position 5,878,981 of record NW_028256416.1, on the reverse strand, counting down.
CGGGCTCTTTTGTCGCGAATTTACGACACGCCAGGGGCTATCGAGGTTCTGGTATATTTAATGAGGCAGCGCCGAGATGTTTCTTGAACCCTTCCAGTTTTAAATGTTGGGGGAAAAATTCTCCGCCCTCTTTGTAATTTGGAAAAGAAGGATATAGGAAAAGAAGGTAAATTTTTCCAAATATTGAAAATCGAACGTGATATTTAGAAATTTTTAAAATTACGAAATATTACGAAAAATTTGAAACATTGTTGGATCGACGAAGATGTTATTTAATATCATTGAAGATAATATCTTGGAGAGACGTTTGATGTGAAAAAAAAAAAATAACTGGCGCAATTTATTTATTCATGGAAAAACTGACCAACGAAACTTTTTAATTTAACTTGGAGCGTATTCCCCCAGTGATATAGAACTGTATTTTTATCAATCCATAAATTTCGTTAATAACGAACTTCTCTTTAGACACTTTTATTCATTTACATTTGCATACGTTTCCGAATGTATAAAACATCATCATGTTGGGATATAATTTCACGCGACGAATAGCTCGCATTGTTACATTGTTTCAGGGTGAAATAATTGCGAACGCTGTCGTACAAAATTAATATAATTACTTCAATAATTTCATCAAGAACTTTATTTTTTAATTTTATTCCTCTAGTTTTGATACTTCTTCGTCGTTCTCTGTGCTCTATGAATTATTTTATTATATTCAGAAATCATAACCTTCTCTTTTTATTCATTCATCAATTAATTGTAATTAATAAATATATTTTTCATTAATTACAATTAATAGATTGGTTTCTTCATCATTCTATGTATTCTATGAATCATTTTATTAATTCATAACGTGTCTTTCCTCATTTCAATTAATTGTAATTTGTACTAAGAAATCAATTGATGAAATTCAAAATTTTACACAAAAATTTTCAAGAGAAATCCATTCAATCTCTGTGATCGATACCTCAAATCCTCCAATTTTCGCATCATGAAAAAAAAAAAAAAAAAAGAAACATCCCATCGAATACTAATCTCTACATTATCAAACTTCACTTCGACAACCGATCGACCGACCGATCTCCACCCTTTCATTCATCCCTCTTCATCATCCGATTAAATCGATTCGATTAAAAAAAAAAAAAAATCACTTCGATCATCCTCTGATGCCATCAGCTGATCCATCTTACCGACCAATCGTACAAATCATCGTTCAATCCATGGCACGATTAATGGGTCACCACCGAAGACCCGAGCGTTCCGCAAAATTCCTCCGGGTTCTTCAACCGCGAATAAGAGAGGAAGCCCGAGCCGCTCAAAGCGGATAAAACCATCCGCTTCGTTAGCGGCACGCCCTCCTTACTTTCTTCTTTTTTTCCTCTCACTCGTGCGCTTCCTTGTTTGCCCTCAAGGGAGCCTGCTGACCAACGAGTCGAGGAGGAGGTTCTTCTTCCATCGTCGAGGAGGAGGATCCTTCAAACTAGAAGAGGACTAGCCGAGTTCGAGGAGGAAGCGCGGTTGGATCGGACACCGGTCGCGGAATCGAGAGATTATGAGAGAGCGGGGCGGCTCGAGGAATCGGTCACCTTCAGGCCCGAGCTCAGAGGAGGCGAGGAGGACAGCAGCTTGATCAGCAAGGAGCACTCGTTGGAATACCAGAGCCAGACACTCGAAAGCCAATCGGAGAGTCATCTGTTGCTCTCAGCCTCGTTGGAGAGCCTTCTTCTCAGATCGGCCCCGGACAGCTGGCCTGGGAGCCAACGGTTGGACAGGAGCGAGGGATCCGAGCGCAGCTTCAAAGAGACCCAGTACTCGCCCAAGGAGAGGCAGGACGCCCAGACCCAGACAGAGCAGGAGACGAAGAGCACCCAGTGCAGCCCTGAGGAGCAGGCAAGCGCGGCGAGCCCGATAGGGGAGGAGACCTCTTCCTGGGAGAGCCCGAAGCGGTTGGCTTCGAGGAAGCATCATCAGAGCCCGAGACGCGAGGTCGAGACTCAGACTCAAGGGGAGAGCAAGAGCGTGCAGTGTTGTCTGGACGAGTTGGGCGGTTTGTCGAGGATTGTTCAGCCGCGAGAATCGGACGAGTCGTTCGACAACAGCCCGTCCAGGTCGGAGAGGTGTCAGGTGAAGGAGTCGAAGAGCGTCCAGTGTCTTCCCGGGGACATTCCAGGAATCGTCTCGAGTTCGGTGGACGGTGAACCGTCGTTGAATCAGAGAGAGGGGAAGGTTGTCCCGCGTAAGGAGGTCGAGGTTCAAACTTATCAGGAGTCGAAGGCCGTCCAGTGCAGCGATGACGAGCTTCTAGAGGCGGCCGGTGTAGAATCGTTTGGCGGTGTAGAGGAGGGTTTTAAGGGAAGGCGGAGGGGAGGAGGTAGTTCCGGGTCGTCGAGCTGCGGCTCGCTTTGCGAGCTTCCCACGTTGGTGTTCGTCGACGAGAAGATAGACATGACGGTCACGCACAGGGATCACGATGGAAACGTGAGCTGGTCGAAGCATTGGGGGCCCGAGAGGCTGGTGGAGATCTACAGGGAGCCGAAAACTAGTCTTGGACTGAGCATCGTTGGTGGAAAGGTGCGTTCCGTTGGTTAAAAATAAAAAGTGTCTGTCTCTCTTCGCGATGGATGCGCGCGTGTGTGTATGAGTGGGTAGGGACAAGAAGCGCGCGCGTGTGTATTTGGTGAATGGACTCTCGTGACCGTGAATATGATTCATCTTCTTCCTATTTTTTTTTTTTTTTTCCCCTATATTTTTTCTCTCTTCTTCTTTTCGTTGGAAGAAACAGAAGCTGGGTTGAAAGTAGGTTAATTGACGACGAAGTTGTCAGAGATTTTGAGATGGAAAATTTTATATTAACGAATATATTTGTGAAAATTCTATTTTTTCTTTCCTTTTTTTTTTTTTTAATTTTACGCGTAATTCTTCTTATCCCGTTTCTTGTTCGTTTCGTATCGTATGTCTCTTCGCGAGTATCGTTGTTACGTTGAACGTAACGAGCGTAATTCTTTCGCTTTTATTAATTGGTCGGTTAACGATGTCGTGTCGTGCTAATGGTACCATGTCGCCGGCATTGATAATTTCAATCGAGCGCCATGAGCTTCTACGCTGTGCACCGTGTCCATTAGTGTACCGTGTGTACGGCTTCAAGATATCGATAGAGTCCGGCCATCGATCGAAACACCCACTTTCAATTATTCTATTAAAACGTCATTTTCGTCAGAATCAATTTTAACGTCGTAGCGATCTCGAGATCTTTGGATATTCGTTTTTTTTTTTTTTTTTTTTTTTACTAAAAACTAATATTTATCGTTCTTTATTATCCGGTAAATTGGATTTTTTCGAAGAAAATTAAGGTTGTCCCGATGGTATTCCAGTGATAACAAGGAAAATGGTAACAGCCTAGTAATCTTCTTAAAAGTTCTCTTGGGACTTGTAGTCGACGCAAAAGGAATTATATAGATTTAACAAAAGGAAAGAAGAAGTGGAAAAAGCAAACGAGGTTCCTCTTCTCGGAACCTAATAAATTTGTTGGATCCTCTCTCAAAAACAAATTTACCCAATTCCAACCATCATTTTAATAAATTTACCCCCCCCCCCTCCCAACAAAACAAGAGAGTCTCAAAAGTTAGAACAAAACAATGAAAAAAATTTCTACTCTTGTTCGTAATGATAACTCGATTCTATTCCTCGAGAAATTTAATTAAAGATTCGTTCGAATTCCAAAGTTCAACGTTCGAGAAATGTCCAATTGTCGAAATTTCTAATAAACCGAGAATGAGCTACAGGATTTGATAAATGCTCGACTCTCTCTCTCTCTCTCTTTCTCTCTCTCGTAACTTATGAAAGTTTACGCTTCTCGTGAAACGAGTTATGTAAACACGAAACGGAAGATATCACACGATATTTTCGTGAATTTTAGAGAACGAATTTCTTGCTCTTGCAAGAGAATTTCACTCTTACATCGCGACATCGTGAAGTCGATTTCATTCGTGACGGGATCTCACGTATGCACGTGACAAAGTGCAGGCTTGCTCGCGACGAGGAAGGCCGAGTGTTCAAGGCCGTTTCTTCAAGCAAGATTGCTTCAAGTATAATCTTTCCTTCGTAACGAACACCTGTCATCATGATGTAACTTTCAACTCTTTCTAGCTTGCTTATTCCATTCTTTTGCAAATTAAAAGACGAGAAAAAGAAAAACAAGACGCAACATTGCCGAAAGACGTGAGAAAATTAAATTAATAAAATATCAAGCGAGATTTAAAATGAAAGATGAAAGAAACGATCGATTCAATTTTAGCTTCAAATTCAAATTCTTCGTTCTAGGTCGATCTGCACAATGGCAGCTCCAGCAAGTCGCAGAACATATCCGGGATATTCATAAAGAATGTGTTGCCGAACAGTCCAGCCGGAAGGACCGGCGAGCTGAAGGTAACGTATGCGACATGAATTTCTATCCGTGTGTTCGAGGAGGAAAGGAGGAAACGACCATTCTGTATTCCGTTCCAATCCCGCAAGAACATTGAACTTGAAATTTCATGGATTTATCGTGATGAACCGCCGACCTTGACACGTATCCATTTATCGTTATATCCATCGAGATGATGAAAGAAGCATTTTCGAATTTTTTTTTTTTTTTTTTTCACGCGATCGTGTATTTTTGAAAAAGATCCATAAACATCGAGAATATTTGATCGAGAAGCAGAAGAAAGTAGGAAGAATATCGGATCGAATGAATTCGTTTCCAATTCTCGTCACGCACCAACAAAACTTTCTCGATTAACCTAATAAATGGAACCGCGAAACTGGTCGAACGATAAACCTCCATTCTTCGCTGCCTTACACAAAATATCAATTATCTCTCTTTCCCTCTCTCTTCGTTATTCGATATTCATATTTTTATATAACAATTGTGCATAAAAAGAGGAAAAATGAAAAAATGAACAATTAACACTTTTATCATCAAGAAATCCATTATAGAGATAGAGTCGAAAATGAAAAAGTATACCGATATACAATTGTTTCTTGAATCGATCGCAAAAAAGACACAATTCTCAGTGTTCATATTTTTATATATGATATCATATTTCATCGCTCAAAAAATCGATAGAGTCGAAAATGAAAAATTATACCGATTTATAATTATACTTGACGAGAATCGATTGCGACGAATCGAGAAAAAGATGACCAAAGATGGATTTAATACACGGCCCTCCCCCCTCTTTTTCGTTTACTTTCAGATCGGGGATCGAATAATCGAGGTCGATGGCGTGGACCTGCGGCACAGCACGCATGAGCGGGCGGTTGAGGTCATCCAAGCCGCCGGAAATCCTGTCTGCCTTCTCGTCCAGTCTCTGGTGCACCTGGTGAGACCTCCCCACGACCAGGAAAATATCGATGTTACAACCCTTCCCCTCCCCTTCCAACCAAATCCATTGGCATCGATTAATTAGCCATTTGAATCTCTCCCACACGTTTGTTTGTACATGTATACGTTGTATGCGTAGTTGCTCGTGTATTTAAAAATTTCTTTTTTTCGCATTTTGCAGTGTCGTTGCTGTACTTGTCGTTTTTTTATCGCTACAAAAGGTTCTGTCTGTTGAATTTTAATTTTTCGACGAATTTTTTCCCCTTTCGAATATTTATAATATTTGTATTTTTAAAATATAACTTGATGCGTTATTCATACTCATACTGCAATACAGGCTATTTGTGCAAAGTCACGAATAAAATCTTTACTTTTCATACGAAAAAGGAGTGAAGGAGAAAATCAAAAATTTTGTCGTTAAAATTCATCCAGAAGATAGAGGAAACCATGCTCTTAAAGTGCTTTCTTCTTTCATCCTGTTTCATCTCAATCGGTTATCGAGATATAAAAACCGAAAAACGTGGGAATAAGCGACAGGGATGAAAAGATAGATAAACGATTAAAAATTACATTGCTGTTTCTTTACACGACGATATCTCGGGAACCGTATCGAGATAAATCGAAAAACTTCTTCAAAGGAGAAGATTTCACGCTTCCAATCATCTTTCATTCCTTTACTAAAAATTACTATCTTCGAAGTTATAACGATTTTTAAATCTTTCGTTCCTAATTTTGATAGAGTTAATCGACAACAATTTTAATAACACGTTGCAGACTCTGATTATAATATTTTTTTTTTTTTCCACTCTCGATTTTAATTTAACTTTTACAATCTCAAGAGAAACTCGAGAAGATATGTAACAAACTTATCCCCTTGAATTTTTCAATGACTTTGTACAAAATGTTCTCGTAAACCATTCTCAGGAAAAAGGAAAAAAAAAAAAAAAAATTGGCAGACAGAACCCACTTTATTTTTATCCCTTCCTGACACAATAGCCTCCTTTCAATTCTACAATTTCCTCTGTACTTCCGCCGCTAATTTATCGATTCTTCTCGATGCTTTCATTCTACACACATCTTTTATTTAATTGTGACCACTCCACCGCGCTTGTTACGCGTTCTCGAACGCGAAAGTAGCTCGTTTGCTTGCCGTGTTTCGAGCACCATCGAGAACGTTCGATGACGTTTGCCAGCGGGCCCTCGTAAAAAAGGAAAGTAAAATTGCATCCACGGTGTTGTACACTTTGTAGCAACGCCTCTTCGCCTATTCCGGCACGTGTATGCAAATGCCACGGAAATTGCGGCCGCGTGCTCGATTTTCTCCAGAGTTTTTTTTCCTTCCTTTCTTTCTTTCTTTCTTGCTACCGCGGAATCGTAGATTAAAATTTAGTTTTCTTTGCAAAAGAAATATGCGCGATTCAAATTAATTTAAATATAATCTCCAGAGATGTTTTGTAATTTTTCTTTTTTTTTTTGAATTTCAATTAAAAAGTATTCGAGTTTCGAATTAAAATTTGATTTTTTTTTTTTTTTAGTCTCAATTTGAAATTCGAATATTTGTTTCCTGCGTGAATGGATTGAAATTTTAATAATTCGATCCGAATAAATCGGATATCAAAAATTTAAATATCGATGAGCTTTTTTTTTTTTATAATCGCGTATATTTCATCCTTGCATTTATATAAATTGAAATGGGAAATAGAAATTCATTGCTTGAAAAACTAGGTCGTTTGTATGCTCATTGTTCACTAGTAGTTGCAAATTCAAACACTTCACACGATGGAATCGCAAAAAAAATTTTTTTTTTTTATTCCGAGAGAAATTGCAGGAAGGACGATCAAATTTTGCGCCAATGTTTTCGCATGTAATCTGCCGGATTGCTTCGATACATGTGAAATGAACGATTCTCTTTTAATTCCTCTTGTTACGAATATTGGGACAAACGTATACGTACCAATTAATACGTGGAAAAAAAAATAACGATTATATTCTTTGTTCTTCTCGACGTTTAAAAACGTTTAATTCCTTATAAAAATATTTTATTTTGTGTAAAAAAAAAAAAATGTTATTATTCGAAACTGTAACGGATAATTTTATTTTTTTGGCTTTTGAGAAAAAAAAAATTTAACAATTTTGATGATATATCATTAAGAAATTCTTGAAATATTTCGTTTTCCATTAAATGTGCCAATTGCAATTCTCAATTTACAAATTGCATCGATTACTTTCCTTATTGCGTATGAAATAAAAATCGATAAAATGTAAAAATAAAAAATATAGATAACGGATGGATAAAATTTAATATAAAGGTTGTTATGCTACACCTACTTTTTTAATAATAATTTTTTAGATAATTTCCAATCATTTTGAATTTATCTAAATTTTAAAGAGATGGCCTGGATAATCAAAACGATGAAAATATAATCACTGGAGGATAGAAAAAATTAATTTTCTTTTTATACTTTGCGAGTCTTAAAAGTCATCATTGTCCCTGGCATTTCACTTCCACGACTTCCTTCGCGTTTGATGGTCAATCAGGCACAATCTTTCATCGAATCTTGAATTTTAAATTTTAAATTCATATAGAAAAAAAGAAAAGAAGCTATTGATTCTTTAAATTAGTTTGACTATAATGTAAAACATGAAACGTAGACTTTTGATTAATTTTAATTTAATAATTTAATATTATTGATTTTTCTTTTTGTCTTGGATTCTATTTAGATTTTTTTTAGATTAATCCTTCTCTTACAGATTTGTGTTGCATATAATTTTTATATTCTTATTATTAACAACTTGTCATAAATATAAATATAATTTTTTAATTTTCACAATTATTTCACTAATATCTTAATTAGAAGATAGAAAATTAGTTAAAAATTAGAACTTGAATGAATTGAATTAAGAAAAAAAAAAATATTCCACATGACGAAGAAAATTGTAATTGTGAGAAACGTATGTACAATTTGCTATTTTTACTTTAGAATCATGTTGTATAGAAAACAGAAGAACAGTCTTCATATCTCTCACTCGAATAGAATTCTAAACACGCATTTCGAAATGCCAGATAAATTTGAAACATCCTTGATTCTTTTGTATCTAAAGATCTATTATCTTCAAATGACTAAAAGAATTTTACTCGTTCGTTATTAGAATTATAAAAAAATTACTTTTTAAAGATCTGAAAGTAATTTAATTTTTCATTAATTTTTCTAGATTAAAAATGATGATTAGACAAATTAATTCAAAAGTGAAAAGTTATGAAGTTGAATTTATAAATTATGGAATATTTAAATCGTGAAGTGTATCGATTCTGGGATATTTAAATTGCGAAAAATTACATAATATTTAAATTATGAAAAATTTAAATTGTAGAATATTCAAATCGCACAAGATGGAATTCACAGAATTTGATACAAAATATTTTATGTATACAGAATATTTAAATTACACGAGAAGTCGAAGTTGTGGAAACATACGATCTTTTAACAATATTTAATATCGAAATATAAGATATTTAATTCGTAAAGCGAATCATTGAATACGTTATTTATATCTAAACAAAAAGTATAACAAAACGTAAGATCACTAAACAAAAAAACCTAAATTATTAAACAATTTCACATTCCTTTCAAAAGGAATCCACAAATGGAAATAAAATGCAATAGTTATTAAAATTGATCTTCATTTTCTAATATAATATTCAAATTTTTAAATAATCGCGCCTAAACCCTAATTGATCGTAACAATTCTTACAACGAATACAACGGTATAACTTTTTATAGCCACTGTACACCAATCAAAATTCTCCAATACCTATCAATCCATCAACATGGTGGCCAAGTGTTTCCATTCACATGGTTCACAGAGGTTCACTTGTGAACCGGTATGAAATTAAACCTCCTGAACGACGATATGGAACTATCCAGCCTAGAGAGAGAGAGAGAGAGAGAAACAGACAGAGGGTCGAGCGAGATGGAGAGAGGGTGCAGAGGACAAAAAAGCGAAAAAAAAAAAAAGGGGGAAAGAGAAAAATATCGAAAGAGGAAGAGAGTGTAGGCAGAGGCCATTATAGGGCATCCCTTGTACGTGTACGGTGCATCGAGGTCGAACTTTCCAATAAACCAAGTGACGAGGGGATGACAGGAGGAGGGTGAAACGGTGCGAAAGGCGGGAACAGAACGAGAATCATGCAAATCAGAGCGGACGATATCGAAGATAGGCCGGTACCGGTTAACTGGAGAATCGAAGGAAACGTTTTTGTTTTTGCACAAGTTTTTGCGAGAAAAACTGAAAAATGATTTCTTTTTTTTTTTTTTTTTAAAGGAGAAAAAGAATTCGTTCGAAAATAGAAAACGTTTATTTAATCGCCTGTTATCGAGCCTATTTTTCTTTTTCTCTTTTAATTGCAATAAAAACAAATCCACCTACACCTCTTCCAAAATTCAAAAAAGCACGTCCCCAATAGCGGAAACGCCTACACGAACTCCGATCAAAAGAAGAGTATAAAATAAAATAACCGCGCAAACTTGACAAAATTCTCACACGAATTCGACGAACAATCCAGAAGGCAAGAACCAAAAAACATGGGAAAGAGCAAAAAAAGAGATAGACAGAAGAGGTAGGAAAGAGGACGTGTAAAAAAGAAAAAAAAAAAAAGGGTTTTTGGAAGGGTTGGTGATTGGGGCAATGAGCGAAGGTGTACGTAGGTGTGCGAGAAGAGTGGAAGTGTGGATTACATGGTCGAAACGAGGCGTCCATCATCTGTGCCACACCATGGACCATCGCCACCCCTTCCATCCGCGGCAGCAACCCCCTCTGGTCCAACCGTCCCCTCTCGCTCCGTGCCACGATATATCGACGCGAGGCAGTTCCATGCACGAAACCGGCTGGTAGACGTTGCCTCCTCGGAACAGAGCGTCGCGATGCACCGCCTCTTCGGACGCAAACGCGTCTCGTTCGGTGTACGTTCCACGAATACACGCACACGTGACTACCCGGTGGTTGTTGTTGGTGGCTGCTACTGACCCCCTTTTCGAGGATAGATTCGATGGATAAATACGAACGCTCGGTTTCCAGTTTTCGCTCCGTGATACACGGCCCCTTTTTCAATCTTCTTCTTTTTTTTTTTTTTTTATTTCTTCGAACTTGTTCTTCTTTTTTTTTTTTTTTTTTTTGAGGATTATGTGTATAATTATTAGGTACGTTTCAGGCGGGACGCGTAGAATTATTTATCTTTATCTTTTGGATTTTATTCTTTTGAATTTTTTTTTTTTGAGGGAGGGGATTGCGAAGGGAGGTGTATATTATTCAGTTGGAGATGGATTAGTTTTTTATGAGTATGAAAGTTTTTTGTAGAAATGTGAACGTTTGGATGAATTTTAGAGAGAAAAAGTGTATATACATCAACATTTTTTATCGTGGATTTAAAATAATAGAATTTTGAATATAGAAACAATGAGTGTAATCTGAATAGTGAGTGAGTATTAAGATCTTTTCTCATAAGTAAATTGTGGAAATTTGAAATTTGAGAAATGATTTTTGCTAATTGAATTAGCTCGGAAATAATTCATCTAATTTTTGAAATTTACAACGATTAAGTTTCCTGGGAATCAGAATTTTGCACTAATTTTCTAATCTCTCTGATAAATTGCGGTAATATTTGATAATTGACGAATTATCGTTCATTTTATTTAATTCGGCGATCGTTTACATACTCGGATCAAACAAAATCTTCCGGGTTGCCAATGTTATCGATTTTAAGAATAGAACACACGATCGCCGCAAGACGATATCTCGCAATCACGTTCCTTTAATTATAAATCTCAATTCATCAAATCGCCGACGTTATCGTTATTATCGAGACAACATGGAACATTGATTCCCTCGAACATATTGACGTTATTGACATTGTTGGCACTGCATCGATATTATCGTTGATTCATTAGGGACGTCGTATCAATACTGAAAATGACGATACATTGTATCGTGTAATAACGCACAATGAAGTTAATACATTTATAAACCGCACATTTAACTCATTGTCGATGACTTTATTATAAATTATATACCTTGGCTTTGATTTTTAAGGAAAAAAAGGAAAGCTAAAATATTAATCCTTTGATTAGAATTAGAAAATGTTTATTTCTTTATCATCAAAATGAATGAAAATTCATTCATCCGCATATTATATTCAATATATATACATATCGAATCTTAAATTATTCAAATTATTAAGTAGAATTTATTCGATAAATCCTTTCTTCAAACAAATTCGAAACCAGTTCTACGAATAAATACATCACAGATCAGGCGTGAATCTACATTTAAATCCAGTATTGGATTCATACACACATTGGATTTAAAATGTAATGTTACGTATATAAATACACATATAAATCAAAGTGTGAATCTGCACATGATTCTATGATGTATATATATATATATATATGTAATATTTATTCTAGATCGTAGTTATAAATTCGTAGATAAATTCATCCATAGATAAATAAATGTATATACTACTATCTGTATATGTAAATACACGGATCCGATCCACCCGTGGATGTAGATGTTCCATCACTGGCAAACCGAAGGATAGACATTGATTAGTTGGGCCAAAACCGACCCAACCAGTCGACCATCCTAAGGATATTGGGCTATCTCGAGCCCATAAATTCACAACGAATCCGTAAAAGTTTGTAGTGAATTCTTGATCAACTGCGAATCTGATATACAAAAGCAAGTAACTTTTATTTCCAGGACATTTTATAGACTTGGTAAAATGTTGGATGTTGTCGAGTAAATCTGAAGGAATCTGATCCATAAGAAACTCGAGAAATTTAAAATTTGTTACATTGCATAATTTGTCATAACAATTAATTCGAAATCAAGGGTAGATCTTTAAATTAATATATCAATTTGTGAAGAAATTAATTAATCCTTCAAAATAGAGGTATTAAAAAGGAATATTTAAAAATGTGATTATGAATATATTCAGTTGAGATAACATAAATTCATAACAGATTATATCAAACCCTCAAAGAAAGAAATTAATTCACAACTCGGTAAGAAGAAGGCTTTGAAATATTATTTACGTTGAATACAAAATACAATTTTCATAAAATTACACAAAGGATAGGTCAAAAACCACAAATCCACAAGTATACATACCCTTAAACTATATCATGCTTCACGAATCACACGAAAATACTTTTCCATGTAATTTTAAATTCACGAAAAAAAAAAAAAAGAAAAGAATACACGATTCCATTTTACACAAAAGGATAGATCGATGATTGAAATCGACATACTGGCCACAAACAAAGATAGAAAACCACAGACCCAAGATAATCGTTATTTCGTGGATCCTTGAGCCCAGTCAGTGGAATGTGTCTCGTGCGTGGCCGAAATCTAATAACACGCATTAATCAAATTCTGGGGTAGCGGTGTAACGCGGTGGGCCTCGTTGTTATCGGCGATTGTGATCGGACACACGCGCTCTAAATCACCTCGAGTCTGGCAACAATTCAAGACGTTGTCGCGCCGAATATTTCAGCGTAGAAACATTGCGCTGCGCCATTGAAATAGCACTTGCGCCCAATCGATTTTCCTTCTCTTCCTTTTTCCTCTTTTTCCCATTTCCCCCCCCTGATTTTTCGTCTATTTATCGTGTTGCTCTTCGTATCGTCCTTATTTTCTCTCTTTCTTCTTTTTTTCTCTATTCTTTTCTAATTCGTCGCTCTTCGATTTTTATTCCCTTCGCTTTCCTCTTGTTTCGTTCCGTTTCTTTCCTTTCATTTTTACATATCCCTTCCTTTCTTCCTTATTTTCTCTCTTCCTTCTTTTTTCTCATTTCTTTCCAATTTTTCGTGTTGCTCTTTGATTTTTATTCTCTTCGCTTTCTTCGTTCCATTTCTTGTTTCCTTCTTTTCCTCTCCTTTTTATCTTCTTTTCCCTTCTCATCCTATTTCTTCCTTCTCTTCTCCCAATATTCCTCCCAACTTCTTATCGTAATATCTTCCCCATTTTCTTTTCCACAATCCATATTGTAACACATACAGTTCAGTTTGAAACTGAAGAGATGCAATCAATATCCTGATTATCAACACCCGGAAGTCGCTTCTTCCTCGCTCGTGTCGCAATCAGCGAGTCCCACCAGCGTCCGTTCAATCATTTTGATTGGAATCATGTCACGGATAATGTTTCTCGACGTGTCTCTCACTCGCTCATTGTCTCTTTTCCTTGTGAAATTTGCAGAACAACGAGCACGGAGGGGAAGGGGAGGAAAGAAGGCAGAACGATAGAAGTCCGAGATTGGCGGGGACACCCACGGCGCCCTATTCTTCCTTGGAGAAGGGAGGAGCAGTCTCGCCTGTTAGGTCCATCACGCCGGAAGTAATACAGGTGGGTTTCGTTTCTTTTCCGTCCTTCATTTCATCGTTCGTCAACTCAATCGAACAACTCACACGCATACGCACACGCACAGTTTATAACGCTATTTCTGAGATCTCGCCTTGTCGATATTTCGCTTTCGGTTGAGTCAAGAATAGGAAAGGAACTTATTTATTTATTTATTATTATTTTTTTCGTTAAATATAATCGCGAAGTGGAAGTTTTCATCGAATATTTCGTAGCTCGACGCTCGGAGGATCGAAGAATTGGAGAACTTTTTTTTGTTAAGATCTTTGATGGAATTTTTGGTGTAGAAGAAGAAGAAGAAGAAGAAGCGACGAAAGTTTCCAAGTGATATTTTGCGGGTTGGAAAATTAAGAAATTGGAAATTTTATGCCGCGAGAAGAATGAAGTGAAGAAAGTTTCCGAACGATTTATTCTCCAAGTAAGTTATTATTTGAAAAAAAAAAAAAAAAAGGAAAATAGGAGTTCGAGGAAAAATTAAGGATTCTGAAGTAATATTTCATAAGGGGAAAAGTAAGTTGAAGTGAAAAAATAAGAAGTGTTTATTTTAAGATGGAATTATAAAAAGAAAAATAAAATGACAAACGTTTGAAAGTGTTTGTATAACGATGTTGGTTGAAAAGAATAATGGTTTGTTTCGTGGTAATGGTAATTTTGCATCTTGTATCATGACGTTTTTTTTCTTTTTGTTCCGTTCGATACTTTTCAGCATTTTAAGCGTTGGAAAAAATTCGTGATTTCTCTTCTCTATTTGTTAAGTTAGAAGAGAAGAGAAAACGAATAAATTCATTTGAAAGAACGTTCAATCAAACAGCCTCATTCTTAAACCCAATTCGATCTAATTAGATCGACCTTAACAATTAGCTAATGGCTCTTCCGATCGTAACAGTTATTACGTATTAACCCTTTCGTTATTGCATAGTTAACTACCATTACATATTTACAAGAGTACATTGTTTTAAACAAAGCTTTAAATTTATTACTGTCGATTTTCAAATTAAAATTATTAAATTAAAGTAAAATTAAATTAAAGAACAGACGAACGAATTATTTGTAATTAAGCATTCATAAAAGATAATTTATCAGTCGCTTTATTATCCACTATTTGTTATAAATTTAATTTGTATTTAAATGAAAAGTAAAATTGTCACTACGTTCATCATTTTTTGGAACCGATATATCCACAACAGGATATATTACAGGAAGATAATATACTGGAAGACTAACTAATGGAAAGCAATCTCCATTCGTACACAGGATACATTGATTAATGCAATAGTTACTCGAGCAAAGACAGATTTACACGAGATCATTATAATGGACATTCACGCACATAGAGAAGTTTGCAGGAGCTAATTAAACAGAGCCTGGAATATTACTATAGCGACTACTACGTACATGGAGATTAGTCTACGAAAGGTCACAATAGAGATCGTTATTCACGAGTTAAAAAATATTATTCCAAATTGCTTCGAATGCAAAGAAAAATTTGTACGTAAAAAAACAAATGTGGAGAAACGTATCTTGATAACAGCTATAAAAACAAATCTACGGAAACTATTATGCAAATATATAAAAATGTAATGCAAGGTTATAAGAAAGAGTATGTATTATATTCATATATAAACGTAATTTTGTTATTTACCTCTTTATTCAAATATAATAGAAAATTAGAATAAAAATTATAATAAGAAATATAGTTAGATAATATTCATCCGTACACAAAACGAATTTACGGGAATATTATACTACTGTGATATCTATTTCTGAAGAAAATTGTAATAGTTCATATATATTTAAACATAGAAAAGAAAACTGTAGATTATTAATAATTCACATATAACTTCAAAAATCTGAAGCTTATAGAATATACATAATTATCCATAAAAGGAAATTTCCAAACGACGACCAGTGACAATTTTCATTCACAGATATTGGTACATAGAAATCTACAAAATGATCATCACTGTGATACGAAAAGAATTGAAAAAAAAAAAAAAGAAAAAGAAAAGCTCGACGGTCTTATCGAAGCGTAAGGAGAAAAAGATTGGATTGCGCTCGATGTAAATTAAATCAGTGAACGGGATCGATTGTGTGATAACTTGAGACGATGAGGGGGCGTGTGAAAACGAGAGAAAATCCATCGTCAATCTATTTCGCGATGCGTCCTATTCGAAATATTACGATCGAACGCGCGTGTACTCGGGATACCAATTTTAGACAATCTCTCTCTCTCCATCTACCGCGACGTTGTTTGATCGTTTCTTGGAATTAATATACAGTCTGCAACAAAAGTGTTAACGACTAACGATTCGTCTTATTGGAATCGTCGAAAATTGTGCTCTTGTGTGAACGTGTGCGTACGTAAAACACGTGTGAATTGCGTGTGAACAATTTTCGTTTCGAAATATTCGAATAAGTCTTGGAATTAAGTCTTGAAATTAATGTACAGTCTGTAACAAAAGTGTTCGACTAACGATTTATTGAAATCATCGAAAATTGTGTTCTCAATGAATATAAAATATAATCGTGTGTGAACAATTTTCTTTTACTCGAAATGTTCGAAGAAGTGGAATTAAATCTTGAAATTAATATACAGTCTGTAACAAAAGTGCTCGACTAATGATTTATCTTATTGAAATCGTCGAAAATTTGGTTCTCAATGAAAGTGTGTGCACAGAGAGTGTAGTGAATTGTGCGTGAACAATTTTCTTTTATTCGAAATGTTCGAAGAAGTGGAATTAAGTTTTGGAATTATGGAATACAGTCAATCGCAAAAGTTTCCGTACTCGATTAACAACTCGTGTTATTAAAATGTTTCTCATAATTTCACAATAATCGTAATCGTTTCAATGGAACTTTGAAGTGGAATTAAGTTTTGAAATTAATATACAGTCAGCCGTAAAAGTTTTCGTATTCTAACAATTTCTTAGAATTGTCAAATTTATGTTTTTACTGAAACTTATTTACTCGCGTATATATAGAAATTACAAATTTTCATAATTTTTATAATTAACATTCGTGTATTGTGATAAAAAATACTTCAAAAAGAGATTCCATTCGACGTGATTTAAAATTTTCAAATTGGATGAATTTCTTATCAAGATTAAGAATTAAGAATAACTTTTTGCAACTGACTGTATAAATACAATGTATTCTCGTTTAGTGGTTCCATTGATGGAACGGTATTTATAATTGAACGAAATTGATAGCGAATTCTAAGTTTGTTCTGGTTTGCCAGTATAGCGTTTTAGATCGTGGCGAGTTTGAAACGATCGTTTCGCGTATCCCCGAAAGTTTATAATTTCGGATTGCGGTTTGTTTGAAGAGCAACGATGATCGAAACCGTGAATTTTCCAATATGTTCATGAGAATTTCCAAATTGTTTCAACGGAATTGTTTCGTTCTGATAAGAAAAAAAAAAAAATACATTTTTTTCAATCTTCGCCGATTTTTCGATATTATTCGAATCAAATTTATAAATTTGTTTCATTCGAAAGTGGCAGAATTTTTCAAATTCGATAGATTAGAAACGAAAATTCTACTCTTTCGCTGTTCAATTTTATTGCTTTTTTTTTTTTTTTTAAATTGTTTTTGGTAATAGGGGAGGAGGGAATATATTTTTCTTCTTGGCAATTTGCGTTTCTATTTGTTTTGCAGGCAGGAATCGAAGACGGGGAAAGGCAAAGTAGCTCAAGATCAGATTTCAAAAGACAGAGTACAAAAGCTTCAGATGGCGCGGGATCCAGCACGCGAAGGTACTTCAACAATTTAAAAGCTTCGTCAACTTGTTTCTTCGTCTCACCTCCTATTTACCTAAAATTTCTCAAAGATCCTCGGCAAACTTTCCTTCCATTTAACTCATCGCTCTGACATTTATAAAATATTTTCTTTCAATTTTTGCACATATTTTCTTTTTTTTAATACTCGCAAAACACAAACGTTCGAAACTTGTGGTATCAAAAATACTTTCAAAATTTTTTCGTCCCTACTTTTTCCTCTTTCTCGATCAACCTCGAACGATTTCAACAAGATTAACACGCCATCATCGTTTGATTTATAATATTTAATTTCACACCGCGTTACAAATATTACGCACGAGCGAGGCAGATTACGGCTTTGTTTATTAATAATACAAACGTCGTGTAGTTCGATGAATTACAGGTAACGTTCACCTGTAAACACAGAAATGTAAACTTTTCGTTTCGTTTCGTACGGCATTCGTACGAGCGACACCGTGCCGCCGCGTAGTATTTCGTCCGTCGTGTTCCACGAATATCTCGTTTCTCTAAGAAAAGATCCTTTTCTTCTTTTCTTTTTTAAATAAAAAAACTTCTCGAGCGAAACAACGATTCGTTAAAAAAGAAAAAAATCTTAGATCCTCCATGAAAAAGTCTGTGCGCAAGAAGGCGCCATCACCGCCTTCAAATCCAGGAATATTGCGAGAGGTGAGCGAGGAGAAAGAGGATAATGCGTCGAAACCGGAAAATCCCCCAAGACGGAAGTATTCCTCGGACGAGAGCTCCGAGGAGGAGGATGTGCGCGAGCTCGAGGGTAACGTTTACACGAAGGCTGGCATGGAGGTAAAGGAAAAATTGGAAGAATTTTTTCACTTTTGATTTTATTACTCACCAGATAAAAATCATTTGGGATTAATAATTATCGCAGATTTCGAGGAAAAGCGCCGGAAATGTGAAACGCAGCAGAGCGGAAATTGAGGCGGATCCGGAGAAGGAGGACGAGTTCGGTTACACGAATAGTACGTAATTTATAAATAACAATAAGTTGGAATTGCGTTGATTTTTTTTCTCTCTCTTTATTCTTATTTTTTCCCCCCTCCACTTTCTTTTTCTCTCACTTTTCTTATCTCCTTTCTCCCCCGATCTTTTTTCTTCGCGTCGATTACACGACGTTACTTTTATTACAGTGAAGATACAGAAGAAATACCATTCGCTGGGGCACAAGGTGATACTGGTGCAAGTGGAGAAAGACAGGCGTGGTCTCGGCATTTCATTGGCCGGGCACAAGGATCGAAATCGGATGGCAGTGTTCGTTTGTGGCCTTAATCCAAAAGGGGCAGCTCACAAAACTGGCGAGATTTCGGTCGGCGACGAGATACTTGAGGTAAATTTTTCTATTTTTTTCTTCTTTACACTTATCCGTTTCTGTAAGCTTTATCTTTAAATTTTTTTGCCTTTTTATAATATCAAAATGTTGCTTTTAAAATAAAAGTAATATTTAAATTCATGTTTTTTAAACGTTTTAGTATTAAATGTCGAGATATTCGTATTCGTATTTTTACGAAAATTATTACTCTCCAATATACGATATTAATTATTTTGTTAATTTTAAATTAGCAATTCTGAACGATTCGATTAATTTGAATAACGTGAAAAAAAAAAAAGGAAATTTCTCGGAATCAATTCGTTAAATCAATGTCTGTTTTTCATTTGAAATGGAAAAAAGAAAAAAAGAAACAAACGAAAAATAAAAATATATTCTTCGAGATTATTTTTATTATATCTTTCTCGATGCATATGAATGTTAATAAAAGAACGAAAAAGAAATTTGACTATTTTTAAAATTTTTTTACAATCTAATAATTAAACGATCTCTAATTTTATTGATTTTTAACATTTGTAATTGTCTAAAAATCTAATAGATCATTCCACTTGATATTATATTTTCCACTTACAACGAGACTCAACAATTGCTGCCAAGTATCAATTTTTCAAATATATCGATATTTCTCAACATTCTCAAAAAATATCCTCACCACTAAACCAGTCAATGAAAACTCACAATTGGATCAAGATCAGTTGGCATCAGTTGTTAATGGCCCAACAAGTGTTTCTTTTAGGAATTTCCGCTTGTCATCGTCGAACGTATACAAGCGGTGCCGCGTTTGAAATTGATAAATCGTGGAAAGACAAGTTTAAAGCGAATTTTTAGTCGGCACACGTGTATCTGGCAAACGTTCAAACTCGATTATCTCAAAAACGAGAAACCTGAAAACCTAGTTTTGCGAGAGTGAATCACCTTGCTCGCCATTCTGTCTTGGGAGAATACTATCTTGATCCATGCATGATCCACAATTTTTTTCGAACATTTTAATCAGTAATAAATAAAGAATAAAAACGATTTATTTTTGTTGGGTCTTTCTTAGAAAGAAAAATTAGAAAGAAAAATGTACATTCTGATTAATAAACAAGGAAGTTAATATTAATAAAAATATCTGTTCCCGCTGTGTAATAATTGATTTTAAATTTTAATGCGCGTACAAAAAAAGAATTTAAGAATTTTAATTTATCAACAAGGAATTTTCTTCTTTTTTTTTTTTTTTTTTTTTTTACGCTTTTCTTCGAATCGTAATTGAATTATATTTCCAGGTAAATGGCTGTGTTCTGCAAGGGCGATGCCATTTGAACGCATCTGCCTTAATTAAAGGAATGGCTGGCACGTGTTTCAAAATCATCGTTTTACGGTAATTATGCACACATACGCGTTTCTTTGTATTTTGCGCGTTTTCATTTTAGAAGAAGAAGAAGAAAAAAATAAATAAATGAAAGTATGGAATGAAATTCTAATCCTCTCTTACAATACTCATTTCTACTTTCTAAATTTCAACGTATGCTTAATAATTATTAATCCTCACTTTTACCTGTTCCTACAAGAAAATTTATTTAGTGACAATTGCGAGTTTATTATTCAATTTATCGATTAATCGTGCGATTCGGTTCAACAGGAGATCCGCTGCCCTTAACGACATCGCTGTCAAGCCCATCGTTCAATTCCCTCCGACATTAGACGATGTAAGTTCAATATTTCACAAATGTGATGCAATGATAAACATTCCATCAAATTTGTCCAACTGTCGAGAAACTTCTTTTCTCAAAAAGAAAAAAAAATTGTAAATTATTAAATCTCGAATTTTTTTTTTTTTTTTGTAAAATATAATCAAAATATTTTTCTCTGCATAATAACGATAATTATTATTATTTTTTTGCAAAATTATTTAGAATACACCATATTCCATTCTATTCTCTTTCTCGCACTGTACTCATTCTATTTTCATCTCTCTTTACCTAATGCAAATTTAAATTCATAATTCAATAAAGCTCAACCGATATTTCTGTCTCACCAACTTTTGCGTTTATTTTGGCCACTAAAATCAATCCCACCAAGAATGTATCACGAATACATTATTACTCCGAGTATATCCGATATTAAAATTTCAAAATTCCTTTCTCAACGACAACAAAATAAAATATATCATCTACTATTCCATTATTATTATTATTTTGCAGTCTGACATGTTCAACCAGTACAAAGGAGTTCGCAATATACCGGTGAAGAAGGTAATAATTTAATTTACGGAGAATTAAATTTAAAAAAAAAAATAAAAAAGAAAAGAGAATAATTTTGATCGTATTTTTCCAACACAAAGGGCCAATACGGACTTGGAATAATGATCATCGAGGGAAAACACGCGGAAGTCGGTCAGGGTATATTCATTTCAGACATTCAGGAAGGCAGTGCTGCAGAGCAGGTAACACACAGTCTTGCTCCCCATTTTCCATCCTTTTCGAACGATCGTTTCCATTCATCGCGTCACACTTGATTGTTAATTATTGTAATTAGAATTATTGTACTTCACGCGACGAAGAATGGGATTCTGCGATGCATCCACGTTCATTTCTATTTTGCATTATTACAGGCCGGTTTGCAAGTGGGTGACATGATCCTTGCTGTCAATATGGATTGTCTGTTGGGCTCGACTTACGACGAGGTAAGGATCGTTGGAAATCATCGCTTTTCCCTTCTCCTTTTTTTTTTTTGTTAATAAGGAAAAAAGAAGATTGTTCGAAGAGATTCGATTAACGATCGATGTTTGAAAAATTGTCCAAAATTTTTCAGCAATGAGATAATCTTAAGAAACTTTGCAATAAATAAGAGTTTTAACTTTGTTTCGAGGAAATTGCAATTTATAATTCAACAGAAGTTAATCAAGGGAAAGCATTTAAAAGTTATTTCGATGAAATAAAAATTTGTCGTTGAAACAACAAATTTCGAATAACAATAATAATAATTCGTGTTGAAATCAAAGTTTTTGACAAAGTTTTAATGAAAACAAATTGAATAGAAATTTATGATATACACGGAAAATGGAATAATTTTTTAAAGAAGGAAGAAAGAAATAGTAAAACTTAATATCTCGAATTTTTGTTCGTTGCTTCTTTCGCAGGCCACGAGTCTTTTGAAGAAGGCAGAGGGTGTGGTGACGCTCACAGTGTGCAATCCTAATCAAAGCAAAGTCGCCAAAGAGGAGGAGGACAGGGCGAAAGGAATTCTACCGGCTGAATCTGAACGTAATTATTCCGAATATTGATACAAATTAATTCTACTTTCCATATAACTCGATTCCATTTGTTTTAATATAAAAATTGTGATTGTACGCGAAGAGAAAAAGGAGCCAGAAAAGCCACCGGAACCGGAACCACCGCAGGATCCGAAAGATTGTAAGATAGCGACTGGAAGGGATACAACGATAGAGTTCCAGAAGGACAAGGACAAAGGCATCGGGTTCATCATAGCTGGTGGATCTGACACGCCATTGGTAAGTTTAATTAATTAATAGTGATAAAAAAGGAAACGAAATCGACAAAACAGTTAGTGAATATGTGCGACAATATTTTTATAAATTATGTATTAGTGAGACTCTTCGTTCTTAATTCGAAACAAAAATCTTTCCAATAAAAGATTAGTTTAAGAATACTTAGAAATGGATTTAATATTGTGGCGAATTTAATTCAATAGAATTGTGAATAAATAACGAGATGCACCGTTAAAATAGTGTCACTGCTCTTAATTGGAGACAACAATCTTTCCAATAAAATATTAGTTTAAGAATAATTAAGAAATGGACGTGACAAGCTATTGGTGAATTTAATTGAACAAGAAAAAAAAGTGAAAATTTTATCTAATAAAGGATTAGTTTAAGAATAATTAGGAAATGAATCTGACAAGCTATTGGTAAATTAAATTCAACAGAATTGCGATAAATAAATACGTTCCTAACGGATATGATGATTCTTAGCTCCCTTGGACATAAATTTTTAATAAAAGAATTAGTCGTCTGAAAACGAAAGTTGAATGTTCCTAAGAAAAATATCATTTCAGAAAGGGGTGTTCATCGTCGAAGTATTTCCGGACGGTGCAGCCCACAAGGACGGACGATTGCAAGCTGGAGACCAGATACTGGAAATATGCAGTCAGAGCTTCAAAGAGATAGAGCATGACGAGGCTCATGCCGCCGTGTTGAAAGTTTCAGGAACCGTACGTTTTCACGTGATCTTAACACCTCCTTTCTATTTTCAATCGTTCATAAAATTTCCAAAACATTCTCGTATATAATTCTTTTTCATCTAATCTACACTCGTCGTATTTCTTCACTCGTTCGCAGATCACGATGGTGGTGCACCGACAAGAGAAAGGGGAAGAGGAAATCGAGGTCGAGTTGCAGAAGAAGTCGGGCAAAGGGGCTGGTCTTTGTTTGACGGGGTACAAAAGTGGAAAGGGGGCATACGTATCGGACCTGGTACGTCTCGTCAAACTTTTCTCCCCTCTTTCTCCCCTCTTATAATTATATATCGTTCGCTCAGTTGCCTGGCGGTAGCGCGTTGGAAAGTGGAAAAATCTGCAAAGGCGATCGAGTGGTGGCAGTCGGTGGCCAGGATGTTCGCGAAGCTCCGGTAGAGGACATAGCTGTCCACGTGAAAGTTTCCAACCCGGTGCAATTGAAGCTGGCCAGGTTCAAATCCGCTAAGAAATGACAGGTATTCCAATTCTACTTTTCGTCCTTTCGACGACGATCATTATCATTTATTACTCTTATACGTTATTCTAAAAGGAAATTTAACTGTCCAGGGTTCTGCAGGCGGAACTCGAAAGGCGAGAATTCGGGCGGCAATCCCCATCAGACACCACGGACTCTAGTGTGATATAATTGACTATATCAAAGTAATTATAAATACTGTTTATTACATGTAAGTAATCCTAGAAGAGAGAGAGAGAGAGAGAGAGAGTGAAAGAAAGAGCGAATGAGAGAGAGAGAGAGAGAGAGAGAGAGAACCAAAGGACGCGAATCTAAAAATGCAATCGTAAAAATCGTAAAAAGAAAAAAAAAAAACTCTATACAACTCTTAGGAACTCGAATCATTTCGGATCTTGTTTAGCGAACAAAGGGATATAAATAATTCAAAAAAAAAAAAAAAAAGAAAAAAAAAAGAAAAAAATACCGAAATTTCGAGTCTCACGCGATTTTATAGCAAAGGAAAAAGAAGAAAAAAGAAAAAAAAAGAAAAAAACCTGCTGTCTCGAATACATCCAAATATCGATACGATATCTGACATTGTTATTATCAGACGATTTCCGTCTGGCATGTTGAACATCTATAATCGATAATCGATACGGATATTCGCGACACCCGTTATATACACTTATTAGAATTAACGACACAGAGTATTTATGCAGTTAGAGCGATATTATATATTATATACTATACATATATATATATTGTAATAGCCACACGTGGACGTATATCACGGTATACGTTTCGTGAAAGAGGTAGAAACTTGTGAAGAGTTACGTTGTTATTAATAATTTGATTTAATTATGAAAATCGAGTGGATCTTTTCTCTCGAGCTTCGTTTCCTTCTCAGGAAAGATAAAAAGTAGTAGAAAAATGGGGAATGAAATTAAAGAGAATTAAAGATAGGTGAAGTAATTCGATAGAATTGTTTTTCAAAAAAAAAAAAAAAAAAAAAAGAATTCGAGTAATTTTAAAGTAAATTTAGAACTTCGAAAGTACCTTAATTAAATTAGAATCGATCGAATTCATTTCTATCTCACTTTGGAACAGATGGAAATTGTAACTGAATTGAAAATTAAAAAAAGAAGTCCAAGAGAATTCAATCAAGAGCTCGATCGATCACTTCTCGAATATCACTCCTTGTTCAATATTTAATTATCTTGGAAAAGAGAATTTATTTCCAGGAAGACGAATGGAACAAATGAAAAATTAACCGATCTAATTCGAGATTAAATCGATCGATTAATTTAATTTCTTTGGCAATTTTATCCTTCCTTTGGACAAGATCCGACGAGAAAAATAAATAATCGAACCAAGATCGAAATTTGTTCGCGAGTTTCTCCCTCTTTCAAAAACTATTCAAACCGTGTCTTCATACGAACAGAGATATCTCGCTTGTACGTTTCGTATCACTTACTTTTTAAGTTTAGGCGATTTAGAGACTTTAGAGTAGCGCCGAACGACTGGACTGTCTGAAACCATTCTGAATTTCATTCGCTCGAGGGAGCTAAAAATCGTGGATAAAGAGACAAAGGGAGAGAAAACTGATAGGCAAATTTTTTTTTTTTTTTTTTTCCATAATTCTCTTCGAGAAATCGTCGAGTCGAGAAACTTTCGAGCGAAAACACAGAGAAAATTCGAAAGTTTTATGAAGAAGCCGCGTTCACACTCGATGCTTTCTTTTCAATTAAAATGTTAAGGATTATTTTTAAAATAAAATATCGCGTATAATTAAAATTTAAGGCTTGTGTATTTTAACGTTGAAGCTTTGTTAGAGGAGTAGAAGACGTTTTAGAAGATATATAGTTACACTCCCAACTATACGTTGTACACATCGAACAAAATATCAGTTGCAACAGAGATATCAATTCACCTTACGTTCAATAAAATTATTAACCGGATAATTATAATAACTAAGCAATGAGCTGCTCGACGATGATTTCAATAGTGACGAAAAAGGATTATCATTTACGAATAATTCCTCTTACATCATATCGATACCATTGAATAAATTAAAAAGTATATCGATCCTACAATCCTCAACTCACGAACGATATATTCATTAATAATTTTCTTCTTTCATTTATTCATTTATATTCAATTCGCTTAGCGTGAACGCGGCTTAAGACGGAATAATGAAACCTCGTTGCGTTTTTGTCCAATCAAAAAAAAAAATAAAAAAATAAAAAAAAATAAAAAAGAAAAAAGGGAGAAAAAAAAAAGAAATCGGTTTACGAAAATGACAATGGACTAATGTCGAGCGGGGGTAGACTGGCTTGTTGATCGCGTATAGTTCAATTTATCTTATTATCCTAGTCGTTAGCGTAGCGATCTTTCGAGGATCGACGAAAAGCTTGAAGTTGAAGTTGAAGTTGAAAAAGTTTAAGCCAAGAAGAAGAGGAATTTTGAATAGCATTAATATCGACTTCGAGACGATTCGAATCTCGTCTTTGAATGAAACGATGTTCGTGTTATTAAAAATTTATGGCGACGATGGTGGAATTTGAATCGCGTCATAAAGCGTGCGACGGTTTAGAAGTGGGTCCATCAAAAGAATATATACCGGGTGGCTCGTTTCGATAGATAGAGAAATTTTTATTTATATTTTTTTTTTTTTTGGTTCGGTTATTATTTAACTCAAGGCAAGAGACGTGTTAATTTCGAAGAAGAACTTCGAATGATAATTTTGACGATAATATTGTAATAAATATTAGAAAGTTAAGTTCCGTGCAGTAATCTTTATTTATTTAATTTATGTTGCGCATCGATCGTTCCGAGTATATATTCTGATTCGAAATGGATTGCCCTGTAAAATATCCGCTGTAAAAGTTAGCTGTGCTGCTTTTGATTTCGATACATCGCGTCGAATTGAGATATCGAGGTCACGTTCTAATAAGATGGTCAATATGAAATAGTAAAAACTCGAGGAAACGTTGGCCGGAGCATAATTCGCTTCGCTTAATTTGATCAATTTGGTTAATTTCTCTTCTTCAAAATTTAAAATTCAGAGATTTTACAACACAAAAATTTTTAGGACACGAAAATTCTAATTCTACACAAGCCTACAAATTTTCGAATTTCAAAAAAATTGAAAATTCGTGAAGTCAAGGATCGGGCAGAATTTAAAACTCGACCAATTTCGTTTAAAATCAAAGATTCGGAAAGAAACTCGAAAATTTGTAGATTTGAAAACTATAAAATTCTAAAATTGAAACGTTCTATTAAAAAATTTCTCTGTACCAGTTCTTGGACTCATATTCGCTTTTCTTATCGAGGATGGACCGAAATCGAAGTAAATCAACAACAGCAATTGCACCAAGCATTCGTGATCGCGACGTCGAGGTGTCGATAAAAAAAAAAAAAAAAAGAAAAAAAAATTAAAAAGAAAACAAAACAAAAAAAAAAAATGTCGTCGCAAGCGTTATGAAAAAAAGCGTGAAAAGCGTATTGTTTTTTCGACGATCGAGTACGAGAGTGTGCGTGAGGATAAAAAGAGAGAGAGAGGAAGGAAGAGCATAAAGGAGGATGAGAGTGAGAGACTTATTAGAAAAAGCTTAGTGCTAATTATAATATATATTTGCAAATTAAATAGAATCGGGGTATGTATTCGTATACTCTGACACGCCTTCGAAATTCGAGGAGCAATACAATCGAGCCACTTTTACAGTCAACGACTCGAATTATTATCATTATGATTAATTCCCGTCATTATTATCGCCATTATTGATTATCACGAGTTATTATTATCATTATTAATTATTACGAGTGAATTATTATTATTATTACAATTCCTGTTATCGCATACACCGATCATTGTAGCGCGGCACTCTATCAGAGGATCACAAGGAAGAAACATACAGAAACGAGGAGACAGAAATAAAGAAAAAAATAAATAAATAAAAAATGAAAATTTCGTTTATTATCGATCGACAGTGATCTGTTTAAGCGTATCGATTGCAAAAGTTTGGGGTATGAAGTCGGTAAGGCCGAGCTTGTTGTGCTCGCGTTGAAATCTCTGTTCAAATCACCAACAAGGTAGGTAAACATTTATACAGATACGAGAAATGGAAGTATAAAATTTTTTCTTTTTTTTTTTTCTTTTCGCGAAATTGTATTTTTAATTTCTAAGAATTCGAATTTGATTTAGAGAAAAAAAAAAAAAAAAAAAAAGAAATCAGATTTTTTTAGATGAACGAAATATATAAATTTATAATGAAAAGTATTTAAATGCACGAATACTATTTGAATATTATTACGGAAGAGAAAGTTTTTCACAATTCTTTAATTTTCCCTATTTTTTATAACACAAAATAAAATCTGAACTTCTGAATTTTTTACTTCTTGCTGTAATTCGATTCGAAATTAAATTAGGATAATAAAATAAAATTGATATAATTATACGACACGGTATCACGTTCACTGTTTATTTTACTATCGAAGTACCTATTTCAACGTTGCTCTTCTTTCACGAGCGCGCGCCTGCCTTCTAAGTGGACCAAAGAAATCGTTTTATTGGCCAGAGAAGTGGGTTACCGGCACGGGTCTTCGCAAAGTGCACGATTAATTAATTATAGAAAAAAAAAAAAAGAAAGAAAAAAAGCGAACGCGTGTTATAATTAATATGCGTACAAAGTATCGCGCGTTCACTGATAATCTTTATGAATTTTAAGCTGTTTGATGGATAAACTTTGCATCTTGAGCGCGTATTACATGCGCCAGATTACGATACACGGTATAGAGAACACTTTCTTTCATGTATTTTTCATGACATTCTTTCAAGTTTTGAAGACAGCTCACTTTAAAAGTAAGCATGAGAGAAAGAATTTCGATAAAGTTGTTTACCTTATCTCGATGTTCCAGATATCTCTATCAAACGACAATGTACGTTTTTCCCGCCTCGAGAGATCTTTAACATATTTTCCGCCCACGGAATAATTTAATAATTATTCCTTTCGTTTCTTTCAAATTTAAGAAACTTCCTTTACGAACGAGATCGCACGATTTTTTTTTTTCTAAATTTACTATATTACAACTATCTCGAATCGATTAAATTTTCAACTTACACGAAGATGATATGATTTAGAAGAAGCGAGATAAAAATTAAAATCGTAAAACAACGTTCGCAACATAATCGTACGATTAATCTATCATCGCGAAACCTTCTCTAACGCAACAAAAATTCCACATTCGGTTTAAGGAATCCCCGGTTGCACAATCTTTGCACAATCCTCCGTGCCGAACATAATCGAGAAAATACCGAGTACAATCCCGACTCCATAAATCTCGCGTTTCCTCTTTTAAAACTAAAACACCCTTGCGAAATTCTTCCTGTTTCCGCCAATCTCTGATCCATCTAGATCGCTCCTCATCGTCTTCTCCTCCGCAACGCGATTCGAACGTGACATCGTTCGAGAATGTCGAAAGAGAACGGAATTTCCTCGTTTTATGCAAATTTACATCGATTTTTTATTAAACTAAAAGATATTTCATCGGGCATAAATTGTTGCAAATGTATTTATGAGAGTATTTCAACGTATCGAGACGTTGAAACGTACTTTTTTATTGGTCTAATGGGGATATTTATTTTTATTACTATCGTAAAGTTGTTGCAATAAAATATAAAATTTGTGTAAGGATATTGTGTAACGAATGATACATCGGATTTTATTACCCTAATGCAATTTTTATTTTTGTTATTGTGTTGCGATATAAAACTTATATAACTTGTTTAACTATATTAACTATATTTCTTTTTTTTTTTTTCAAAAAGAATACTGAACTATTTCTAATTAATCTGTTCTAGAATTAGAAGGCAAAGAAACGGATCTCTGATTTATCGAGATCGAAAGAAAGAGCAATAATTAAAATATTTTAGAATTATATTTTTCTTTTACAAAAAAGAAAAGAAAAATTTTTATTGTTTATTGTTTATGTTCAACAAATTTCAGAATCGTTGTATAAAAACATCCACTCACTTTTGAATTAGCCTGTACACCGATACTCTACCTTCAAGATTCACTAGAATATCAAGGCGAATAAGAAAGTATTCAAAGTAACAAATTACAGTGCAACACACTTCTCTCCGGCTGAGATCGAATCCACGAGGAAGAGCCACGATCCATGTCTCCTCCGCGGACAATCGATTCATCTGGTCGCTTGATCTCCCTCTCCTCTTGAAAGGAAGAGAGTTAATCGAAACGGAACGTCGCTTTCCCGACGATTTCGCCGAATTTATTCCCGATATCGCACGAACACCGGCCATCGATTATCCTCGGCAATAATCGAAGCAGAGGCACGAAAAACACGTGGATTGCGTGCGCTTTGATCGATTATGATTTTCGCAACGTGTTTCGTTTTTCTTCCGCGTAAAAAGTCGAGGAACAAAGGTAACGATTTTAATGAACGTTTCGAAATGAAATGAAAATTGATTGATTGATTGATTGATTGATTGATTGGTGAAAAATGGAAGTAAAATTTTGTGGAATTTTTTTTTTTTTTTTTTACAGTTTCGAAAGGATCAGAAGCATTGATTTTGATGATAAAATATGGAGGCTGATTTTTCTTTTCAAGGAATTAAAGATATTAGGATGTTGTGAAAAATTTGAAATTTTTCATTCTGGTGAAAGTGTATGATTTTCTTTTGAAGTTGAAAATTACAGTTATAATAATTCGAAACGACCTCCATAATGAATAATTTCTTAATATGGATTCAAAAGTGTAGAAAATAAATCGCGAAATTGATCGTTTTGATAAAGAGAGTGTAAATTGATAGAAGATCTTCCAACGTCTTTCTCCAATCTGAGCGAAATCTCGAGAGCAACCAGGATGTTATAGACGATCGTGACAAATGATATGTACAAGTAGTTTCAAAAGAGATATAAAAATAGTATGATCGTGTATACATACTTCATTCAATATTATTTGCATTACTTAACTTTGATAAAAATATCTTAAATAATGATTAAATATAAATAATAAAAATAGAAAAGCAATCGTCATATTTTAAAGGAACTAAATTTGTGCCCTATAAGATCAATCTTTTTTAAATTAAGTCATCACATTTAAGTAATACATATTATATATCATACATATAATATTTATAAATATAGGAAAGATATATAATCAAGAAACTGATTTCGTATGCAGAAATAAATTGGGGAGAAACATAAGAAAATAAACTATCGAGGGGATGGATTTTTAAAATTCATCCAATATACAGTTGATCAAGCTTTATAATAAATCTTTTAGGGGAAGGAAAATTGCGATACCACGCTTTCTGAGATTAAAGTAATTTTTTATTTCTCTATTATGCTTTTATTTTTTTAAGCAAACATTTTTTGCTCCGTTAGTCGAATATTTTTCAGCCCGACTGTTTACAGGCTGAAAAAATCTGAATTCTAATTAGGGGTTGAAGGGCTCTTACCGGAACTTTGGGGTCCGGTCAAACATTTGTATTGCAATATGCAGGTATGAGGATGAAGCTAACTGAATTTTGAATTTAATATCCAGGATTTTTATATATTTATGAGAAAAAAATTGCGAGTGATTAGAAGTTTTGATTTTAAATAAATATTAATAATAAATTGTTAATAAATTTTTTTCTATTTACAAAAAATTAGAAAATTTTTAATTATATAGAGTTATTAAGAATTAATTCATTTTAAATTGCTCATAAGAGTTTCAGAACTAGATAAATGTTTATACTGTAATTAAATTATAGCATAAAATCATATTAATAAAAATTTATTGATTGCATTCTAAATAGAATAAATAAAAATTAAGAAATAAAATTCCTAGAAGATAGTAAATTAAAAACAATACTATATTTTGATTAAATATTTCATAATAACAATAATAAACTGATGTTACGACATAAAGGAAATTATCTATAATTAGAGAAGTGAAAGAGAACTATTCTAATGTTAATTAAAGGCTGTTCTAACATCTAATTTGAAACAAACGATAATGTTTTCCTACTGAAGCTAAACAGAATGTATAATGCACTAGTTCCTTATGTACTTGCATTACAAACGATTGAAATCATAAATCAAAGATCTCTTATAATCAATTGCATTACAATGACCAGCGAAAGTTTGCAACGATTATTCGATTATATATTATATATATTATATAACATAGTAATTATATATTATCGATAATATAAAACAATTTTTATCCATTATACATTATAAATGTATATTAAGATTGTTTCAACGGGAAAAAAATGCAATAAATAAGTACTTACATCTGCCATTGTTGCAATAAATTAAACATAACCATGCTGCATGAAGACTCATCTCATTCGCCATTAATCATCGTAGCGTCAAAAATGCATAACACTCATTCCTTCAAATAGATTAATGATCTGTACATAATGAAATTAAAGATTTAAATTAAATACACGAAACTGAAATCAAATGTAATAAAATGATATAGTAATATGAATCAAACTCTACCTTAAAAGCATAAATAACGCGAGATACCGGCAACTTCAACGGTCGAATAATCGATTAACGAATACAAGCAAAAAAAATTCACAATATCACTTAATTTTATCATAATAATTTCTTATGAAACAAACACACATTGAACAAAAACAAAATTAATAACAATTCAAACTATAAAACACAATAATAACAGAAATATTTATTACGTAATTGAGGTTATATATATATATCGAGCGGTATCACACGTCCTGCCACGATGATTTTCGGCAGCCGAATGACGTCGCGCGCAGCAGGTACGCTTCGAAGCTTTCTGATTGGCTGGCGCAGTACGGTCCCTTTTTCACCCAAACCGCGCCGAAAATTGAAATTTTCGTAAATCCTTTTTCGATTAACGAACCACAAAACATTCCAATCTTCGTGATCGGGTAAAATAATCGTTCTTTTACTGGATGGAACACGCAAGTATGGACACAAATAAATCATTTTCTGAAAAAATAAAGTATTCTAATTAATATTCTCACAAATAAAGATTACGTATATACACAGTAAATGCATAGTGTGCTTGAAAAATTTATTTATTTATTGTTATTTGACATAATTAGAAATAAAGTAGTAAAAATGATTAATGAATGAAATAATTAAGGATGATGCTTTTTTATCGTGAAATAAAATTATCCTATTCTTTTCGCGAAAGATAAAAGAATTTACAAATTTATCTCTCTTTTCATCATATTGATATTCTACAATTGTATATATACTATATAATACCGCAAGATTAAATATGTGTCACGAGGAAGACTTTTCAGCACGTTATACGGATCGTGGAAGTGTAAAGGGTCAAATATCACTGTAATTATGACGCGATCTCGTTTCTCCGAATGGAAACAAAAGATAAAAGAATAATCTAGAATAGAATAAACAGTATTCATAAGCAGGATATAAGCATGGCAGTCATTCAGCTACTATCTTCACGGACGACTTAAGCGAAATGCGCGTGAACTACTTACATTCTAGCCGTGTATTCGCATTCCAAACTTTCTTAAGCAATTATGTCATAACCGGTGCCCCCCTTTTTCCCATCTCCATTCTCCATATGTCGCTCTAGTCTACGCTTCCTATTCCTCCACTCCTCTTTCTCACTCTTCACGATACAAAGTTCCCAAAGAAACTTGTAAGTTCGCGGGCACCAAACTTTGATGTACACGATCGATTTGCGAAACAATTCGCGATATGGCTAGACGGTTGCGGTATATATATAGGGTGTTTCGTAAATTTGAAGAAGAAAAATAAAATTAGAAGAATTTCTGTATATTTCTACGCGTAATAATTTTTAAAAATTATTGGAAGATAAAATTTTTACGTGGAAGTTTGGATCTGAAAATTTTGACTCTTCGAAAAACAAAATCGTAATTGAGAAATTATCGATTATTTTATAATCGATTAGAAGAATTCGTGATATAATAGTTGACTATATAAAGAATAGTGACAAAGAAATAGTCAATCGAAAAGAAAATTCGTGACGTTGTGAATGAACTATTTCAATGTACCGGGTGTCTTAAATCGGTTAATCGGAAAGAATATTTTTGAAATATTTTTTTAAACCTTTTAACAGATTATTGTTCACTCTTTTTTAATATTGAATTACAAAAGATATCGTAAAATTTTAATTTTCAAGCAAATTATTCCAGCGGAGAGATTAAAAAATTAATACCACTGAACATAAAAAGAAAAAAAAAATCGGACAAAAAAAGCAATATTTTCGACCAAATATTAATCCAAACGGTTGAACATTTAGAACGTGCATAATTAATTTTCATCGAATCGAATCGTTTCATATTCGAAATTACACGGTGAACAAAATTGAACGGATATCGTGGAGCGGATAGTGAATTTCTTTGAATGCATGTAGGACGTTGCTTAGTGGCGTGTGCAATGCCCGATCAGGAAAGTATTCAAAGGTATTACGCGTGTTAAGTTTTGCTCCTTCGTGTGGAAAGACACATTTGGCACAAATTTAATTTCGAACGCCAATATCGAATATTGTTTCGCAATTGAATACGATCACCTCATTCTATCTCTGAACGTTTATTAATCGAGTGTATACATCGACGATCGATGATTATCGCTCGTAGATATTATTTAAAAAATAGATGAATAAATAAATTTCTCGAAAGAAAGAAATCGATGAGAACAATTCGTATTTTAATAAAACAGATCATAATCATGAAACTTTCTTTACGCTATATTGCCGAACAAATGTTTCGAGAGTGAAAAATGAAAATAACGATTTGCATAAAGTATAATAATTTAGTGAAAATGTACTAAGCTGCTGAATATTTATATTTATATTTATAATTATATATTTTATCTTGAAAAATATTTTGAAAAATTCTTCACGTTTCTCTATTTCACGTTCGATATTTTTCTTCTTCTTCTTCTTCTTCTTTTTACGATAAAACGTCATGGGCGTTCCGAATTTAACGAAAGTTAGAACTTCGACCTTCATACTCGGACAAAAAAACATGGCTAATTACCACCTCACCGTATCACATGTCCACCCAGCGTGCAACTTTCGTTTTTCCAGCGAGCGAACGCTTCTCTTGCCACAACGACCTCAATGTAATTAACTCTGGAACGATAAATCACCTTCCCTCCTCCCCTTCCTTCATTCATGGAAAAATGAAAAATTGCAAATTTTCGTCCCTTGTGCCGTGTATCGGCACCAATCTGATAAATTCAATGAACAAATGAAACCGTGATCAAAATTTGGAGCTCGAAATACTCGAATGTATAATTGAAACGCGTAAATGATTCCTCTTTTTCTTTTTTTTTTTTTTTTAAATAACTAGGTCGATTATTATCCAAAAAGAAGAATATCAGAGAGATTATTGCGAAAGAAGTATTATATGAATTATAGTTTCTTATTTAATAAATAAATTTTTCTATTTTCAAAAAACGTATAAATAATTTAAACGAGAGTGAAACACATTTGTTAATTTTTAATTGCATATCTGAGTAAATCGTGGGTGAAATTAATTCGTATATTTTCATTATAATTCAATCCTTTTAAATTAATATATCATACCTTTTTCACATTTTCAAATTTTCATAATTTCATATTTTCAAATAAGTTATAAAACGAAATTAAATTCATATTATTCCAAAGTTTCCACGATTTAAAAAAATTACAAAATTACAAATTTGATTCAAAATTACATTTTCAAGAAGAGATTCGCTTCATTTTCGATTTTCCACATCCAGATCCAATAACATAAATTAGATTTACGTTCGCAGGGATTAAGAGTTAAAATGGACGTGTGACATTCTTAATTATTCAACGAATCATTCGACCGTTACCCGCGATTAGGCTTAACTCGCCATTAATAACGTTATTTTCGTAATAGAAATCGTAATAATAAACCGCTCTTTTCCGGCAGATTGGTAATTATGTCAGCCCATCTCCACCAATCACCCGGTGGAACAGGAAGAAGGAGCTGTGACCGAGGGAATGGCAAAAACTGGAACCAGTTCGATAGGAAATTCATTTCTATCCCGGTTGTCGAACGGAATCTGACACTGAATACGAGAAATGGCAATCAGAAATTATTTTTCCACAGACGTACATTAATTAATGAACGCCAGAGGAATAATCGGAATTTCGTTTCGAAGGTAAAAAGATGTTGAAGTGAAACGAATGATTTCATATTAATTGATCATGCTAATTATTTATTTTCTCGGTAGGTATTAATAAATCAAACAGGATAAAGATTTTCTTTTTTTCATAAATATATAATTATCCACGTAATTTATTAAAAAGAAAATTTTAAAAAGGGAGCACAAAGGGTTAATTAAGAGAGAGGGAGAGAGAGAGAGAGAGAGGAATCCCTAGTTTTATATTTCTTCTTAAATTTGCAATTTAAAAATTTATGCTGCAATGTGAGTAATAAAGAAAAAGGGTGACAACAATGTTTGTCACTGGATATCTTTATATCTCATAGATATAAAAATTGCACTCATGAGCCACGTCCGTCAAACGAATCTAAAAAAGATTTGAAAGGAATATCGATTAATACCGAGAAGAATTTTACGAAACTTTTTCTTTCTGACAAAATTAGCTTTTTAACAGGATTAATTACTTTTATCGTGGAACTTCTTTAGAACGTGAAGTGAAAAATTAGTTAAGATAAGTTAATATATTTTACTCTCGGTTAGATCGCTTTTGCTCCTCGCGCGTCTAACTTTCTTTGTAATTTTTTGTGAAGTGAGATTTAAAAAATTAATGAAGATGAATGATCTATAAATTAAAAAAGGAAATCGAAGAAGTAGATTAATTAAAATAGTATAATAATTATATATATAAAACTGTGATTAAAATATCATAATCAAACTTTTCTTCAAAAATAATTACGATTATACAAATAATAAGCAAAATTTTTATTTCAGGTATGTTTCACTTCTGTGTATATTTCTCTTTTTATTTTACCTTCGGAAGGAATAATTTTTCCATCGTAAAATAATATAAATATGATACAATAATAATAACAATATAAAAATTAAAAATTATTGAACGATAATGACGAAGGATTTTAGCAGATAAAATCTAATTCATGAGCGATCAAGTTTTACAACTTTTCACATTGCATCAGAGAGTACAATAAAATTATTAATTATTAACCGATTAATTAAAAATCCTCATTCAATACACGGGATATTGTTTTCAATGAATTTTTAATATTATCTTATTCATCCACGATATTTCATAATGCCTAATCCTTCCGCCACATTGTTAAAACTTTATTATTTGACGAAGCATCAGGATATTCCCATAACTATCATACAGGTGTAAACCTGGAAAATGCACCGTAAAAGCTGCTTAAAGTATATAATTTAATATTCAAAGGGGTTTATGAGAGTGTTTATGAAGATATTACACGAGAATTACGAGCAAAACGTAACGCAACCGTCGAATCGATAATTTTTTTTTCAAACTCAAGGAGATAAATACTTATTACCAATTTGTTTAATTTAAGATAATTTTAATTCTCGAGGATAATATAATTCTCTTTAACAATAATCTCCAAGAATTGAGAAATCTAATAATAATAATAATAATAACAATTCGAATAAAATCAATTGTAAACTAATCCACGCAAATTGAAAAGTTTAAAGAACGGTAAAAGTGAAGCACTTTAAGAAAAAAATCAAGATGTACACAAAATAAAATGTTCCATAACAAGGTATGGAACACCTTCAATAATCTCATTCGAATCCTTATTAAATTACAAGCCACTGAACTTCGCATATTAGATGAAATAAAATGGAAACAGAGCGAGACTCTCCTGTCCCTGTTACATCATTGCGCTCTATTCATCCAACTACAAACCTAAATCGATATTTATATATATATATATGAAACATAACTTTCACAAAATCGAACCCTCCAAATCTCACATCCCCGTGTCGATAAATCTACCATACCTAACACGAAATATATACATCTAACGAGTAAATAGAGGCAAATATCCAGGCACGATAAATCACAGCGTGGTCCATCAGAAGCGGAAGTCGATCGCGACCCTCGCCACGATCATTCATCCGGCGAAGAGATCGACGATTCCCTCCCATTCCCCGCCAACACCTCGCGTCACAACTTTCCACGCACAGCAGGTGGAAAGCTTGGAAGCGGCACGAGGTCCCTCGTTTTCGTGGCGAAGGTAATAGCGAAGTCGATCCACGAAGAAGAACGAGAAG
This sequence comes from Apis florea, assembly GCF_048593485.1. Classification (NCBI taxonomy): domain Eukaryota; kingdom Metazoa; phylum Arthropoda; class Insecta; order Hymenoptera; family Apidae; genus Apis; species Apis florea. The sequence goes on along the minus strand of NW_028256416.1, from coordinate 5,841,135 downwards.
GGTCACACACGAAGCCTACTTTCTTCCTCTTTCTTCACAGCCCGAAAGGGGGGAAGTCGTATCGTCGCGGGCCCGCGCTCGCCAGCCCGAGCCAGTCACACGGACCCACTCGACGAATCTCGATGGGCCTCGCTCGTTTCTCTCGCGCCGCGCTCTATAAACTTCCGGTTTGAGAAGAGGGAAGGAAGAGTAATAGTAGATAAGATCGTCAAAAAGATTGCTTCTTTCCTCGAATTCGGTTTCTCTTTCTCTTCTCTGCTCTCGAGGAGGACGAATTCTCATTTTTCGAGAGGAGGTTGACTGCTTGGAAGTGGAGGACGAGGGGTAAGTATTCACGTCAACGAGCTATGGAAATTTTCGGGAACGTGGTGCGTGGGTGATGGAGTTTTGTGGAAAGGTTATTGTGGACGAATTTACAAGAGTTGGTTGAATTTGGTGGAATTTTAAGGTTTCGTGTTGCGAATTTAAAGGATTTTTTTTTCTTTTTCTTTCCTTTTGCGTAGTAAAAATTTACAGATATAAGCAGAAAAGGTATCGGTTGTTTTACATTTACAAGGATTCTACGAAAATTGCGTGGAGATCGTACTTGAGCGGAATATCGAATTCATAAACTAGTCAATAAGCTCGAGCTACCTGTAGCGCGCCGAGTTAAATACTGAATGAACCAAACACGACATCGTGTTTCCTAAATTAAATATCGCACACCGCGATTGTAAATATTCCCATATACAATCTTCGTGATGGAAAAAAATTTTAATCGATGAATGATTGAACGAAAATTTTCAGGAATTAAAAAATTATATCTCTTTCTCGTACGAAAGAATTCGTCGTCTAGAAATTTTGCCTAAGATAATTGAAAAGTGACTCCACTTTTAATTTAATGATTCTCAACGATTAATACAAGAAGACAGTGTTAAATTTTTTTCACGATAATTTAATAAATCTTCTTCACTGTTTGTTCGAGAACAGCACAAGGTGTATTACATTTTTATAAATATAAATTCATTCGAGTGAACGAATAACCCAAATTCGATCGATTTATTCTCCTAGGGAGAATAAATTTTCCCTAGATTCAGATAATCAATTCATTTCGTAATTTCGATCGAGATGAAAACCATAAATGAAAACGAAAGTCTCGTCCTTCCCGACTAATCGATTCATCAACGAATAATAATAAACGGATGGAGAAGACGCGTGAAATGATCGATTTGTTGGCAAAATCGTGGCAAAAATCTCGTTTACATCGGTTGGTAATAAGGTTGTTTCGATGCGCAATCGCGTTCGTCGATTTGTCATGGTTGCGAGCGTGTCGAAACACTTTCAGAGTGCAGAAACAGAGCAGTGCAGGTTGGAACAAGAGAGAGAAAGAGAGAGAGAGAAATATTCACGTGTACATATCCACCTCTTCTAGAGATCTAACACACTTCCAACAGTTTTCTCTTGGACACGATTAAGAAAAATCGTTCAGCGTCGCGGAACTGGATCGACGACGCGCTATTCCTCCACTTCTCGATGCTTGATATTGGAATTTACACTTTTTCTCCCCTTCTTCGTTTTACCTTCCAACCTGAGACCTTCCGTTTCCGGGCTATAAGTTCTCTTTCTCTCTCTCTCTCTCTCTCTCTCTCTCCATTTGAGATGCGATACTGCTCGTTTAAAATAACGATCCGCCATCTCGAAGATAGAGATTTTCAATTTGGAAAATTAAGTCGAGTAATTTTTCAACGAATTAAAAATTGTTTTCGAGGATGTTGAAAAAATTATAACAGTTTCTTCCCTTTAAAGATATTAAAATAAATTAAGATAACGGAAATTGGAGGGAAGAAAATGGAGGACGAAGAAATGTGGGTAAAAATGTATAAATATGAATTACATTGTTATTATGCCTAACTAATAAAAGTAAAAAAAAAATAAATAGAAAGCATTGCCGCGTGACGAGAAAGCAGTGTGGAAAAATATGACGTGAAAATGTTGATACAATGTGTATTGGGAAAACAAGAGACAAGAATGTGTACATATGCAAATGAGAAAATTGCTCTTGGGAAATAAGCTGTCCAACCGCATGTAACATTTATATTACAAATTTTATTCAATTATATAAGATGGAACAACGTGCAGATACGTTCTCTATTGAATTCGATGTAGAGAAAATTAATGAAATTTAATATAATATAATATAATATCGTAACATTCTAATACTTCCACTTTCTCTGTACAATCCTCTATTTCCTTCTCACAGAAACGAAATACCAAAATAATAACGAATCCCAAAAACTTATATTCTCTATAAAACTAAATATTCGAGGGGCGAAATACGTCGTTCATCACGATTCACCCATTACCCCATCTGTGAAAAAGCATGCCCTCGCGTTCAATCTCGAAACTGGCATCAAATCGCGCCGCGAAACAACGTTTCACGGCCGATAAATTCGAATCTAACGCGATACGGGATATCGTTGAAAGCCTCGCGTTGGAATCGTGAACGAGGGAAAAATTGGCCGCGCACGGTTCGGACATTGCGAATTGTTCGCCATAAACGTCTTCGAGACGGCTCATTCGAGGGTTATTTTTGTTCCTGAATAGCTTGGAACTGGATTACAAACGATATTTGGCGAGAAGCGGCCCTTCGAGGATGACAAACGTTTGGGTTTGGGGAACGATTGACGTGAGTGGTTCCATCTTGGTGAAAAGGATGATGCTCGATTGTTTTCAATATTTGGAATGCGCTATTTTTAATTAACATTTGAAGGAGGTGAAATATCAGGTTATAATTATTGGAAAAGATAGGATTATGGTTCGATTTTTTGAAACAATTTGATTGTTTAACGTGGATGATTATTATGCTTGTACAATTTATTCGAATTGAAAAAAAATCATTGTTCAAATGTTTTAGAAGTGTTTTAGATAGATTATTTCAAATATCAGAATCTTAATAATGGGGAAATTAAACACAGTATGGGAATCGTGTTGGAATCTTAATAACGATTTAACGAAGAATCGATTATTGGCAATTTCGAAATTTCCAATAAATGAACGGCGAAAGAGATTGTGCGCAAAAATCGCGTGCATCTATCGAACGAGATTATTAATTCATCGAAATTGTTAAACGATGTTCGACGTGGAAACGCAATTGAAACTCGCTTAACTTCGGTGATGGAAGGAGTCTGATATAAAAATCGAACGGAGGATGCATTTCAGATAAGAATGAGATCCACTCTACAATGTGAAAATTGTTCCTTTAATATCCAAGAGATTTATTAAACTATTCCTATCATTTTTCATTTGATTCGAATATATAAAATGAAATTGGCGGAAGAAAAATTAAGGGCATCGATATGATCGAATAACAAATATATAATATAATAAATATCGAAGGAAATAATTTCTTTAAAAATTATACAACTTACTCAAACAAATATTCCAAACTTATAACAATCTTGTATCTTTCTCCTTAATAATTCGTTAAAATGATCGATAAAATTATCCACAACGAGAGAGAAGAAGTAAAAATATCCAGAGGACCATTTATAAAATATATTGTGTGAAAAATATTGAGAAAATATCGTGTACGAACACGAGTCGATCGTTGATAAAATTGGGAGCAGGACGTCTCGATATTCACGCGTGAATCGCGGCCATTTTGCTCGAATATCGGCTCGAATAAGGAAGAAAAATGATGGAGAGAGAGAAGGTGGCGGAAGTTGAAACGAACGACGCTCGATAATGTTACAATTTAGATCGCGAATAACATGGAATGAGCGGAAGGACCGCTTTTGCTTGGTATGGTCATCTAGGTTGCATCGACATGCCTGTTACACATTTCGCCTTCTTGCTTGTCCTCGCGTGCCGCTATTTGTTCGCTATCGCGTGTCACGATTTATTTGCATTCGAATAATGATGGATACCATTATCGATTCGAAAAGAAAATTAACATTTTATTATTTCGAAATGGTATTGAAAAAAATTAGGTATTGATAGTAATGTTAAAATTGTAAATTAAATAGAAAAGAAGAGGAGGAGAAGAAGATGAAGAATAATGATTTCTCAATATATATATATATGGATTGGTGGGGAAAGTTTTGAATTTAAAAATATTATAATTGGAATTGGCATTTGGAGAAAAGGGATTCGACGCTCGTGACATTGTGCACTAAATACATATAATCCATGTTAAGCTATGGGATTTCTACGAGCTCGAAGCTTTTCCTCCATTTTTTATTTCCATTACTTCGCTGTACAAATATTCACCGAGTATTTTAAACAAAGAATACGCATTAATGTGAAGGTAATTACGGAAACGCGTTGACAGAGATTTCTCCACTCGGAGATTTTATTATCGATAACATTGTCCTCCATAATAGAGAAATTAATAAATGGAAAATAATGAAAGACAATTATATTTTTTTACATCGAATGAAAGATATATATATAGAGAGAGTAATGGATCAACGAGATAAACATTTTCTGTGTTGTTAATAATATTATTTGCCGGAATATATATTATAAAATATTAATAACAGTAATAGGATAATTAATTTGCTCGTTAAAGTAAATATACAAATCTTATCAAGCGAGCAAGGATGATTATGAGAAATGATAGTGGAATGAATGAAATTAATCGTGAGAATAATTTTTTCTAGTTTGATTTTCACTCGTAGAAAAAAAAATGGTGAAAATTTTTTTTCCCGAAAGAACATTATAATCCTACTGTCAAGATTGAAAACGATTGATTCTATTCTTTTTTGATACTTCGTACTACGTGAGATTTACTATACTTTTACAAGATGCTTAACGCCTCTTACGACGCGTTTCTAAAAATAAGATCTCAAAGGTGAAGATTAAAAAATTGACTATCGATTCGATCTGTAAAAAAAAAAAAAAAGAAAAAATAAGTTTATTCGAGGCAACGCGAAAAGAATAAATATCGTCCATATTGACATTTCCTTCACTGCTGAACGAAACACGAGTTGACAAGAAATTGAGATCCATTTAATAATTTCATTCCATTTCATTTATTATTCAAACAGAAATAACCACAAATAAATCCTATATCATTATCAAACTTATTAAAAATTGAAAACTAATTAAACTACTTGAACAAATGAAACTCTAGTTTCTTCTTAAAACAACAATTTTTAATAATAATTCCAATCATTTTCAATTTCAACAAACATAACCTCACTTTCGATCGAATTCTTCAAAAATAACTTTTCTCAATTTCCTAAAAAAAAAAGGATAATTTCCCAATTGACATAGACAAAGATAAACGCCTGACTATTTAAATAACACGAGATCAAAGATAATCTCAAGCGAACATAACCTCAATTCGCCAACTTCCAATTCAAACTAAGATCAAAATCGTTCCAAAACAAAAAACAAAGACACCACTAATAAATACCACCATCGTCTTTTTCTTCTCGTGCAAGGACTGGATCGTTGTCGATGCATCGAATCCGTCGATCGCAAAACAAACATCGGAAACAGGAGGCTTTGAATCGACACGAACGCATCAGTGGAAACCGGTTCGCGTTATTATTAACGCATCGATGGAGGCCGTTCATTCGGAATATACGAATGCCTGGAATCGATAGATGGCTTCCACGTGCATCGTCGTCCGTTCGAGTTTGCGCTCTGACCATGTCACATTTTATGGCCGTTTCATTTTTTTTTTTTTTTTTTTTTTTTTGCTTTCCACTCTTTGATAGATAACGATAAGAATCGTATTCGATGAATTTCACCGGGATGAAGAACCGGAAGTGAGAAGTTTCTCTTCGACGTGACTTATCGGTGGACGAAGATGAAACTAAAATCGCGGATAATGCGTCTTCTTAAATGGATTTGATGATCAGAAGATAGCAATGACGGTTTAAATACGAAAATATTCAAGACGTGAAAAGATCTTCTTAAGATAAGATCATAGTAAATTTAAAATTTAGATTATAAATTTCAAGATTGTTATTATTGCGTTTCGATATTTGTGATAATTTTTAATCGTTTTCGTTATCGTTTCATTTCTTCTTTCAACTTGAAAATTGAAAACATCACTCTTGCTTATGAAAAGACGATGTTTAAGAAATATTCAATTGTGGATTGAATTTGTGACAAATTGAAGTTCGGAATTACACGAGTTGAAAAGGTTGGCGACATATGATCGTATTATTAGTAAGTGAAAACAAGTGGAGTCGAGTTTCACAGATGTGAGTTATCGGTGAATGGAGGTGAAGTTTGAATGGCACACGGTCACGGATTCATTGATGTTATCTTCTTAAGTGGATCTATTCAGGGATCGTGAATTATTATTATTATTATTCATATTGAAATTTCTCTTATTAAAGAGTGCTTTGGGATCGATTTTATTGGCATGTGAATTTTTTTTTCTTTTCCAGTATAGAAATGATAATTGATTTTGACACGTGTTATAAGAGTAATTCACAGTCATCAGAATGTGTTCGATGGAAGAAACTTTATCAATTTGAAAGTTATGACATTCAGAATGACAAATGGAAAATTGTAAATCATCGTATGAATAAACATTTTCTTTAGTGCAAAAAAATAATGGATAGATTATAAAAAAAACGAAAACAAAATTATTTTCACTTACGACGATCATGTAATCAACGCGATACGATATTATTACGAACAACTATTATTTCCATAATGCTTTTATTAAAAAAAAAAAAAAAAGAAAAATACATCGTCGTATATCCGTGAATTAAAATTATCGCGATATTGATCAACAATTTCCATTATATAAAATTATTACGCTCATTCAACTACTTCATTCATATCCTTTCTTTCTGGATCAATGTTATCTCTGTAAATCTTATTTCGAACGAAATAAACTCGTATCTCGAATCTGGATATCCAATTAACAAATTCATTTATCTATTTAAGTGAAAACAACGAGTGTTGGAAGATATTAATTCCGTTGAAGAAATTTTAATAATTAATTCTCGAGTTACATCCTCATTTATTAAATGAAGTTCATCTAGATCTCGCTCCTCGTATTGAAATTAGCACGGAGAATGAGCATAGCGTGTGTAGCAGTTAGAATATCAAGTTTATGGAGATTGAAACACCGTATTGCTTATTAATAAATTTTTCTACGATACAAAGTAGAAATAGACTTTTGAAAGTGTTCGAATCGCTAGCTTGGAAATTTATTTTTCAATCTGTTTCTTACCAGTTTTATTCTTTCTTTCATCTCGAATAACAAAATTCATTTATTCGTCAAGGAGGGGGCACGAGTTTTATTTTGAAAATAAAGGAAAAAAGATATCGTTGAAAAATTCCAAATTACAGTCACCATTCTAAAACTTCGAAATTTAAAAATTTCGAGCCATAAGTTGGAATAAATATCGGACACGAAATAAATTTTTGGACGGCTTTATAATAAATTTTCCATTATCTTCGTTCGCAAGAACGAAGAATCCAAAGAACGAAGAATCGATCAGAAGACATTTAAAAATCGACGATTTTCATCTATCTTATCCCATCTTCGCGCGCGAAAAACGAATCCTCGTCCACTTTCCAGGTCAATATCCTCCAACTTCCGCATTCTTCACGCATCACGTGTAGGAAGGCGTGAAGAAAAATTCAAGAAAAAGGAAAAACTCCGTTGTTCAATTTAACATTTAAACAATTCACTTTACGATTTGCAATACATTTTGCCGAGAATAAACGCGGATATTATTTTAGTTCGATTTTAGAATGATTTTGATTATCGATCGATCGAAAAGCGCGGCAAAATTAAATTTCGTTCAGAGCCTCGTCGGTAAGTGAGTCGACGAACGCTCGAAATTTTCGCCTCTTTGTGTGCATGTATGCCCGATAAAAGGATTCGTGAGCCATTTTTATCGAAGAGAGCTCGAGGACGAGGCTGTTATCGAGCAAGTTCACGCCGATATTCATTTGTTCCTCGCGGCCCATTGCGCGCCTTTTGCCACGCGATCAATCGACGCGTGCTGTTAATGGTGATAACGATTCCATGAATTTGCGTGGAAATGGTGATCGATCGTCTCTTTGCAGGTTTGTTAAAATTTGGCCGTTGGAAAGTTTTAGTTTTTTTTTTTTTTTTTTTCCAATACGAATCTTTTGGAAGAAAGGAATAAATTTTAATCGAGGAGGTTGAAAATTCGGAAAGTGAGAGAAATATAAGAGTTGGAAAATTTGAGACGATTATATAATTCGAATATATTTCTTTTTTTTCAATTAATTCGAAGTAGTTAAATTAGATTTGAAAATTTGTGAATTTTTCAAAGTGAAAATTGAGATTTTCGAAAGATCCGAAAATACAAGAATCGGAAAATTCGAATGTATTTTTTAATTCGAAGTAGTTAAATTAGAAAATTTGGATCTACCCTCGTCCAAAGATCTCCATAACTCCGATCATCGAACCAGAATCGCAACGAATTCGTTCAACGAGTGTCCCATTCATTCCGCTCAGACGTAAACGCTCGAAATAATTAAAAATGTTGCGAATAAAGCATCTCCGTGTCGTGAAAACGGGTGGAAAACCCGACTCCACGGCTTATCCTGTAACGTTCTCTTTCGTATCGCGTGCTCGTTAACGTGCTCGTGCGTTTTTTCCTCTCTCCATCCTTCTCCTCCCTCTCGTGAAAATATCCACAATTTTCAACCGCGAAATAAGAAACGAGAAATTGCTTTTGTTTTTCTTTTTTAAATTGTGAAAAAAATTTCGTTCCTTAAACGATTTCGGTTAAAATCATGGTCGATAAATTTATTAAATTCATTCGTTACAATCGAAGCTTATTTGGGGATGAAATGTTAAAATTTTCACTCGTTCAAAAATTCTATCTCTGAAATTTTAATCCCAAAATTATCTATTTAATAATTTTTCTTCGTTTTCAATGTCAATGACTTCAATGTGATTATTTGTAGATTATTTTATAAGGAATTTATAAAGACTTTGTTTTTTTTTACGCAAAAATATGGCTTTCTCTTTTTTTCTTTCTCTCATTTTTAAAAGGCAGTATACGCGTTTCGCGACGTACACGTTTGAGAAGGGAGATCGATGCGTATTCGTTCGAAACGGACAACATCCTCCGAGCGCTTCCGGTGCCGCAACCTAGACGCCACACGGCTTCCGGCACGCGCCGTAATCGAAGCTGCTGCACGCATCCAGAAGAAAAAAACTTGCTTTCCTCCGCGCGTGCAAGCAGTTATTGCTTCGTCGATCATCGTTTTCGTGGATTTTTCGCTCCGCTTTTGAATTTTTCCGTAGAGGAATTTGTATCAAATATTAAATTAATCGAAAATGGAGAGAATCGAAAATAATCGTTTCTTTGTTACTTTGTTACTTGAGTTCTCCACGATTCTTTATCTTATATTTCTTGTAATTTTTATTACACATTTCAATCAAAATGTCACTAAGATTTATTGGAAACCGAATTTATCAAGGTTGTACATTTAGGTAATCCGTACATAATCACAGAATATATTTATAAATTTTGTTAAATGGAAGAATGATATAAATCATAAATGCAAATTACGTGACGGAATTTATTTCCGGATTTATTTGCGTGGGACTCCAAATTGAAATATTTCTCGCGCATTAATTTAAAATTGTAAATACGAAATGATATTTCAAAAAAAAAAAAAAAAATTAAAAACGAAATCCCGTATTTTCTTGCAATCAATTTACGTTTAATGAAAAAAATAAAAATTATTTTAGCGATAATTTAATTAATAATAAATTACGAGAGACAATTTTCTAGAGAATGCATTCTGAGTAAAATAAAAGTATCTTTTAAGGAAGAATTTCAATTCTCGAAACTCCGATACGAAAATAAAAAAATTTTCGTACAAATCAAAGACCCACGACTATTATCCTTTATTTATCAATACATCGATTTTAAAATTATTATTTCAAAAGGATAATGCTAATAACAATACACGCTCCAAAAATTATTTAAAAAAAATTATTTTCAAAAGAACCATCGCTCTATTATAAATCTCGTCCTCTCCAAAATTATTTATCCAACCGAATTCGTTAATTTTGTTAATCGAATCAAAAGGTAAAAGTTTATTCAATATTCCAAGCAAACAACAAAAAAAAAAGGAAAGAAAGAAAGAAAGAAAGAAAGGCTAATCGGATGTCTGAAGAGCGACTAAAAGTCGTCATAACTTTCCCTTCGTTTTAACGACGTGTATTGCTTTTCATTCAAAGCGCGCCACTTAAAGGCGATGGAGACTAAGCAACTGTCTGCAGCATTAAGCTATGCATATTAAGATCCACGCACCGTGGTACTTACGTGGCAGTTAGGAGCGAATTATAACGACCTAGATTCGCTACGAAGGGAGAATGGACGCATTTCGCTCAAAGCGATTGGTGTGGAACATGCAAGCCAAATGTCCAGCATTTCGAAATATCAAGATGTACCCTCTCAGATGTAATCAATAAACGTAACAAGATCACGTTGTTTAATATTTGATTGGATCGGTACATCCTGTATTAAAATTAATCCCGTGTGTAATTGATTATTGAACCGAATCTTTGATTAAAATTTTGATTCTGGATAATCGTCGAATTTTTACAATCCTTTCTCAATTTCTGTATCAGTGATCTGAATGCAAGTACGAAATACGCGATTTACGAGATACAATATTCTCGAAGTGTTCTTCTCTGTGTTATGAATTCTTGTTATTCCAGCTAAATCTATTTATCTTCTTATCCGCGAACAGGTCTCGAAATGTCTTCTGGATATTCCCCATGTGGAACCCTATACAAGTGCCACTAGAAACTTTCGGTATCGAGGGATTATGGAAAGTTTTCAATTAAACGGCCAATCCTGAGATTGCACGAAACGAGCATAAGAGGAGCCTCCAATCGTTTATCCAATCGTTTAGAGATCAAATATTTTTAATACGAAAAATTGGTGCAATTGTAGAACTGTAGAATTGTGTGGAAAAATAATTTTAAAAAGAAATAGAATCCTTTCCATATCTTTCTCTTCTGTAAGAACAATGCGGATCGTAGAACTGTATGAACTTGCAAATTAATTGCCAAAATTCTAATTTAACTTTGCACTTCAAACTTTCTTCAAAACTTTGTGACATCACTGTGAATTTTGAATGACAGATTGTTTGATCGTTTCTGATTATATGATTGAGTGCAAGATACAATGTAAATTGAAAATTTCTTGAACAGAGTCTAAAAAGGAAGAAGAAAAGAAAGGAAAAAATAAATAAATGAATGAATGTTAATTGGATAGCTGTATACACGGAGAGAGTTGTTTGGACTTGTTGATTTTATTTTTGACAAATTTCTGAGGTGAATTACCGAGGATTTCGGTATGAAAAATTGACGACGTGCTATTTTGCACAAAAAAAAAAAAATAAATAAATGAAAGAGAGAGAAATGAAAAAGAAGCGAAAAAGATCCCCGAGGCGACAAATTAATTCGAGCTCGGTGTATAAATAAAATTACGAGCTAATCTAATACGACCTACTTCGAACTCGTTCTCCAAGACGACGAAATGATTTGTTAAAATCGTTGCAATTCGTTCCGTTTCGAAATATTAAAATAAACGGATAAATTCTTATTTGGAAAATGGAAGTGAAATGAAGTAAAAAAAAAAATTCATTCCGAGATGTTCGTTAAAATTTTAATTATCAATTCTACTCTATGAATAAGCTTCCGAGAAAATTCTACAAATATTATTAATAATAAATTATAAGGTATAAAGTAACAATCCTCGAATCGAATGATTTTTCATTCTGTCGTTATTCGCCATGAACATTCGAATCAAAAGAATTTATCGAACGAGAAGATTTTCTTTCTTCTGTTTTAATCCTTTATTCACAAAAAAAAAAAAAGTGGACCAAAGTCATAGAGAATATGACTGGAAACATCGTTTCAAGTTTCAAAATTCACGTCCCCTGATCCGTAAAAATAAAATTTGTCCACTATATAAGAATACGAATGGTCGAATTGATTTACATATCCAATAATATACTTTCAATCGTGCAATAAGCGGATCATTCTCAACCGAGGCCGAAACGAAGAACGAAGAACGACACGCGCGATGCATCATGAAACACGCAGAGATATCCATTAATTAAAAAACACCGAAAGAGTTCTCGTAATTATGCTGACAAACATACGAGATGCATTAATTAATGTACGGTCTCGGATACATATTTATTCATTCCGTGAAACGATCGATATAGGCTAGTAGCCTAATTGAACCGAACTTCATTACCCGCGAACACAATAAATATGATATTTTATTTATTTGAAAATATAATTGGAATCTATTGTTGGAAAGATTTTATTCGAATTTCATCGAAACACATTTGTATCTTCGATAAATATTTATATTTTGTTCTTAATATTATCATTGATGACAAAGTTATCATTTCTCGAACTTGTAATTAATAAGTAAGTAAGAAAGATGAGAGCAGAGCAACGAGTATCGTTTTGAATGAAATAACATAATGATAAAATTCGATCGTGAAATCGTAATTAATTCTCGCGCGCGAATACTTTTTATTTTTAATTTATAATAATCTAGAACTCAATCTCATTAAATATCACTAATAGATATTCACTAATATTTACCAGTATTCACCAGGGAAAAAGAAAATCACGAGATACTTCTTTAATAATGATAAATTAATTATGTAATCTTAGTAGATATTAATACTAGGGATCCCTAGATAGTCACTAGTTATTTATTAATATTCGTTAGGGAGAAAATTATACGGAAGAAGAATTTTGCAGAATAATTTAAATTTTTAAATTGAATCACATCAAAAATATTCACAGAGTGTTCAAAAAACACGATCACTGAATATTTATTAATTATTATCCATTAGAAAAGATGAGGTATCTACGAAAAGAAAATTTTCTCGATGCTTTGAAACTTTTTGCTTGGATGATGTATTATTCAATTTCATCTTACAAATATATAGACGACACCGAGAGAACAGGATGCAAGTATTTTTCGATACTTTAATTTTCATATTTCTCATTATTATAATTTCCTTCCTATCATTTTTCAATCAAATTTTTATACGTTGATTTTTTGATTTTTAAATTGAATTTCTGTTCGCGTACTTTCTTCTCAAGTGAAAGAATTCGCGTAGGGGGCGCGTAGAAAACGAAGGATCGTGATCGAAGGTGATTAATTGTTTCTCTGTCTGCTGAGCATGACACGTCCAGATGAAACGTGAACAGTGTGTTTAACTATGAGGAATAAGAACGAGAGATCTGATGAATACCGAGCACGAAAATTCTATTTACACTTTCTTGAATATGAACGACACGGAACACAGGCCGTGAATGGCCTTGCCTTCCGGTGATCTGGGTCAGGAAAGTGGACGTTCGAAATCGAAATTGTCCTCGTATCAATGACTTTTTTGGCCGATCGATTCCATTGAAATTCAAATCGTCGATTCCCAGCTATTTAATTTTCGAAACAATGATATTGTAGCTTTATTATTTCGATAAGCAAGAATCAATATATTAAAATACTTGTAAAATGAAGAGAATAGATAGAAAAGGTTTAATTATAATGATAAGAAATATGAAGATTAATGTTAAGTAATTTTAAATAAGTATATTTAAATCATCCTTGGATGGATTAAAAGATTAATGATGAAGATAATAATGATGAAGAAGATAAACACTCAGATAAATACGTATGCTACATTATTATTATTAAAGTATCGATAATAACTATAATATAGATAAATAATCACTGACAATAAAAGAAAAGACAGTTTAAAATTACAGATAACTAATAAATATCTATTAAGAAACTTCCAATGAATATAATTATAAAAAAAAGAAAATACGCAGACACGCTCATATCCGTACAAAGAAAAAGAAAAATATTAAATTACACGACATTAAAGAGGATCGATACACCGTTTAACGAACATCGTAACGAAATCCGGAAGACGGATCAGGCGCCATATTGCATCCTGTTTCATCAGCCAAGCAATCGTTCGAACATGCTTAGATATCTATCGACCATTATTTCTCGCCTCTCGCGTTGTAAATTGAGGGAAACGCTTCTCGATCGCCGGTTTCCCGCGCGATGACGACACACACCTCCTCCTCCTCGACGAGGTAGATGCATACCACGTGTGTTTCGCGGTCAATGGGGTTATGAGACGGTTATTAGGCTGTTAAGTGGGCTGTAATTGGATTCGAGAATATGCATGAAAATGTACAAGTTTCAAAATCAATTTTCAGATCGTAGATCGTACCTCACTTTTCACAGAGGTAAGTTTTTAAATATTGTAAAATTTTTGCTTCATATATATATATATATATAGGATTATATATGATTGTTCTATATGGAGCTATGGATTTGTGCAATGAGAATTAATATTAATCACATGATATTATATGCAATGAATATTTTTGTTCATAACGATTTCTCGATAGTAATATCTTTCTTTGATTAATAACTTTTCGTTAAATATTTGAATTTAATGACAAATATTTTTATAATCATTCGTCAGAGAAGGCATTAAAAATTTTCAAATAGTATCTCATTTTATAATATATATTTGCATTTTGTTAATTTTAGAACCGAGAATGCGGTTAACGCTGATAAAATAAATATTTCCCGATTTTTGGCATGATATTCACTTCTCGATTTAAGCATATAATTGGAAACGTGTAACAGGAATGCAACGTTAAGTTCGGGTAAATCGAGTGCTCGACAAGATTTCATCTAGATAAGCAAAGTTTACGAACGAATTCTGGTAACAATTGTTGGATAAATTGCATTAGCCAGACAAAAATCAAAGGAAAATAAGGTAAATATACTGGGTGTCTATACATAAATCCAGATTTCTCTCGTCCAAATAAAAATCTTTTAAAATAAATGAGTAACAAGCTTTAAAAACGATATATATATATATATTGACAAACAATTTGGATTGTTTGTTTGAAAGTAAAAAAAATTCTGAAAGTAAAAAATAAGAAATTTCAGCATAAATTAAACGTGATATTACAACGTCAAAACACTATCACTAGTTTAAGATTCCTGTTTCCAAACTTGTCTAACTCGTTCTAAGAGGAGAACGTTTCCCTCTTAAGTCTATTTAAACCTGTCCGTTTGCGAGAAACAGCACGTATACCACGGGTACAAACAACGAGACTTTCCTCGACCGTGTAAAACCTTGGCAAAAATTCAGTCACGTTTGGTACGAGTGGTAGGGGGAAGTTAAATAATACGCCGTTAAACGTAAATTAGAAATTAATTTCGATTAACTTGTTATAACTCGTCGTATACGCTGCAATACGTTTTATTTTCCATACATACGTTTCACTCTTTATTTATTTCGCTCTTTTCTACGTTTAAAATTATTCGAATTTTCTTTAATTTTCTCGCGATACAAATTTCAAATTTTTGGAACACCGATAACATCAATGTATCAAGTATTTGGATATTCGAGAACCGTCTGATAAAAATAATAAGTTAGAATTTTTGTGATAATATAATTTTTGACTATAATAATTTTCTTTACCGTGAAATTAATCATCTTGGTTTATTCACAATTTTACAACGTTATTCCTTTTCTTTCTTTTCTTTCTTTTTTTTTTTTTTTTTTCATTCATCGTTAACTCGATGCGAAATTAATAGGCAGAACGTAGTATCGAACGTGTTTATTGTACGACATTTATGGCGATGTACAAGTAATGGCACTTGACTCACTCTCTATGTGATTTTGCCATTCTCAGATCGGTCTGGTATTTACGTAAGTATATACGAAGAATTTGAAGATCGTTTTCACTCGAGGACGTTCTGCATTTGTCCGCCATATTTGTTCTTAACCTCACTTTTTCTTCTATTCTATTTTCTCTTTCCAGTATATATACCATTTCACTTGTTTTCATTCACTGCTTCTTTTGGTATCCAGATATTTTTTTTTGATTTCGATTGTTGAACTCGAACTTTGTTGTATTTGAGGCGTAATTTAACGCGTTTAAGTGAAACTTATCGATTGTTATTAACAGAATTTGATTTCGCTATTAAATGCTAGACAACGAAAGAAATCGTTAACGTGCGATCGATTTACAGATAATATTTCTCTTATTTCATGGTACAACAATGAACCTATCTCGAACAGAAGCTCCACGGTGTATTAATTTCATAGTTTCCCATTTCACTGAACGTCGAGCATGACTAATAGCTATCAGTTACTCGTGTTACAACGGTTGGTTAACAGTAGTGAGAAACACACTTGACAAATTCCAAAGCTCGTATTACAAAAAAAATTGATTAAAATTGATTTTATGTACTTCTGTTCATTCGTATTTATTTTACGATGTTAGATATTGTAATAAAAATAATAATGTTTCTAATTATTATTGTCAGAAATTATTCGATCATTTTAAATATCATTTGTTTAATGATAAATTTAAGAAAAAAAAAAATAAAGTAAAACAAGAATATAAAAGAAATAAGGTTTGAAATAAATATTTTCTGTTCGAGCATATTCGTTTCCATAAAGATAAATTCCGAAAGCGTACTGTGTGATCGCGTGATTTTGATCTTCATTTTATGGATCATGGATCTCCTTAAAAGTTTCTAACGTTTTATAAAATAAGATTAAAATTCTAAATTAACATTTAAGATTTTTTTTCTTTTTCTATCAATTAAGAAACCATTTCGAAGCATATGTTATATAAAAATATTCTTTTCTCTTACACAAACTAATCTACTAATATTTTCTAACAATTCATTTCTATAACAATTATACTAAATTTTCTTATTTTTAGTTAATTATTTTAAATTGTAAATATCCTGTAACAAGATTCGTTTTTCCATTTCTCTCACTGGATGGAATTTTTTCAAACATTTGCAATAAAATTGAGAATAAAATTCAATAATAGTTA
The DNA here is from genome assembly GCF_048593485.1 of Apis florea. Lineage (NCBI taxonomy): Eukaryota > Metazoa > Arthropoda > Insecta > Hymenoptera > Apidae > Apis > Apis florea. The sequence goes on along the minus strand of NW_028256416.1, from coordinate 5,824,253 downwards.
CATTCAATAATAAATAGATATTTAAGATTAAGAAAAATAAGAGAAAGAATAGAAGAAGAAAAATATCTTGTGAATAGAATATTCTATTTTTGAAATGTCCTGTAACTCTTAGATTAACCACTGGTAGGACAGATATTCCTATATGAATAATTCATACATTCAATACTCGTACATTTTCAATATTCAATCTGAATATCAAGCGATATATAACATTCAGAAAAAATTCGTAGAAAAAAAAAAAAAGAAAGTGAAAGAAGAAAAAAAATATCATAGATATACTACAATATTCGTACATCTTCATTTTTTCCAGCACTTTTTACCATTTTCGCAATCCTTCGTTCCAATTTCACGTGAAAATTGAAAATTAAAATACTAAAAAATTGCGATACACAGAAAATATCGTAAAATTTTAATTCAAACAAAAAAAAAAAAGAAAAAGTACATAAATTATATCGAATGAAAGTGTAAACTGAATAAAAATTCAATAACAATCACCATGGAAGGATTTATCGATACGATAGAAACTACGATCGAAGTCGTAGTGAAAGAAAGAACGAAAAAAGAAGAAAAAAAAGAAAGTTCGAAAGATTTCGAAAGGGGCAACATTTCAAACACCTTTCAAACTTTTACATCTAAATTTTACAACGAAACCTATGGCCAAACTTTTCCACGTTTGTCTAAATTTTCATCCCTCCTGTGCTCCATATTCATATGCATTTTTATCACCTTTTCTATCTTGCAACATTAAACAGGAGATTTACAAATTTTCGGGATATAAATTTTTTAACTCGATTCTCTCTCTTTCTCTTTCGAGCAACGAATACACTTCATCACCATTGGAACCATTCATCTCGAAAAGTAAATTTCAGAAAATTATTTTCCAAAATAAAAATTCCACGCCTTCTAACGCTTGAAAAAGAAAAAATTAAATTACAATATTTCTCTGTTTATAACCCTATGCGTATTATCCTATACATATCTCAAAAGAGAAATTACTTTTATATCGAATTACCAGAACATCCCCTAATCCCTCAAATATCCAAACTATCCTCCACATATATTTAAACTTGGCGCGCGCTTTAAACTTTCCCCATATCTCGTCTCATTTCTCCTCAGAATCGATAATAACTCGAACTGTCGAGGTAATCGATAATCGAAAACACCTTTCCTGGCTGCATACGAACGGTGTTGTGCAGCTATCTCCAACGTTGTTTCTCCAACGCCGTTAAAAATGGAAAAATTCGGGAAAAATTCGAGGGGAACACGTTGCAACATTTTTTTTTTTCGAGACGAAGAAGGGAATCGGCGGGTTGGAAAGGCGGCTTTCGGAAAAGCCGCGCGATAACAACATTCCACGCGGGGCAGGGTTTTGAACGGGTCGCGCTCTGTTTGCGCCGGCCTTTCGCTTTCCACTTTGCGTGCAACCGGCAACGGGATAATATTTACGCATTAATTGTCAATTACCGGGCGCAAGGAGTCGTTACTTAACGGAACGAGAACGGTTCGACACGAATGGAACAGATTTGGACCGTGTACCCGGCTCCTTCCAACGGCTGGAAATGGAGGAAATAAAACGGGTTGTTTTCCACGAGTAAGAGGGAGATTGGTACTCATATAAATAATCAAATATAAATTAAATAAATATGTAATTATTAGAATGAGTATATTTAAAGTATATTTATTTATATATTTATACTTGTATATATATTTATTTATATCAATAATTGAATGAATATATAATTATCTATTTAAACATTTCTTGGGAGAGTATTTATGGCGCCTGAGAGGGAATGAAAAATTTTTGTAGTAAGGATTTCCAGTTCTTTGAGAGTGGAGAGCTGGATGGATGGAAAAATGGAAATAAGTAAGAAGGTAAACTAAATTTATATATATATATATTAGATCACGAGATAATTAGACCTGTCTGTTTTTATTACATAAATGTACGATTTATCACTGTCAAAACGTGATACGTAATACTTACAAAATACGAGATCGACTGGTTCCAGACCGGATCTTTTCTCGCATTTCATTTTTCAATCAACCTCTCATAACTCAAAGATACTGGATACTGGAATTTATCCCGGTATTCCGTTATCGATAACAGGATAATTTATGTACATTCGAGAACAAGTTGAAAAGTAATTAAATCGAACGAATAAATTCTGTCGTTTCTTAAAATATCTTTAACCATTAAATAATTATCTCCCTTAAACCGTAATTTAAAAAAAAAAGAATAAAAAGCAAATCAAATCCATATGTATCGCGACTTGAAAAAAAAGGAAGAAAAAACCGACGATCACACAACGTAATCGTAACAACGTACTAAAATTAAAAGGCTCGATGAATCGTTCAATTGCCAAACGAGATAACTATGTACACTATGTAATAATACTTAATTCACACTCGTTGAACAAGCGCGAGTAAATCATTCGTGCAAACACTCTCATACTCGATTAGCGATAACTTCTTCCTATCTCACGCGTTTCCACGAGAAAATAAATATCCTCTCTTTCTCTCTCTCTCCCCCTTCCTCTTATTCACAAATGAGTTCACAAACTAACCACCTTACGCTCGAGCAAGAAATGCTCGACTAATAGAGCAACGTGACGCAATTTGAAAACTCGCCTGTTTCTCAACACCTGAACGCGAATCAACTGCTTGGTGTCGCAACAATGTTCGATGTCTTATTCGAGATATACCTTGCACGTTGGAATTCGTCGAGAAAGAAAACGTAACAATGAGGTAACAACGAGTCAAGAGTTCTCGAGACAGTAGTGGCCTAGTTCCGATACGTAATTTTTAATTGGTTCGAATGATTGTAACGTACGTGGAGTTACTTGGAAATTGTATGAAATGGAACTTTGTAGGCTGGTTTAATTATACGAATTTTTTTTTGTCTCGGGCTGGTGGAATTTAAGTTAGCCCCAAAAATAAGAATTCGAGCCGTTTGAAGAGATTACTTGGAACGATTGGTGTTCTCTCTAAATAATCTAAATCATTCTAATAACTTTTAAAATTACCACCTTTCTCAAGATCACAAGATCATCATCATCATCAACAATCGAAAGAATTCAAATTACATGCCTTATTTGATAACAGACGTTCTCTCTAATAGGAATAAAAGAAAAGGGAAAATTCGTTCACGATGTTGGGAACAATGGGGGATGGATAAGGAAAGTAAGGATGAATTAACAAACTATTTCGAAAATGGTACGAAATTACGTGTAATATAAGTTGCTCGTTTAAACCTGGCCGGAATTTTTCCTCGAAATTGCATACTTTCACCTATGTATAAATGGGGACCCGTGGTAAAAATAATATAAACCGCCCCATTACGGAAAAAAGTGAAAGCATGCGAATCACGTGGAGCCATGGGAAACCCGTACAACTGTTGAACGAATTCTGAATGAACGAAAATCGTTGATTAAGATTCGAGGAAATGGTTGAGGCCGAGAATAGATAGAAAGTGAAAATAGTAAATTACGATGTGATTGTAATTATGTACAATTTATCACATCATAAAAATGTTCAGATGGATCAATCCGTATAAATGAATATTATTTGTTATAAATATTAATTTTTATTCCGTATTTCCTACGTCGTCGTTTCAATTGGAAACATGCACACCTTGCAAAAAGTAACGATTAATTATCCTAAATTTGAATTACGATAAAACACGTGGATAACATTTAATACAACTTCATAAATTTTTTACTTCACCTTTCTAACATATTTACTGAACTTTAATGCTCTTTCCAACTTTTAAAACCGGAAAGGAATAAAAAATGGACAGGTTTCAAAGAACTTTCTTTCGCGTACCATTAGTCCTTCTATCACCTCTTATCGCAAGATTATATAACTTGAGAATTACGTGTATCAAATTTTTAATTTCAATTCATATCCTTTCTTTTACCTTGGTGCTGTGCTATTACGAGACAATATTATTTGACAATGAATTGTAACCTCTCTTCTTCTAAACAGATAAGGTTGAGAATATAAAGTTGAGAATTAAATCTTTTACAATTAAATCTTCGCATACAACAGGGTATAAATGGCTAGGATGTTTGCTCATCTGGTTGGAAAGTCAACTTTAGCAGCAAGAAACGAAAGAACTTCCGGTTATCGGCGAGTTATGGTGCGTTTATAATTTTTTTTTTTTTCTTCTATCAATCTTCTTTATCTCCCTTTCTAATAATAAGCCATTCGAAGAGATCATTCGAAATGTTAGGCTGATACACACATCGTGTAGAAAGTTAATGAAGATAATTAAATATATCCGTTCATTGCGGAGGAACTCGAGGGATTCGAGAGATTTTTATTCGATAGATCGAGATACAAAGAGCCTCGACACGCACTCTAGCCATTTATCCGTTTTCCCGCATTGCTATTTCCTCCTTGTTTCTGTTCTTAATTCGATTTTATTGCCTCGTGGGCGAAATTAAGATGCAGCCATTCCTTATTTGGATTGTTGGAGATAAATGGAAGAAGGAAATTTTGAATCTCTTTAAAAAAAAAAATTAAAATTATCAATTACATTATAACAATTTTATATTGATTCAATGTGTCTCATTTAATTCACTTTCAATTTTATCAGAATTTAAATCAATAACAACATTAAGATTGAAAATAAAATTTTTAAAATTCGATAGAATTAAAGAATTATGCTATCGTTATTCTTCGACAATTATTTACAAGAATTCTATTTACAAGAATATTTAATTCATCGGTTTTTTTTCTTGTTCTTAATTCAATTTTGATATCAACCAGATAACACTACGATTATATTATCCACGATTAAACCAAACGACAAAACGAGTTAAACCATTATTGTCATTTAGAATTGCGATGAGTGGTGCTCGAGAAATTTTTTTTTCCCTAGGCAACGTTACAATTTAGCGCGTAACGAACTCGTTATGAACACGCTCCCATGTATTTCCAGACCTTTTTGATGCTCTTTGCCTATTTACCTATTACTCACAGTTAACATTCCATTCCTCTAATTCTTTCCTCGCCTTTTAATCACAAAACACACCTCTTTGTGCACGGAATCTTGAACATTACCAGGATAATTTAACGAAACTTAATCTCCGGATATTTGAGAGTTAGGGGATAATTAAAACAATGGAGATCTAGTGAGTTTTTGTTACTAGATGCTTTGGTGAGTTTAATATTCATAGATCATCAGAAGATGAATTTTATACGCGATATGGAGAAGAAAACAAGTGTGTTTTTGAGATGTAGAAATCTAGTGATTTTTCTAGTTACTAGATGTTTCAAAGTAACGAGCCATTTTGCGTTTACTTTGAAAATTTATTTTTCTATTGATATTGATTGAAAGCATATAAATCTTATTTATACGAATTTTATTTAATAAAAAATTTATTTCAAGCTTGAAGATTATAATTAGAAATTTAGATATTAAAAAATTGTAAGTATTTTGAATGATATTTGAAGTGGATACATACATTCATGAATGGATTTTCGTTAAATGGAGAATAGATGTCGGTTGGTTATTAATTATTACTATCGCAGATAGCTATAATTAATTACATTATTAATTCATTTGCATGTTTGATTACTAATTATTGATCATCAAAAGTGGTTCAATTCAATTTGCGTAGACACGATGATGAAGCCAATAGAAATTGACATGTTCATACTATTACGAGAATACATTGATTGAAGATTAGAAATTGATTTTACAATTCAAATATTTATTAACTTAACAAACTTGTGGTGCTGATTTGTAACGTTTCAATTGTTTTATAAATCATGCGTTCTTTATTCGAACAATTTAATGCATATATTTACACTTTCTTTCTCATAGAGTCGAAAAAATTCTTCGTGTTTTCCACGTTCAAGAGCCAAAAACTCGATCCTCAGGGTCATAGTTTATCGCATTGTTAAGAGATGAACCCCAAGAGAGATATAGTTGTTTAAAATTATTTGCAAATTGTACACTCTCGAGGATTGTATAAATTTAAGAGTTACTAATAAATTCTATCGTCATATTTGCAATAATTTATTGCAATCAGAATCGTTATTGAATTATAAATAATAAAAATCGAACGAATTGTTCTCTTGTAATATCAAACAATTCTAGTTTTGAGAAATTTCGTTATGTTTTTAATAATCGAATAAATAATAACATGTATCTAATTATAATCATATTATATTAATTTTAATATCATAACTTTTTATTTTGATTCGATTTACTATTGTAATTACCAAAATTTTATATTCACACCTGTATTGAACGGAATTTCCATTCAAATGCAATTTCTGAAACTTGCAAGCCCAATTTCGTGTAGAAAAAAATTTCAAAAATTTGCTAAAAACTCTGGTAAAAAATGAATTCGAATTGTACGAGTACACATCAAACCTTTTTATCATTTATTCAAATTCCTTTATTATCGTTCTGCCTAAATTATTTTCCATTTTAATAAAACGCGTTCCTCCGATTCGTATAAAAATTTCACCCAGTATATTTCAGCAAATTCCATCGAAAATTTTTGTAAAATGTAAATTCGAATCTCACTCATCCACGTACGTGGAACTATGTTCATTTATTTAAATTTTCCTTATTATCTCTTCAATCTCTTTCCTAGATAAAAAAAAAGAGATAGAGAAAAGGAATGTAATTTTATATAAAAAATTTGTTTATATTCCAGCAAAATTTATTATAATAATTCAAATAAAAGATAAATTCGGATTTCATATTTTATATATTTTTGATTGAACCATTTAAATTCTCTTATTAAACGAAGTATTGCAAAGAAGATATATATATATATATATATATCATTCAAGAAATTCTATGGAAAAATATATCAAAAATGTGAAATAAAATATTTTCATTTAATCATTTTTATTATTATTAAATCAAAAATTATATTTTCAAAATAATATAAATCTTTCGCAGAGAATTATTGAAAACGAAAATTGTCTAAATAACAGCTTTATCGTAATTATATTTACTAATCAATCAACAATCGTCAATCTAAAAATTATATATTTAACAACTTCGAATAAAAATTCCAACCAACACTCCACTAAAAAAAAAAAAAATTCTCTAATCTATAAATATTCGAAACCGATCAGCTTTTATTCCCATTCTCCTGAAGTTTTTTCCCAATTAGAGAGAAAAAAAAAAAGAAAAGAAAAAAAGAAAAAACAAACGAAGCAAAAACAAAAACTACACGCAAACCCAATTACCCGAAACATCCGGATAGAGAAAGCTTTGCTCTAAATTAGATATTCACGGAACGTGTAACCACGTGCAATCGTTTTTCTCCCTCTGATATTCCTCTTCCGATCTAATGGACCACATCCAGGAACGTGTTACGATTGGATTGTCTACTAGCACGCGGGGTAAATTCGAATAGCGCGCGCATTTATGAACCGGAAACGATTCGAAGGAAAGTTGGCCGTAGAGCTTGCATCGAGCCCCGTGGGGCAGGCTAATGCCGGTAATTAATTCAACCGGGGAATCTGCGTGAAATTTAAATGCACCTGCTCTATTGATTTTGGCTGGTAATTTTCTGCGCGCAGGTGGCAGCACCTGCTCGCCCACAGGGAATCCGCGCATGCGCGGACACGCTTCGAACGTGGACGGGCTTCGAACAATTCGATTCGGCTGTTCGATGTTATTTTGGACGAAAGAAAAAAAGAAAACACGAAAGATAGAAGAGGAAACGTAATTGCGCAATGGCAAAGTAATTGGTGTTTGTTGAGAACTCGAGCATGGACGTAACTTTGGAATAAAATAGATTAAATATCATGTGATGTGGATATATACGCGATGCTGTTTTTCTGATTTTCTTCCCGATGTGTAGGGAATTTATTTTTAATTTATTTCTCAAAAATTTGTTGGAATTGAACAGAGTGAAGAAGTTACTTTCAATATTTTAATGATAGATTTAATTTGATATTTGATGTGGAATGTAAGCAGTGCTGTTCTTTTTTCTTTTTTTTTTTTTAATTTATAGAATAATTTGGAGAAATTCTTTTTAATAATAGATATTTAATTATTCTAAATGTAGAAATTAAATAGATATTCGATACGAGATAATGTTGTTTTTCTGATTTTCTAGGGAATTTATTTAAAAAATTTATATTGAATTAGAGAGTGAAGAAATTGTTTTTATTATTTCTAGATTTTATTTATTAGAATAAAGCTTCAATTAGTATCTTATTAACTCGTTCGTCGCGATATCTACAAAAATTAAAGCGTTTTTGTTATCATGGTGGATTAATCATGATATAATATATATAAATAAAAAATAAAATCTAATATTGATAATATTATGATCTAATATTCAGAATAATTAGCTTCTTGAAAAGAATAAAAAATCATAAATAATAATAGAACTATTAGCAACATCTCAAAGAATCGTAGAATAATTTCTGAAGAAAGTAGTACAAAGAATGGATAAATATTGCAAATGTTTCATGAAAAGGATGAATGATAATTACTACTTTCGATGCATTAAACAAATAGAAATTTTTGTTACAACTTTCCCATTACAAGATAAAACTATGTAATAATTTTACTACTACTTCAAATTACCTCACTTATCATCAACTGGAAATGTGAAATTTAATAAATTTTGTAATTATAGTAAAATCAATTTAGCTAATGTGCTCCATTACGTTGACAAGAAAATTCTCCTCCGTATTTTCTTTTTGGAAAAAACGAAGGGTGAAATTATATAGCAATTTATATTACTACTTTAAAATCTTAAAAATTCGTTTGTTTCTCTACATTGATATATTAATTTTTTACTAATTTTTAATTTATCAGTACTAATACTTTTCCTTTACTATCAATTTACAATTATATTCATTGCAAGTTATAATAATTTTCGAATAATTGTAAAAGTTTATAAATAAAATTTATATAGATAGAGAACTTTATTATCTATCTAACATATATATATATTATATCAATTTACTGCTATCACCATCTTTTTAAAAAAATACACGTGACATAATATTATAATCTCGATTATATAATATATTCATCAATTGTCACATTTACGAAATCACGAATAAGTTTCGATCAGAATACGTACAAAATAACACTCTCTATATTACATTGACTCGAAGCCAGTTCTCTATTTTTCACTCGCTCCTCGTGTGAAAAGTGTTCCATTATTTACGTCAGAGTTCAAGCCTAGAAAATTAATAAGAGAAAGTTGAACTTTTTCAAACGATTAATTTATTCCTCGTATTTTCACGCCCTTGGACGCCTGAGTGAAATTATATCGCGCTATCATAATCGTGGTAAAAATTTAATCAACGTTTCTTAAACAATCTTATCTAACGAATTGACGAATCAATTCGCGTTGGCATCAAGAAATCGATCAAATTATATTTGTCGACTTTATGTCAATTATGTCAATTACATCTGAAGATCTTACTTTTGATGTTCTACAATCTAACTATCCGTAACCTAATGATATAAATTTTATTGTAACTTTAATTATTTGTCATTTTCGCGCGCTTTTTTAAAAGAGACTAGTTTAATGAGAATAAAAGAAAACAACTACTTAAGGAAATATTCTCACAACAAAGAAACTAGTTTTCTTCTGTCAATTCATTCTTTACAAAATTTCAATAATTGGCTTAATTATTATCTTTTTACGTCTCGAGGTAGATTCGTTTCTTGTTTAATCAGGAAATATAAAAATATCCAAGAAATACAAACGATTTAATCAATTTCTGGAAAATTTCTGGATAATTATAACAAGAGAGTTCTCGCACGATGTCGTTTAAATTTCAAAAAACCCAATATAAAATTTCACCTCCAATAAAAAAATCTACTGCATCAAATTGCACACGCAAACTTACAAATAAACCCTCCTCAAATTTACAAATAAAGATAACCAAAGCGGTATGCAACTAATAAATAAAATTCATTTCTAACAAATATGGCAATATTCAGAAAAAAATTTTCAGCAACAGTCACTCGATAAAAGTCTCCATCGTGGAGAATCATTCGAGATCCATCCACTTCCGGTTCACACGCGAGGAAACGAAAGCTCGTGACATTAAGTAAGGAAATTTCAGAAAATGGAGGGCAGAGCAGGCCAGAGTCGTAAAAGTCGTAGAGAAATTCTTCCGTCTTCTGTTGCAGAGTTTCACTGTTGCCTTGATTTCATAGAGAAATGACAAAATAGCGGGCGGAAACTGCGCATAAAACCGGACGCTTTCTATACTTCCTTTCTCCTCTTTTATCGAGCTGCACCTTTCCTGTCTTCCTATTACTCGACAATCGGGGGGAGCTGTTCCCCTCACACTTTCGTAATCGGCCAATTTCACTCGATACAATGCTGACTTTGTCTAACGATCGACCGATGTTTTTGTTGCAGAACGATCGCGTAAATGGCCCCATGGTCTGTCACGATGCGGTCCACATTAATGTTCAATTGTAAGTCGATTGATTATCTACTTCCTCTTTTTCTTATTACTTTTATTTGTAAGTTTCGAAAAACTTGTTTTCTTTTTTTTTCTTTATTCGAAAAATAAGAAAGAAAATAGGATAAAGAAATTTTGGAATTAAGATTGCATCGATTATTGCATCAGCAAGTTATTTATTGGTAGATGCATTAATGGAGAATAACCTGTTTTCCTTTAAAATTTAAATTATCCATAAACATCCATTATTAATATCATCAAAACAATTTGATTTCTTTTTTATATCCTATTAATATTCCAAGTCGAGATTGTAAAATTAAAAAGGTTGAAATGTCAAAGTGATGAAGAGGCTAAAGCATTATAATTTTATGAAAGAGAAAAAGAGGACGAAATTTAAAAAATTAATACACTAGATTTCAGAAATTAATTTATAATAGAAAAAATTGATGCAGGTAAAGTTCATTTTTTAAAAATTCCTAAAAAATTGTAAATGTTCCATTAAATTTTTTTTTTTCCAAGGGATGATTAACATTCTGTTTACACGCTTGTTACGCAAAATACCACAGGTGTCCTCGCGATGGGCCTCTTCACCTGCATCGGTGCAATCACCGTGTCGATAGACCGTTCCGATAACAAACCGGTAAGTAGAATGAATAACGATAACGTAACAAAGGCAATTAATTGTTCTTGCCAGAGGTGGTAAAAGTTGCAGTGGTTTGCCTCGGTTTGTTTGCCAAACACAGGTGTGGTTAAATTATGTTAAAACGGGGAAAGTGTGAAGAGGAAGTGAACATTTTGACATGTTTGCTATGAAACTTCTTTTGTTTGTGTCGAGTTGGTGGAAAATTATTTCATTTTCTTTTTTTTTCTTTTTTTTTTTTTTTTTTACATAAATTGCACGAATTAATTGGACGCACTGTCGAGGAAATTAATCACAATTGAATTATTTTAATAAGTTCGTGGTGTAATTTTATAATTGAGTTAAGAGTTATTATACCTGGTATCATATCAGACATTTTTATTCTATAATGTAATTTACTTTGGTCAAATAATATTTAACAAAATTAGGAAAAAGGTAATAATTTTCGTAAAATGTTTTACAATTACGTTAATGGGAAGAAGAAGAGGAAGAAAAAAATGTAAATGGAAGCATCAATCTTTCGAGTGCACCTATTAAACTTAAAAAGAATTTAGAAAGACAAACAATGTTATTGAAACTTGTAAAACCTTTGAAACTATTTTAAGCTAATGTACACGATCCATAACAGCCGATTCATGTACTTTAAACGTTTTTCTGCGGGTTGTTGGAATGACGTAAATTTTTAGCTAATATTTATCCAATTTCTTCAATCGATACTTGGCTCTCTGCGCAGCGCTTTGGATCAAGTCGCTACATTCAAGCTTCCTGGTTAAAAAATTTCAACCTTTACGCGATGAATTGTACTTCAAAATTTTTAATTTTTCCAATATCAAAATTATACCAATTGCAACTGGTGTAATTTGAGAATTAAAGCTTTTTCTGCCTTTTAAAAAATTTTTTTTTTTTTTTTTAGTTAAAATATGAATCACAGCTATACACAATACAGGAAATTTTGCTTTTTGAAACAATAAATCGTTAAATCGTTAAATCCATTCATACAGATCTAGATAGATCTATAGAATCAGAAAAAAAAGCTTTTAAAAAATGTTCACTTCGGCTCGAAATTCACTCTATCTCCGTGAAACTCGTCATTCCACGATATTTTTACAAATAATCAAAAATTATTTTTAAATTAAATTAAATATATAGATGAATAAAATATAACGAAATCGTAAAATTGATCGGTCGGTTGATAATATTAAAAGACACTTATAAATAATCAAAATTTTAAAAATCAAACTCTCAAAAATAAATCGTAAATCATAAACTATGCTAGAATTCATGGATATTGTTGCATCAGAATATACATACATATACGAGCATTTTATCCACTTTACGAATTGAAAAGAAATCCTCTCTATATTCTCATTTTGATACACGACAATACCTAATATCCAAAAATGCATTGCGATAAGAAAAATTCGTCTGGCATAGGCAAACAGAAGGTATTCAAGAATAGAGTAGCTAAAGAAACAACATATAATACAGATTACTTCTTCACAGCTTTGAGCCAGGCAATATCCCTAAACTCCATTATACTTTACACCACCTACAATATCCCACGATCTCACTATGTTTCATCCACCAAGTACTATATAGAAAATCCAGAATCCGATCAATAGTTACGTAGTTCAAAAATCTCTTCATTTCTCCAAACATTAATCAACAAAACCAATCCCATAAATTAGAGATTAATAGAGTAAAATTTTAAATTACAAAACGTCTTAATCTTTGATCTCGATTCCGTGAAAAATATCTTCAAAATTGGAAAAAATCCTGAAAGTTATTCTCCCTTTGGAGAGTAATTTCATAAAAATTTCGACATAAAAAAACTACTCCATCGTAGAAAACACCACAAACATTCGGATATAAAATCAAAATTTGCAACGTGCATAATGAACGAGTACTATTTTTAATCCGAATCTGTACGACACTGAACTCTCGCCCTCTAAACTCTCCACAAGCCCGCAAACCCAACTCTAACGACATCGCGTTTGCAGCCACCAACGCGGCCGTCGATGATTGCAAACGGGTGGCGCCCTCTGACCAACGCCTACGAGGACACCATAGGCACGAACGTGTCGCCATCTAGCAACCTGGAGCGGAGTGGCCCCCTGCACCCAGTGCTGGGCAAGCTTCAAGAGCACATGGCCGCCTCGGAAAAGTTGAAACCGCAACGAAAGGGTAAACCAGCCTCCCATCACGACTATAACCCGCCCAGTATATTAGGCAGTTTCACGGTTCTCGGCCACGCGGCGGCCAAGGCTCGTGGCGATGCGCAATCAAGCCACAAGAACGCGAATAATAAACACGTCGCGTCCGAGACGAGGGACTACACGTTCCTGATTCCACCGCCGAAAGACGCATACCGCTTCGACTTGGACCAGCACAGAAAGCCGATCTTACGAGACAGCTCGGCATTCTTGCGGCAACCGCAGTTCCATCAAGCCCCGGATCCAATAAAGGCGGCCACGTATTTTATCAAGGGATACACCTCCACCACCAACTCACCCTCCTCGCCGAGCACCACGAAGAACAGGCACTACGACGCGCCTTACGTCCCGCAATTGCTCCAACCGCCTAGATACCACGTGAAGCCTTTCGAGTCGTTGAAAGTGTCCGCCAATCCGAAACCGTATTTCCAACCACCTGGCACGGGGCCGGCCAACGATTTCGGAAAGGACAAAAGGCTGAGCGATCACAGGCAGAATTTCGACAAGTTCCACAACGAACACGGTAGTATCAGCCCAGCCAATAACTTCTTCGGTCAGGTGAATCATCCTGGCCACGGTTACAAGACGTCCTACGAGAGGGATCCCGCGTTTCTGGTGCACGAGAGCCACGAGATCAGTTATATCACCCCACCTTCCGTGTACAACCCGTTCAACTTCAGACCCTCGCTGCCCTACGAGACTCTTTTGCCACCCGACGTGTACTCCTCGTCCACGACGGCACCTACCACACCTCGTACCGTACAGGAATCGAACAAGTATCGCCAGCAATCGGTGAATGAGGATTTGAAGAGGCCGGGCTCTGCCAGCAAGCAGAACGTGGAAACAGGCGCCGCGCAGGAAATCCTGCCCACAGCCGGGATCGGTAACACGTACTACGTGTCAGAGTCGCAGGATCTCACGCCTCCGCCCTCCGCCTGGCCGCCAGTTCCAAAGAGCAAGTATCCATCAGACATAAACGAGGTTCTGCCTCGAGTCAATCCGCCGTCCAAGTTCAACCAAGAGGGCATAGTTTCGAACCAGATCCCCCAAGCGCCGAAGGTGGTGTTCATAGGGCCCCAGACCCAACAGCCCCAGTTCCAAAGTTCGCTGATCCCTATAGACGTTCGGCCGGAAAACGGCGACTCGGAATACGAGACACCGGAAAGTATATCGTTGAAACACTTCAACGAGCAACAATACCTGATCCAGCAACAGTTGCTGCACAGGGACAGGCAGAGATTGGCCGAGCAGGAGAGGCAACAGCAATTGGAGATCGAGAAGCAGCAGCAGGAGGAGTTGAAGAGGAGGCAGCAGGAGTTGAGGCAACTTTTGGAGCGGCAGAAGCAGGAGGAGAAGGAGGAGGAGGAGGAGGCCAGGCTCGCCGTTGAATCCGCGAGGAACCAGACGGAGAAATTGGCCAAAGTCACGGAGGAGGAGGGGCAGCAACCCCCTCGTACGATCCAGTTGGCCGGATATGAAATCACGAACGTTAGCACAGACGAGGCGGCGGCGGCAGTGATTACCGAGGAGAGCAGCGTTGGCGAGCAGCCAAAGGTTCAACAGTCTCAGGTAGTTCTTTTTGTTTCGTGGGCGGGACTTTGTAAAATATTTGGCCAAACCGCAACTTCCGGAAACCGACGATTAATTTTCGTTTTACTTTTTGGTTTTACTTATGAATTGCACGGGATGGTATCGTTGGGACGAAATATACGCACTTCTGGGCGTGGAAATATAGAACAGAAGGGGGATACCTTGGTGTTCCTGGGAGAGAAGAAAAGTTTGGAATTGATTTCGTTTCGTAATGGGAGTTTGGCTTTTTCCCCGTACCACTGAGAAATTTATAGAAGTTAGGATTTTAATTAATTAACGTAGAATTGTTTAACAGTTTATTAATGCGGATTATCGTTTGCATCATTTCTTCTGTTCTGCATCAATTGTGGAATTCTCGATCTCGATCAAACGTTTTCGAGACGATTAAAAATCATTTTAATTCATCAAGAATCACTTTGATATCATAAAGAACGATATTCAACAAGCTTCCTTCGAGGATGCTTCCAAGTATCTCGATCACGTCGTCCAAATTTTTCATCGAACTTTCAAAATTCCATTACAGGTGACCCAACCCGAGCCGCAAGTTTTCCCAGACCGTCCCACGGACCAAGATATCTCGAAGAAGAATCAGGCGGACCAAACGAATTACCGGGAGGAACAGCAGGCTGCTGATTTACGGCCCCAAAGGCCGCACAAGCCGTCGCGCGATCAATATAGACGGCGAAAACCGAGCACCGCGGTGTACGAGCCACCACCGTCTACGGAAGCTCCGCTCCAAGTTCCAGAGACCCCGGTTCCTGTCACGCTTCGCGGGGAGGAAGTGGGATCGCGGACGACCGCCGCGCCGGAAACCGTGACTCAGCCGAGGCCGAGAACTCGAAGGCCGGGCGCGCCGTTGCGACGAAGAAGACCGACGACCACGGCCGTTGCTTCCACCACTGAGCCCACTGTCACGGAACCGTCCACGGACCTGCTGAGATACGAGAAGCAGGAAGAGGAGGCAGCGCGTCAGGTTGACATCGCGAAGAAAATGCGGATCAAGCCCGTTGCTGCCACGTTGCCCAGCCTCGAGGAGGTGGGCGTGACCGAGAAGAAGACCAACATCAGGAAACGACCCGGTCACAGGAACAGAGTGAATCCCGGGGAGCCGTTCGAGGCCGAGATCGTCACCGAGATCGTTCACCCGCCTCTGAGTACGTACAAGAGCCCCACGGAACCCGTTCAACCGTACACCGTTACGAACGAGTACAACCAATTCTCGACCAATGGCCAGCCTGATCAGCAGCAGCAGCAGTTCGATTATTACACAGAGTCGCAGAGGTTGGCGACGGTGGAGGAGAGGCAACGAGGTGTGGAGAGCGTCACACCGAGCATCCCGTTGGAGTATTACACCGAGTCGAGCAGAACGAAGATCCCGCACGAGGATCCCAACAACTTGGAGACGAGTTACAATCCATCAGACGTGGCCACGAATATCCCCCTCGAGGACTTGTTCGGACGAACGGAGGGCAATTACTTGGATCGGGCGACACTTTCGTCCACTGCGGCGAGCAGTTTGGCCGGCGATGGCCAGAGCCACGTGGCCACGACCGCGGCTCCGACCAGCACGCAGCCGCCACCCTCCAGCTCCGTCAGACCCCACAAGATCAGGCCGATCAGGTACGGGAACGCGACCAGGCCGCGGTTCAGCATCAAGGACTACAAGAGCCGGATGGATTACAAGAGCAGATTGGCTCAGATCTCGAGCACCGAGCCGCCCAAGCAGAGAGGCTCTGCCGCTCCCAAGACTCAACAGAGCCAGCAGGGCTCTGCAGGAGATGGTGGCGGCAGGGAGACGACGGGAAGGTACAAGTACGTCTCGAGGGTGAATTACAGGACTTCCTCGCCCAATCCTCCTCCCAAGGATCAGGAGTACGTGACGGAGGAGGGGACGTCCTCCTCAACGGAGAGATCGAACCGTTTCGTGCCGAAGAGGAGGCCCGTCAACGGCAACGTGTACAGGAGCAGGGTGTCCAGCCCAGTCCCCAATCGGAATCATTTCGAAACGGATGCCAACGTTCCATCGAGGCCCAGCACCGCCCGTCCCGAGAACGTGTTCTCGTCATCGGTGCGGCGGCGACCGGTGATGAAGGGCAGATTGACGCCCCCTCAGAGCTCGACCGCCCCGTATCCGGACGAGAGGGAAGCCGAGGGTACGGAAATGGCCGCGGAGGAGACCAGTTTCTACTCGGCGGTGACCACCACGAGTGGAGGGAGGAACGAGGTTGGGGAGAAGGAAGGGGGAGCAAGCGACTCGACGAGCGTTCCAACGACGAGATCGGATCCGAAGGAGGAAGCGGAAATCGAGAGTGAGACGATCGGGCCGGGTTCTCGGATGGAGAATGGGAAGAAGGAGGAAGAACCGGTTGTCGTCACCGAGAAATCCGTGGACGAGAGCCAATTGAGGGAAAGCTCGGGGATCACGGAACAATATTCGACGGCAAGGGTCGAGGGAACGACCGAGATTGGGGGCAAGGGAGTGGTGGAGAGCACGACGAAATTCGAGATACGCTCGGAGGAGGAGGAGTTGTTCGCGAAAGCGTCGCAGAGCGTTGCGGATCTGACCAGTTCCGCTTCCGCTCTCTACGACAAGCCTGGAATGTTCAAAGCTGTGTCTCCCGAGAGTAGAATAGCCGCCTCTCACTTCAAGATCCCCACTGACGAGCCCACTTTACCGATCGAGGCGTTCTTCCAGGAACTGTCGAGGAAGAGTTAAAGGGAGAACAGGAAGATCGTTCGTAAAGGAAATTTTGTCAGGCATGAGAAGATTCTTTGGGGAAAGTCGTTAAGGGACGTTTGATTTTCGAGCATGTTTCTCTGTTTTTCGAAGGGAGGATTGAATGAACGATGTTTTATTTTTTTCTTTTTTTTTTTTTGTAGTTTGTTCTATTTTCACTTTTTCGTCACTTTTTCGTACGTGGAATCTTCACGCACCATGTTCACATTTTAAAGTGTAAATATTTGAATCGAAATATGCCAAAAAAAAAATGGAGAGTCGTTGTTGAATCGTGGATGGAATGGAATTACGATTCTTTTGGATGGAGGAGTTGAAGAAAATTTGTTTAATTTGAAAAAAAGAAAAAAATTTTTCCTTAAATGGAAAAAAACAACGATCTTTCTCCGGATGGAAGAAAAGATGGAAGAAAAAATTCAAGGGGGGATGCAATACGTAGTATATTCACAAACATATTTATAGATCGATATTTTTTTTTTATTATTATTATTATTATTATTACGTATCCTGTGATGACATTCGTTTCTTACCATCAGACTTAGTAACTTCGTGGAAAAAACATACCAAATGCACGTGTGTACTCGATTAGATTTAATTTAAAATTACCCTCATCCTAATCTAGATGCGTATCTAAATAAATTATTATTTATTTAAAACCACGCGCCATTCAAATTTCGTTCTCGATTTTCACGCTCAGGCATCCCTTATTTTCTTTTTTTTTTTTAATCTTTTTTTTTTTTTTAACGATGGCGTGCGGTACAATCGTAGAATAACAAAATAACGGATGCTACGGGATCTTTTGTAAATATAAGTAAAACTTAGAACGTTCTCTTCCCTTATCCTTGTTCCGAGCTAATTCGACGCTCGACGCTTTGAATGTTTATATTTCACATCGCGATGGATGGATGCGTTGAAAGAACAAATTTTGTTCGATCAGTAAATTACATGATATTAAATTATATCATTGTTCTCGAAAATAAAGGATCAAAATTTTCCACCAAAGAATTATTACATTTCTATACGAGAATATGATAAGAGAAAAGAAATAATAGAAAAGAGAAGTTCAAGAGAGCCTCTCGAAAACAATGAGAGAAGAAAGAAAAAAAAAAATGTCGAATCCCGTATTTTCGACTTATCTTCATCCATCGCAAACGATACCCTTGTATTTTCGAACGAAAATATGATAAATATTCGTCGATTTTCTTTCCACACGAGACAGTGGAATAACGAATAAAATCGGTGTATCGTGTTATTTATATTAATTAAACCTCCATGTATATATACACAATAAATATAGAATACATAAAATATCTCGTTATTTACATCATTATAAGTCGAGCAAAGGAATACGAATAATAGATCGCAAATTCGATATACGCGTGTAGACACGTGGTATATATATAATGTCTATCATCGAGGAAAATCACCTATCTATGTTATTACATTCGTTCTGTTCAAATCGGTTTACAACACGTTACAAGTTCGAGTAAAATACTAGTTTGAATAATAAAGCTCCCGTTTCTTTACGCAATTTTAATTTAAAAACGGAGGATATAACGCCATCAAGAGTCACACAGGTATGTAATCATCACACGCACTGAAGCACAGCATCACATTTCAATTATTACACAATTTATCACACTCTGACGAAGGCAAAATAGTACTTTACCCGTGCTACGTGCTTACAACATACATATTACGTATATATATATATATATACATTCGAATGTATCCCTTACATACATAATCCGCTTGGTTACATACATACGATATATTACGTTTTATATATATATATATATATGTATAGGTGTATAGGCCTACGGAGATTACTTTGATTGTATCTAATTTAGAATTATGCACAGGCCGTACATTACACATTGAACGCGCGCAACGAGTATATATACTGTATAATCATCGATTAATTTTCATCAATTAATTCTTCCTTCCTTTTCTCGTGTAAAACTCCTCGTATTTTTCTTTCTCTTTTCCTCTTTTTCCTCCCCCCTTTTTCTTTTCGTAATTGACAATTAGTTTCATGCGATTAATTTTTTTTTCCTCTTTTTCTCTCTTTTTTTTTTTTTTTTTTTTTGGTTTTTAGTTTTTCCTTAATTCGTTCAGTCATTCAACAAGGTACCCTTGTATACGATATACGTATATAATGTATATATATATATATATTTTTATAATATATATATATATATGTGTGTGTATGTATGTATGTATATACATAACAATATTAAACACTATCAGACGAAGTAGGCACACGCATACCAAAGTATTTACAAATCGCACGCGCGGGGAACGCGCGAGGAAGAAGTGGACGTTGCGGCTAAACTTCCGGTGTATATAATATGCACATCGAGTATAACATGTACGTTCACGCGCGAGTACAAGGTTCTCTGTACAAGAATCCTTTAACCCTCGTGGTCGTTCGATGGTTGGGTCATTTTTGACCTATATATATATGTGTGTAGCCAACAGGAATCGAGGATAATTGGATAATTGGAAAATTAGATAAAATTTGAATCTAATTTGGGTCACGTAATTTGATCCAATCATCGTACTTTGGCGTTAATATACCGGAGGGTTAAAAATGGGGGAGATCGCAGGTATCTGTAGAACGCAGCAGAAGAGGGGAACTAGAAACGACTACTATAAAATGAAAAGCAAAAAACCTGAGATTCACGAATACGCTCGCCTAAAATTCGAGTTTAATTCGGGTCCAAGGATAATAATTCGAACGTCCACACGTTTCCGTTTTGAGCGAGTACAGTGGCGTATGATTATACAATTGACCACGATTTTCGAGTTAATTTTTAATTTTGAATCCTAGAATTTCGAAGCATTCGAAAGGATTCGAAAGCTCTATAAATTCGAAACGCCGAAAATTCGAAAGTTTGATCGAAAATGAGAAAAATTAAATATTGATTTTTCTGGGAACGAAAAAGACATTCGAATTTTTACTCTGGGCCATAAATTTCTCCACAACTGATAATGCACAACGATTACGAGGTTACAGGTTTTTGGTCTATGAACGAATTGGTCCTTGTACAAAACTACGCAGGGGTAGTTCGACGATGAAAAATACTCGATACACGGCTAGAAAACGATTCTAACATGCTTATCGACACGCGGCGAAATCCGCTCAGAGAGTTTGTTCTCTCGCGATAAAATAATAATACAACGACGGTACGCAAACGCAGAGCTATAATCCTTTCGCTCGATTCTGGACAAAACTACGTTTTTTCGTGCAACTGAAATTCTAAACCGAGACGAAGTTTGTGCATAACCGTAGGTTATTAAAAAATGAGATAAAATAATCCAGCTGATGAATGATCAAATTGTACGTACAAATATTACATTTAGAAATTTAAAAGAATATTGAGAATTTTAAAAAGAATTAACAATAAAACGTTTACAGATTCTGTAAACTATAACAATAAGAAAAGTAATAAAAAAGTAACTCGATGATTATTACAATGTTGGAAAATAACTTGTAATAATTTTGCTTTGGAAAAAATATTCCAAACTCTTCGTACACGTTCAATATTTAAAGAAGAAGAATAATTTATTTAAAGAAGAAGAATAATTTAATAAACAATATTAAAATCAATTTCAGAAAAATCGAATTGGACTAGCAGTTAATGAAGGCAGAACAACTTGATCAGGTTTCGATTCGAAGAGAAAAAGAAAAGCTATTATATGCTTTGAATCGTATAATTAAAAATTCTAAGATCTTACGATTAATTGGCGACCAAGGAGCTTCGTTTTTCTTTTTCACTCGCTCTTAAATTTATTTCTAATCGACATATTGTTCGACGTATTGCGCTAAAGTCGAAATCATATCAAAATACGCTGGGCAGAGTAGAGGGTAGTAGATCCTTCTACTTGCGATTATATTCTAATGCGCATATCGATTACAAATCGTCGTGTGTTCTTCTTTTTTTTTTTCTTCTCTTTTCTTTTCTTTTATTTTATTTTTATATTTACAACGAGAATACAAAATGGTTTAGCACTCGGTAACAATCAGAACGGTGTGTGTAGTTTTTAATAAAACGTACTAGAAAAAGGAAGTTGCGCGTTATACCGTGTGTGTGTATATATATAAATACGACGTACAATGTGTATACATATAATTCACGGAAATACTTGTCTCCTATATAAACCTGTTACTCCATTTTTTTATCTTTCTTTCTTTTTTTCTTAGACAGCGTTTTTTTTTTTTTTTCTTTTTCTTTTACGATAGTATACGTAACTGAAGCTGATAATTAAGGTTCTCGCGCTATGCTTAACTAACAGTCAGTCCTTCGGCTCGCTCGCTGCTTTTTCGTTCATTTTATTTTATTTTATTTCATTTATCTAGAAACTAGTCTAACGTAGCACACGTGTCGTTGTTGTCAACGCGAGTAATGATTCTTTTTTTGTTCATGATACGATATGATCATTAATGGTAAGAAATTTTTATGATAAGTGTATTATAGTGTATTGTATATAGTAAGTTCTTTTTATATACAAGAAATTGTATATGAATTGTATATAAGAAATTGTGAGAAGGAGATAAAAATTAGAAAAAAAAAAAAATAATAATAATAATAATAATTTGGAAGAAAATATTTATTATTACGTTAGTATAATAAGCTCGTTCCAATTTTATAAATTTGATTGAATATTTGAAGTTTTATTACATTAGAAGCGATTCTTTAATATCGTATGGAAATTCGAAACTTTGAGGATTCAAAGTTTTGAGAATTCGATATTTTAAAAATTCACAGTTCTTGAAAATTTTCAAAGGATTCAAAGCTCGCGAAAATTTGAAAGTTCAATGCTCTGAGAATTCGAAATTTTGAGAATTCAAAGTTCTGGAAATTTGATATTTTAAAAATTCAAAACTCTCGAAAATTTGAGAATTCAATGCTCTGAGAATTCGAAATTTTGAGAGTTGAAAGTTCTGGAAATTTGATATTTTAAAAATTCAAAGCTCTCGAAAATTTGAGAATTCAATGCTCTGAGAATTCGAAATTTTTAAAATTTAAAGTTCCAAGAATTGGATTCTCTTCGAGAATTCAAAAATTTTCGAAAATTTGAGAGTTCAATACTCTGAGAAAGTTCGAAATTCAAATGTTTTGAAAATTCGATACTTTGAGAATTGATAGTTGGCGAAAATTTGAGAGATCAATGCTTTAAAAATTCGAAATTTTAAATAAAATTCAAAATATATAACATCAAGCACTTCGTTTTAATCTTCGAATATATTAAATCTTACAATATTTATTTTTAATTATGATAATATTTTACGATAAAGTTAACGTTTAAACTTTATCGTAGTAATTAATCAATTACGTGGAACGTAAAATAAATAACTCGTCGATATTCATTTCCAATTAATTGAACCACGATTTCAATTTCCTATCATATACAGCAAATATATATGATAGGATGTAAAAAAATTTTCACGAGGAAATTGTTAATAATTGTGTACAGGTATTTTTTTCGCGAAGAAAGAGAATAAATAATGGAGAATAAATTGCATTAAAACGACAGACATAATAAAAATGGCGGCAGTTGTTGACGCGATTTGTATTCAGAGAAGATGCTTTTAAGCCGTCAAAGTTTTCAACTTTCAATTCGAGAGTTATTAAATTAGAATAGGAGAGAAAGAAACGAAAGGATTACTTTTGAAAGAAATATGATATTTAACCGATTCACAAACAAGCGGAAAAATTATTTTCCTTTCGTCTGGAAATATGTGTACTTAAAAATATAATGCGAAATCAATTTTAAAACGTTATAACGGAGATTTAAATTGTTTTTAACTATTTCAACAATACAAAATTATTAATACCACATCTGGAATATACAAAATTATATATGCTTTTTGAAACATGTAGCTTCGTTAATTGAGCTTAAAAATGTAAAATATTAAATCGTTCTTGTTTTAATTAAAATGAATATATGTAAAATGTGAATAGACTCCTATTTTTAAAATAATTTTCATCATTTTTTTTTTTTTTTTACGTTAAAAACTAGAGAATTACACTAGAGAATTTTTAGAAAAATGATATTTTCATAAATACGGTATTTATCAACGGAATATCATCAAAACTTTAATAATTAAATTCTTCTTCTAAATTAACGAAGAAAAAAATTTTATATCAAGGAAAAAAATTTCTATAAACACTGAGGAGAAATTTTCCTTCTTTCGTAGAAAACCTAAATAAAAATAGTAAGAAGCGTTCGAAACGATAGAGGGAAAAATTTCTAAGAAAAAAAATTTCACCAACGAGAAGAAATTTTCCTTCCTCGCCATAAAAAGTGTGTCGCCAATAAAAGTCTAAGTAAGAAACCGCATGAACTATGTAGCACGCACAATGTGCTATCCGCCATTTTCGCCAGATGTTGGGTGGCGGCAGATTTACGATTGTTTGAAACGTTATAAAATTCATTCTAATGAAAAATCATTGAAGAACGATTTAGGGTGTATCACGAGTATCTGCTTTCAAACGAAAGCTTTTATCCTAATGGAATATATAAATACCCGACAGGGTGATGGCGAAACAGATTTGTAAAACTCTTTTCGGGATCGATAAGCATTGTATCCTATTCGCCTAAATTCAATTTTTTATCATACCATATCTCTATACATCTTTTGAAACTTAATATCTCGTTGTTCGTTTCCAATTGGTTTTCCATTCCTTCCTCCTTTTGTCTCTTTTATTCTGTTCCCCTAGAAACAATGCTGTTTTCTGTTCTATTCAAAATATTGAAATGGAATTGAATTTTTTTTTTTTTCTTACACGTTTCGATAAGTTGAAGAAAATGGTTTTTTTTTTTTTTTTAATATGATTTTTGGAAACTATGAAATTTTTCGAAAATTGGAACGATCTTATTATTCGAATTCAACAATCGATTCAAAAAATTTTTTATTATTTCTGCTTTATATTTCTATCTTAACATTTTCTTTTCTTTTAATAACGATGTATTCGTTATTAAATTTATTATAGTTTAGATTTCATAGTTTACTTATTATACTTAATTATTATTTTTTACAAATTGGCAAATAATTTAGATAGTCTTTCTACGGATACAACAGGATATCGATATTTATTTGTAAAGAATGAATTTTCCTGTTATGAAAAATCCTGGACCAAAATCTTGTACTAAATATAAATACCAAAAAAAAAAAAAATATCATCAAAATATTATTTAACATCATCGAATTTAATTAATAAAATATTAAAATAATAATCTACACGATAAAAAAAAAGTAATTAAATATTTCGTTAGAAGAAATACAATCGTTGAAAATTCAAAAAATGGAAAATCGACATGCCGAAAGACTAACTCGTGATGTACTTCTAACACTTTCAAGCGGGTCCAATCTATTCTACGACCCTTTTTTAGAATTTCCATGTGTGGCTTTGGCGTTGGTCCACTTTAGTACATTTATTATCACTTTGTTACTATTATTTCTTTTTTTTTTTCCCTATTTTTATTACAATTACTTCGTTTCGTTATTTTACTTGGCGTGCATCGACGAATCGAAAAATCGAAGCTTTAGAAATCGCCAAGTCGAAATCGAATACGCGTGCAATGAAACGTCAAACGTTTTTTCGACGTGGAAATTGCAGCCAGTTTCACGGCTAATTTCGTTGATTTCTTCTTTTTCTTCTCGCTCACTTCAATCTGTCAATCTTTCACGAGAATGATCGTTGTGCTATTGCCGGAAACGTGTCAAGTATCACTATCTGTTTATCTTAATTGCAACGATTTAGGATTGCCTCGTTTGTGAGCGTGTTTACATACACCTTAATTTAACGACCGATTATCCAAAAATTTCGTAAGGAAATTGAATAGTAATCGCGATAAAGTTGAAGAGAACTTGTACGCGCAACTTTGTTCGGGAGGATTATATCGTTAAAGATATAACACTTCGTCTTTTACTTTTTTCCCATTCTTTTCGAAGATTAATGGGATAAATGCATCTCATAACTTCTTTTTTATAAGAGCTTTAAAGTTGCTGAAATTTTTCTATTGGAACGTAGAATTATATTATTATTATTATTGTTATTATTATTATTATTATTATACATAACGTTCATTGTGCGTGTACATTCATCGTCGAAAAGAAAAATTTAAGCTTCTTTTTTCGTTCTTTCTTTTCTAATTAAAATTTTAAACTTGGCTAATTTTCCGTTTCAATTCTCGATTCCTCCCCCCCTGGGCACGTACAAGTGTTCTTGAGCGAATAAAAATAGTTGGAGGAATCATTTTCCAAACAGATTTTCTCGTAACTTAAATCTCGAAATAATAAATCCTCAAACGTTCGTCCGAAGGAATCTGAAAGGATTGCTAGAAGCCATAGAAGGCAAAGGAAGAGATACCCTAGAGACGGTGCTCTATGAAAATACGTGGAAACTCGCGATACTTTCTCGCAAAAAGCTCGAAGAAAACGTTGTTCGCTTCTTCGCCCGAGCTTCCATTCATTTTCCTCTTTGAAAAGCTAACCACTCTTTCTTTCCTTTTTTTTCTTTTTCTTCCTTCCTCGCATCGTATGTGACCAGAAAGAACGAGAGGGATCGCGTGTCGAGGCTCCCTAAGATCCAGTAACTAACTTTACTTTTATTTAATTTAATATATTTCTGTTCATTTTGTAAATCTTTCTCTTGGAAATGTATTCTTCTAATATCGATAAAAATATTTGGAATATTTTCCTTTTTCATTGAAAAAATTATATATTTAGGAAAAAGAATTTTTTCTTTTACGCATACGTGTAAGAAACGTTAATTTAATTAAATTCCATTCTGAATGGAATTTTTATCGATTGAAAGGAACTTTTGCTATTTTTATCGACGTCTTAACTCTTAATTTTCATTCTCCGTTTTAATTAAAGTCGATCCATATGTTTCGAATCGAAAGCACGTTCGGTTTTACCATTTCAATTCGAATCTTATTTTAAAATTTCGACGCCTAATTTCTTTCCAAGCATTTCTCTATATTCCGTTCGCCGTATGAAAATTGGAAAGGAACCTCGTACACGAACTTCCCCCCGCGAGAATTTCAACCCTTCAGCCCCGAACTTATATACCTTCGTACATTAAAATCATTCGTAAAACTTGTCCCTTTTTATTCTAATAACACTGCGCACTGCGTTTCATTTTTAATTTCCTTTAAGTTTTCCTCGCTTTAAATTTCAAGTATATCTTCGAATCAGAATTATTCCTATACTATTATAAGAAAAATTATAATCCTAAAGCCTAACGAAAATAATAATCAGAATTAGAATACACGATTCGCGGGCCAAAGAGCGATTTAATAATTTCATAAAATTCTCGACAAAATCGATTAAGATTATCTAGAAAGAATGCCATCCAATATTTTCCTTCTTTGGATAAAAAAATATAGAGAGAGACAGAGAGAAAGAAGAAAAAGGGCGTCCTCGGCGATACGAGGAATCGATCGAAAGAGAGGAGGAGAAAATTCGTTCGCGGTCATTATCGAGAATTCTGGAGCAACGGGACGTTTGCACGTCGAACGCATTATAACCGAAGAGTTTTGCAATTAAACTTTCTATGGAGGCGACAACCTGGCAAATATTGTTCCTTGTCGTCATATGCGAGCGATACGAGATGAAAGCGCGGCCGTTTTGAAAAGCTGAGCGAAGCCGGCCCCAGAGATGGAAGAAAATTTCGCATTCTTTTTTTTTTTTTTTTTTCTTCTCGATAATTTCACGGAGTGACCCGTTTCAATCCATCTTATCCGTGCCACAAACGGCGCGATATTTTTCCCTTCCTTTTTTTTTTTTTTCTTTTTTTTCTTTCGTTTCTTTGTCTCGAGAAACGAAAGTTGAGATCGCGAAGATTTGAAAAGATTAAGATGTTAAAATTTCTCTTGGAGGGAAATTCGTAAATGAAGAGACAGGATATACTCTTCTTTTTTTGTTTGTTTTTAACAAAAATACGAATTCATTCGAGAGAACTTTTTTTTCCCTCGAATTGATCAAATTTCGAAATAGAGACGTTCGAATGAAGAATATTCGGGTTTTTTTTTTTTAAGAATTTTTAATATTAAGATACTTTGCTGGAGAGCTCCAAGTTCAATTGTGAGATATTTAAAAAATCTTTTAGGCTGTTTCTGTTTACACTTCACAATTATTACAGTTTACTTCTTTTTATATATATAATATTTTGAAAGAATTGTGAAATGTTTCGAAGCAAAGTTAATATTGTTAAAAAAAAAAATATTGATAATCCCATTTTAATAATCTATTATAACTTTTCAACAGCTTCGAGGCAATTTTTTTAATTCCTCAAAATTCAATAAAATCGATATAACAAAAAAAGACTCTCCCTTAACATTTAAATTAAAAATTATCGTTTGTATTGATTTGAACCCGATATTTTAATAAATCACCGAACTTTGGTGCTTTCGAAATTTAATAAAAAACGGATATTAAAAATCTCGTCGATCGTACATCCCTTAATCGAATATTTGGCCATTTACCAAAATCTCAAGTTGAAAGTTTCACGTGGTGGCAGAAGGGGGACGCCTGTTACACCATCATCTAATAAAGAATCAATCGGCCATTTTAGAAGAGTCGTAAGCAAGTTGGAAATTTCCTTGCCTCGATTCGATTTTTCTCCAATGAAAATTCTAATAACCATCCCCCTCCTTCGCAGCACGATCTTAACCGATATGCACCCAACTTTTCACACTGCGCACGTGAATTTATGTAAATTTGTCCATTATTAAAACGGGACACTCCGTGCACGCGTTGCATCTGAATCGAAAAAATCTTAAGCTTAAATTTTAACACGTCTTCATAAAATTGTACATCCATTCGTAATTACCTATTATTACACGAATAATATCGAATAAGCAACATCGACTCGTGTTTCGTTTTTTTTTTTTTTTTTTTTTTTTTCCTATAAAAACGGGCAGAAAAAATCGCACTTTCACGATACCAAGTATTCAACAATCGTTTAAAAATCGATTCAATTGGAATGTTTCTCGCGTTTTTTCATTCAAGTTCGTTCAACATCTTCGAAACCATCTTGTACGATGCATTTTTGGTTGGATTGCCCAATGTATTGGGTTGCTTTGAAGAAAAAAATTATTTGCGGAGCGAATTAAATTTTTAAAGAATCGAAATAAACGAGAGATTAAGGAAGATTAATTGTTTGCAACAGAGATATATATTTTTTTTAAAATGGATCGTTTGTGTGCAAGTTTTCTTGCTGTTCTGGAAAGAATTTTCTAAAAAAAAAAAAAATCTTTAAAAAGGATTTTAAAGGCAAAGTAAAAACTTGTTAATCAAACTTGTTGTTAATAAATTCGAAGAGGGAAAAAATTGAAATTTAATTTATCCATTGGAGAATATTAAAATTTGGAAAAATTACCAAATTATGAGAGAAATATCTCATATAAAATGAAATATTATTTGTTAATTGAACAAAAGTGAATTTCATTACACAGTCGAACTCCATTTATCCAAAACTCTATTCATTCAACTCTATTCAACTTCCCCGACTAAGTGATGAACTTCTGCCAATTAAATTATCTAACGTGAATTTCCTGTTATTTAAACTAAAAATTTCCAACTAATTTAAATAAATGGAATTCTAATGCAAGTAACAAATAGAATAAATAATAGCAGAAGCAAATACGAGAATATATTGCGTTTATAAAAATACATTAATTTACTATAACGTATCCGTTCATTTAATTTTGAAATCGCTTAAACATTGTTCCAAAACAAATTTTTCCAAGATTTCTAAATTCGACCACGGGGTATTAAGTAATTAAAATTTCTTTAATTCCTTTAATTCCTTTCATCCTCTTCGGTTAACAAAAGCTCAACGTCAGAATTCACTTATCGATAAGAAAAAAAGCTTGCTCGAATGGAGTTCCACCGTGCTCTGCTGAAACTAAATCAACCGAACGATCAAACGATCGAAAACATAGCCCAACCATCGATCTTTCCCTCGTTCTCGTGTCCAATTCCAAAAATTGAGGGGAAATTTCAAAATCCCGAACCCTCGATCCCGTGGAACAAAAAAGGGGAGGATGACACCCTGTGCAAGCAATCTGCGTCGCGGCTCACGATCCAGCGATGAATCACCGCGGATCATGGCCGAGGCACGCGAGAAATTAGACCAGAATGGCGGCCAACGTGACAGCAGGGCGGCCAACGTTGGCTCAAAAAAGTTCGAGATTGCGATTTCACGCGGGAGGGAGAGACAGACGCTCCCCTAAAATTCATAACGTCGGGCAGTTAACGAGCCTGAAAAAAATCAAATTTAGCTTAAAATTTCCGAGCAAACTCGAGTTTCGTTTTTTTAACGTCGCTCAATCAAAAAATCTTCGAATAATATTTGCTTTGTATTATTCGCTTATATATATATATATATATAATCGATTTCTCGACGATGCTTTCCAAGTTCAACATTGTCCTTTGAACTCGGATCGTTCAAAAATTTTGCCCGTCCCTGCCTCTGAACCGTGGCAGGCGAACGGCTCGAATATGGAACTTCCGGACAAAGCGATGAATCACGACGCAAGGCCCGCCCTCCACCGCGGGATTTCCGCTTTCAGGACCTCGGTAACCGATACATATTTTTTCTTTGGACACCGTTTTAATGGCGCCGTTGCTCGAGAGCCATTCGGCGAGGACGTTTTCAGATTGCCTCGTCGCCGTTTGCTCTGGAAGATCTGTGTGTGTGTGCGCGCGCGCGCGTGTGTGTGTGGTGCGTGGTTTCTTTTCTATCCTTCAATCGATCATTTTTCCTTTCTTCTTTGGGTGCTCGATCGGTATACGGAATTTGGTTTGAATAGGTGGGGCGATTAAGGATCGATTTAGACATCGATTAGTTGTGATATAACCAGATAAATTTTGGTGGAATTAAGCTTCGATATTGATCATGATCGTGCGAAGAAGGAATAATGATGGAACGGAATGATTGTAAGAGAAGAAGATTTTTGAATCGCTGTATCTCCGAAGATAGTAGCGGAACACAGGTTTTTCTGAGCAGAAGCAGAAGCAGAATAATGAAGGAAAATAGTGGAAAAACGAAAGAAAAGAAATTGATAAATGAGGAGGAGTTGAGAAATGATCGTGTGAAGAGGGATTGATAAATGGAAGATTGAGAGAAAATAGAATGGAAAATTTGGTTCGATTGGTTTTTAAATTTTAATTCAATCTGTTTGGTGATTTGGATTTGGTTTATTGGAGATTCGAAGTAAGAGTTTGACTTGGTATAATTTGATGATGTTGAATTTTAGATGGAAGTAATGTATAGTGTGATGATCTCTAATTCGATCAATGTAATCTTGGTATTAATTCGATAGTGTAATATAAACTTCGAGTCTTGATTTAATGCATCTAAATTTCAAGATAAACGTGTGATTTGATAGAAGATTAATACCTAATTGGAATGATATTATATACACTTTCGATGGTTTGAAATTGCGTCTTAATTTGAAGATGAATTTTTTAAGTTGAACTTTACTTGTGAGTTAGTATGTTTTGTGCTAATATAATAAACGAAAATAATGTTGTTAATGTAGATACATACAGTCTCGATATTTACATATTAAATGTAAAAAAGTAATTTTAATAATGAGTGTAAAAAAACTTATAACGATTTTAATATCAATAATGGATTTTGAGCTCATTTAGTGTGATGTGATAATTTAATCATTGAAATATGAAGGCAAAATTACAACTAGACAAATCTGATGATCTACGAGCCTAATATCGCCAATGGATTAACATACCTTTGATGATGATGATGAATATCAATATGATATAATATATAATGTGTCTTAAACATTCATGAAGATGTATCAATTTAATACGCCTAATAATTTCAATTTAATATTAATGAAATTTCAAATATCTGCGCTCTTAGAATTAATAAATGAGGGATAGATAGGTTTTTATAGGAAAAAATTATCGTTCGTTTCGAAATCGAGGCAGAAGAATTCTCGTGGAAAGGAACGCTGGCTCTAAAATTTTTTTTTTTTTTTTTTGCGAAAAAGTTAACTCTGTACGCTCTGTCCGCGTTCTAGCGCGACTAAAGTGTTTGCCAAACTGATTTACGACGTTTGCGTATTCGAGTGAAGCGTTATCGCTCGTTGACAAGTTCTCCAAGTTCGCTTACACGCGAACAGGAAACTCTCACCACGGGGATTATTTTATCTGTTAACGTGGTTGCAAAAAGTGTCACCGCATAGTCGCACTAATTGTGAAAGTTTCTCGCCGAATATTAGAATACAAAACTGGACGACGTCGCGAATTCGAGCGTCAAAACTAACAGTGAGATTAATCCTTGCGATCCTCGATGCTGTAAATGCTGTATAGGATTTCGTTTGTTGCAAATTAAAATTTGTACGAATATAAAAAAAAATATAACCAACTTTCTTCGAAAGAAGAAATACAGATTAGAATATATATGGTTAAATTAAATGTTTGTTTTTAATTTAATTAAAAGATCAAAGCCAAAAAATGCAAGTTTGGATTTGGAAAATTTCCCATTCTAAATACTTACACGTACGTTTAATTAATTTCATTCGAGTTTCGAGTTTCATTTTGCGATTTACGAAATTTACATTTGATACAAGTTGCTGGCTTCCGGGCAACCGTTATATTGAAATTTCATCGTTTCCGGATTGCAATATTCTAGGAAATGAATACGGGGGGAAATATCAGAGGGACAAATTACTTTTCTCCCTCTGACGCACGAGTTTTTCGCGGTGATCTAATCGACGTAAATGAAAAACTCGATTACCCGAGTTTACCTTGAGCTACGAGTACGTTATGGCTCGGCGAAAAAAAAAAAAAGAAAAAGAAAAAGAACACCCCGATTCTAGATTCGTAAAATTAAATTCATGGGTCTGATATAACGAAATCACGCGATAATAGCCGCGTTTCCGGTGATACGAGATTTCATCTCACGAAATATTTCGTCCCTCGAAAACGGTGGTGGAGAAGAAACGGTGCAATATTTAGTTTTCTGCACTTTAGGAATTTATTAAAAAAATATATATATATCGAGTTGAATATTAAACTAAAATTGTTTCAAGAGAAACGAAGAGAATTGTTTAATATTTCGTTTCAAAGAGAATTATTTAATATTTTTGTATTTGTAAATTTTGTATAAGATGCAGGGAATTGTTGATTTTCGAATTTAATTAAAATTAACGGTGCATATAAATTATTAATCGTACAATTTTTTTTTATTAAAATTAAAAAATAAATTGTAAGTCTATGAATGATGGTCGTGCGAGATAATTAATTTTTGAAGTAACGAAAATTTAGAAGATTGTAATAATAATTTTTTGAATATATTAAGTAATTAATACTTGAATTGATTGGATAAAGTTGAATAATTGAATTTTTATTAATACAGACTCTAAAATTATATAATTTAATCCAAATGATATTGATCGTGATTTTTTTTAAATCTACATAAATTTTAAATTTCGTTTAACTTTGAAACGGGAAATTAAGTGACGAAATTTCATTTCTGCTTTATCCCTGAGAAGATTATATTTCAAAGATAGTAGAAACGGGTTTAAAAAGAAAGAAGCGGATAAAATGGAAGAGTGAAAGAAAGGTTCTTTTTCCGAGGAACACTTTTCGTATATGGTCAGCGATCCGAAATTAAATCAGTCGATCGATAGAAAGACGCACAAAGTGGAGTGAAAAAACTCAGTCAAGCCAAAAAAAAAAAAATCTTATCCTGCAATAAAAACTATCCAAAGAATCTTCAATAAGATCAAAACGAATCTAAATGAAACGATTAAATTATATAATTATAATTTTACAATCTTTGAACAAGAACAATTTTAAAAATTGTCAATAAACCATTTAACAGATTCAAAAAAAAAAAAGAACTTTACAACAATATAATTAATAACATTTTAATATAATATTTTGATATCCTTCGATTTTAAAAAATAAAAATAAAAAGATACAAATGATCTCCTCATAAAAAAAATCTACTCGACCCCTAAATTTAATTATCCCCGCGCGAGCCATCTCGAAACCGGTTGCTCGAAATGCCGCAACACCATAAATCTAATCGATCGAAGATTCCAGAGGTGGGACGCGTGCAGCACGGTGACGCAGGTGCGCGAATGGTGTGCCACGATTAATTCGCCACCGCGTGCATAATTCGAAGACACACGGCGGTGCGACGCCGATCGAAGATTGAGTTTCAAACGCGAGCAACCGATACACGTTGCACTCGCGTAAATTACGGCCGATACAGCGCGAAAGCAACAAAGCAGCCATCCACCAGCCATTGCGAATGACGGTGTTCCAAAGCTTTGGCGTTCCCTTCCACGGTTATTAAATTCCTGCTACACGATGCGAAATTAACGGAGGCGGAATTAACCCCGTAAATTTTTATCCCCGCGAAATATCGTGTTTGGAAATTGAATTTTCTTTCCTTTTTTGGGGGGAGGGGGAGGGGGGAGGGGGGGGGCATTTTTTCGCCGAGGTCAAAGGAGACTTTTCGTGGAGATTTTGGAATGAGGAATTTTTCTTGAACACGATGATCGATATTTTGAGTACGATGATGGAAATTTAATTATTGAATATCGTTAATATTCGTTAATATTAGGCTTTTTGCATAATGTTGTATAATTTATAGGTGTAGAAAGATATGGTGAGAATATTTCTTACGATAGAATTATGAATATTTGGTAAAATGGATTTTAAATAATAGAGGGACGACGCTTTGGAATGTTTGATTTTGATTTTGTAATGATGTGTTTTAATAATAAAAACGATAATGGAGAGATGCAGAAACGTTTGATGGAATATTTTTATGATTATATGGATATTTACGTATTCCGTACAATGGGTGTCATTTTTTTTTTTTTAAGAGAGATTCACAAAATGGGTGAAGTGGAAAGTTTAAAATAATTGATAAATAATATTGTTTCGCGTAGCTTCTTGTTACAACTTGTTGGAACGTGATTGGAAGGGAAAAAAAAAAAAAAAACGTTTCCACGATTAAATGAATGAAACTGAACATTATGCACGAAATTTATACGAGTACAAACTTAATAATCTTTGTTTTATTCACGAAATTGGTGACAATTTCTTCGTTGAAATTTTTATCTCATAAGGAACAATCAGAATCGTAGAAATGCTCGAACGTTGATAATTGAGAATTATAACAAATGTACATCGAAGATTTAAAAATGAATAAAGCGACTTAATTTTGAATAAATCTTTCAAATTAATTTTAATATTTTATATATTTTTTTATTTTCTTCTACCTTTTATTATTATTCTTTGAATAATCAACATATAAATCAACATCAATTTCGAATGAATCCAAAATGTCGATCTATCCTCTCAAAATTATTACATCAATTTACCCTCGATCAATTAAACAACATTTCAAAATTATTAATATCATTACGAGTATCACTATTCACATTTCATGTTTTCTAAACCGTATTTTCAACATTTCGAAAACTATTTCATGCAACGATCTCATATATACCTGCATCTTTATCATATCGATATATTTCAATCTACTTATTTCTTTTTTATTCCTATTTAATTGTATCCTCCCTTCAAAATTAATCACCAAGAATTCATTTCGAAATCTTCAAACGCACTTATTACAATTCGGGAAAACGTTCGAGCATTCACTGCGGTTTACACCGAGACAGAACAGAGGATCTTCTCCTCTTCGAGGAGTCATGAAACGATCTCGTTTACCCTCGCGTGGGCCATTTCGTACAATTTGCGACGAGAGTGGCGCAAATAAAGTTCGAGAGGCCCGGCCGTGTAAAGCCTCGTATAAAGCGAGTGGTTTTATCCGCCGTCATTAAAGTTTGGCCCACAAGGGTCCGTAAATTATCTGGACGGTGATTAAGACGAAGGAGTAAATCGTATTTGATGTATTACACCCTTCCCTCTTTCTCTACGTATCTGAGAAATCGATCGATAAGGCTCGAGTGGTCGATTCCTAAGCCGATTTCGAGCAACGTTTTCCTCTTCGAAAATTTTCTTCTCGATTTCGTTTATAGAATTATTGACGAAAAAATTCGCGTCGAGAGCTGTCGCACTAGTGTAGGTAGTGTTGGGTATGACTCAGCAACGAGTCGCTCGAACAAATAAATGGAAACAATCGAGCATGGCACATAGCCAACACTACGCGCCAATGTTTCTCGTCCATGTATCTCTTTTTCAACAAACGAACGAATTTTCGCAAAGGAAAAATTTACGTGAGATCAGCCCAAGAATCGGATAATTAATTTAAATTTTGTTGATCGACTTCCAGAATGATCTGTGATAGAGTTCAGCCGGTTTCTGTCTCGATGGACCTAGCCTGACGTCAATATCTAAACCCATCAAGCCAGGCACTAAATGAAATTATTAACCCATTTTGGGAATTCCGCTAATTGCAAGGCCTCGTGAACGATCTCAGTACACCATCCACGATCACGTAGCGGTCGGATCGATACCGAAAGTGTGGGCGACGTTACGATTAAAATATTCAATAAAAGATGTTTCGATCCGTGTCAAAGTTTCAACTACTTTTGTATCGTTTCCCCTAAAACCGATATCACGAAAAATTTCGCGTTCGATATTTTAACTTTCATCCCTCGATCGAAAGCAAATATCGAATAGAAAAAGATAATCGGATCAAGTCGCGCCAACAATTTGGATCTTGGTATGAAAATATCAGACAGATATCGAGGTGTGGAACAATTTTTTTGATTATCGGTATCGATCACGATATTATTGACGCGCCATCTCTGTGAATTCGCGAGGGCATTAATTCCGTACACTGTGCGCGATCGAGGATCGTTAATGCGGCAAGAACGTGTATTATATATCCGGTGGTCGGTAAACTGATTAATGGCGATGATCGAGCGTTAATGGTGTTATGGGTATGATAAGATAGAGGCCGATCGATTTTCCATCGAATCGGTGATGATTTGATGCGAATGGATTCGAGCGAAAGTATCTTCTTCTCAAAAAGATGTTCGTATCGCATAGAATTATCTCATTAATTCTTTAATGATCGAACGATGTATAAAATTGATGGAATTTCCTATTTAATTCAACTTCCTTGCGATTTAATCGCGTTAATTAGACATCGGAGACATTCGAATTATGATCGCAAAAAAAAAAAAAAAAAAAAAGAAAAAGCAAGAAGTATAAATCGAGTTAATCGTTTTCCTGATATTCTCGCAAAAAAAAAATTACGATTCACCACCCCCACCCGATCCAATATCTTGCCAATAACGACGATGCCAATCTCCGCCATCGAAGACGGAACTTCTTACGATTTAATTACAACCGTGTAATTTACGCAATTATTAGACATCGAAGATATTCGAGTTATGATTCAATTATCCCGTTACTTTCGAGAAAATTACCTCTCTCTCCGCCTCGTTCATCGATATATCCAATAATCTTGTATAACAACGATTCCCAACGATTCCGCATCGAAGATATTCCCACGTCTTACCATACCCATAAGAACACTTATGTGTCACAACCTTCACCCTTCACCAAACTCCCTTAAAAATATCTCCCCTCCCCTTTCAAAAATCCTTCTCGGCTAATTAAAACCTCGACGACGAATTTTACATCTCGACGATTACACCAGCCGAGGATTCCCTCCGCTAATCCGCGAGAATCCTTCCGACCGGAAGTCCGCGGAACTATCTAACGCGGAACCACGCCCGAATATTGTCGCCAATCCCCGGATCGAGTTAACGAGCGAGTTAACGGTTCACGGACGAGAGAGGAAATTGTGCGCGTGGCTTGGATTCGAGCGCGGTTCCAATTTCGCTAATCGCCCCCCTTTTCCTTCCGGATCTCCCTCGCTCTGTCTCCACGCTTCTCGTCATCCACACAAAAAAAGAAAAGAGGAGAGAGAGAGAGAGGGAGGGAGAGACGTTATTATAATCCGTTTTGGCACGAACATTTCGATGAACCTTTTGGACTTCCGGCCGGATTTGGATGTTTTATCGTCGACGAGAGATACACGTATCGAATGGCGGCCAGCCTCGATGGAAGAGAGACGGTTTCTTCCTTCTTCTTTCCCTTCTCCTTCTTTCCTCCCCCTTTCCTTCCCTTCAAGCGTGACGCGGATGATCACACGGGTGGTAGCACGGTGTGGTTATCGTTGATGTCGAGCAACGGACGCCTGTTCTGTTGGACGAAGTCTTGGAAGATCCTGTAGGAGGGCCCGCGTACTAGTTGTTATCGCCTGGACGAACGGAAGTCTGCACTAGGCTATGCCAGGGTCACCACTCCTTCCGGCTCCGGGGACCAACAGTTGTCGGACAGCCAACACCCGACCACCACCGTCACGAAACCGATCAGCAACGCCAAGAAGATGTACACCTCCGCCTTTCCTAGGGAATCTGTTTAAGGGGGGGGGGGAGGAGGAGGAGGAGGAGGACGAACGAGTTTTTTTCATTCACACAGTTTTCGACCAACGATTTGTATAAGGTGTCAACAGGTTGCTCGTGGAAGATTAAGTTCGTGAAGAGTCGATTTTCGGGGTTAAGAGATAAATTGAAAATAAGTTGATTGCAAGATTGCAAAAATGTCAATTTTAAGGATTAACTTTGGAAGTAATATGTAAAATTGTTTATAATTTAGACGAACAGTTTAATCGATAGTTTTGTAGCAACTTTTATTTAACTTCTCGTTTATCTTTACTTAATAGAAAAAGTGGTTGTTTCTGGTAAAATAAATACAAAAGTTACACAGATATTCGAAAATATTTAATCGAGACTTATTTATTACGTTGTATGTAGAGAGTTTAAGTTTAGATGAAGCAAACTATCTCATTTTATTTGATTACAAGTAATTTGATAAATAAGCGTCAAAAGATATCTCTGTGTCTCAACTCTTATATTTGTTTCAGTGTCTAAAATCGAATCTTCAAAGATGTTTCACGAACGTATTAACACCTTATACATAGGAAAAAAACACCAAATATGAACGAGTGAAAGCAATGCATGGCATGCTCTTTGTAAAGGAGAACGATCGAGGCACAAGATGTGGTTTATGTACAAAGTAAGAAAAATGAGAAGAATGACGTGGATAAATTATGGCAGTGGTTTGGTCACTCGAATTTTCATGTGATGATTTATGGATACTCGTGGAAAAGTTTACGTGGATTTAGAAGTTTAGATTAAATTTTTAAATCGATTTATGGACTGATGAGATTTTTATGCGACAATCTCTCCATTGAATTTTATTTTCCTTTGAATTATTGAGCCATTCTAAAAGTTTCTATCCTATTTTATATATAAAAAATTTTTCATTTTTATTTTTTTTTTATCATTTTATCATTTTTTATTATATTATTAAATGTACAATGTATATGCATACGTTTTATATCTCTAAGTAATTTAACGTGTTAATTTTAAGTAATAACGGATAAAAATGAATTTTTTATTTATTTCTGACATTATTTCCTCTGCTTGGAAAAAAGGACTACTGATTTTTGTGTACAGGATATTCGAATGAGCAAACGGATGAATGGAAAACATAGTAAATACAATACGAAAATTCCATCAATTGAATTTCTATCTCGTTCTACATGTTTCTCTGATTTATCTTCAATCGATTTACATTTGTGCTGCTCGTTTGAATATTTCCTTACGTTTGAAGATATGATTGAAAACTTTCAGCGTGATTTAATAATTCTTAAAAGATGGCCGTTATATTTTTTTTTTTTATCACGAGACTCAAAATCGAAATTGCAAAACCTTGCACGTGCGAAACAAATTTTTTTATCCATGAGAATGGAAGAAAATTGAAAAACAAATCGAGATCACAATATCTAAAAATCTAATTATAAGACAAAAAGCGATTTCCAATTTAATAAACAACACTTCGTTTCGAAATTGAGAAAAGTCAATAAACAATTTTTCGATGTCCTTTTTTTTTTTTTTTACAACTCGAGAGATTATGTGTGCGTGAAACAATTCGATAAACACCGATGACAAATATATTTGCACAGTATTCTGAACAAAAATTCAACGCTCAGAAATCTTTTATCGCGGAAATAAAAACATTTTCAAAAAAATTCGATGTCACGAATGACGATTTTATAAATAATTGTACGTATGCACAATTTTTGTTTATGAAATTTTAGTTAAATGATAATTTTTTAGTTGAATGATTACTACGTATTAAAAAATAGTCAAACAGCTAAAAAATTTTGAAAAATTCTTGATCAAATTAATTTACTAATTTACAATTTACAAATAAAAGCACATACATTTAAAAACTATTTTCGACGATTCTCAGACTCTTTCCACGTTCTATTCATGATTCCATCTTAAGTGGATGGAAAAAATTTCAACTCATAATGAAATATTCGTCGTTGAAAAACTTAAGATACATCGACCCGTCGAGAAATCTGAAAGTTAAATCAGAATCTAGAGATCTGTAAGCGAAAAATACGCGTATTGTTCATTCGTTTCATGAATTTTTCACGTGTTCGTCATTGTACCATCTTCGTTGAAACGTCGTCGAACGTTGACACAGAGATTCTTCGAGAGACCGAATCTTTGACTTGATGTAATCCATTTAATCCCCTCGTTTGAATTTTTATCGAATAAAATACGCGACGAATATCGAATAGAAATTTGAACGATTTTCTTACGTACTCTCCTTATTATAAAATTTTTCGAAACTCGAAAGACGAGCAAGATATTTCGGAAGATTTAGATATTAGTTCAAGGATCGATGTTACGATATGTAGATCATGGACAGCTAATTCGAAAGTCGAGTTATAAACTCGACAAGTTTTCGTAGCAACACGATGAGAAATTGCTTGCTTCGATAAGTTACAGGAAGGTAACACGAACACGTGAAAGTTATACACGATACTTAACCTATTCGATCTAACATAGCGCTTGAAATGGATTTATGATGGATAATTGATAGTTAATGATCACATAATGATATCAAATTTTGTGACACATGCAAAAGTATATGATGAATCAAGTGGAAAAATTATTTTGTTTGTGAATAATTTGCTCATGTATAATGAAATAATACCTACAACCATATTTATGAGAAGATTGAATACAGTAAAACAAAAATTAATTTTAGAAGCTGAAAGTAATATAAATTAACAATACTTAGAAAGATGATTTTCACTAACATGCATTCTATTCGAATTAAACGAAAAACTTCAACGATATATTTGGTAAATTATTTTGAATAAAAAATATAAATACTAGGAATAAGTTCGATACTTGAATTAAGAAAGGTAAAATAAACCATTAAATTAATCGTTAAACTATCAAACTATATAATTTTTTTTAATTCTAACAAGTAAATCAAAATTTCTATACGCAATACTTCATCAAACACTAAATATTTGAATCCCTCTATATCTACGTCCATAACGACAAATATACTATCAATCGTACTACAACAAAAAGCGTAGAAATATCTATTAAATAAATGTTAAAACTTTTCGAATTTAAAACTTAAATTTCAAACTATAAATACTATATCAAATACTAATAATATCACATGCTTATGCATTCACTTATTCTACAAAGCTTACTTAATTTTCCCGCCAAAATTTATTAATAGCGCCTTATTTCCACACCGAAAAGCATAAAAATAAAGGGTTTAAAAAAGAATTCCAAATACACATTCAAAACACAGAAAATTCGCGGAGAAACACGGATCCTTTACCTAGAGGCCCCTTCGACTTCCACAGTCCCTTGATCAGCGTGGGGTCGCCGCGGCGCCAGTCGCGCCACCCTCGGCCCCG
The DNA here is from genome assembly GCF_048593485.1 of Apis florea. Classification (NCBI taxonomy): domain Eukaryota; kingdom Metazoa; phylum Arthropoda; class Insecta; order Hymenoptera; family Apidae; genus Apis; species Apis florea. Next base: position 5,782,859 of record NW_028256416.1, on the reverse strand, counting down.
ACGAGGCGGTCCCGCGGACCAACTTGCGCCACCGCCGGCGGCACCGCCACCAGCCCCGCCGCCGGTACTTCCCCCGGTCACACTGAAACCAATCCCACTTCCACCGGCGGCGGCGGTGCCAGAGCCAGAAGCACCGCCGCCAGCGGCGCCGAGAGTGCTCGCGCCACTGCCAGCTGTACCACCGCCGGGGCCCGGGGTGCTCGGCGATCCAGCCTGCGGCTGTCCATGGCCCCCCGCTCCGCCACCTCCCTGTGGCAACGGCAGTCCCGCCGCTAATATTTTCGTTCATCCGAAGCAGCAGCGTGAAAAAGGACATCGAATCGATCGAATTATTATTGCGCCACGCGATTCACTTTTGGCGTAGCACGCTGTTTTCACGTCGTCGTGGCACGAATTCTTTTCTTTGGCGAATTTCTATGAATTCTATGTGACGTCACGCTACCCCCACTACCATCGCTAGAACAGGGAGAGGCACGTCACGTGACCAGGCTTCCGCCAAAGACAGGCGTTGCATCGTGTCACGTGACGTGACTCTGGTCAAGATGGCAGCGGTAGTGGGGATAACGTGACGTCATGGATTCTCCTCCGTGCAGAAATTCGCCAGAGAGGAATTGAGTTTAGTTAACAACGTAAGGCCCACGTGGCAATTTCGGTGTAAGGATAAGTTAACACCTTTGCGTCTAAGATGTGGAAGAATTTGTTTGATCCAGGGATCGTATGAATAGAAAAGGTGTCTGTTTCTTTGAAGTAAGTTAAATTACGACGTTATATTGTGAGTAAATAGTAGTTTTTCGATTCGAGGCAATTATGTTAGTTATTCGATGCAAAGATGTTAAGTAAAGGGTTGTGTCATTTACAAGAAAATGCATACACCTGACGATTTTAGAGTTGTTTATTTATATTTGATAAGTATAGCTATGAGTTTAATTTATTAATAATTTATTTTTCCAATTGAGAGATTTCCAATTATGAATGGAAATATTTATGAGTCTATACCATTCTTTTTACCATTTGAAATATTCTTAGAAATTGCATTCAAACGACAATATAATATGTTTGAAAATTATTGAGATAAGCGAAACGATGACACTTCATAGATAGAGAACTTTAATCGGACATTGACTAAAATTTCAATCCAATGAATGGAGTTCTATTATAATATGCAGCCATATTCGTGGCAGGGATTATAGAGTTTTGATTTAATAAAGCCAAGTTGTATTCTCGACTAAGTTAATTTAAACTCTAACTTTAGTTTCAATCGTTCAGAGACTAGAGACTGTTAAACACAAATTATGTATATCATTTCGATGAAATTGTGTCACCTAAGATGAACATTAGTAAGAAATCATGAGGCAAAGAGTTAAATTAATACTTTGTTCTATTGTGATAAAATTAATCAAATCTGAAAATGGAGTTTATATCTTTTTATATATCTTTTAAAAATTATATATATTGTGAACTATCAAATTTAAAAAAAAATAAATTAAAAAAACTAAAATTTATCACTATCGATTACATTTTATAAATGTTCATAACTTAAATTACATTAAGTAAGAAAATATTTGATACATTTTCTTTTCAAGTACAAAATCATCAGGTGTAGATTATAACGGGTCAAAATCAGGAGGAAAGTTGTTGATAATAGATAGGATCGTGCTCCCTAATCACTGCAAGAGCAGTTGATTTCGCTCCCAGGTAAATTTATTCGATAAAGAAAAGTTTCGAATTTCCACGCAAGAAGATCTTTATGCCTCATTTGCCACACCGATGGAGGACTATAATCCTCGAATAAATTTACCCAGCTCTAGAATCTCTCAGTGCCAGTTTTATTTGCATGCTAAGAAGATGAGAGAAATATCTATTTTGCAGTGTTATAGAAATGAAATTCATTTCACCCGAAACTTTGCACGTTTGTCACTGAAATTTTCATGGCACGCATACCTGTTGATGGTCACACAAAAATATTAATTTTATCGTATCAAAATGGCGAAAAATATCGGAAGAAAAATAAATTTACTTGATATTCGTCTATCGAAAATGTGTCTTTGATGTATATCATACGCGATATCATATTTTCACGATTTTAATATAGAATAATATAGAATATCTTTATTAAAATTATATTGAAACGTTATTAAAACTATTCTATTTCTTGTTTATCATTATTATATTATTATACATTCTTTATGTTGAAATTAAAATAAAAAATTGTATTCTATCATACCAAAAAATTACAAAATATAAAAATTTTATAAATCGTAAAGAATTTATTAAATAAAATTTTAAAAAATTAAAGAAAAGAAATTATATTATACGATTTATTAAAACTTGAAACACGAAAAATTTGAATTGACTTTGGTTTTCCTCTTTATCTCTCTTTGCAACAAAATTTTTACGCTCGATGCACTTTGTAATAATTCCTAAAGTTCCTTATCTCATAAATGCAGCGCAACCGATTATGTAATTAATCCCAAAAGAAAGAACTTTAACTGCTTTGACTTGATTAAATTTTTCGAAAATAACTTTCTATCTCAAAGAAGTCTATTGTGAACTTTTTACAGAGATATTAAGACTATTTAGATATTAAGTAGTTGCTAGCAAAAATAACAAAAGAAATAGACATAACCTATTATTAACCTATTTACAATAGTTATATAATAGTGCAAAAAATAATTTTTTGTCAAAAATCGTGATATTTTCTTGTTATACGTTAATATCCCATAGAATATTTATACATTACAATTCATATGTTGAAATTATATAATCATGTAATCGTAATCAAGACTTACCGCATATGCAGAAGAGTAAAGTACTGGCAAGAAAGATCCACCCCATAACGTCATCAACAAGTTGTTTCTGCGAAACTCATGTTACGCTGAATATCGCCTTTTCTGTCTGTTGATTGAACTCGATGATGTTGTCTTAATCATTTGAATGATGATTTCTAAAGAAAAAAGATATTTCATTTCGATTAAACATTCTGATGTTCGATTAAATATTTTGTGATCAAATGTTCGAAATGACAGAATAATGGCGTCATTCAAAGACGAAAAGATAAATCAAACGGAAATTTCATTATCGATATATTTTTGGAAAAGATACCTTTGATCGTATGATTCACTAGAATTGTATTCCTGATTAATTTGAATGCACAAATTCCACAAAGATATTTAATCACTACGAACTAATTTAAATGGAAATACTATTTGAAAGGATTCGATTCCGCGGCAATCCAGTTCAATTACGCAACTTCTTACTCTATGGCTTCCCGCCTAAATCGAGTATCGAAATTTACCTAGTTGAAAAGCGCACTCTGTCGATGAAAAAAATAAACAGAGATTATAATTTCATTGGAAACGCCCAAATAATAAATATAATATATTATTTTTTTAAACAATAAAATTCATAAGATTATATATATTTTTATGGTTTGTATTAATTATTCTTTAAAATTTTTATTTTAAAATTAAGTTACAAAATGTATTATACAAGATTTATATATCGACTGATCGATCACAACGCCACTTCAAATGCGTGGCGTAAATAAGTCTTTAAAACCTGTTGATAGTCTTATGATTGTTGTAACAATAGTAAAATGTAAGTGCAAAGTTTAATATGATTCCCGCGTTTATATATTGTTTTAGAAAGTGAATTTAATCGAATTATAATAAATTTTCGCAATGTGACATTTGTAATAAAGTGAAAAACAATGGAGCAAGTGTTTTCTGTTGCTGGCAAACTGTCAAAAGTGATCAAAAATATGCAAAAATGTTTACAATGCACAATTTGGTAAGATGTAATTAATGTACAAAGATTTATAAAATATATGTGATAAAATATAAATTTTAAGATACGACTCTTATCAATTTATAATGAAATATAATTTATCTTGAAAAGTGTATGAGTATAGGTTAAGTTTGATTGTTCACATTTTTTTCATTCAGCTTCAAATGAAATACATTTCATTAATTTTGTAAATCATATTTCTTATTTTTATTTATATCATACATGTTTTCCTATTAGTTACATAAATTAAAAGGTTTATATTATATAACAATATTGAATTAATATATTACTTTTAAATTTACTTCAATTTCTAATTGATTTTTTTATCGTGTATAGCAATACGTATACAGTATAATATATTTTACTTATTTATATTTATTATACTTTTATTACATTTCCAATAAAAAAGTTGAAAAGTTATAATTAATAAATAAAATTAATGATAGAAGTAAATGATCAATAAATGAAATAAATATTATGCATTTTGTTCATATTCTTCTTATAATGTTATATTATTAATAGATCGTATTATATGTTCGCATATGAATACCGGTATCAAATCTTTTATTTTTATGTTTTTATTTTTATATTAAAATGTATTGAAATATCACATAAAATTTAGTTTCTCATCAGAAAGATAAAATATTTTACTCATTAAATTTGATAACAATATTATAATAACTATATTACGATATATAAGATGTTCTAGTATAGAGATACGCTTATAATAATTAGAGATAGATAAAATAAAATATTATATAAAATAAAATCAAATAATATTAAATGAATATACAAACTGAATAGATTTCAATTTTTTTTTTCTTTAATGAAATCCTGAATTTTAATTTTTGCATTTGATACTTATTTTTTAATGTACAAAAATAATGAAATATTTACGCTTTAAATATAAAAATTCAAAAGTTATTGCAAATTTTTCTAAATTATTTAGAATGTATATTTCTGCAAATTTTCTTTGAGATTTTTGCATTTCTGTTATATATTATTCCAAATTATATATTATAATATATATAAGTCAATCCAGCTAATTTCAATCAGTGTAAAATTTATTTTGTTATTGATAATTATTTAGCGATTAATATTTAACAAATAATATTTGAAATCTGTTTATGTAATAATAATGTAATGTATAATCTCTTTATTCTTTTTTTTTTTTATGTGTTTTAGTTTACAAATAATATCAGATCCGGTAAAAACACATTGCGGACATCGATTCTGTCGTATATGTATTCAACCAGTGATACAAAATAAAAATGCGCTCTGTCCACTGTGTAATTGTGCCATACAGCGTCGCAGTATTTCAAAAGATGAGAATACGGCGATATACATCAAAAAATTACAGAATATAATTGATGCAATTCAGTTAGATTCAGGCATCGATAGTAAGTAAAAATACGCTTTATTAATGAAAAAAAAAGCATTTTTTAAAATGTTATCAGATATCTTGTTATCAGATATCAGATATCAAATATTTATAAAATATTAGATTTCTGTGTTATCATTAATATTTTGTGAAAATTTTAATTCTTTTAAAAAAAACACAATAATTATTTAATAATAAAAACGATATAGAGAATTTTATATATGTGTTTTTAAACATATGAAAAAAAATTTAATCAAGTTGAAAATGCTTTTCTTGATAAATTAATACTGAAATTAATATGAAATTAATACTTGAAATTAATATGAAATTAAAGATAAATATATTTTCAATGAATGATTCATTCCTATCCGGCCATTATACATATATGAAATACACTTGTGCACGAACTTGTATCCAATATTTACATAACTGTATATTTTAAAAACTTTTTATGCAAAATTCTTATATCATAAATACAAATGAAATTCATAGGAGAGATATTAATACAACTTTTTAAATATATCTTTTTGCATTTTAAAAAATTCTTGTAATTGTAATTCAATAAAAAGAGATATCTTCATAAAACTTTTTTTTGTATAATATAAAACGCACTGTTTGACTTGAAATTCATACTTTTTCCTGATATCATTCAATCATCATATCAATGATTCATTACATCGTGACATCATTATGAACACTTGTCTATTTATAAAAATTACACGTTAATTCTTAAACATTTTTTACAGTTGAAAATTATTTGATCGCATTATAATTACATTGAAAATACAAAATTCTAATTATAAGAATTAAAATATAATCTCTTGTTCTCATTTCTTCTATAATATAGATTATGGATTATAGAAAATCAAACATAATATTTTCTCCGATCGTTGAAAATTGTTCGATGAAATTAAAATCGGTGTAGGCTTCGAAAAACTTGGGAGCAAGAAGAAATATCGAGTAGAGGCAATAAATATCTCAGCATGGAGCAATACGTTTAAAAGGAACTAACGTACATTCGCGATAAACTTTTTCTCTACATCCTAAGAAAAACATGATGCTTGAAGTACATGTATTGGTACATGCTGCCACAACATCATGCTCGCTCGGGTCAACTATCCGTTTCAAGCGCAGATATCAAAGGTTTTAAAAATTTAAATCCCAATGTTCTTTGGTATCGTAACCCTTTTCCGCTGTATTCAAAAATGTTCAATGTTTTACGAGCACTTGTGTTTTACGTTCTTGCATACGATCGAACGAAATTTACCGTGTTTTAAAATTTTACCTAAATTTTCTTTTCTTCTTCTTTTTCTTCTTCTTCTTTTTGTATTCAACTTTCATATCATTCAATCTTCGACGTAATCAAGATAATTTAATTAAATCAGGGATAATTAGATTTTTAAAAAATTCAAAGATCACATATCTTGGTATATTCTTTCTTCCTCTCTATCTTTTTATAGTATCAAAAAAAGAAAAAAAATTCATTTTCGAAATTGCGTGAATTCTTATAGAAAATATGTAATTATTTCAAAGTTATTCGACTACAAGTTCAATTAGACAGATAATATGCGCGTTTATATGTAAATTAATATCTATTTCGACTTCACTGGTAAACTAAGAGGTATGGTCTTCCGTTTCGCGGGTCAATTTTCAAATGTTCTTTGCTGTGGCACACTACTCTCAAGTCTGACTTTTCCCAGATGCATTCTCGTGCTTACATTCTCCTCTACATAGACGCACAAATACACGCGCTCGAGTTTCCGTAAAGCCAAACAAACCCCCTTGAAACTAACTATGGACTTTGCTGGTTGGAAAGAGATTCCGAGAGACATATACAGCTACGTTTTAGATATACAAAGCTGGTAAATTAATTCTTGAAATTTTCTCTAATTTTCTCAAATAAATTTTCAGAGGGAAATTCTACGGAATACTTTGGTGAAAATTTAAAACACTCTATTTGACGCTTATTATCAAAATTTCGTTCCCGCCTGAAATCGCAATTAAAAAATTCAACGGCTTCCTCTCTACTTTGATGAATTTAATAAAAATTCGTTGAAAAAAAATTCCATCTCTATTAAAAATTAACACCGCCGTGATAAAGAATAAAGATATAAAACTTTAATTCAAAAATCAAAACATCCCAACATCTTTACTTTGCGTAAACTTTTATTTCGTTGTGCATGATCGAAAATTTTCAATTTTCATTTTAAAAAAAAAAAAAAAAGATATCTTTTACTTAAAATTCACATTCACAGCGCTACTTCGCATACTTCGACGAAAAGTGAACTCTCTCTCCGTTTCGAAATATCACCACAAACTTTATACTTTAAACCTTTTTCAGTAGTGACTCATTTATCAGAATTAAACACGTGCGAGGCTTGGTCGAACAACACCGAATCAAACACCGAGGTCAAACCGAGCTGCTCTTACTCGAACGAGACTCGTCAAAGGATACAACCGATCGACAATAACGCCAATGGTAGAAGGAAAAGGGTGCGAAAAAAGTCGCAGAAGACGGTGCAAAGGAAGAAGATCGTGGGCCAGGAGAGCAACAGCATGACGAGATACTTGTCGAGATGCGAGCTGTCCGGCATAGAGCCGTTGGAGGCGTCGAACGATTACTCGGGCGAGAAATCGTTAGAGAACAAAGTGTGCAGCTGGCTGGACACTTTGCCGGGGAACGAGAATTTGCTCGATCCTAATCCAGCCACAAAGGTGGAACACGATCTGGACGATACACTGACGATGTCGGTTTCCGAGAACGATGAACAGGGAAAGAGGATAGACACGCAAGAGGACGTCAAACACCCGTTCCAACCTATGTGCAGCGATACCGATCGATCGACGATCAAAGAGACTCCTCGAGAGAGTTGTTCCTCGAGGAACAACGAGGGCGATAAAAAGGGATTGGACGAAAAATCTTCGAAAAGGAAGGTGGGAGATTACTCGTCGAGGATGGACTTCGACGCGTCTAAAGCTGTTAAATCGTGCGACGATGGGAAGGACGAGGAAAAATTCATCGAGGTGCAGAGAACGTCTCCCTGCGACATGTTGCCCTCTATGCACAAGAACTGGTCCTCGGTGGCCAAGTTCGGCAAGGAGATGCGCGCGAAGAGGAAGAGATTAAAGTCGTTGGACGTGAGCATCGAGAACAGAGGTAAACGTCGATCGATGGACGAGGCGAACGAGGTGGACAAAGAGAAGGTCGAATTGCTGGTGATAGGAGAGACGAGCAATGGGCGAAGGGGAAGTAATGGTAAATGCGAAAAGTCGAATGTGGATAGGACTATCGTGGACGAAGAATTCCTCGAGAAAAGTTCGATAGCAACTCGTTACGACGGTGTTGAGGCGGAAGTTGAGTCGTCCTCTCAGGTGCAGGTCCGGGATTTGAACACCTGTCGGACGTTGAACGCGATCGTCCTCGATGCAGAATCGGATGAGAATCGTCGAGTGGAAGGGAGCAGGGAGGCGGATAACGAGGAGAGACAAATAGTGTTCAACACGCCTGTTCACGATCGTTCGAAGATATTTTCCCAAATGACACCGGAAGGATTGAGCAAGGATGACCAAGATCGAGCGAATCTGGTTGACGAATCGGATGAGAAGCGAAGCTTACCAGCCCCGACGAAAGGGAACGCTGCCGCGGTGGACGAGCCGTGTCGTTCCACGCCGAAATTTCAAATCTCCACGCCAGTGGGTCGTAAGAGATTGTCGTTGAAAAGGCAGGACGAGGATTCGAAATCAAGTAACACCTCGAATACGAACGTTGACTCGCGATTGAACGCCGTCAGGCGAGACTTGAATCGTCAAATCGAGGAAGAGAATGCTGATACGGGGAACGTGGACGGAATAAACGGAAGAGGGAAGCGTATCGGTGATGAACGAGTGAAAAACATAACATCGAACGATCGCAGAAGGGATAAGCAGCGTAATGCGTCTCTGGTCACGTTTAAGAAGCTGGGGAAAATTTACAAGCGGGACAACGAAGGGAGGGTGAAGAGGGCCGTCTCGTTCTTTTATTTGGGCGGAACCGGGAAGGAGATGAGCTATTATCCCGGCCTGCACACGCACAAATCGTGCAATCTCGTTGCCACGTGTAACGTTGAAGAAGAAGAGGTTAAGAGCGGGAGCAGTATAGTGTCGACAGCGGATAGATGTGGCAGCAACGTTGAAAATATCGAGGGGAAAGTCGGCGATCGAACCGTATCTGAAAATCAAGAAGAAGATGCACCCAGACGAATTTCGAAAGAGGTTACGGCTCGTCCGACAACCAGCAACGCGAATAAATCTTACGACGTGGACGTGCTCTTGGTATCCTCGGACGACGAACCGTCGACCCCACAACCCCCGATTCCCAACTCCGGTTCCTCGTGCAAAGACACTGTGAAAATATCGTCATCGTCGAAAGACTGTTCCTTGGTACGATTTCTCTCAGTGTCGCCTCCGATAGACACTCTTCAAACCCAAAAACTGAACGAAGACGAGCGAACCGAACCCAAGCCCGCGAAGAAGAGGAAGAGCAACCTTGTGAAAGTGAACAAACAGCGATCGTTCGCGTGTATCTCGCCGCAATGCGGTTCTTCTTGCGCGCTGTTCGAAAAGAAGAAAGGTTCGAGCGGGAGTCGGAGAACAGAACATTTCCACGAAGCAGAGAAGGAAAGTTCGGGGAACGGGGGCGAGGAGGATGACTCGAATCACAGTGTGTCGTCGCAGACCACGTGCATCAGAAGTACGATAGCCGAGGTGAAAAATTCATCGAGAAAAATTAATTCGAACGAGAAGAATCGGTCGTCGAATCCGAGCAGCAAGGACACCGAGGTTATCCAGAATTTGAATCGGGACGTGGTGAAAATTTACACGGAGAAGATACGAGAAAAGGTGTACAACAGGATCGTGTTGATAGACAGTTCGGAATCCGAATCCACGGACCTTGCTTGCCTGGACAATAACGATAACGATCGTCCCGACGCCTCTCCGAAAATCAAGAGGAAACGAACCATCTCCCTCGACTCTGCCGACGAAACAGATTTGAACGCGATTGTGAGCAACTGGTGCAACGATGGGAAGCTCGACGAGAGGTGTAAAAAGAAAGGAAAGCTTGAGAGAGATATTCTTGATACTCCGAGCACGTCTAGGGATAATTTATCGACGAAATCTTTGGGTAATTATTTAGAAAAAGGGCTTCCTCTCTGATGATTTTTCGAAATGCTTGTACAAGTGCAAGATTTCGCAACGAATTTTTCTTCGGACCGCTCCTCTTCTTTTTTCCAAATATAATTTTGAAAACTCGAAGACCGAGCGGCGGAAAGGAAAAAAGTTGTCGATTTCTGCGAATGAATATCGAAAAATCATCGAAATTGGGAAGGAAGCCTCTGGACAATTATCAATCTTCTTCTCCTCCTTTCGGATCACGATAAATCGGTGAACAAGCCATCCACGTTGTTTCAGACCTGGTGGTTGGCAAATTTGGAAAGGAGAAATCGAATTTCTCGACCGGGGCCAATTGGACGAGGAAGTTGGAGGACAGGATGGCGCTAGTTGTCGACGAGGATTCCCCTGATTTTTGCGCGGTAATAGATAAAGTGCAGAATGTGCGGAACGGAACGATGGAGAAACAAGAGAAGACGGCGGAGAATCTGATGCATGATAACTTCGACGACGTAATTGCGAATGTGAATACGGCAGATCTGATGGCCGATTTTGGTGATGGAAAGGGGGACAAATCTAGAAGGGGGGAATGTATGGAGGAGAAGAACGATTGTGAGAGAAAATCTAAACACGCAAAATCGTGTAGCGAAAAAATTCGATCGTGGAACAACGAAATTCTACATAATAAATGTTCCAACGGTTCTGATAAAGAAAATAGGAACAGAATGGACGTGTCTGATGGTGATGATAATGAGAATCCAGTATGTGTAAATGTGAGTAATAAGAGTTGGAGGAAGGATAGGTTTCAGGAAAAAATGAGAGTCGAATCGTGTAGTAAAGAATTGACAAAGACATTGATAGAGAATCTAATGACTTCTTCTGATAAGAGGTTCCAAATGAATAACAGTGCGAATAGTTCGATGGTTAAAGATATGCACGATTATGATTCATTGATGGCCATCACTCAAGATGATTTGATGATTAAACAATTCGAGGAGGATTTGTTTGGTAAACCTTCTAAGCATTCTAATGATACTTTAAATAAGGAACAGAGGACTCCAAAAAGCTTGAAGAAGAATAAAAAATGTTTAAGAGAGAATGAAAAGGTTAGTTTGCAAACATTTTTTGTTAATTTTATATTAAATGTAAAAATATTTAATTTGTGATTATGAATGTTGGAAAATATTTTATTGATATTTTTTTGTTAGAATTTTAATGATAAGCAAATTATTAGAGATTTCATTTGTTTTTTAAGAAAAAGAAAAATTTATATCGATCATTTTAAATATAATTTTACATAGAACATTATTATTCTAGAGTTATCATAAGTCTGAATAATTTTTTTTTTAAAGATATAACAAAAACTTTTAAAAATCGTCATGCATTTAAAAATTATTTGCATAAAAAATGTTAATAAAGAATCATGATTCAATAAACAAAATTCAAAAAGATTTGCTGCAAACGAGATAAAATTTTCTCTAGATTGTAGAAAAATCTAAAAAGTCGGTATGGAAGCTATCCAAAGTTTTATGAGATCTTTCTTTGCGTTGTAACAATGTCTGTGTCTACTGAACTTTTTCTGTGAACTCTCTTAAATAACTCTCTTAACCCTTTCTCGACTCGGTAACCTTGCTTTTAAATAATTCAAAATGTTTGGAAAATTTTTTCGTTTAACATTATACCTGTTATGTTTTTAACCGATAACTTATCATACACTCGTCACTATTCATTCCGCCAATTACGGGATAAACAAGATTCTGCATTCTCAAAAACTCATTCCATGCTTTAGAATATCCAGGACGTTGAACACTCGGGTGAAGAAGACGACATTGTTGAGAACACTCCTAAAGCAAAGAGGAAAAAGTAAGTAACGGGAGTCTCTCGTAACGTCTATTCTTCTTTAACTTCTTTAAGTTTTGAGAGGCACATTATTCATTTAATTAAGTTCATTAATCAAAATGTAAACACACGTTTTTTTTTTTTTTTTTTTACCAAATCTCGTCGAAAATTCTCTAATTACTCGAAGATATACTGTCTACAATTCCAAATTTCCTTTACAGAGATCTGTAATTAGGATATTAAACGTCTTAACGATTTTAAATTCTCAATGTTCACCGAATAAATTTTTCTATGAAATACTATTTCATACAAATCCTTTTCTTCATCGTCCACTTTTTAGATTGGAAGCAATCATCAATTCGCCGAGGGAGAGTTTGTCATCGATCTCGAAGACCGTCGAAAAATCAGCCTACGTCAGAACGCCATCATCGATCATGACTACCGGAAGCAACCTGGCTAGCACCCCAAGCTCAACGACCAATATCCAACCACTTCATCAAAGCACCCCTAAAATGGAGCAATTTAAAAACATATCTGTTGGCATCGCAAAGCGAATTTCTGTCATGAACGAACAGACGAAGAACACTGTTCAAAGAATTGGTAGTCAGAAAAGTGCTACTCAGAGAAGTATATCAGTTCAGAATATCAGTCAAAGAAGTATCGAGCAGAGGATCAATATCCAAAGAAGCGATTTTCAAAACACTATTCAAAGAAGCGACGATCAGAGGAACAGTGATCAAGAAATTAACGTTCAGAATCCTAGTCAAAGGAACAACGATCAAAGAGGCATTGATCAGAGAAGCATTGTTCAAAACGAAATCGTTCAAAGGAACAATATTTCCTCTCAGAGGACAATTGTTCGGAATACCGTCACGCAGAAGCTCTGTTTCGTGTGCAGCGGTCTGGTATCGTCTGACATAGAGCAAGTGAAGACGTTGGCGCAAAAAGTGAACGCGAAATACAGAATGCAATTCGATCACGAGGTGACACACGTGATAGTGAAAACGGACAAGGACAATAGCGCTAACAAAACTCTGAAATATCTGCAGGGAGTAGCCCATAAGAAATGGATCGTGAGCTTTGATTGGGTGATCAATTCGTTGAAGGAGAATAGATTGGTGAACGAGGAACCGTACGAGGTTGTAGATTCCAGAACTCTTGAGGCTGGTCCTCGAAGGTCACGACTCAGGGAGAAGGATCTGTTCACTGGGTTCGTGTTTTTCTGTAATGGACCTTATGATAATGTTTCTGTGCAACAGTATCAGGTAAGTGGATTCTTGGAAGATATTTTACAGTGATCTTTTCACACCGTGACAGATTTACGAGGATTTTAAATTGTAAATGTAATATACTTGAGGATTTTTATTAACTCGAGTTCATAGCTTATATTTTGTGAAATATAGAATAAAAATAGAATGCTATTAATTTAATTCTAAAATTGAATATCTTAAACTGTGACTGGTGTAGGTCTGTGATAATATATACAATAATACCAATCAAAGATTAAAATTAAATATTCTAAAATTGGATAATCTAATTTAAATCTAATCCAAACATGATTGCTTTTAATTCATAATGATAAAATTGGATTATAAAGTCCAGTTACTTGGTATATCCTTCACATTGCAATATTAAAAAATGTAAGATAAAATTTTTACTTCCAGTTGGAAGCAAAACACCTTTGGATCAAATTTTATCTTATTACTTTTGAACAACTTGCGAAACTCTGATCTGATAAACAACGTTTTTATTTATGTTGTCTCCGCCATCCAATCTTGCTATATTACTTCAACTTGAATCCTAGCCAAGTTTTAGAGATATCTTCTCTTTTCAGGACATGTTACGCGCTACTGGTGCCATTGTGGTCCAGTCTCTATCTGCTCTAGCCGCTGAAAAAAGTCGGTTGAGGATCATCATGATCCAGGCGGACATGTACGAGTACGAAATTATAAGTAAGTTATATTCTTCTTAAATTGTTCGTAATTACAATTAAAAACGAGGATAAACAAGGAATTGTTTCAATGATTAAAAATATTATTTTCATGTTAAATTGAAAATTACTAAAAATTGTTAGTTAATCTTTCTATTCTTGAATTAATTAACATTTACAAATATTAGCCTATTATTAGATGAATTAGGCTATTATCATCGAAAGACATTTTAAAACATTTTGATCATCTTATCTTTAAAAATATTGGGAATGATCATCTCGATTATTAAGATTTTATGCTCTATGCTTTATGCTCTATGCTATATTAGATATTAGATACCAATTTTTCTTAAATTTAATAATTTGTTTCATGATTTATCCATTCGGAAAATTTTCTTTAAATAAATAAATTACAAATTACATGAGGTCATATAGCAAGTTAAATCCTTCATTGAATATTTTATTATTATTTTTTGTTAAAAATCTTTCATTTTTGTTTATCAATATATTTGAATAATTTTGAAAAAGATTAGATCAAATAATATTACTCTTCATCGCTCAATATTTCTCCAAATAGTATAATATTCTATAATAATGATTTAAAATTTTTGTTTTTCTTTTTTTTTTTTTTCTTTCTTTCTTTCTCATAGAATGGTATAAAATGGTTCATGCCGTATCAATCGTCCACGAATGGGTAGTCGAATGTATCAGTCAATACAAACTGATATCATTCTATCCATATCTGCAGGAATTATCACGAGAGGATGTACTCGTACTTGGTTATCCGGAATATCTTCTCGAAGAAGAGGTTGACGAGGACTCTGATAACTCATGTGATGTATCAATGTGATATTCGAATCGGGTTCATTTGGTTTTAATGTAATTTCACGCTGACTCTTTTATCCGTTTCTGCTCGAATTTGTGTTCAATTTACTTCAGTGCCAAATCTTTCTAATCAAAATGTACGTATGTATGATTTAGTTTAGAATTCTTATTATTCTTTCTAATTAGAGACTCATGTGAGAAAATATCAATAACAAATAGAGTATTTAATTTTGCAGTAAGATTATTTGTTACAGTGTGGTTAAAACGTGAACTGATTTGAATATAAGAATTTATTTACAGCTTTTTATGAAGTTGGTAATGTGAATAGCATAAACAGTATTGTTTCACTAGTATCAGTATTTTTATTATATATTATCCATTGATAATAATAGTTATGGAAGTTATACAGTTCTAATTTTTGATTAGAAAGTAAGTACTGATAATTGATTTCATTTTACATACCACAAGACATGACAAAACAAATATTTAAACAGATTCATTAAATTAATAATTAGATTTTCAAGTTTTCATCAATAACTCCATCAATAGTATTTTTAATCATGCAACAGTTATAAAGATTGTCCATATGATATTTATATTAACTTATATAAATGTACAAATAAAAATTCAGGCTCATAGTAAAAAAAGAACTTGAGAAAAGAACACTATCTAACCTCCTAGATTTTTATATAATATAATATAAAACTCTTTTCATCATTTAATTAACAATATCAAACTAAATTTGAATTAAGTTACACATTCTAATATCTCTATAAAACTCTTTCTATCTTCAAATGATAATACCAGCAATAAGTTCACGCTTTATCCACAAAGCGCAAAAACATTGAATCTTAAATGTGCATAAATACAATTCTTCTTTCCATTTACATAATTCCCTCGCACAATGCTTAATCATCAGAAATCATCCTCTAAAATTTTCTAATTACACCAATCCCACGATATCCATCCAGAACCAATGGATACATATATGTAAGGCGAGGTGCTTAGAACGTGCAATATCATGATCATGGATGGGTTTCAGGGGCTGCGTGTTGCGAGGGGCATTCAGGCACTCACGTATTCACAGATACACCCGAACAATATTGATTTGCCCGGGACCACCTGTAGCCAACTCTCGTCCAATGTTCTGATGCATACACGCGTACGCACACTATGTCGGTGGTTATGAATCTCGTCTAATTGCGAGTAGGAATAATCACTGTGTCGGTTGTGCTCTTTCTCTCTCTCTCTCTCTCTCTTTTAGTGCACTTCAAGTACCTTAATCGCGTCTCATGTGAGAGTAAAAAGTTAATCGTTGCGACAGACATCGATTGTATTTTGCATTTCTTTCGAAAAAATCTGTCTTTTTTTTTTTTTTTTTTTTTATACCTCTGTCATATCATTCGACGTCATATCTCGCATCTTTAATTTTCGACGACTCTCCATCGCTTCATGCGAAAGAAAAATTATCAAAGAGAAGGAATATTATTTGCGCGATGTAAGTTTAGTTTCGTTATGCATCGCAATTTCCTTGCTGCGGTGTATACGAGCAGATATCTTGCATCTTTAATTTTCGATCTGTCTGTAGAACTTGCTGTTATTTTGTTTCCAAAAAAAATATTAAAAATATTTAAGAAGATGTAATATTAGCATAACGTGAACTCGTTTTCTCAGACAGATCTCTCGTAGTTTCGATATTTTTGACGAGATGTTATTTTTTTTTGAAAAGAGAAGAAAAAATTTTGTTAAATGTTGATTTACAAAAATATTTTATGTTTATTATTATCGTTAATCTGTTCGTCGGAACAAAGAGGATTATGAATAAATTTGTGCACGAGATATCTTTGTGTTTCAAAGGAAAAATAAAACATATCTTGTGTATGAACATGACATTACGCTATGAGACACCAGATAGTTCATAGATGCGAAAGGATTAAATAACGTTAAATGGCTAGAAATGAAATTTATTTGCACATAATGAGGAAAATAAACGTGCCATTTAGCAGTGCTGTGCGTGATGATAAATTCATGATCATTTGTATGGAATATATGATACCGGAAGTGTTGTTCTGGTCTCAGTTTGATTAAATTGTTGATTAAATTGTTATTAACTGTACATCGTAATTCTCAAGTAGTTTCTATTTTCTAGATTTAAGAGAGAGAAAAATATATACATAAAAACTTCATTGAAATTTTGACAAATATCGAATGAAGTATTTTTTTTAATTTTGCTCCCTTAAAGAATTTTCGAATTTTTAAGAGCAAAGGAATAATAAATGTATATGTATTTTTTTTAAGTTTTTTTTTTTTTTTTTTTCCAATGTTCCAGAAGAGCATTTTATATCATTGTACAATTTACATTTATAAATGGAGATTATTTTTTAAAAATGTTAATTAGTTAATCTTTTAATTTCCATCTTTAAAAATTTTGTAAAAATCGAATACTAACGTTACATTTTACAATGTAAATACATAACAACAGTAATGTATAAGAATTTTATGTCTTTATTTTTAACCCTTTACATCTTTTACATTTATTTCTTATTTTAATTTTAAGGAATGATATTCCACGCGATATTACAAGCTATTACATTTTATATATCGTATTACGTAGCATATTCGTGTTCAGAAGAAAATGTAAATTTCATTACAAGGAAGAAAACGGAATAAGGGTAAAAATTATTTTACAGCGAAGTATTTTTTTATTTACCATGTTATAATACCATATTCTTCAATAATAATATACTATCTATTCTTCTCAAGTATCCTCATAAATTTTGCTTCCTCAGAGCTTAAACGTAAACGAAGGAAAAATGGCTTCCTTGCCACGTGTTGCTTTCTTATGTTAAAAACGCATTTAAAGAAGAGTACGTTGCCATGGGAACAAATGTTCTTCGTATGGCGAGGTTAAATGAAATATATCTTTGTCTGTGCGATATTGAACGATATATTTTATTTTTATTCCTATATTTTTTTCCATTGTTTAAGAATGAAAAATTGTCAAGGGACTTTATCCTCCCGAGCAAGATATAAAGATATAAAGATTCTGGAATTTTAAACGTATGCAAATTTCACGTATGATTTCTTCATTTGCATCTTTCAACTATTACACAAAAATTACAGTGCTTAACAAATAGAAATATGTAATGTAATGAATTATACAAATTCAATCTTCGTAAAGTTTTCATAATATTTCTTCTGTAATTCACATAGATTAATTGAAGTCGTGATAAAATCGTTAAAGTCATTAGAAGATCATCAATTACGATAAGATAATGAATCATATCGAGATTTCGATTGAGCTTGAAAATCATTAATGATCGTTCAGAGTTACTTGAAGATCGAGAAATATGTTTGGAATAATATTCGAATATTTGGATTATTTTTTTAAAAAAATAACAAGACAACTGCACAAAATTACAAATATATCAATCGTGTTGCAAGCTTGCCTCGTGAATTCATAACGTTATCCAATGTTATCCTACAACAATATCAAGGATCATTTTGTACGACCAATATTGCCATAATATTGGTTGAAATGGTTGTCGAATTATTCACCAAGGAGCCAGCTATTCCATCCACCAAGTACGATGGATGTTTGCGAATCACTCGCGATAGTATTGGACGTTTCTATTGTTCCATGCACACGAATCTATTTATATTCTAAGGAGTACGATCTTGATACAGTGGCGAGTGTAAACAATTACGTCTTTTAAAACAAGTTGTGAAGTTGGAAAGGAAATTCTATTGAACGGTCTCTTCGTTATTTAACAACTTGACCATTTGTGTTTAATTCAATAAAATTGAATGGATAAATTCGAGAACGATTTTTCACTTTTTGCTTTATATTTCAAAAAGTTTAAAGATTTCGTTTCGTTTCTGGTCACGTTTCACTTTTAAAAAATTCATACTTGGAAAAACAATTTTTTGGGCAAGATATTAATATTTGAAAGATATGAGACAAGGCTCGATTTTCGGGTAAAATTTTATTCCGTTCGAAGCGTGAACATGATGGATGATGTTATAACAGTACACAACAAGTGGAGAGGATATTATATGGATTAATAATATTACTTTCAAGCGCTTAAAAACATGATTCTGAATAGGAGTCGAAACGATATACAAAAATCAAGTCACGTAATGGAAAGAGATCATACACTGCGAGCTTTACGACAGAACGTTGTGGAGATATACGTAAGAAGTTGAAACCGCTTCGAGTTGCGATGTAATATTGCTTGAAACCACGTCGAATCGTGCAACTTTTGTCCATCATCCCTTTCAACATCGTGGTAAAGCTCGAAATTCCAGCGTAGATATTTAGAGTAATAATATTTTTCATTTACAATTAATTAAAAATCACCATCCAATTTAAATTTCCTTCCTTGAAACCCCTTCCTTTAACGCTATGATAATATTCCCAGTTTCGCTTAATACCTTTCATAACATTCATACGTTACTGCACTTTTTCACCTACTCTCATGATTCAAACTTTACGCTTTTAATTTTCT
The DNA here is from genome assembly GCF_048593485.1 of Apis florea. Classification (NCBI taxonomy): domain Eukaryota; kingdom Metazoa; phylum Arthropoda; class Insecta; order Hymenoptera; family Apidae; genus Apis; species Apis florea. Next base: position 5,763,442 of record NW_028256416.1, on the reverse strand, counting down.
CTCCTACGACAACTTCTACTCAACTCGTATAATTAAAAAATAAAAAGAAAGAAAAAGACATACGTATACACTCTTTCAACTTTTCCTTCCTAGAATTACAATTAATTCGTCGCAAATGGATAGTTGAAAAAGAAAAGAAAAGAGAGAACTCCTTTTAATCAAAATTCCTTACATAGAGCAACGTAACGACAACTGAAATCCTGATGCAACGATCCTCTCTCTCTCTCTCTCAACTGGCTGATTGGACGGCCAAATCCGACAATCGTAATTCCCTTTTACACGGGAAGGTGATCCCAACTGTGATCGAGGCGTGGAACGACAACAGTCGAGTGATATACATCAACGAACGAGCCGATCACGTCTGACGCGTGACGTACCAATTCCACTTGATCGACGCGTGTCACAACTCGGTCAATTAGGTCGGCGAGGATGGTCTCGTATTCAATTCGTTTGCGCGGACAATGAAACGATAATCAGGATTAACGACACCCCGAAATATCGGGATTATTCGAGGGCAAGTTTCAACAGGGGGTTGAAGCAATCCTCGCCATACGTGGTGTAACCGAAACGGGTATAAAATACGCTTGCGTATGCGGATGGGGGAAACGGGAGCAATTAACGGTCCGAGTGCGAAATCGTGTAAGCGATTCTTGAATAAATAACCGAGCGAGACTTCCGTTTGCGATCCACTGGAATATCACGTGGGGAAAAAGGGACGCGTTTAAAGGGAAATAAACGATTTCGTTTTTGTGTAATTGGGGAAAAATTATTTTGACTCGGTGAGGATTTGGCGGGTTTGTCTTTGGATTTGAGGTAATTCTCGTTTGAGAATTCGGAATTTTTGAGGTTTGTGATGATCGTTTTTCTGTGAATAAGGGTGGGGATTAATTTAGTATCAATCGGTGAGAGTTTTAAGGATTTTTTGGATTTTTGGATTTAAGGTGCGTTTGAGAATTTGGAAATATTTGTAATCAATAATTTTTGTAAATAAGGGATATGGAGATATTTCTTTTTTTTATCAATTAATGAGAGTTTTGAGGAATTGTCTTTGGATTTGAACTATTGAGAATTTTGGAATTAGAATTTAGATAAAAAAAAAGTTTGATATAGTTTTTATTAATTGAATATTTGAAAGTTGAAAGTTTTTTTTAATCTCGCCACAGAAAAATAGTATATTTTTTTTTAATCCCAGGCATATTATAATTCACATATATTTATTAGTTTCATGACTCTGTAAATGTCGTATAAATATGTATATTATCCGCCAACTCGATACTCGCCATCATCAATCTTCATCACTTAAGCCGCTAGTCCATCCACTCCATGCTTCCCAGAAATACAAATTCGACAACTCCATCGATTTAAAATGACTAGCCATCTTCACCGAGATGAGAATAAACAGATTAATCAATATCACGAATAAAACAAAGCTGAGGAAGAGTTATAAATTTACTAGGCGTGACTACGCATGATAAAATCCTGTTTGATGAACCGCTACAACGGGAAATAAACCAATTAAGCGTGTTCATCTTGCCACTTTATAAAACGAATTAAATAATCATCACTTTAAACTGTATCGTAATCAATCTTCTCTGTAATCTTTGAACAATTATAAAGAGCTCTTCTTAGAAGAGTTATTCGCTTTTGATACATCAAAAAATGCAATTTTAGAGAATTTTAAAAGTGGAGTCCAGATTTTAATTTTAATATTCTATTTTCCGATTATTATGCCTACAAATCTATGTTTGTCCACATTTTTATACACACAAAAAAAAAAAAGAAACATTTCAAAATTTTTCAAAATATTTGAATTCATCGATGCAATCCCACAATAAATCCAAAAACACGTTTGTCGAGTTAGCAACATAAATAAAATAAATAAATAAATATCTCTGTTCAGGTTCATAAGTGCAATTTCAATCGTCTACACGCTTTGGAAAATTCTCCAGGAAATCCGAATTTGTAAATTATTATAATCGAACGAGATTAAAGAGTTAGAAGCATTATTTCTTCCGCTATGGATTTCCTTTTTGGAGAGAAAGAACGTAGAGGAGGAGCTCTCGAAAGCATTTTCATTTCTCGTTTCGTTGTCTACGCATAGAAATTTCGAGGAAAGGTTGGTGTAATTAGAGGAATGGCTGTCATGATTTTCGGGATGGAGTGAGTAATGAGGATGAGGGGACCGTTTTGGAAGGGTGTTTCTGATGAATTGTTAAACGATCGGTAGGAAATTGTTGTGGAAATTTATAAATTATATCATTTTGTTAAAATTCGTCGATTTCGAAACTGGAAACTAGAAAGATTTAATTATTTATTTATTTAATTATGAATAAATATTAATGTTTATAAATATTATGTAAATAAGTAGATTGAAACAACAAAGGGTAATTAATTATACTGATTATTACGAATTGTTACATTAGGATGATTTATCGTTCAATTGTGAATGAAAATAATAATATTTCGTATAATAACAATAATTCAATGTTTATTATTACGTAGATATTATTCGCGCCCTTTGGTATAACGCGCTCGATGAGTCACCAATTTCAAATAAATTAATTAATTTTGCGTATAAATTTTCTAATTTAAAAGGGAAAACTCCAATAATCTCACAGATGTATAAATATTTCATTTAAAAAACAAGGAATACATTTTTTTTGTCTCTTTTAAAAATCTTTATACAATTAATCGCGGTATCCACCACGAAAAATTATTTCCAATGTATCGCGATTGTTTCTCTGTTACAAACATTATTAACTTGTAATTTGAAATCTGGAATCAAAGTGAGGATTCGGACTTCGAGATAGTTGCACGGGGATATTGCGCTAATTGGAAGAGTGTTTATTTTCACAAGGATATCAGAATTGATCATTCACCAGCGAGGTATCCAACACCTCGAAAGTTGCACCGAAAATGAACGGTAATCGAGGTTAAACAGGATTAAAAATAAAAACACACGATGATCACACAACCGGATATCGAGATCTCTGATGAAGTTGAAGAGAAACCTTTCGACACACCATTCGCCATCTTTTTCTCCCTATTGAAATTTGAAGTGTTGATAAATAACAAAAATTACGATCATTGATAAAGAGAAGGAGGAAAAGAAGGATCTAAATTTTATAAACGAGCTTTCGAGAAAGAGAGGATCTGAACGATCGTTTTTTAAAAAAAAAAATCTCGTCCACTTTTTTTTTTTTCCTTTTTTTCATTTCAAATCCAAATCATTCGAACGATTGATAAATAACAAAAATTACGATCATTGATAAAGAGAAGGAGGAAAAGAAGGATCTAAATTTTATAAACGAGCTTTCGAGAAAGAGAAGATCTGAACGATCGTTTTTAAAAAAAAAAAATCTCGTCCACTTTTTTTTTTTCCTTTTTTTCATTTCAAATCCAAATCATTCTATACTCGAGAACGATTGAATAAATAAACAAAAATTACGATCATTGATAAAGGAAAAAGATTGATAAGAGAAGGAGGAAAAGAAGGATCTAAATTTTATAAACGAGCTTTCGAGAAAGAGAGGATCTGAACGATCGTTTTTAAAAAAAAAAATCTCGTCCACTTTTTTTTTTTTCCTTTTTTTCATTTCAAATCCAAATCATTCTACGCTCGAACGATTATGGAACGAGCGATTCTCGACGTAACGTGTCGTGGTTAACAGGATCGATTTTAAACACCGTGTACCATGCGTTGCCGCTTGTTTTATTACCGCGTTTCAATTAATTCCCAGCGATACATTTGGCGAGGAAGAGGGGGGTGGGGAGGGAGAGAGAGAGAGAGAGGAAGGGAGATTCTATGCGCGCGAAAAATTGGAAACAATGTACACGAAGCACGTATATATGTACTTCCTCGTTTATGTACCGAAAAAAATGTCATTTTCAGGGAAGAATAACTGGAACAAATGTGTGGAATTGTTGCGGAATTATTACGCGTTGCCACTTTTGTTTTGCGCGAGAAAATGATTTTTCTTTCTTCCTTTTTTTTTTTTTTTTTTTTTTGAAGTTCGATATTTTAAAAATGACGAAAGCGTTTGTCGTTTTATCGTTTCCGTGAAAAATTTTTTTTTCTTTTGATCGTCATTTTTCGACTTACTTTTGAATTAAAATGGTATTAAGATTATATATAATTAATTTACTTAATTAATATTTGTAATTGGAACAGGACAATTTATATGAATAATTCAATTTCTTAAGTTATTGAAAATATTGATAATTGAAAAATGTCTCTGATGATCTGTAAATAAATTATCGAGTTGCATCTGAAAGAAGAAAGACAATATCGTGTTTCGTTGGAAGATGAAATTGTATTACTTTAAGATCGAAGAAAATTGGAATTGGAATTTTGAACCGCGTTCAAAAAAATTTTTCTGCGTCTCTTTCTTGTTAACAAATAAAATTACAACAACAATAAAATATACAATATGCGTAATACGATGTATTAAATTTGTAATAAGATATTAAATTATTCGTTATTATTATTACACGATCATCAAAAAACAGCCTTCAAACGATTTTAATTCTTTAATTTCAATCAAATTCCACTCCGAATACAAAACCTGTCAATAAACCAATAATTGAAGCCCATTGACACAAAAAAAAAAGCGTCCCAATAAACGAATCACAATCTGTAAAACCTTTCGATAAATCAATTACAATTCGACAAATTAAAAAAAAAAGAAAATGAAGTTCGAAGAAACTTCAACAAATTCAGAAAACCTGTCAAATAGTCAAATTATTTTTGGTAAATTAAAAATACGAATCTATCGATAAAGTTTAATCAGAAATTTAAATGGCGGCCATTTCAATTATATTGAAAACATCTTCTCGATAATTTCGTGAATAAATAAATCGTGAACAGAAAATACACTTTTTAACCTAGAGTAAATCTTATTTATCGTGAAAAGCGAAAATTTAATCCAAATCATCTTGGGGTATTACGAACATCATTTAAAATTTTGAATTTCACTTCAGGATGAAGACTAACATTTCCACGCTGTTTAAATTTATTCAAATCTTTGAATTCCTTTAATCCATTCTTTTTAAGATTGAAAAGATAAAATTTCAAAAAAGAAAGAAAAATTATCGAAGATATTAATTACGAAGCAGATAACGTGAAATTGAAAAATGTCAAGGTGCCAATCATCATCCTGGGTAATTAAAAGAAAGAAAAAAAATAAGAAAAGAAGAAGAAGAAGCGTGACGACATCGTTTGCTTTCCTTTAATTAGAAATAACGAAGAAGAAAGCGATGAAAGCCGCGGATAATAAACCGGAAGCTCACGTTCGGAAGCTGAGGGTACATTTTACGGTAAGAGGAGCTTAACTCATTACGGACTGAGCGGTTAAATTAAGCATAAAAGTCACGTAAACCCTGTCTTATTGAGAAACGTAAATAAATAACGTACATTGTTCTGCCAATCATGCAAGCTGGCTAAACAAAAATACAAGAGATATTTCAATATGATGCAAAAAAAAAAAAAAAAAAAACGTAAAATACTTTACTTATCTCGTTTTTAAATTAAAATTTTACGTAATCTGTACACCTTTCTTTACAAATATATATAATTTTTCCTTCTAGAGTGGAATAAACAGTATATTTCTTTTCTCTTCTTTTCTTGCATTACATATGTTATGTTAAAAGAAAAATAATAATGGAAAGTTATAAAATGCAAGTGGACAAATATACAAATTAAACGAGCAAAGTATCACGAATAAAAATTGTGTTCACAGAAAATTTATCGATAAAAGATTGGTTCGTAAACGGTTCACTATTTTTGTTTTCGCAAGGGATATATCAATCCCCGCGAATCGTTGAAAGAGAAAATAAATTTCAAAGGGAACGATCTCGTCTCTGAAGAATTGTAAAAATAATCGAAGACCTTTAAGAACGAGGGGTAATCTCGTTGAAGTTATTGCAGGGCAGATTAAGGGTTTAATTTTTAGAAATGTTATCCCTATCGAGGAACAAATCAACGCTCGTTGCGTCTTCTTCAAAGCTTGAAAACTATATCAAAAATTTGAGAAATCACTTTCTCCCTTTTTATTAATTTGAATTTTACACGATGCCAATAATTCGAATAATTCAAACTAATAAGAGATAAAATACATTCGTCGCAACAACGACAACCGTAAACCTAAAAATTAAAACTTCAAGAGAAACGAAACTTGCTTTAAAACTTCTGACCTCGAAATTTCGAAAAATTAAAAATGCGTATAATAAAATTTGAAATCTTAATCTTCGAGTCGACAATTATTTGCAACAATGAAACGAAACAACACATCTTGATGCAGCATCGAACGAACACATTTACCGAATCGTCGTGACGTGGCACGCGTAGTTTTCGTTTAATTAATGGAAAAAGGGGGAGAGAAAGATTAAAAAAAAAAAAAAAAATAGGGGGAGAAGGCAGTGAAACGAGTCGCTCGCCGAGTCGAACAATGCGTAATAAACGTAAAACGCGAGCCTCGAGCGAATCGTTTCGAGCGAGTTTCGTTATTACGAACTCGTTTCGCTCGGCCTCTGGCCATTTTTCTTCTTTAGAATCCAGCCCCTGAATCGAAAGTTGTTTTACGACCTCTCCCTTGTTCCTCGGGCCTGATCCACGCCATTTTAAAGATTAATGTCTCGAAAATGGTGCAGGCGGACAGGATTTTTGCACCTGTGTCCACTGATCGATCATTTGAATCCTCCTTTCTTTTGCGTACCAAGAATCGAATACACTCGAGGGATAAAGCTCTCTCGAAGCTTTGTGAAAGTGCTCTCGAATGTTTTATTTTTTTTTTTTTTTTTTTAGAGCAAGTAGAAAGAAAAATATACCAGTTTCGACCAGTTTTATTTTTTCTTTCTTCTGTCTTCCCTTTCAGAGTTCCGTTTATTAAATCTCTGACGACAGAACAACGTTAATTATGTCAGCTGATCAAGTATCGACAGGATTTCATTTCTACATAAAGATAATTACAAGTATAGGCAATAAGCCTCTTGATCGTAAGTCGGAATTTAGGATTTGAAGTCCTACGATTTAGGATAATCCAAGTTTCCACAATGGTTTATTAACCCCATCAACGATCCTCGAGAGAAAGGAAATCGACGGAAGGAAAGGCGAACGAGCCTTGCATTTTTCCCGTCAGACCCACGGCTCTTACATTTTCGTCGCAGCACGAGAAACATTTAACCCTAGTTTGTCTGTTTGAACGGGCGACGAGACACGACGAGTCTCGAGAACGAGAACGCTTGACACGGATACGGGAAATGAGATGGAAATATAATTTGTATCTTCTTCTTCGAGGCACTTATTAAAAACCGAGGAGGAAATCCGCGTTCGACATCGTTTTCAATTATCTATGAAAAAGCGAATCACGTTTAATGTTTCGGTAAACAATCGGGCTTGGCGGACCAGGCGAGCGTTCCTGCCTATCTGTCCGCTCTTTGATATGGAAATTTCGTCGAAATCCTTCTGCTCTTCATCCATTCTTTCGTTTCCACTGTGAGACCTTTCTGGTCGATTATTGGCAGAGTTATGCTACTTGGAATTATTAGATTTGATTTTTTGGTGTTATATTTTTATGTTTATGGGTAATAATAGACTTGTGCTCTGCTTGGATAACAATGGAAGATGCAGATTTAATAAATTTTTAATAAATTTCTTCTTCCGCTCTTCATTCACGAACGTATTCTTTTTTTTTCACTGTGAAACCTTTCTGGTCGATTATTGGCAGAGTTGTGCTACTTGGGATTATTAGATTTGATTTTTCGGTGTTATATTTTTATGTTTATGGGTAATAATAGACTTGTGCTCTGCTTGGATAACAATGGAAGATGCAGATTTGTTTGATAAAATTCTTCTTCATCCACGAACGTATTCTTTCGTTTCCATTTCTGGTCGATTATTGGCAGAGTTGTGCTACTTGGGATTATTAGATTTGATTTTTCGGTGTTATATTTTTATGTTTATGGGTAATAATAGACTTGTACTGTACTTGGATAACAATGGAAGAGTGAGAGAATGCAGATTGGTTTGATTTATTATTAATATAAAGGAAATGTAAGTGTCTTTTTTCTGATTATTCAATTTCACGTGATTAATTATTAATCATTCCACAAAGAGGTGTAAGTGTTGTAAATATAATAGTTCACATGTTTCATAAATTTTCAAATTCTATATACTACTTGTAGAAGTCATAGGTTGTACCACTTGCATTATTAAACTTTTAGTTCAACTACTTGTATGACTGAAGTTGTACAAGTTATGCATTGCTTATGATGGAATGCATATCAGGAAAAGTTGCGTTTGTGATATAAATTATTCGATTTCTAAATGAATTAAGAATTTTAAAATTCGCCACGAGCTCTGTTTCTCATTAATTACCGAGCTTAAGGATGAAAAAAAAAAAAAGAAAAAAGACAAAAGAGTCTTGTTAATTACCTGCATTCCCTTAATTGATACCAAGGAAAGCGTTCAAATGGTTACAAAAAAAGGCAACAACGATCGCACCGCTCACACGAAGTTCTCCATTTTTTACCATTCTATCCTTTCAACTGTTTCATTCCTCGCTGCATCCCTCTGTTATCTTTTCTCATTCACTTCAAACATCCATCGCATTTTCATCTGTACGTGTGCTTAAATATCCTCTCTAAAATAAAAGAAATACTATAAAATTACCGGAAATGCTTAAAATATTACAACCCCTTTTAAAAATAATCATCGATATCGATGATATCTCTCTTGAATACCGAAAAATAAAAATCGAAAAATATTCGAAATAACTAAAAGCATCGAAACACGTTCCAAACATATATATATATATTTTTTTTTCGACCATCCAAGAATGTTAAAAATAATATTATACAAATTATTAAACGACATCCATCTTCAAATATTTATTAAACGAACAATTCAATCGCACCTAAAAACACCGAAAATACACGCTCCAAACGTTTGTTTCCATCGAACCAAAAGTTTCAAAACACGTAAAAAAAAAAAAAAATCGAAAAGAATTCCCTCAAGTGCTTGCATCCCTCTAATTGATACGAAGGAAAACGTTCAAGGGATTGCAGAGAAAACAGAGCGACGATTGCACCGCAGGGAAAGGGAATTTCCCCATTTTTGCCCTCCCCCCTTCCCCCATCCCCGTTTTTTTCACCTCTTTTCACTCTCTCTCCCCCACCCACTACACCTCTTTTCACCTCCCCAATTTCACACCGCTCGATTTTCGTTCAACCTTCCGATACACACGCCCTCCCTCCTTACACCCTCTTCCCCCCTTTGTCCCTTTGTCGTTGGACGACGGTTACCTCTGACTTGCCTCTGACAGTTAACAATAGCCAACCTGCTGGCAACCCTCCCCCACCTGCTAATTTGCTCCGAATTTTTAACTGCATCCCCGCTTAAAGCCTCCCTCGCATTTCATCCCCTCCCCAGCGCTCCCCATTGTTCTCCTTTCTTCCTCTTTCGACAGCTACGCCCGCCTATCCCTCCTTCTCTCCTTCTTTCTCCCTTCCAATTTGGTTGGAACACGCGTGATGGTGGTGGAAAATTCTAAAGATAGGCCACCCTCGATGCTCGCCTCTAATCTCCACGTTTTGTCGCCACGTTATCGCGTATGGCTAACGAAAGTAAGTAAGTAGGCTCGTGAAAAGAGGCGAGCGAAAGAAAATGGGGGATGGATCCACCCAGGAACGAGGAGTGAAAAGATTTTTGGATGGATAGGGTGTGTTTGTGAGATATTGAAAAGAGTATATTTGATTAACGAGGTATAAAGTCTGTAGGATTGTATAGATAGGTTTGGAAAGATTGCACGAGAAATTGTGTTCGAAAGGCTTGCTCACAAAATGGGAAAGGATGTAACGTAGAGGAAAGTAATATTGCAAGGAAAGATTTCGGGGGATGAAAAATATAAATATAAATAAAAAGTAATTTTTATTAAAGCTTTATTACGTCGAATTGTTTGTAATTCGATGAATAAAGTTCAATCGATGCTTGTTTTAAAATTCCTTCTTTCAAGGATGGTTAAAAAATGAATATATTAACATCCTGTATAATGTGATTAATTTATATAAGTAATTATTTGTAATTGTAAAATTTTTAATGACATTTAATAATTTACTCCGTTTAATTAAGATGTCAGGACAATCCTCTCGTTAATTTGAGAGCAGTGTCGCTAATTAATTCCTCGGTGAAAATAACCTACGAATTTTTTTTTTTTTTTAATTTTCCTTACGTTATACGAAGTAGTTATTCGAATATTACAAAATTCAAAGGAGAAAACGCTGTTTTAAATTTAAAGCCTTCTAAAGAATGAAAGAAGGCTCATCCTGCACGAATTTCTCGATAGAATTATCGCGGATTCATCTAGCTGGAAATATTATTCTCCGAGGAAGAGATATCAGTGTTTAGTAGAAGTCAGATACGTTCATATGCATGCTCGTAACATGCTTTTGATATTTTGTTTTTTTGATAAGAAATAGCGTATATAGGGAATAGAATATTTCTTGAATTCTGAATATTTCTCGGTTGTTTTCTTTAAAAAAAAAAAAAAAAAAAATTCTCCCTTCTTTAATAGTTATCGTCGAATAAATAATAAAATGAACCGTAATATATTACGATCGTATCAGATTAAATAAATTTCAGGCAAAATTACATCGAAGAAAATATAAAATCGTGTCCAATTTAATTTATTTCAAAAAAAATGTAGTGTTCTATCGAATGTACAAAAATATCGCGCATTTTGCTCGTTTTCGATTTTTATCGTTAAAATAAAGATAAATAAGAGCAAACGCGAGTATCCTGGTTCGTTTGTCGTGCAGCCGCAAATTGCGAATGCAAATACATTGATGGCGGTCGTGTTTATCAGTATACTCGTAGCTTGTTAAGTCTCTCTGGCTGACTTAAATCTTCGGCAAATACGAGTGGTATTCGTGGTAAAATTTCGAGGAAAAATTCGAAACGCAATTGTTTCTTTAAAATTTAAATATAAATCTTTCGAAACAATTGTAATTTTTTCTAGAAATTATTTTGCATTTTTAATTTTTTTTATCTGCATAAAATTATATTTAATTTTTTGTTTTGTTTTGTTTTGTTTTGTTCAAAAGTGTAGAAAGTGTAGTATTTTAAATTCAAAGAAATATTCATGAAAGAAATTCGCAAAGAGAAAATTTTTAAAAATTTATCAAGAAAAAATTCCGCGTGAAAAAAAAATTCTCGTTTCAAAAGTTAGTCGAGTCTATATAAAAATTTATTAACAGATCTAGAGAAAATCTTTTAAAATTCAACGAGATCAAGCAATAAAGATTCTTTAAAGGTCCAACAAAAATGCTTAAAAAAAAAAAAAATTTTTAAAAAGTCTTAACAGGAATGAATTTTTAATGATCCGATAGGAAAGATTGCTGCTTCGTGCTCTTCCAGAGAACTTTCTAGAGCAAGATTCTTCAAAGGATTCTCCAAATAACATTTTAAAAATTCTAACAAAAAATAGAATTCCGTAGTAAGAAAAATTGTTTATAATAATCTAAAGGACAAAAAAAAAGGAGTCAAGAAAAAATTCCATTAAAGAGTCAAGAAAAAAAATTCTTGAAAGCACACTGCGTGAAAAAGAATATTTAACGAGTCATTTCTTAAACAGAAAAAAGTTCTTCCTTTTTAAATGTCGTCTCGTCTTTATACAGGGTGATCCAAAAAAATCATATTACATTTCTGCAAACAAGAATTCAATCTCATCTTGTTGTTAGTTTAATTTTTAAATTCTAATCAAAGATTCAACACGAAGATCCATTCCAGTTTTTTTATATTATATAATTCAAAAAAATTGTAATACACATTTTTATACAATTTTTCTTACATACGACATCTCTCATCTTAACAGAATATTCGATTTTTCAAAAGACTATAAACAAATTCCACGGGTTCGAAGATAATTCGAAAAAATCTTGGCCACGTATTATCTGTGCACGGAATTTTCGATTTTCCTTTCAATGGAGAAATTGTCGAAATGATATCTGTTCGAAACACGACTCACGTAAATTCTGAAACACACAAGCTAGTCTGGTGAGTCAGGTTGCCTTCGATAACATGCTATCGAATCTCGTCATCGATTTCGGCCACCGCGAAGCATATAAAGAGATTTCGATAAAGAAAATTTTTCGAAACTTGTTTTATTCCATCTCAAATGGAATATACATTAGAGAAATTAATTCAAACGTTGGCCTTTTCAATTTAAAATATCAAAGATGCTCACATTACTTGAACATCTTTTTATTTACTTCTCTTAATTACAACATTATTTGATATTTTTAACGTTAACGACTTTTTTTATCAACTCTATTTCAAAAGTGGTTGAAACCATTTTTTTTTTTTATATATGTTTTTTTTCTTCTTCTTCTTCTTCTTTATAATAGTATAACCGATGTCGAGGAACGTTTTTATAGATCGAGAAGAGCTGTGAGGTGAGAAAAAAAGAAATTTACGATTCTTTTTTCGCTTGGAAACGTTGCTCGTTTCACATTCATAAGTATTTTAAAATTCATACATATTCCTACGTAAAAAAAAAAAAGGAGAGAGAGAGAGAGATAAGCTTAACTTTGACGCAAATTCCAACGCAATAACGAATAACAAATACGATCAAGGTAAAAAAAAAAGAATTTAACTGCATAAACTGCTCATTACATTAGAAAATACTTTTATGTATGTATATAAATACATATTTCTCCTATCGATCATAAGATCTTGTAGTAAGGATAAGTATCTGATAAATCTTATTATTTCATAATGTACGTTATGTTTATATTTTAAAAGAAATTGATATGCTTTTTAGTTCTTTGAAATTTTTCCAAATTAATTAAACATACGCTTATACTACTTGTATGACAAAACACGTGCTTGCACTACTCATTCCTACAATATATACGCACAAGGTGTTTACGATTTTTTGACGTTTTAAATCGATTAAATTTCTATCGATATTTTCAAAAAAAGAAAAACTTTAATAAAAAAAAAAAAAAATCAGATATTTTTCAATCTTCCAATAAAATTCGAATAATTTTCAAAGTTGGAAAAAAAATGTGATTCGTCTCGTCGTGATTTTATTACTCGTGTAACTCGAAAATAGTATTTTAATTAATTGCACTTAAAATTGGGCTTGTTCAAAGTTGAGCTCGCCTTCGAACTTCTTTTCATCGAGCCAGCCACAGAACAGTGGAAAGGAATCGGGGGAAAAGTGTAACAAAGTTTGAAACGGCGACCAACGAATAACCAGGGGCCAGCGGTTTATGTACTTTGCCTTCCAACTGTCCAACTTATTCGTGGCTTTAACGATCACGTTTTAAACTTTATTATTTATTCCATCTCTTCAAACATCCAGCTCCATGATTGAAATCAATATGTCCCTAGTTCACCAATACAATTATAACCTTGGATTATACAAACGATCAATCTTTCGTGCCTATTTTTTTCGTTTTTCTCTGGTATGACTCAGCACAAACATGTACAATCTTTGAGCACGCAACACCTGAATCGAAATTTGGATCGATATTCGATGGGAAGAAATATACATGGAAGAAGATAGAGACGTAACGAACTTTTTTCGAAGCTTCGTCAAATTCTTATATTTCCTCGCCTCGTCCAATCAGAGATGGGAATGTTCATTAACGTGGAGAACGGATCGAAAAGGCGAGCATCGAACTCTCGTTTCGACAAATCTTCATCCCGCATCTGGAAACTCGATGGAATTATGCTCAAAGCCAGGCTCAAAGAGGCGACGCGACCTTCCAAAGGGAAGGCGACCCCAAATCCCCACCCCACGCCATCCTCCATCATCCAGTTGCTTTCCAGCAATTTGCAAAGTCGCGTGTGCACAGAGGCGGCCGTTTGCCGAGTTATCGACACCGAACACCGAGCAGGAAAATTTCCGAGTGTTTCTTGGCTCGGTGAATTTTCGTTTCACGAGGGTGGATCACGTTTCCCTTAACCCCTCCAACCTTCGAATTTAACGCGTCGACGGAGATGTCTGTTTGAGAATGTATAAGAGGTGCTCGAAAGGTGTTGGAGGGGTCGATGACTTCTTTCTTTCTTTCTTTCTTTCTTCCTTCCTTCCTTCCTCTTTTCTTTTTTTTTTCGAGCGGTTGAAGTGGCTTTAACGATCCTGTTCACAGTGGAAACAATAAATAAACGCGCTGAATGAACGCGTGTATTTAATAAAACGTAATTGCCTGTTGCAATATATTTGAAATGTGTTAAACATGAAATAGTGCCAACATTCGATAATAAAATTACTAAAATAAAATTGTGAATAATTGTATAACAGATTTTTTTTTTATCAATTTTAAAAATCATCGCGTGTGAACGATGACTTTTCTTTTCCAGCGATTCGATTTCAAAAAAAAAAAAAAAAAAAAAGGAAAAACGAAAAGAAACTTTAGAAATTGACGATTGTTCGCGACATAACCTCACTTTCTTATCGTATCTGTAAACGGTTAATGCAGGCAAGTGTATGATAGAACGATCGACGCGGGGGGATAAACGCGAGTATCGGCGAGTGTTCTGCTCGAACATTTAGGGTGGGAAATGGGGGATGGTGAGCCGCGACAAGAATGGTATTAAGGCCGTTCTCGCTCGTACGAAAGCGTGTTTCACTTTTTGAAACACCGTCCATGAAAATGGGATTGCATTTCTGCGCGGCAAATGGCAATTGCCCGCCACTTCTTCAGCGTTGGAGAACAGCCTATACATATATATATATATATATATATATATATATATATATGTAGAGAGAGAGAGAGAGAGAGAGAGAGAGAGAGAGAGAAAATTGTCCGGCTTTACGGTGACGTTGCGATTTTCCGTTTCCTTTCTTCAATTTTGTCTCTCCTTCTTTTTATTATATCTCTTTTTCTTCGCCCTCGCCTTCCTCCTTTCACTTTTTCAATCGTGTAACTTCGAGTCTGAAGTCTTTGTTATTCTTCCTGCTTTATTCTTCTGATTCCTCTCCCTCTTCTTATATTTTTCGTTATTTTATTTTATTCACTTCGTTTTTTTATTCCATCGTTGTGGAAAAATATTTTTCAATAATTCTTTCAAATAATTTGCATCTGTACTTGGTTTTATTCGATTTGCTGTCCTTTTTCCAATCGACTTTTAACCTCTTCTCTTCTTCTCCTTCCATTGGCAAAATTCGATCGCGACAAATTCGCGTCCGTCGTCACACACTGACTTTTTTCCGCACGGTCGCGCAAATTTCGACGAAAGTTTGACGAGTTATTCGTTCCACGGACTAATCTGATTTTATCGTCGAATTAATTCTCTCGCCCGCCGTGATATCGTTCGCGAATATTCGTCCCGATCGTTCCAGATTTTCATCGAATTCTTATTATTCGGGCAAACGAGCCAATTATCGGATTATTCAACGTGGATCGCAAAAATCACTTGAAAAATCTAGCGAACTATCGTGTTGAAATATATATATATATATTTTTTTTTACTTTTTAATGAGATAAATTCGATGAATTTAAAAATATATTCTTTCTTAAAAAATATAAATAGAAATCGTTCTATCACTAGAATTCGATAGAAGCGAATAAACGACGTCTTTCTATTCGAAATACAAAGAATCATCTCGAAAATCTTCAACGAGGAATAAATCAAACGTAATCTATACCTAGATGACAGCTCATTCGTCCATAATTCACGACACCTACACAAACTCGTGAAAAATATCAAGATACATATCCCAGTCATAAATCCAAGGTTTAACGAGTCTCTGACATTATCGAGTTTAATTCCGGCGCAAATAAATCCGAATATTTGGTGAATCCTGTAAAAAAAGAAAAAAAAAAAAAAAAAAAAACAAACGAAAATATCCAAACTTCGTTTCCACTATCTAACGTACTGCCTATAAATCGAAGATTCGACGTTCGAAGCGGAAATGCTACGCGAATAATGAATCAAGCTGTGTCCGCCATTTTGCCACGAAACGTTAAATCAATTTTATATTATCGAAAAACAAATCCGATCCAATATTATCCCGTCCCACGACACGAGAGATTTTCGATGAACAAAATAAAAAAAAAAAAAATCCCTAGCTGTCTGCTGTGTTACGGACGTCGTTTCTCTCCTCTTCCGATTTTTTTCTGCCCATACGTTGGTACCCATACGTTGAAGGAAAATTGTACCAGACGTCGAAACAAACTTTTACATTCTGTCATTCTGAAAACGAGTATCGATTACGGGGGAAAAAAGTATTTATATATCGTTGTATTTACATGACATACGTATTCCCTTTCGCGTAAATTCGTATTTTTAGGTTATGTGTGTTGGAACATTTTCTTCGTCACAATTGAAGAAGAGAGTAGAAAGAAACGAGAGCAAATGCTGTTGTTATTCGATGAGTGAAAAAATATGTTACCCTATTTTAAAAAAGTGTATTGTACATTTTGAAATTGTCTCAGTTTTAAAAGAATCATATCGATATCTGGCATCTTCGAAGTATTTGGAATGGTATCTAGGGAATAAATAATCCCTAGGAACTTTTACTGCTCCACTATCGAACTTTTGAAAGGATAGCTTACGAAGAAACCAAGAAACCGAAGACTTATTCATTTTTCCCTATATTTTATAATATTCAATACGAGTCAAAGAAAAATATTAAATCCCATAAAAATCTTAAATCTCGTAAGAACAAAGGTTAAGTTTTGGAGATTAAGCTAGATTAGAAGAAGAAAATTTTTCTACTTGGATGTGTTATAAAATATGAGTGGAGTACGTCGACCTTTTAGCTTTTACGTTTTGATAAGTATTACAATTAACTTGGGTATAAATCCTCACCAAATGATTTGCTTATAAGCTCATAAGCTTAGCAGCTATGCAGGGAAGGGGAGAAGGGTTACAAGGATAAAATGTGCCGTGGCCTTTTTAACCGGTTAATTTGGCTGGGATGCGGGAAATGCAGTCATAATTCTTTCAAGCATAAGAAAGTTTATTCTTGGACTCGGCAACATGAGTTAATGTCATCCCATTCGATGGGATGACAGGCTTTCAGTGCTATATATATTACAGCAACACAACTAATAGCTTTTTCAATATTTTCTTAAACATTTGTCATAACGACATTTTGTTTGAATACGATAATTATATGATTAAACGATTGCAAAAATTTACTTCCAAAATTTAATTCCCTTTAATGGCAAATTTTATTGCTTTATATGCAAGAAAATTTTTTATTGTAATGGATTAAATTAATAAGAACACTTTTGAAATATAATTTATCCCTGAACACGTTCGTCTTCGTAAAAAAAATTTACCTTCGAAAAGAAAAATCCAATAAATCCGCCTGCCTCATAATTTCCTAAAAGATTCAAGTCAAAAAAATCGAGCAAAAATCCATATGAATAAATTCCAACCTATTCGTAATAACTTTCACGTAACAAATCTTTTCTTCCCTTTTCAAGGAGAAAATATTTACGTTCCTAATTAAAACTGCTAAAACGTATCCAAAACGCGTCCAACGTTCTCGTAATTCTCGTGAAGTCGAATCGCGAAATCGACTTGAAATCATTGAAAAATATTCGCATAGCATAGAAACACACACGCACACGCACACAGGGCGAGTGAATATCGATCTAATTCTCGAGAGAGGTGAAAATCGAGGCTGACACGTATCAATCAAAAATCACCTGGTCGAAAAGTTGCGGCTCGGTCCATTTTCGGCGAATCGATCAAATCATTTTCGACGAGGAATCTTTTTTCGAGACCTTTTTTTCCCCCCAATTAATCGTTCTCGAGCGAGATCCTCGAAATCAACAAAATGTAGGGAACAACGCTTCCCCGTGTATCATCGGTATAGCGTAAAAGATTCATTTTCATTTGGTGATTTTAATTATAATCCGCCCAATTTGCAGGAATTAAAAGGAATATCGTTCACGCTGGGCAAATTAAATTCGTTTCGCGATTCGTTTCGCTATTTTAATGAGCTCGCCGAGTCTTTGTGAAAGCGGAAGTATATTGTTTCGTCAAATTATTGTTCGTGTTTCGTCGATTTGAATGTTCGAATAAATATTTTTTTCTTCTTTCTTTTTTTCATGTAATTCATTTTCTCGAATAATTATGATGATGGATAGGAAAGGAATTCTTTGGTTTTGCTTCTCTAATTGTGAATAATTTTTTTTTTTTTTTGGTGATTCGAATATTTAAATTTTTCCTTTTCACGAGTATTATACGTTTGCACTTTGTTTTCCAAGTAATTAGGAATGAATAAAGAGAAATTTTTGTTTTAAATATCGATCATTACGAACGTGCGTGTATTAAAATGAAGAAAGCATTTTATAAAACTGGGATTAATATAATTATTGAAAATTTATTTCCAATGAATTCGATAAATTAAACAAAACTCCAGCACTTTTGATTTATCCCGTTCTAGCAGAACGAGAAATTCTATTTCCTTTGGCATATTAAATGAAACTCTACGAAACTTCGTCAATTCGATTCATCGCGGTGGAACTTCCGATTCTGAAAAGAAAATCGTCGCAGAATTGTATAAATTAAAGGGAAACTTTAAGAAAATTCATCTTTAAAATCTACGAAATCAAATTGAACTCTACAAAGTATTCTAATTAAATTCAGAACGTGGGAAGAAAGATTTTTATTTTCGAAAGAGGATTCGTTTTTAAAGATACATTGAATAAAAGAAGTGGAAATTTGACACGTATGAATAATATCAATATCGTTAGTTAGATCGCTTGATTCTATTTTACATATTACATGTATAAATTTAACACAAATAATCTCATTTCTCCATATCTCTGTAATTTAATCAAGTCCAATTGAGCGTTTTTAATGATTCAACGATACCAATTACAGGGAGAAATTAAGAAAATTCATTTTCACAATCTAGGTCTTCGCTAATTCAATTTACTACGTGGAAATTTCCTTTTTTCCTGGAAAATTATCATGGAATTTTATAAATTAAATAAAGACGGAATATTACATTGATATCGCCAAAGTAAAAAAAAAGAAAATTAAAGCAGTTTAAATTAAATCAACGTTTTAAATTAAATCCCCTTACTTTCATTTTATATCACATTTTGCAACGTAAACAACACGAAATCTCCACTTTCCCAGAAATTCGTCAAAAAATATGATCAAAGATTACTTTAAAACTTTTTTCATAACCTGAAAAGTGATTAGATTAGCATTAGATTTACTACCTAATCTAGATCAAAATCTATTCAGAAAAATTAAAATCCATTACAAAATTACAGAAATAAAAGATAGAAATATGGAATCTCGTGGTTGTGACAATCGACTGAATTAAGAGAGTATCCTCGCGTCCTTGGCGGGATAAAAATTCCACAAGAGAAATCATCGCGAAAATCTCCCCCTCCCAGAAATTCAATGCCTCTTTCATCGTCCTCTTTCGTCTTGCGAACACGTATCACAAGGGAATTTCGGCCGCCTTAAATAGCGAGCGTCTATTAAAAATTTCCACGGTTTCTAACATCGTCCCCTTCTGCGCCAATACCCTTTTGTGTTCAGGCCTGTGAATTATTCCAACCGACGAGTCGACGAACGAAACAATTCGATCCGAGGGAAATATTTAATCGAGTCACGACACGTATACAAGCGTGAAACACGCGCCGAGGTCGTTTCGTTTGTATAATTTCAATATGGAAATATTAAATCGATCGAAACTCGTAAATCGAGTATCAAATATGTCCTCGTTTCGTATCAAAATACAGCGCGTATATAAATACATCGAGCCATTGTGAATTTTGGTTATTATTCCGCTGGCATTTAACGAAGCATAACCTGTTACTGAATGTGTTCGATAATACGATATAAGAGGTGGGTTCTTCGAGTGAAAGGGAAAATAATTTTGAAAGTTTTATTCGACGGAATTAAAAATTAATTCGTTCTGTTCGGTACGAAGAAAATTAATTTCTTTGAAATATAATTTTCTTCTAATTCGTTCGAATTGAAATGGAAACCTCCTTTTCGGAATATTTTCTTTCGAAATTTCTCTGATTTTCAATTAGAATAAAATTGGATAATTTCATGGAACGGATTCATCCCTTTCCGGAGGATACGATTTTAAAAATGATTTGTCAATTTGTCAGCAATTGTTTTAGAAAATAATTTATTTCATTTTGTGATTACGAAAAATAAAACGATCGATACACGTTGATGAAGAATGAAGAATTATGGAGAAGGCAAACGAGATTCTTTTAATCTTCAAATTGAACATTAACGACGAATTTATCAATAGCTCGAGCAAATCGAGTTACTCGACCGCATTTCCGATTTCAGTTTAATGGCCCTACAAATCTGATGATGTACGTATTATCCATCGCGATGGAGCCGTCTCCATTCACGATTATTAAACATGGAGACAATAAATCTTTCGAAATACTACTGAAACCATCCCATTTAATTTATTCTAATTCTTCGCCGATATCTTTTCTGAAAATTTCCTTTTCTGGAATTACAATAAATATTAAAAAAAAAAAAATGGAAGAATTGGAGAAACATTTTCTTCTGAATTTTTTCTTTTCAATCGTATTATTAAAAATCTTTTAAGGCCTACGTTAACATTTTCTTTTTCTAATTTTCTATCGTAGATAATTTTTTTTTTTTTTTTGTCTAATTTCAGGGACGACAGAAAAAAATTTAATGCATCTTTCGATGCGATATTCATATATTTCAATACGATATAATTTAAATGTACATCTCGTTGGAAAATAAAGGGAGAAATCGTTGGTGGAGGATTTTTTTCAACGCGGTGAAAAAATAATCGAGACGCTTAAGTGCGCAGGTGTATACGATTTTTAAAAAAGTGTCAATTAACGCCCGTTAAAATGGGACGTTCGTTCGTTCCTCAATTTCTTCCCTTTTCTTCTTTTCTTTCTTTTTCTTTTTTTTTTTTTTCGAATGAAAGAACACGTCGATCGATTCAATTCGAAAAATGTTACATCCATAAAATTCGGGACACAATTCGTAATTTACCGTTCTTCCACGAAAAATCTCGTGAATCTTGCGGAAACATTTAAAACGATTCGCTCGTTTTGGAAGTGGAAAGGTTTAATTGGTGTATTACAAGGATTCGAATCGCGTTAATTAAATTATTTGATTGTACGTTTTGAAATTTTTACTTTGAGAACAGACAGGTGAGAGATATTTGCGTAATTTAAACTGTATTTCTTTTAATCCTATAAACTCTTTATGCAAAAATTTATAAAAATACTTTAAACATAAATAAATAGACAGAATTACAATCGCATAATAAAAATTGGATAATAATTACACTCCATTTGGTGTAAAAATATAAATTAAAGGAGAATGAAAAATCGAAAGAAACAATAATTAAAAGTACTTCTTACAATTCCACTTTTCAACTTCTCCTTTTCGATAAGAAAAATCAGGGGGGGGGGGAAAGGAAATTCGTGCAAGAATTATAAAATTATTTGCAATTTTTATACAATAGATCTGTTTACTCCATTTCCAGAATCAATCTAAAAATTGAAATTTCTATCATTTCCGAGGGAGGAAAAAAAAATTAAAAAGAGGGTGAATCCCCCTCTCTATTCGTAGTATTCCTGGATGGCGAAAGATCGCGGCCCCGAAGCGATATTTATGATCTGAAACGGTGGAGAAGGACTGGTTGGAGATACACAACCCGTCAAGTCCCCGTAACTACATTGAAAAGCGGGATTTCACGCTCGTCGCTCAAACACCGACACACGGATACACAACGTAGCCGGCGATTCCGTTTTCTCTGCACAATTTGCACAATATCGCGTACGTCAGTGTCATTTGCATTCTCCTATTGCGTTCATCCTCGTCCCCCTGAGCCGTTTCGAAAAAAATGTCCGTGTCCAAAATTCGATATATCCGGCTGTGTGTGTGTGTGTGTGTGTGTGTGTATTTTTTTTCTCTCTCTTTTTTTTTTACCCTCGTTCGATCGGTGGAAATTCGAAAGATTCGATTAAAATTTTTTTCGTTTCGTTTCGTCGTGGTGGTATTTAATTTGCAAATGTCGCAGGGAGGAATTTTTTTCTTTTTTTTTAACGAACTTGAGTGTTACGATATAGTTTGTTGTGGCAAGTAGGAGGGAAAAGGGGAAGTTTAAGAGTTCAAGTATGGAGAAAAATTGGTTGGAAGCTAATTTTGAAAACGAAATGTTTCTTTTTGTAACTTTTTTTAAATTAACGCCGTGACGAAAATTAATTAAATTTGGTCCATATTTTAGAATTTCTTTTCTTTCCCCTCTTTTTACACCCTATAAATATTCTTTAGGTTTTTATTATTGTTTTATCGGCAATTCCCTCCACATTCCTCTCGATTCTATTTTATTGGAAATCGGTTGATGGTGGATTTTCCCGATTATTTTTCGTTTCATTTCCCATCAAGATAAACCAACGGTGGTGGGAAGCTTGATTATATTGAACTTGTTTCTCGAATATTTGTAGATTTAAATTAACTTCTGTAGAGGGTAAACAGCGGTTTACAGGAAATTTTTCCAAATCGTGTTAAAAAGATAAAACGAACTTTTATGATCGGTCGCTTTAATATTGTATACGTTTCGGATAAATGGGGAAAATTGCTTGTTGGTTAAACGTATGGTTATTTTAAAAAAGAAAGAAATAAAGCGAATTTTAAACCATATTTTTTTCTTTTTCGTTGGAAAATTTTGAGAAATTTTAATATCGAAATTATTACAGAAATAAATCGTATTTTTAAATAATTCCGTGATCGCTAAAAAAAATATCTGAAACGTATATTATTTTGTGCACGTTATTATATTATCAAATTTATCATTTATCTTGTCAAAATTAATTCCTTTTGTTGTTATTCCAGCTTATATAAATTTTTATTACTAATATTTTATATCAATTCTGAAATAGAGATGCATATAGATTAATCTCAACGCGTGAACATTTTTAATCTCGCGGATCAAAAACTTGTTCATCAATATCAAAAAATAGTTTAAATTTAAGCAATGGATCAATAAAAAGATTTTTTGGAAAAGTTTTTATAAAATAAAATATCTCGAGAAAAATGTCGGCAGGTGTCGAATAAAGTTATCGAAATTTTTAATTCTTTCCAATTCGAGAAAACTAATTTGACTTTGAAAAATCTTGGATATTTTTAAAACTTATCTTTTTTTTTTTTTTTTTTGGTTAGATATTCGTTTTATTCGAGGCAAAGGGAAAAGTTCGGTGAATATTGTTAGCGAGTTGGGTGCAATTACGAGCATTATGCTCCCTCTTGTTGTAAACTTCGCTCTCTCCCGACATACTAGTCACCCTAATGAGTGCTATGTGCTTAGGAATACGAATGCTTAAAGCTGTTACACCATTTTCATGTCGAGTGCTCATATTTATCAAATTGCAACGTGTGAATTCTACGAGAAGAGAAATTCGTATAATGATATTATTAAATCAACATCGATATTTTCAAAATTTTTACTCTCGATCCTTAACAAATTACTTATTTTTGGTTAAAAAAAAAACAAATAATCAATGCAAAAGATTTATTACAATATAAATATGTATCTTCTGCCATATATCGTAAACACGTAAAAGAAATCGTATCGTCAACTGAAATGTTATTTCTTAATTTTGAACAACGTTTAATTACAATGATTAATTATTTTACTGATTTTGCTTTTTCTCTTAAATTTTGTTTTTACGTAAAATTGCACAAATATCGAAAAATGCTGAATGGAATTCTTCGATATTGATTTTAGCTTACTTTTAAACCAGCTTTATTTTTGATGTATATAAAAAAATTTTTTTAAATTTCAAGAAAAAAAAAAAAAGAATCCCTGGTTTTGCCCTCTTGTTTTCAGGATAAATTTTTGAAAATTTGATAGCTAGAAGAATATATGACCAAAATTTTCGCAACCTATATTTTTTTTACAAATTAAAAAAGTTGTCATTGCAAAAATTAAAAATCTTTCCTCCGATTCAATGCGTACAGTGCGGAAAATGCACGCACATTTTCTTGGGGGAAGGATGATAGAGAAATCCAACTTCTTCGCGTGGTTATCTAACTTTTATTTGAGTTATTAGCTTCATCGAGGGTGAAACTTTGAACATATTCCCCCACGATAAACGTGGAACAAGATCTATTCAAAATACCATTGTTACTCAATGTGTCCGATGATGTTTCACGATAATACATTATAGACGAATGATTTTAAACGGAAATAATGCTCGACGAGCGAGATTTAAATTATTTAACGTGACATATTTATTCCCGTGTTTTAATCTGTCATCTTTGATGATTGTATTCCTTTCAACATCTCATATTTATTTAAAATTATCAAATTGTTCCCAAAATGAGGAATTGAAATTTTCATACATCTCGTCGATTTAAAAAATTTCACGATTTATTTCTCGAAAAGGAAAGAAAATAAAAAATCGATAAAAATATTTAATTGAAATTTTCAATTGCGTGGATGAACCAATCGATTCGAAGGAAACGGACGGATAAATAATACACGACTATCCACAGAGATAGTATCCCACGTTCCTCCACGTTCTTTTCCACGGCAATCACGAAATGGCGTTTTTTCTTCTTCCTTTTTTTTTTTTTTTTGCCGAAAGACACGCAAATGACTCCGGTTTTGATACGATCCGCAAGAAAAACGAATCCACACGCGACACTCGAATCCCTGTGCACTCGGCTGTTCCAATAACAACCATAATTCCAGACTTTCTGCCGTGTCGAGCGAATTTTTCCCCGAGTTTTTTTTTTTTGCGCGCAGCTCACCTTTGTCTTCCCGGGAATAATCCATGAAAGTGGAATCGAAAATTTCCGATTCGAAAATCCGCCTCGGAGGGAACGAAAGTTTTCCCCCCTTCCCTCGAATATTCTTCCAACTCTAGTTCAATTAATCGTGAAAAAGAAATATACGTAGAATTGTATTGCAATTACGAAAATAAAATTTACTCTTTTGGAAAGAGAGAATAAGAAATGTTGCAAAATGAAGTATTTAAAAAATTGATAATCAATTGCTGTGAGTTACTTAATCGAAAAATTCCTAAAATTTCCTTTTTTTACAAATTGAAAGAAAAACTAATCCAAACTGTCACTACTTACACTCCCACGATACGAAAACGAAATGAAACTTTTACTCGACTATTCATCGAAGAGGCAAGGAGCACGAAGTACTTTCGATTTCACGGATTCGAAGGCACGGATGTCAACTGGAGAGATGGCCTAATTGGGCGGTCGGATCCATCACCGGGCGAGGAAGGAGCAATCCTCGTGTGACAATCCCCGTTTCCGTCGGCGGAAGTTTGGCCCGAAACCGCCGGAATTCGAGCTGTAAATATAGTTTGGTGGGAGTGACAGGGCGCGAACGACAGCAGAAATTCGATTTTGGAATCTGCGGAGGTGTTCCGCAGGAATGTAACGACGACAAAGCGTGGAAACCACGCGTGCCATCTCGGCAATATAGCTAGGGGGCCGATAAATGGACGGCTTTATGGTGGCGGTAATTTATGGGACGAGTCGAGAGCAGGTTTGAGTAATCGAGAGGGCAAGCTAAGTTCGAGTTTTAAGTTATTTTTGGATGGTTTGTTTATTGATTAGCTAATCCATCGTATGTGGATCGAACGAGAGATTTGTATTTGAAAAATTTTGAAAGGTTTGAAGAAGAGTTAAACGAATTCTCAAATTAATTTAACAAGAAGGCAAGAAAATCAGTCAGGATCCTTAGGTCTTTAAACTTGTTAAGCCCTCTTCGAGGTTGAGCCGGCGTATACATTGGCGTAGAAAGAAACTTTCACGGCCAGTTTAATTTTCAAGGAAACTCGAGAGAACATGTGCTAGCCCGAGGATACATAACCGAAGAGAAACAATTTTTCGAAAGAATTATTAGAGTAGAGATGGAAAGAGAGGGATTGTAAAAATTTAATCGTAGAAATATATCTTTTTTTTTCTGCGTCGAGGAATGAAATATTTCGAAATAGAAGAAAATGACAATTAAATTGTGCAAATGATGAGTGGAATGATTATTTTGTAGCCTTGACTTTAAAAAGAAAAAAAAAAAAGGGAAAATATGCACGTAGTATAAAATATTCAAATAAAGAAAACAGTGGAAAACTGAAGGATACTCTTATTTTTAATTGTGATTAAAATTGTAAATAAAAAAAATGAAGAAAGTTTTTTTCAGAACAACAGGGAATTGAAAATTCCCTTGTATAACTTTATTCAAACAAAAGAGAAATACATCAGGTATCGAATACCCAAATAAAGAAACTTTCGCAATTTCTAAAGATGCATCCACAAGTTGCGAAAAAGCGAATCGATATTAAATCGAGAACACACGATAGTTCCAAAACGAAAAGATTTTACAAAGAAAAGTTGAAACCTATCCTCAGAACTTCAAGATTCCAATAGGTTATAAAAAATTCAATTTCCAGCCCGCCATCTTGCAAAACTAATCCAAAGGTATCCAACCTCAAAAAAGTACAAAATGCAGCAAAACAAAATGCCAAAGAATAGGAAAATTCCTTTCCTCCTCTAAAAAAAAAAAAAAAAAAAAAAAAAAAGAATCTGAAAAGAGATTCATTCGTCGTGAAAATTCGATCTCTAAACGGGAATTTCCACAAACGGAACGCAATCAAGGCGGTCCAGGTTATCCATTATTGCCGACAGAGGGACACTCTTAACCCGCTTAACAAATTCTTCGCCTCGAGATATCCTTTTTTACTTGCCTTTTCGTCCATCGTTCACGCATTGTCTCCGCCATCATCGCCAGATACCCGATCGCGTAATCAGCGCGTCGACGAACCAGACAATGCGATCCTTCTCTCTCCCTTTCCCTCGTCCTCTTTGTCTCTTTCCACACGCTTTCTTTTTCTCCCTTCTCCGCTATTTTTTTTATCGACAGAGGGGAAAAAAGGCTGACGTCCCACGTGAATTCCGTTGGTTACGTTCCCATTTAATCATCGGGATCGATGATTTCCTTTGGGGAGGAGGAGGAGGAGGAGGAGGAGGAGGAGGAGGAGGAGGAGGAGGAGGAGGAGGAGGATCAATCGAACGTTTTTCGCGCCAAATGTACACGTTTCATATTCTTATGGATCGTTTCTTTTTTATTTGGATCGTGGAGAATCGTCCAAGGAGGACTTTTATCGAGGAGCGAACCGTCGATGGCCTATTTTTATTTCCGCAATTTCGGCGCTTTGGGTGACGAGGGGTGAGAGATGTGTCATGTTGGTCAAGTGTGACTTACTTCTTTTCGTGTGTGTGTGTATCTCTTTTTTCGAGAGAAGGAAAGAAGAGAGAAAATTGGGCGAATTTTCGATGATCGAGGAGTTTGTGTTACAACAAACATTCGGCAAATTGTAAGGATTTTCGAGAAAAAAGAAAGGAAAAGGGAATATTTGAGAGGTAAATATTTCTCTATTTAGCAGAGATTTGATTTTTGAAAGAAAAACGAGGCATATAAAATGATAAAGATCCTCGACGAAATATAACTATAAACAATATAAGAACTCGAATTAAAAATATTAATTAATCCGCTGAATTTATTTCGATCCAGGAGCTCCATTAATTCATCGAGCCTGACCCCGCTTGTCATCGCCATTACCATTCTCCATTATCCTTTTCCTCAATCACTTCCTCCAACGAACCCATTAACCACGCCTCCCACCAACCCAAATGGCCATTAACATTATTCAACGCGATTAAAATTAACTTCCCCACCCATTATTTCACTTCCCAAAATATTCACTGTTTCGGCGAGCATCCTCCCCCCTCGGAACTATCGAATTTCGCGGGAAATTCGAACGAGAAGCTCGCATTCGCGCCGCTCAAACATGGAAATGCTTTTTCCTGCCCCCGAATATATCGACGAGATTATAAATCGTCGCAACACTTCGAACGGATCCATTTTCGATTCATTATTTCAACGAAATACACGGAATGAGAAAACTCGGTTCTAGATGAATGCTGTGCCGAGATTTCTCACCGATTTCTGACCGAGGAATTGAGCCATTAGGAAGGGTGATCCGTGGATTTCTGCAGCGTTACGTTTCGCATAAAATGCAGGTACAAGTGGAAATTTTTTATTCCTGGAATTGAAGGGATATTTTAATATAAGGCGTGTGCCTTGGTCACGAAGGATTAATGAAATGAAAAAGAGTAATATGATATAAATAAGACGTTGTTGGTGAAGTAGCGAATGAGACAAACAGTATTGTATTGAGAGTAGAAATGAGGAAGATGGACAAGAAGGTAAGAAGGGGAGAGTTGGCGACCAGACAAATGGAATAAGATAATCGTGAGTCGTCAAGTGGAGTGAGGAAAACATTGGCATTGAGGCTCGAGATAATTATGGCTGAAAAAGTAGAAAAAAAAAAAAATTAACGGCGTTGTGAATCGCGCGAAAATCGTTTTTCATTTTTTCGTCGATAGATTTACTTGTTTAATAATTTAGAAAATTTTCGTATCTATCGAATAGTGAAGTTTGTTGAAATGAAAGAAAATATGGAAATTAAGAGGTTCGTTAAGAATTATTAAAAATTAGCTTCAACCGATTATTCAATTATATTTCTTCGCACTTCTACGATTTATGGTAAGAATATAGGCAAGAAGAGTGCTCGAGAAATCGAGCAATCCAGATGTGGTTGACGACTCGAGAAGATGCGCAAAGACCTTGGACTCGACGTTATATTCTTTCGAAGAATAGAAATTTATTCTTAGAGAACTGGCGTAGAATCGAAGAAACGATGTTTAAAGTCTTTGGATCGAATTTATTGGCACGAACAAAATATTTTTTACAGAATCTTCTCCTCGAATCTAATTTCTATCAAATTTCAATTATAAATTTGCAAAACAATCGTGAAAATTATGAATTCCATTCATTTACAAAAAAAGAAAAATTGAAAGGAAAAAATTCTCTCTATAACTCAATGTTATCCAAACTCTCTGTCATCAGTAAAAATTTCAAAGTAAAATTTTCCACGAAGAAAAAATTCTCTCGAGCGATATTCAAAAAAGAAAAACTCTCCTAAAATTAAAATTTCTTTACGCAACGAAATAACCAAAATATTCGATCGAAAAAGAAGAGAAGAAGAAACTGAGAAAACGAATGTAACACTCGTCGAATCAGACAAAACCCACTTGCCAATCTCGACGCTCAATTACAACGATTCTTGCACGAGACACGCGTATACTTTACGACTGTTAGACGTCTTTCATCGGACGAAAATCCTCCGCGAAACGATTCCGTAATTAAGGCGGGCGGTTCAACGTTATTAAAATGGGCGAAAAGGGGTGTACAGTGGATCAGAGGTGCTGTCTTTAGAAATTCTCGTGTCCTCGACAAGTTTGGCCGCTCGTTACGAGCCGAGCCATTAACCCGCACGTCTTTGAAAAGAAATCCTTCACTCGGTTTCTTCCTTTCCTTTCGGGGGCTTTCCCCGAAAATTTTAAAGCCGACCACTCATTAGATTTCTTCTTAGACTTCTTTAACCTTTTCTCTTCCCCTTTCTTCTTCTTCTCGCCTCCCCCGATTCTGATTCTCGGTTCGAAGATGGCGGAGTGGAACTATTTTGCAGAATAGTTTCGAATAATTGTGGTCGTGGAGGTGTGAAAGAAGATTTGGCGGAGAGATTCTGGTCGAGATTCTGGTGCGGTAGGGGTACGTTTTACGAGACGACGGTTTAACGAGTAGCGGGAACTCGTTGCTGTTGGCGGTGTATATCGTTTAATTGTAAATTGTGGGGAATTTTATTAGGGGATAAATGAAGTTCGAAATGGAATGCAGATTGGTGCTAATGAACGTGTGTGAACTAGGTTCCTGGGATTTCGAAAACTGTTGTTGATAATAATTTAACGTTTTTGTGTTTCACAACGATTGAATCTCTATTTTTAATTAATAATTCGAATCGCTTTAGCAATAAAAATATTGTCGGGGTCATATCAATAATAAATAAATTTAGATATACCTTTACTTACGATACGAATTTACAACTCAAAAAAATAAATTATTACTCGCGATAAAAAAAAATATATAAATATTTTATTTCATAAAATTTCCATAGCACGAAAATAATCCAAAAAAAAAAAAAAAAGTATTGAATGCAATACGCGTGACTCATCCTCTCCCCTTTCCTCCCTAAAAAATCTCAAATAATCCCCCTTCGCCTAATTATTCCATCCCCGTCTCACCAACCCCACCCCACGTCATTAAGAGTGCAAACCAACGGCACGGAATCTCAGGAACATCAGCAGCAACGTCCACCCTCCCTCCTCCCCCTCCTAATGGGACGATGCGACGTCCCGGAAGCGCGAAAAGGCGCGGAAGACAAAGAGACTCCTCTCTCTCTTTATCTCTCTCTCTCTTTCTCGGCTCTCGAAAGAAGGGGCGAAAGAAAGAGGAGGAAGAAAAGCGTCCTCCTCCTCCTCCTCCGTCGTTTTTTCATCCGCCAACTTCTCGAGGTGGCGAGAAAGAAACGAGCAAAGTATCCTCCGCTTAACGCAGAGTCAACTCAGTCGCGGTTTCTTAACGAGAAAGGAGGGGTCGAATATGGAGAGAGATGGGGAAAGGCTGGGGGAGAAAGAGAGATAGGAGGGGGGAGGGGAGGAAGTTGGCCGAGAGACAGACGGCCTATTCATCGAGCAACTGCACCCCGGCCTGCGTTTCGCGATATTAAAGGGCGCCACGGGTCGACCTGTATCGGCGCCCGTCGCGACGCCGGCGTCGTGGATACACGCGCCGTGAACCTGGCGTGTACACCGGGTGTCCGCGAAGTTTGAACAATTCTCAGGATTTATGCGTGCGTGCGTTTAGGGGAGAATATTGGAACGAGAAGAGAAATGATAGAAGGATTCGAGTTCGTTTCTACTTCTCGAATAAAAGAAGTCATATCGTTCATAATTTGAACAGTTAATTTAATTTTACCGATCGATGAAAATTGAAATTGAATCTTCCAAAATTCGCCATGCTTTACGCGCATCCTTTTAGATACGACTGATAGTAAAAAGCTCTAAGTAATATATATTTGTGATGATATATCGTTACAAAATTAGAACGAGATATTTTTCGTGTTATATTTTAAATCTTGATTGAACTGCTTTTGTTGTTTCATCGTAGAGCATTCTTCCAAAATCTGGAATCAATGAAAAAGGAAAGTGGAAAAACGAGTGTATTGGAAACAATACATATAACTTTCGAACAAATTAGAAATTTAACGATGCGATGTGCTTGTGACAGAATTTTATTCGTTCTCTAAAGATTTTACACCCTGTATATAGGCTTATCTAGCGAATATCTCCACCCTTCGTAGCTAATAAAACATTTTATTTCCAGGGTTAACTGTAGATTTGCTCGTATGACGACTATTACAAAGGGAAAACGGCAATTCTTGAAAGCAATATAAAATGAAAATAGAAATACATTCGTAGAAAATAAAACAAAAATGTGGTTGATAGAGTGTCGTGGGTGAGGGAGTTGAGAGGGTAAAATTGAAAAAGGGAGAGAATTTGTAAAGGATTTTGGGAAATATATATTATAGAGGAGATTTTTGCAATTTTATCGATTGGATTAGTTGATTTATTAGATGATTGGTAGTGATGGGTTTAAACTGCGCAAAATTACTATAGAAATTTATCGCTCTACTCGAATAATGAGATTCAGGAATTTGCAATTTAATTGCAAATTTAATGTATTTACAGTTAATTTATAATGACAGGAAGTTTGGTATTTGACTATTTGCATAAATTCCACGAATCCAATCGTGCTAGCGTGGATACCGCAGTGGAAACGCAGTTCATTGTGGAAATGATCGTTTACAATCGAGATTTACAATCGTTTGAAAACTTTTTCGTTAATTTGCAACGTAATAAACCTTTATAGAAGAAATATTATAGTGATATAATCGTTGCAGAACGTCAATATCGATTCATTGGAAAGTTGTTCTCGAAAGGATTTCGAGTTTCTGTAATTTTGGTGATTGGACGTTTGATGCATGGAATGGTTATTGGTAGTGATGAGTTTTTTCACGTGGTATAAATTCATTGGAAGTTTCGTATACGAATAAATAGTACACTGCTGGTATATCGGTGTTGAAGAGAAATATTGAAAATTCGGTATCGACATTGTTTGATCGTTGTAAAATTTATATATTGTTTTCAAATTTAGAAATCAAAAAAAATATATACATTCGTAATTTTAACGATTGAAAAATGGCTGTTGGTTGGTTTGGAATAGATATATATATATATATTTATAGAATTTCTATGAATAAATTGTATACGTATCGCTAATAATAAGGCATTGTAAAGGAGGTATCGAAGGATCCAAAGCAGCGTAGTTATGTGTGAGACAGTCATAACAATTGAAATACTTGCATATATGTAAAAACGGTATTAAAGCTATTGTCGTTCTTCGACACACTGTTTCTTTCTTTTTTTCGTGACATCGTTGAAAATAAAGAAAGAACATGCGTTTTGACAATGGAAAAGTATCGGCCAAATTTCTCCGATGAAAAATATTCCAAGCTTTTAATTATTTAACGAGAGAGCGAGATGGAAGTGAATTAAAACGAAAATACTGTGAATATGTCAAAAATAAAAAAAAAAAAACACGCGTAAAAAAATAATTGAATAAATGGAAGAAGTTAATGAAAGAGGAATTAAATTTATTATACATTAAATGCGTGCAATTAAATTAGAAATATGAATAAGACAATTGTTGCAATTAGTAATAGAATAATTTTTTTCGCAAAAGTCTTGTCGAACTTGATAAATTCTTGATAGATATTACGCCAAGAAATTGCACGAAAATATAATTTCGTCGCAGCATGAGTCTGACTACAAACGATTCATTTCCCTTTACAGTGGTTAGAGTCAGTTACTTGTACGTATTCTGTCGTTTCTAAAATACGTATGTACGTTATTCCGAGAATCGTTATTGAATCAGAGAGTTTATAAAATTTGGTATAAAAGCATCGTGTCGAAGTTTCAACGTTTACACGAACATTTGCTGGCATAAAAATGATTTTCTTTTTTTTTTTTTTCGCATCGCGAAAACAACTTTTTTCATCGGCGAAATTTCGAAAGTAGAAAGAACAATCGATTGCGAATGGGAAACGAAATGGAACAAAAGGAAAGTTGAATTTTTTTTTTTTTTCAAATTTAACCATCAGAATTATAATTAATTTAAAGAAAAATATAAACGAATCGAATAAACTTTTGAATAAATTTAATGATAAAAAGATATAAATATAGATATAAATATTTTGTGAATGATTTTAAAAAAAATCAGATCGACTATTTTGATTAAAAATAAGAATAAACGACGAGTTTTCTTACTTTCAGTATAAATAAAATTAAGTATAAAATTTACTTTTTCGATGCGAAATCGTATTTTTGAGTAGAAACCAGGCCGAAAATCAACAATGAAAGCTCGGGAATATCGTCGAAAATGGAATGAAAAATTGCATTCGATATTTGCTCGAGACGAAACTCGAGTCAATGGAACGAATAATGGTCAAGGGAAAAAAGAGCTATAATCGATTGGCGAGAGGTCAAAGATGAAGGATGAGCGACAAAGCTAATTAAGCTCGGCGACGCGAGAGTTAATCTTTAAAAGAGGGGGGCCAAAAAATTTCTACAAAAATGCGAGAATAGTTTGATTTAAATTCGACTTTCTTTAACTTCCTTTGATTATTAAAATATATTTCATAAATCGAAATACGAATACGATGATTTCAACAAATTTCTGAATCTACGAATTGATCAGATTGGAGATATTTGAAGTAATAATTGATACTTTTTAGTAAATAAATTTGTATAAATTTACTTTGATTCGGATACTTAAAAAATTTGTTGGAAGAAAATCGACTTGATGATTACAAGGTGATTAAACATCGTAATGTCATTTGTCAGTTAGGTATTTGTCCCTTGAACATTAAAAAGTTTCGACCAGGTTCTAAACTTGAATTATAGATGGGAAAACTTAAAGAGGATTGATAAAATTTACGACACGTTTGTCAGGGAACTTAGCTTTTTGACGTAAGACAGAAATATCCAAGTTAAGCCTCGAGGCTTAAGAAGAGGCTTCCTCCACTCCATCAGGATTATGCAGGAGGGGCGTCAAAATGATTTAAAAGTTGATTATTCAGTATCGAATTTGTGAATTGAAACGTTCTTCCTCTTTCAAATTTGTTTTCGACAATATATTCACGATATAATCTTAATTATATCCAATACTTGACCGCATGAATCCATCTTTATTTTTCTCTCGTTCGAGAATCCTTTCACGCCAGATTAAAGTTCGTTCTGTTTAAACATAACCTCAAAAATAAATCTTAAAGTTCCGATCTCCCTTCATTTTTTCCCCTCCATTTATCCTCGCGTCGAGACGAAATTCTCTCACCAAACAGCCACGATTCAAACGGTTCAACACTCTTCTCGAAACATAACCTCGAATAAATCTTAAGATTAAACTTCTGAACGCGAGTAACGGTGTACATCATCGTTTTTCTCTCGTTTATAATATCTCGTCCACGGCATGAATATTCAAAAGACGAGTGGTCACGTACGTATGCATACGACGTATCTATATAATACAAATAACTAGAACTGAAATAGAATTGTCCCTGTTACACACCATATTACACACACCGTCTGCATATGCATAATAATATGTGCAGCCGTGAAACGGCGCCGCCATTGTTTCTGCCGGAATAATGGGGTGGCCATTGAGCGCAGGATAAATAAATAAATCCTTGGCAAACGCGCGAATTCATTAAATCGCCACGGCGATCGTGGTTCGACCGCGAGTCGAGAACAAAGCGTGAAAAGGCGCGCAAGCGCGATAAGTCGCGTGTCCTCGACGTTTACCATCGTGATCAATGGTTCCTCCCCCCATTGAATTGGCGAATGTCGAATTCGATTCTTCCACGAGAGTAAAATTTCAGAGATATTTCAGTTCATCGAACGCGTGCAAAGAAAGATTTGTCTTGGAAAATCTATCGATCGACATGTTATTTATTCGTTCTAAATTACGTCCTCGATTTTGGCAGAGTTCTTGATTATGTTAATCTCATATTTTTTTTCTCCGTTGTTCGATCTGATTCAAGAAAATTTCGAAATTTGAATCATACTCGTCATTTGACGCGAGAATTCGCGCGGTTTCTCGATTAGAGGAATATTGTATTCGCCTGGCACGCGAATCTTGTAGATCTTGTATTGTAGTCGAGAGTTTCTTGGAAATCATCCTGATTCCGTGGCGTCGTTAAAATTGCACGTGAAATTTACGCAAAACCACGCAGACCCTTCCCCATCAAGAGTTTCCAACGAAACTCTCAAAGAAAATTCAAGAAACGAAGATTAATTTGATCATTGCGCTTTTAAAATTTCAAGAAAAACGATATTCTCTCGATATGCTATTTAAATAAGCATCGATGATATTTTCAACATCACGGACGAAATTGCACGGATACAATAATTTTAATTTCGTTCCGTGTGATCAAATAAATGATACGCGTATTTCTACTGTTTCATCGCGTCCATGATGAATTATCGATATGGCCTCATGAAATTCGATCTTTGATCCACAATCCCGGATATTTATTTATCATTATTATCGTCGCGCATTTGTTATTATTTCGATACCATACCTATTGATGATTAATTTGTGTGTCGAGCATAAACGAAATGCAAGCAGAAGGGGTGACATTCTTTCTCTGGAATATCGTAATTCCTGTTTGGTCGAGTAACGGAGATATTATTACGATCGATTTCTAGGCGAGGATATAATACTCCCTGGGCGAAGTTCGAGAGAATATCAGCCCGAGATGAAGCTTGTTTAAGGAGATAATACTTTTATGGAGTGAATTCTTTTCCTATTCGCGGTATGGATGCACGAGGTGATTGTCGATATTGTAATGACTTTGTGTAACATCATTTTTGCAAAAGAGATTTCATTCATTGCTCGTTTCGAGGAATACGTTTCTTCTTTTGTTATTTGTTTTTTTTTTTTTTTTTTTAGATGTTTTGATCACTTTTGTAACGTAATTTATATGTGTAATATATATAAATTTTCTATCTTTACGAAGAATTTAATGGAAAATAATTAAGCAGAAGATTGGAAGATTGAGGATAGGATAATGGAAGGTATAAAATTAAAATTAATTATAGAATAAGATTGTAATTTTTTTAATAATCAGAATATTATCAGAATTCGATACAATTAAAACGATTCTATTCTTTTTTCTTGAAGTGTATTATCGATAATGGATAATTTTATCGATATGCAAAATGCAACGCAAGAACTTTCATTTTGAGGAATAATGATAATGGAGTGCTTATTCAATTTGACTGCATTATCTACTTCTACTATCTTTTAACAGTTTTCCATCAAGAATGTTCAATCTCCAAAGATTATTATATTTTCCATACTTTCAATTATCATTTCATCCCATATTTTAGCAAAATTGTGCGAATCAAAAGATCATACGTATACAGGTCGAAAATCGAACATTTTCGACAAAACTTTTTTTTCCACCCCTCGATATTCAAAATTTTCTTCTTTTATTTTTACAAAATTTTATTGTTTGTTATTTCGAAAATCCACTCTAAAAAAATTGCCAAAATAAAATCCCTAGCCGTTCGAATATACCCATCCACGAGCGTTCTCATTCTCCCTACGAATTCATTTCGCAAATAACCGTGAATAACACGACCAAGTTCCATAACTCCATAAATCCTTGGTCGATCTTAATCAACGATCGCGAGAATCTTTCCATCGCTATTGATGCAAACGTTACACCTACCTGTGCATCGACGGTGTTCTCTTTAGCCTCGTTGCGTGGACACGTGCGCCGATCAGGATATCGATGTGACGATACTCGTACGCCGTGTTACGCACGTACCAACTGCACCGTTTCCGGGTCGAGGAACCCGATTTATCGAGGGCGCCGCTTCTTCTGCAACCATGCAAATCCTCCGGATTAGATGTGTTCTTCTTTAAATCTTTGAGCTCGTTCGTTTCCTGTTTCTATTTTTATTAACGAACGAAATATTTTAAAATGTACACCGAGTTTTACTGATCTCTCTTCTGAGATTTTTAATTATTTCGAATCTGCGTGAGTGAATTATCTGGATTTGAATTGTTGTATCTTTTTTCTTTCTTCCTTTTTTTTTTTTTTTCAACGAATGATTCAGATTAGATTTTGAAATTTTGGAACGATTATTTGATGGTGAATATTGAAATTGGAGATTACTCTTGAGACTTTGCGTGAATTTATATGTTGGAATTGTTATGTTTTTATACAAATGATTCGATTGGATTTTGGCGAAATATTAAAATCGAGTCTCTGGGAATCGAACTCTCCTGAGATTTTACGCGAATTGTCTAGATTTGAATTATATATTTATTTTTGTAGGTTTCAATATTGATTTTCTATTGAATTTACTATTTTATTATTCTATCGATTACCTTGATTTGAAATTGACGATGCCTATTTCTTGTGATTAATCACCGCATACATTATTTAAATTGAAATTATCATTCCATTAGGCAGATTACTCGCTCCTCTCCGAATTATTTACGAATTATTTTTCCTTTTTTTCATTTTATTTTATAATATATCGATTTCGAAATTTTCATAAAATTTAACTGCGTTATAATTATTCGATTATAATGCATAGAATTTAAATTATTATTTTGCTGCTCTATTATTCGATCAAGAAAATATTCAAGATAAGTGACATTTCCTTATGAAATATTTATATATTTATAAATTTTTGGAAAATTTCTTTTAAATGAAAAAAGAAGAAGACTAAAATAAAATTGTTTACAATCTATTTTTCTTCATTCACAAATTATCGTAATCAGAACGATTGCTTTATTGAAATTAAAAAAAATTCAAATATAATTCTATTCCAATTATGTTTAATTTGAATCATTCTTCCCGATCAATAAATAAAATTTATTAAAAACAAAAAAATAAGAGATAAAATATAAAATCTGTAATTAATCGAAAGAATTTCTCTTTCATTTTATTGGAAATCTCTTCCTTCATACAGATCACGATCGAATTAATTAAAATTGTACTGTATCATCCATCTTTAAGTATATATCCATTAAAAACAGGAAAGGGGAAGAAATCTCTTCCTCCTCGATCCAATCCAATCCACCCAGATACTCTTTAATCTCCCATCGATAACGTGAATCGAAACGATTCTTTCCCCGTTCAAACCTCATCGATCACTCTCGAACAACAGATCCCAAATAAATAAATAATCTTTCAAATAAAATTGTCCTTGTTTAAAGCAAATCCTCGCCCTTACTATTCCCTCCTCCTCCTCCTCCCCCGCTCTCAGATTCCTCCCTCAAACTAGCTCGTTCCTACTAGGGGCGTACCTATATATCCTAAACTTCGTTCAACTTTCATCCCCCATGTCCAACAGGAAACAAAGAAAAAGCAAGGAACAAAAACTGCGCCAAACTCCTTCTCCCAAGACCCTTACCCCAAGAATCTCTCCTCTTATCCTCCTCCAGTCTTCAATGCTCCCCCTCCTCGACAATGGACACTGCAAAAGAGTGGTGCGCACAAAGGGAACAGCCAATGCACCAACTCTTTCCCACCATAGAGAAAAATATCAACCCTTAAACCCGTTCTCGTTCGTTCACCTTCCTCTACTCGAGGTGCAAGCACATCCGGAGAATCCTTTAAACGTCACCTTTAAAACCAGACAATCACTACTTCCTTCCATCCATCTAGGCAATCCCTCCTCTTCTTTGATTCCAATCCAAACCCCTTTTCGCGCAACAAACAAGTCCGAAAACCGGTTGTCGATTATGACCACCCCCAAAGAAACACTTCCTTCTCCTCGCCTTTCATATACGAGGTTCCAACACCACTGTGGCCCCCTCCCCCGTGTCCAAAGTGTCAATTCTTTGAATTATAGATAGAGGGGCCGCCCAACGAGAGGAGGAGCATAGGTAACCACCGGCCGGCCGGTGTTCTCCTCGTGGATTCTAACTTGTGGCTCGGCGGGCGAGACAGGGAGAGCGCGAGAGAGGGAGCGTGACAGAGGATGGACTCTCTCCCTCGCCGGGTGGCAGCCAGGTCACCGACCGTGATCGTCCTCGCTCCGACCGAACTGTATCTATCGGCGGCGCGCTCGCGACTGGGATCCAGGATCTCGGATGAGAGGCGAGCTCTCGAGAACAGGCGCGCATGCGCCGTTTCTCCGTCCTGCTCTACCGGCCCTCACCCCACCGCTCTCGCTCCTCCCCACTACCTTTCCCTCTCGCGCCCACGTTGCTGCTTGCTGTCTCGCGTCCTCGTCTGTTGCGTGGGTGACGGTGATAACCGCGTCTCTCCCTCTCGCAGCCGGTTTACGCAGCTCGCGCCTGCCCTGCCCTGGTCTCCTGCCACGCCAGCTTATTCTACCCCTGATACTCGCCCCTGCATGTGTAAGCAGCTGTTCCTCCAGCTCTTTCCCTCTCTGTTCTGTTTTTTTTTTTTTTTTTTCCTTTTATTCTTGTGTGATTTGGGTTTTATTTTTGAGATTTCGATTTTGCTCCTGCAATTGTTCCTCGAGTGTGATTTTTTTTTTTTTTTTTTTTTTGGAGTTTGAAGATTGTTCGTAAGTGTTTGGACGTCGTGAAAGTGTTTTCCTTTTTTTTGTTTTTATCATTGTTATTATCGAGATGTTATTTAGAGATATAGATGTGGATTTTGAAATAATAATTCGAGTGTCCCTTGTTTTTGGTTGGGATAGATAGGTGAAATTTGGTTTTTTGCGCTGTTAGGGATGAATAGGGGTGTGGAGACTTTAGAGGGATTGAATCGTGAGGTTTTTCGTGTGGGGAGCAGGAGTATATGTTGGAAATGTTGGGGGGAGGGAGACGTTTGAAGTCGTGAGATGATAATTAATGAGGAAGAGTCGAGGGTGAAAAGAGAATGTGTAATGGGAAAGGGTTTAATGGTTGGAATTGGTTTTGAAATGAGTGGTGTTGTTTGTTAAGTAATTGAAATACAGGCTTTCGTATTAGATATTTCTTTCTCTATATTTGTATTTTCTTATCTTATCGTTACTTGTTTATTTTTAATTGATTGTCTACAATTTTCATTCCATCCATTTATTGTTATTTATAAAACAAAAAGAAATATATTATTATTATTATATCTCGATCAATCGTTACGTACGGAATGAGATATGAAATTCATATTTTTCGAAACGATACATTTTTCAAACTTATTATCGTATTAATTACCTATTTTCTCTTATAATGTAAATATTCGTTTCGAAATTTCTGGTTTAAAATTTAATGCATTTACGATAAAGGAAGGAAACACGAGAACGTGTTTCTTGCACGATAATTTTCCAGTTATATCTCGTGAAAAAACTGTGCCTTTATTTCTCCATTCGTGCTTTCCTTTTCTTTCTATTGCGTACACTTTCGCGAGTCTGATCAGACATTGACTCGTTCTACTTGCGCACAGTATATACTTCCCTTCGCTTTTCCGCTTCCTTTCTTTCCACACTTTCTTTTCTTCTTAATGAAACAATATCGCTCTTTATACATCTCATTTCATCTGCATATTTTTTTTTTTTTAAACAAAACCAAGAAGCATTCTTTTATCGAACAATGCAAAGAACAAAGTGTTCCGTTGAAAATAATTAAAAATAAGAATGTTTTTTCAATCCTACCAAGAATTTCATTTTTTTTTTCTTTTATTGTTTGCGATCTCTTCCTTATTTTGCATATTATGTTTTATAAAAAAAAAAAATTTTATCACTCGTATTCCCCTATTGCGAAATTTTTCCCCAACTGACTCCCTTTATCGCGTATTTCTTTATTACGAAATTCTTTTCTAGTTGAAAAATTTTCTGATAATAAAAAATTCTTTGCAATCTGAAAAATTTCTTAGGGATAAAATATTTTTTTCTCTCAAACGAGAGAAAATTTTCATCAATCTTGTATTTATATTACGTGTATATATATATACATCGCGTACAATCGTGAAAATGAATAATAATAAAACAATTCAACTTCGTTTCCATATTCAATGAACAATAAGAAAGCAATTGAAAGCTTTCGCGTCTCGATATTTTCCTTTTATCGATCACTTAAGATTTCAAAGCTCGATTTATTTCATCCTTTCCGCTGATAATAATCACTCCCGCTCCCGTTTGGTTCAATTAATTTACCTTTATAAAAAATTTTCTCTTTGTTACCCAACGATCGAAATAATTTATCCTTCGATTTGATTAACTCGCTCGATCAACCCCTCTGCCGCTAAAACGATTCTTTTGTTCCCCTCCCCTTTAATCGTTTCACATTTTTCAACAGATTTACATCTCTTTTCTATTTCCTCCTTAAGAATCCGTCTTGTTTAAAACAATTAAACGATAACAATAACATTCGTTATCCAATAATTAAAATTAATTAAATCTCGCCACGCTGTGCATTAATCGAAATGGCATCCACATCTAGGGAAGATAATATTAATCGCCACTTCATCGAATCAAGAATTTATTCTCGAGTCCTTAATAAAATACCTCAACTCGTTGGAGCAAAGAACTCTTCTCCCCCCTCCCCCAAAAACTTCGAAACACTTGCCCCTTCAAACTTCAAACTTTCCAAACTCTCGAGGTTTCCGCACGATCCCATCCCAACAAATAATTTTTACACTGTCCCTCGCTATTTACACCCCTATAATAGCTGCACCACCCCCCTTTTCCAACTTTTCCCCCCCACCATCCCAACAAAAGTTGCCGCCAATCCACTTGCCTGACCAGCTTTCCTCCAACACCTTTCCAATTTATGAACATTCGCCCCTCATTGGTCCCCTCTCGCTCGTTAAACCGCTACCTCACCATCTTTATCCGCATTTACGAAGTGCAAATACACGGTGATGGGATGACGACGACGTGTCCTCCCTGGATATGTCAACCACGTGGAAAATTCCCCACGTGGGGAAATTTGTGGGCGCGCCTTATATCGTCCCCGATATCCTCGATCGACCTGAAACAAAGCAATATGCGAGCGAGCGTCTCTCGGGTAAAAGTCAACGCGTATATATACCTTGTGGATATATTCACGGCTGATATTTCACGCGCTCTTTCCACTTGGAAATTTCACTCCGTGCTTCACCGGATGGATTCGAAGATGAATTTTGGGAGGTGTGAACGGTTTTATTTTCGAAGCTAAAGTTGATTTTTATTTTTTTTTTTTTGGATATTTATTTTATACAATTGTTTAAACTGTGCATGGATGTGTGTGTGTGTGTGTGTTATTTTTAAGCAGGATGTATTATATTTGTTCGATTATATTCTTTATTGAAAAGGGCACTTTTGGCATTCTTCCTTCCGGTTGATTTGCTGGAATAGGTGGAGAAAATAAGGTGACAGAAGATCGAACTATTGGAATCCGGAACGCATGAATGACGTCAAATCGATTTTACCTCGTAGATATTTTTCGCGTTTCTATGTTTCTCTATGCAAAATACTATATACATATAATCCTTATAATATTTTCAAGGGATCCGAAATTGCAAACGTTTCGATTCGAAATTGTTATTTATAGAATCAGGAGGAGATATTTTTAAATCACTTTGGTAAAAAAGAATCTAAAAAAGTTGTAATTGTAATCTTACCATGGAAAGATATTCTATATTATAGATCTGACTTAAAAAAAAAAAAAAAAAGGAAAGGAAAAGAAAAGAATCGAAGATCGTTCAAATTTTCATTAAGATTGAAAGAAACGTGGAAAGAGGATTAAATCGGCATCCAATAAAAATTCGAAGAGCGGCAATTCGCCGAGAAGAAACTTTCTTTCGAGAAAAGAAATCTCTGGAAACACGTTCAAAGTGATTCGGAACGTGTCCAGATCGGCTGGGATGCGAACTTCACTCGAACTTGTTTATCGTACCAAACTCTTCGCTTTATCTGCATTTCAGTTATTCAGATAAAAACGATCACGCGTGTTTCATCGCTACGCGATTCGTCGGGCGGAAGAAAAGAAGAAGGAAGGAAGAAAAGGAAAAAAGGGGGATCCTAGGCGACGTTTGATCCTATTTTTAGAGGAGAAAAGAAAGATAGCGTGCGTCAAACATCCTTATTCCCATTTTGTATCGATCGTGTTTACGAGCCGTGGTGGATGGGATGGAAAAACCTAGCGGCGGGGTAAATTAACGATATCCAGGGAAAGAATATTGCATAAGTTTCGTGAAAAATTGGGATAAAA
Organism: Apis florea; assembly: GCF_048593485.1. Classification (NCBI taxonomy): domain Eukaryota; kingdom Metazoa; phylum Arthropoda; class Insecta; order Hymenoptera; family Apidae; genus Apis; species Apis florea. The sequence continues at coordinate 5,720,228 of NW_028256416.1, read as the reverse complement.
ATTTTTGAATTTTTTCACTCAATTGGAAAATTGAAAGATTGTTTTTTTTTTTTATAAAAAAAAAGAAAAATTACATTACTTGTTGTTTGTATCAATTGGATATTCCAATCAATCTTTACAAGCACGTATCAATGATTATTTCACTTGTCGGAGTATAACCAGTTTATACCACTTGCCTATGACTTTGTACGACTCGTCTCAAGCGACTTAATAATTCAATTATATGCTCTTAAATTTATCTTGAATTTACAAAATGTCATGAAAATACGTATTATAAATTTAATTGACAAAATATTTATTATATGTATTCGGTAGAAATTTCAAAGGGTAAAAGTTTTCGATAAAAAACTTCATTCGAAGGAAGAGAAGTATGAATTTTTAAAATATCTACATATTCTACGTTTGATATCATTAATCCTTTTTACATGGAAAGATATATATATATATATATATATCTCGCAAAACGACATCATTCATACGATCCTTTGAACCGAGACATCTCGTGCGTCTTTTTCAATATTCATGTCATTTCGTGCAGGATAAATATAAAACAGTTTCGCTTTTAAAAATGTATTCCCAACGTTCAACGATCATTAATCCTGTTCCATTCGAGATCTCGATACGACATTTCGAACAACGCATCTTTTCGTTGGAACAAGCTTGGAATAGCTTAATATCGAGAGAGAAAGAGAGAGAGAGAGAGAGAGAGAGAGAGAGAAATGAAATCAAGTAACTCTTAAAGTTTAAAAAGTTTCGTCGTTGCAACGACGAGACGAGTAGATTTGGCCTTTATACTGGAAAAATAATGGTTCTTGGATACCAGCCCTTGAAGAATTTATATCTGGAACGGACTCGGATGCCAAGAGTGATTATTATCTTCACGTGGAAATCACGTTTCGCGGTACGTTTCGTGAGAGAGATTGGAGACACTTTGTGTGACAAATAAAAAATGAAATTAGAATTGTTAAGAAGATGAAACACGGAAATGGAATTGTGCGAATATTTAGACGGATCAAGCAATGTAGAAATCAAGAATTCTCATCGATCGATCGTTGGAATAATTTTAAAAGCAAATCTCGAAAGAGGGAATAAATTTTTGCAAAAATCGATAAAATTTTGAATCGTTCCAGAGCCACGCAAATTTTTCGTGAAATAATATTTATTAAATTTCCTTTCATTTTTCACAACGAGATTTCTTCTCAAATTTGGTTTCATTCGCTTTAGTTTCAGGCAAGAAAAAAGAAAGAAGGTGCTTCGTTTCGTTACAGGAAACGTAGACATTGCATTTCGAAACTTTCTTCTTTCGACTTTGTTCCAAAGCGAAATCCTTGAAAATGCGTATTCATGAGTCGACGAAAGTTTATTGTGTCTTTCGCGGCTGATAAGTTTGACGTTTGGAGTTGGAGTTGGATCGACAAAGAATGAAAGAGCCGATGGCGGGGAATAACGTGTTTCTTCGGTGTATTGGGAGCGAGTGGCTCGTTGAGAGTGGTCAATTCGCGGGGGGAGGAGAAAGACGTTGTGAAAGAAAGTGGCTTTGACCGAAGGAAACGAGGCAAATAAAGAGGAAAAGTTGCATTCATTTGTCGTCTCGCTGAGGGTAAAATTTTATCCAGAAGTTTCTCTTTCGAGAATATGACGAATAGTTTTCCTGAATAATTTATAAATTTAATAAAATATTCACGATATAACGCGATACGTTCATTATGAATAAATGAACGATACGTAATGCAGAAATTAAACTCACATCTAACTGATGAAGAAATGTGAATATAGAAGATCGAGTTGTTAACTTATCGAATTAATTAGACAAATGGAGAAAATGGAAGCTGCAAAGAATGAAAGAAATTGAGTGGAAATTTATATGACAATTTGTATGATCGGACAGATGTACAAAATGTTTTTAAAAATTGTTTTTAAAAAGAAAAATTATGGGTTGAATGAAACTTTCGCTTTTTCGAATTTTAAAACAATTTTCGAAAATAATTACCCGAGCGAAAGAGACGAGAATGTCTTCTAACAATTGAATTTCTCTGAAATAGTGTTATTTTTCAATCGCATTCCAAATCTGTTCCATTTCAAAATTAATTATTTTCCTATGCATATACGTTTATTTATTCATATCAGAATAAAACTCTTTCTCGCTTCCTAATTTAAATTGTCGTTCAACAAGAAATAAAATGATCATTAAAAATGATCCAAGTTTCTAATTAAAAAAATTCTTTGAATTGAAACTTGGCACGAATACATACATACGATACGATAAATCTTAAGGCTAATTGGTGATTAGAAGGCGATTTCACGCTCTGTTGACGCCTATTCACGGAATAAAATACGGAATAAAAGCGATAAATCCTGGAATGTTGCCGATATATCCTCTATGAAACGAGAAACGTCTTAATGGCTGTAATTAAATTTCCCGCCACCGGAAAGGGGATGTTTCGCTGGCAGTCGTAAATTTCGAGCTGTCGCAACGAACGTATACACGTGCCATCGATCCGATGTCGGTTCATTCGTTCTCGATGTGAACATCCTGTTAAAAGATTTGCAATTATCATCCTCGTTACGCGACTCAATTCCACATTTTTATTCGAAAATTTACAATCTTTTAACATACCTTTTTCCCTATTTTTTCTCCTTTCAATAAATTCAATTAACATTTTCAAAATTCCAGTAATTCCGATGATTTAGAAGAGATTGCTCGATTCGACAGAAGATACTTTATAGAAGTGAATATCGTCCCTTTGAAGAAGAAATCGTGTACATTGAGAAACTGTTACAAAAATATAATAGAAACGAACGAAAGAAATCTTCGATCTTCCTTTCGAAGAATTTTAATCTATAATCCTAAATTTTATACGCACGATTGAACGAAATCTCAAAAATCTATCTATCCTCTCGAATATGACCAACAAAAAAAAAAAAAGAATTAAACACACAAACGTCTAAAAAAAATAAAATTTACAAATTCGAAAAATGTGCACAAATTATTTCAACGGCATTGAGAAACTGTTACAAAAAATATAATAGAAAAATTGAACGAAACGAAAGAAATCTTCGATCTTCCTTTCGAAGAATTTTAATCTATAATCCTAAATTTTATACGCACGATTGAACGAAATCTCAAAAATCTATCTACCCTCTCGAATATGACCAACAAAAAAAAAAAAGAATTAAACACACAAACGTCTAAAAAAAATAAAATTTACAAATTCGAAAAATGTGCACAAATTATTTCAACGGCATGGCAATTAAACATTCCACAGAACCAGAACCAAGCCGGAAAGCAATTCGTGATAACGAGCCGCGAGAATAATCGATCGCCGTTCGACATTATAGCAACAACGTAGCCAACCATGCAAAAAATGAAAAAAAAAAAAGAAAAAAAGAAAAAATCGAGATAAAAGGTAACCAGGGATATATTCTCGACCAAACGAATTCGGAATATTTATTCTCTCTCTCCCTCTCCTTCTATTCGGGATTAGCCTCGTAAATACCTCGATGCCTCGAACGATTATTAGCCTCGATCGCTCGAAGATCCGAGCCCCGCGAGATTCAAAAAAGGAGAGCAATATCCTGCGTATATCGAATACTTTCTCTTCTTTTCTTTTGTTGCCACCATATTCCTTGCGACTTTTCTATCATTGCACCGTGTTGCCACGTCGACTCCATTAAGGATTTACGTTTTGGTATCGCGTTATTGAAACAGGAAACGGGGCGATAAGAGCAGAGAGAAGCAGTGAGAGTTAAATATTTTAATCTTCCCTCGATTTCGTATCGCATGATTGATGGAGTGTTATTGGTTTTGGATTGGTAAGAATTGTTGAACGATAAATAATATAGGAAGTGATATGGTGCTTGTACGTAATTGTTCGTTTTTAATGAATTGGTGAGATAAATGATCCGTTACGAAATTCGAAATACTGCTTTTAAAAGTATTTTAACGATTGCTCCGTTTATGTAAGATTGTTGGTTCGTCTTTTCTTTTTTTTCTTTTTGGATAAATTATAGCTTAGGATTGTTACTCACAGGAAGTGAGTATGTAACGAAGCTTGTTATCATTCGAAAGTAGAGGATAATTCGAGTGAAATTTGAATTAGTAATTTTCTCTTCTTCTTTTTAAATTGATGAAACTTTAAATGGCAGATATTTTGGGAAGATTGAAATTCATATTCAAACTAACCGTTACAATATACATCAAATAATTTAGCTTTCTATTATACGAAATAATCCTGCCTTGCAAAAAAATTTGAATCTCTATTCTATTATTTTTCACCTGGATTACCAGAATTTCGAAGAGTTGCGGAAAAAAGGGAAAAAAAGAAAAAAAAAATTGGGGAAAATTTCATGGAATTTCGAAACGTTTCAGATTTCAGATTCCATCCCTGTCAAAAATAATAAAAAAAACGAACAACCTGTTTCTAATTCTGCCCCCTACTCAACTTCGCCTGTTAAAAAAAAAAAAATCCTCGAGATAAATTTATTTAACAAGGCCATTCGGAAGAAGATGCAAGATTATGGAATAATTAAGATAGAAGGGGCCACGAGTGGAAGATAGGTCTCCACTTTCCAACATTTACAATGATAATACGGCCCGTAATAGCATGGCTCGAGTAATAGCTTCTCTCTGCTTTCATTAAACATCGTCGAGGATAAAGCGGATACATGTAGAAGTGTACCAAGCACGAATATTTCTCCTATGGTTTATTTAATTATAAGGTTCCTCTCCAATTCGACCCTTTCGCTGTTTCCTTTCACACAGGATCAAACAGGATGTTCCATCGTTCTTTCCATCTCACTTCCCATTCTTCTCTTCAATTTTATTGAATAGATGTGAAAAAGAAATTTATTCGACTCCATTATGTTAATAATCCAGCTGTGCATGATGTATTTTCATACGTGTAACGATTATTAAATTTTATGAGAGATAAAAAGAATGGTATAAACACATGTTTGTATATTGGCGAGAATTTCGATTAAGAGATTCAACGAGAGAAACTGGCAAGACCATCTATGGTATCGCTTGCAAGTGATAAGATCTATAATTTCGTGGTTCGAAATATAATAATAATCGCGAATAATTATTCGAGGTTATATACGAAGAGCGAATCAATTATAACATAATACGAATAAACGTTGTTCAAGCATTTTAATAAGTAATTTTATTCAAAATTTTTGGAAAAATTTCACTACCTTTCTGATTCTTTTCACAGAGGGTACATCTTGATTAAACCTTATCCTTGGTCAAATATAAGTCCATCAATCTATGGATACGTATAAATAATTGGCATTGGCGAACAAGAAAGAAAATTAACGTTGAAAGAAATTCACAGATCTCAACAGACGACAATAATACAGGATTAAATACGATACGAATCACGTGTATACGTGCAAACTTCATCGAGATTTCATCGATGGTTTTCAATCGAACGTCTCGCTTGAAAATAATCTATTCGAAAGCAACGATCTAACAAAAAAACCGAATTTCCAATCCGACGAGTTGAAAATCGGTTGCAAAGGATCGGTCGAACGGTTACGAATAATAATTGCGGTGTTCGCGGGTCAACAACGGCCCATTCCGCGCAATAATCCGACCTATTCCACCTCCGAATCTCAAGAGTCGATCCTGATATTCGAGTTTCGATACTCGATATTCCCCTATTATGTCCTCTCTCTCTCTCCGCTCGGCTATTTGCTTATACAGGGATGGAGACGCGTTCATGCCAATTTTCGTGTAATCTGCTCGTGTTCACATGAATCGATACGTGGAAAATATTATTTTGTGGAGGAAAATCGTGGAAAAGGATTTTTCATGTGTAGTTTCTATTTTTTTTGGATTTTTATATATTTGTTAGATTTGCCAACTGAAAGAACGTTTTTTGGAAAAGTTGTCCTGTTTTTACTCCGTTTTCGAAGATCTTTTTCTTTTTCTTTGATTGAGTTTCGGTAGAAAATGAGAAAGATGAGTGTAAGACGATACACATTCGAAATGATAATTAAATCACGAGCTCTTAACTCTTATAAACGAATAACAGAAAGTTTATCAAGAGCAAGGAATATTAAAAAATTGTCGATACGATACATTCGCTTCTTCTTGCATCCTATTGCAAACGAATAATCCTAATCAAAATTTATCGAACAGAATTCTCTTCGCAACTCCCTTCTTTCAACAACACAATTGTTAATCTTTTATAACAAAATCGACGACCAAATAATAATCTCTAAAAATTTACAAAATCGACATCAAACATCTCTCTTTCCTGTTTTCTAAAAATCCAAAAGAAAGACACCTCGAAGAAATGCATCGCATTGTAATCAAAATAACAACGAATCATCTTCCTCTCCTTTTGTTCATTTCAACATCTACCCTGCAAATCTATTCTAAAAAAAAAAAGAAGAAGAAGAAGAAGAAGAAGAAGAAGAAGAAAAATCAGCTTCGACGCCGAATCGTTGATTTTTGCACTATTTGAAGATATTCAAAGTGTGCAACGCGGGGGGAGGGGATCCTTTCTTGTTTCCTATGATAATTCGCGGGAATCGTCGAGCTCAGCGACATTTTTCAACGGGATTACGAATTCCAAGTGGCGCCTCTATCTCGAGGAAAACGACCTTCCATCGATTGTTCTTCATCCCTTCCCCGTTGTTTTTTTTTCCCCTCCTTCCCTTCGCTCTTTCCCTTCAAGAGTGTACTCTTGATGGATGATTTTTTTTTCCCCTCTCCCTCTCTCTCCCTCCTTTTTTCCCCTCTCCATCTTTCTTCAGACGGTTTCAGATGGGAAGATTGATCGGGGATGAAAGGTGAATGGAAAGGAAGAGAGGGGGAGGAAGGGTAACCTCGGTACAGTTATGAGATATTTTTCATTGTAATCGATGGCTCTTTATTTCTTCCACGAATTTTTTTTCCTCCATCTTTCGATCGTTAAGAATTCTTTTTGGACATTCGTATTTGGCGATTAATACGATTACTATTTTAATCAGTTTCTTTGAGTGAATTTGTTCGAATTTTGGGAGAAGATAGTTGTTTACTCGAGAAAAATTACGAAAACATAGTATTACAAGTAAAATATACAATTTAGCTTGCGATAGAAAAATGTAAAAAAAGATGTGGAAAAGCGAAGAATTTCCTGCGTGCATGATATAAAATGTTCTGTTATTTCTGTTTCAAAGGAATTTAACTTTATATATACATATATAAAAAAAAAAAAAAGAAGATATCTCGTATATCGAAAGCGATTATTTCCGGATAGAATTTACTTTTAATTAAACATTCCCTTACAAACGCCATTCCCTTTGAAATCTCGATTTCACTTTATCGGACGTCAATTCATTTTACCATGGCTGTCCAGTGATATAAATAAATGTGTATGTATTTAAGGAAGGGGATTAAAAAACACCTAATTTTAATTTGTCTTAATTATTTCATCGGTTCTGGCGAGGCGTTGTGCATAAATCGATCGATCGATATTAAGTATCGAATTAAACGGGGACTCGCAATTATTCTGCGAAATAATTCGATCGTCCAACTTGGTGCTATAAATTGGAAATAGATGTCGCGCTTAATATCTGTCTCTATTATCGGAAACAAATATGTGTACACACCGGTTAACTGCACACAGGCAATATCGGAATACTAATATTGGGGTAATAACCGTGGCTTGCCACGTGATCGCATGCAATTTTTATCGAGCGGTTTAAGGCGCACAGGGAATGACGAACAATTTGTCGACACGCGGCAGGAATTTGTTTGTACAGATTATGTATCGCATGCGTGATCCGAAAGCGCGAGAAACGGAAGGGATGAAAATAAAAAAAGAATTTTCACACGGTTTTGGAAACGAAGACGATGATTAATTTTAACGCCTGTACGTAGGCAACTCGACCGTCATCGAATCAGCTGATCGGATCGTACAAATCGAGGATCATTGCAGTTTTTACTGCATTTTTTTCCAATTGCATTATCAATTATTTATCGCGTTCTTATATTTAAACTTCATTCAAATATAATTTTCATGCTACCACTAAATCTTAAAATTAGAGAAAGTAAAATTTCCCGCTTCGAATATTTCTGCAAATTGAGAATCACTGCAGTTTTTACGATATTTCCAATTGCACTATCAATTATATATTATCGCGTTCTTACGTTTAAACTTCGTTCAAATATGATTTTCATGCTTCAACTACCACCAACTTTTGAAACTAGAGAAAATAAAATTCCCGTTTCGAATATTTCTGCAAATTGAGAATCACTGCAGTTTTTACGATATTTCCAATTGCATTATCAATCATTTATCCCGTTCTTTATTCAAATCTCACTTTCACACTTCAACTACCAGTAAATCCTAAAACTATCGTTACGCGACACGATAATTTCCAATCGAGGAAGCAAAATTTTCCGCTTCGAATAATTTCTGCTCTGCCCTCCATCATTTTGAATGTTCTATTTACATTGTACAGTAATTCAACACGCTTGGCTACGCAGGAACAGTGTTGAACAAGTACAACTACTTAACCAAACTTACTACTTTGTATATTCGCTATGTTTCGCCAACAATGCGAAGTAAGTATATCCCTCTCGAAATTCTCGTGTTTCATCGCGACCCGTCGAAATTTCAGGGTTAACCCGATTTCATTCCCTGTAATTCGACAACGATCGATAACAGTGCGGTCGGTTATTTGTTAATTTAGCAGAGAGGCCGCAGCTAAGACCAACTGTTTGATCAGCAACATTGGAGTGAATCGCAAACACTCGAACACCCGATCGGTGGCCGTTCGTTTCCAACTTTGATGGCATAATATTTGCGCGTGCTAATGCGTTTGAAGATGTTATTAGCTTCGAAACTGTGCTCAGGTGTTTGCAAATAAAGCGTAATAACGAATGGATGGACGGAAAGGAGGGAGAATTTGGTGCGCGAAAAATCGGCGAGGGACGATCGACTCGGGCGAGGATTAAACGGGGATCAAATTATCGGTCGTGTTTGTAGTTAAAATATGTTAATTTCGGGGATTCGTTCGCGCTTATCGTACTTTTCCACTCGAGATTTCGATGAAAGGGATAATTGTATTCCAAAGCTTTATTTTATTTACAACGGTTTCATGCTGCATACCAAGTTGATAGGATTATGATTATGGGGAGATCCGTTGTTTTTGCTCGAGATACTCCGCGAATATTTTTTATCGTATCGCGAGATTTGACGAGCGACATATTTATCGACTGATTTTCTATCCATGATTTTCAATTCATTTCTTTTTGGTGGGACAATTTTTATACAGAAATAAAATGAAATTGATTTATTTTCATTGAAATCGATACTTATTTGTATAAATTATTGGATTATCTTAATTACATTTTATGTAAATAATAAGTCTTTCTCTACACGCTTTTGTTATCACAATAAGCAATATCGAGGAAATTTTGTCAGGATATTATCGAACAATTTTTCTCGAAACGATTCCTTCTCCTTTACTCGAAGAGGAATGAATTCGATGCATTCGAAAACACGGAATAACGAAAAAAAAAAAAAAATGAAAAATTAATTTCTTCCACCCGCCTCTTTTTTTTTATCGCCCTCGATTTCAATTTATCAAAGACACGATGCATTTTATGTCGACGAAAAGTAAAAACGAACGAGACGAATTAATCTCGGCGTGTCGTCCACCGTTTCCACCGATTATTGCCTTCATTTTTTTAATTTCAATTTAATGGCAAACAGTACGACTCGACGAAAAAAAAATAAAATAAAAGAAGGAGAAAAATAAGCAAGAATGGTAACTGGCGATACGATTACAAAGTCAATGAATTTCGACGTACGAGAGAGGTGAGAAAGGTGTGTAAATGAAAAATATATTTCCATCTCGTTCACGTGCAATGCCTTACAATGTGCAATTTATAAAGTTTCGATTGAAATTTCAATTAAAAAAAAAAAAATATATGGATAATTTCTAATATCGAAGTTTTCCCCAATTATTTTTATTGTTCGAATGAAATTTTCAAGCTCGAAAGAATCCAATTTTTAACACACACACACACACACACAAAGAGAGAAAGAGAGAAGAAAGCAAGATGAAAAATGTACTTTTTAAACCAAAGATAAAATTCTTAAGAGGAGACAATCCTCCTCGACAAAAGAGGAGGAAACTGAAAGAAGAGAACGATCTAACAGGTCTTCCGGTTAGAAGAATATTTTATAAATGTCCCATAAGTCTGTTTTCCAAGAGCGTGGAAAATACGTTTCTAAAAGCTAGCGTTGATTTATAATATTTTTAACGCGTCCAAAAATTTATCAAAATCGAACCGAAGCACTGAAATTCGCAAGAAAGAAGATAACAAAATTTAACGATAAGATATATACGCTTTTAAAAAGATCGTCTGCCATTTTTCACGCTGTTCCATTTTCCAGGATACACGCATATTTACGAAATAAGTTCAACCAAAAATGTCGCCAACCTCCCATTTTCAATAGATAGGCGAAAGAGAGATATAATCGAATGAACGGGGATTAAAATTCCCGCCCAGACCTCTTCCACTTCCGGCGAGCGGAGATATCGAGAGATCGATATCCCAATTCCAGAGAAAAATCCCTTTAAGGTTGATCGGTTGATTGGCCGGCCGTGCAAATCGCGTTAGCACCGACACCAACCATCGATCGCTCTTATCGACCGGACCTCGCGATTTTTCCACCGTTTCATGGCTCCCTCGCTTTCATTTGCCCGTTCCATCTCGTTCGAAATTTGCTTTGACACAGAGGAAGCCAACTTATTAGCGGAGATAATCGCGTTGCTTCGATCCAAACATTCAATTTGCTTTGTATCCACGCGGGATTCGATCGAAACGGATGGAACACGATTTTGCAAGATCCGTCAAGTTTTTTTTCTAGCTTCGATATGAAAAGAAGGAGAAAGCCTTTGAGTTTGTTAAGTCTCGTTGTTAGAAGATTACGGATCACGTGAATGCAATGGAAATATTACTTCGAATATAAAGAAATAAATGTATTTTATAATTGTGTTTAGTGTATCATGCAACGATCGTTCGATGAAAGAAATATAAAACGAATATCGAGATAAATGTTATTAAACGGATAGAATCGTGTCGCTTAAGTTAAATTGATTGCTATTTTTTACCTTTCGACATGACAGTGATGCACATTTGTAGGACTTGTTAATCACGTGCAACCGCGATTATCAATGCGATCTCCGGTGCTTTTTCCACAGCTTCCGCTTTTAAAGCAGCTGGAGATTTGAGATACCCTCGGCTCTCATAAACGCCATTGCTCCCCGAGGTCTAACGTAATCAGAAGATAGATTACTCGGTCTTTGGAGTAACAATTAAAGCGAGTCCGCGGGGGATACCAGCGATCGCTTATAACGCATGAAATCATATCTATCTTATTATTATTATTTCTACCGTGAATAATGTGAATGCACGAGCAAACTTGTAAATATTTTATTAATTCGATTTTTTTTAGGCATTAAAAATTTACCGAATAATGGAATATTCTAGAATATTTTAAAGAATTGAGAGAAATTGAAACGAATAAAATAACAAATTTTAAATGCGTGAATTGTGAATTAATTTTTAGGTGAACACAACACGATTTCATCGTATTATTTTATGTGCCATCTATCGTTATATCACGAGAATCACGTGTAATAATTTTCGAACATAACCTCAAACGGACAAGACGGGGGATATGGACTTTACGACTGCAGGCTGCTTTGACGTCATGAATATTCAACGAATTTTATTGCAACGCTATTCACTCGATCCTTCACGACCCTCACCTAAAATCCAGCTTCTGATTCTCTGGAAATTTTATTTTTCTTTCTTTTTTTTTTTTTTTGTTTTCTATGAAATTCAACCAACATTTTTGCATAATAGAAACAGTGTAACGAAACGATTGTAATTTAAACCGAGTGTTAGACCAAAGTTGTTATTTTGATGTTCAATAAGATTATCAGGCGATATCAGAATTGCAAATTGAGGCAAATTGTAAATGGTTAATTGGTTCAATAGAACGTTGAATGTTTGGGATTGATTGTCCATTATTGATAGGCCAATATGACTTTCGATATTCCCGAACGATGCGAACTATCACTCGTTTGCGTTTCGATAATATTTGTTGCATAATCGTAATTAGAATTATTTTGATTCCATCTCTGTCGTTGGTATTTGTATTTGCAATTGAGTCCGTCTCTGAATTGTTACGATTTGTTAGGGGATATGTAATGTATAAGGAATTCTAGGGGACACTAAATACATGGACAAAAGTAACTAGTAGTTACGATTTATAAAACTGTAATGATCAAGACCGTCGATGGAAGTGCGCGGGTAATCCGACGATAAATTTCTTTCTGAACTTTTGTAAATTTCAGAAACTTGATTCTTCTGAACGTTCGTAAAACTTTGAAAACTTTATTGCTAATTAGCTAATTAATTATCACGATCGTAGTAGAGGAATTACTTTGTATTTGCGCTCGTTATTTATAAAATAAACGTATCTTAATTGACAGGAAAGGAACGAAAATTTTCAAAGTATCATATGCAAAATATAAAAAATTATAAATCCAACCACTCGAAACCACTACGAAAATATAAAATATAAATTTTCGACGCGCGAGGCAACAACGAACGAAACCCAAGCATAACATTCCAAACAAAGCACATCTTTATAAATTCAAATTTCAACAGTGGAAAAATGAAGGGGAAAAAAAAAAACAAATCGTATCCCCCAAGAAACGAGACAAACGTGTGCAACCGGGACAAAAATACCTTTCTTTCAAATTCCCACGTGGCCGTTTCCTCGCCGCATCGGCGCAAAACATCCCTAGCAACAAAATCCCCTGAGCAACAAAACCTCTATAAAAATCTTCTGCTATCGTATCGTTGCGAATATATGCGAAACAAAAATTAAAAGAAAAACGGAACGAAGAAAAAAAAGCAAAAGAAGAAGAAGAAGGAGAGAGAAAGAGGTTCTTGCAAAGTGTAGCACCCGAATGACCGTGATAAATTCAACGTGAAAGTTTCGGCGAGGGAAACTTTCTCGGTATCCCCTCGAGTTTTTGACACCGGCTAATATGCGGCTCGGCTTCGGCAAAAAATGAAATTACGCGGCGCGGCCGTGCACTTGGCCCCGTTCCGCGCAGGTCACAGGATAATTGAGCAAGTTGCGCCCAACGGAAACGTTTTTCACCCTCCCCCTCCCCCGTGAAGTGTCCGCGACGTTTCGCTTGATAAATTCACGATGATGATCCCTAATCATCGTGATCCTCGTGTCTTTGGATAAGTAATTTCGTCGCGAGGGAATGGGTGTTGAAATGGATATTGGAAATATCCGAATATAGAATAGATTTTCTAATTTGTTTGTGAGAATAAATGCTTTTTTTCTTTACACTCGATCATTTGCATCAGGTTTCTATATTATTATTGGGAAGGAAATGCTCGTGTGGAACGTTTTAAAATTTACATCTGCTTCGTTGCATACTGTACTTCCAATCTAAAATTAGAATCGACGAGCTAACTGTTCAATACAAGTCAATACTCCTTCACGAGCTATATGACTAATTTAAGAATTGACCCGGTTCACAGGTTAACATCCGATTGAAATCGAGCGTCCAATAATAAAGCGAAATAACCAGAGACTGAGAGCACACGATCGAGTTTCATAAAAGCGGGCATTGTTTGAAAGGGATGGGATAAGATTTTTTTTTTTTAACTCGTGTTGCTATTTAAGTAATATTAAATGTAATAATAAATGTAAAGGAGACGAGTATGTTTTGTGAAAGAGAAAAAAAAAAAGATCATTAAATGAAAATGATTGTCTCAGTTTCGACGTGAAAGCGGGCATTGTTGAAGAAAGTATGGATGTAAAGATTCTCTTATCGACCCCGTTGAAAAGAAAGATTTTTTAAGAAAATCAATCGCATAATGAACGTCACATCCTTTGCAAAGCGACGACGTTAATAACGACGTATAACGTCATTATAATGCATCAACTATCCCAGCTATCTTACTGTGCATTTAACTACGCCAATTTGGCCCTCGAAATTAGATTAGACGTGGCACGTATGCGGGCTGTGCACGAATGCACAGTAAAGGTTGTAACGTGCAGGCTGCATTTTCATTTACGCTTCTCGTCTTCAAGGATCGCGAAATGCATCGATATTAGAGGATTAGAGGAATTAAATAGGTTTTATGGGGAGAATAATCTTGGCTTTTCGAAGAGAAAATTTCTTTAATGAACTGAACGCTCTCAACGACGAAATTGCGGCATAAATATAGATCTCAAAGGTTTAATGATGTAATAAAAATTCGAAGAAGGAAATATTAATGAAAAAGGGGGGATGAAAAATTTCTACTTCCTTTTATTTGTAGTTTTACTTCTAGTTGGAAAATATACACAACACACGTGTAATTTATACATAAATTATACGTTTGTAACCCGTAATAGTGTTTATTTATGAAGGAAATAAAAATATATGGAATATTTTAAGAAATTAATAACTGATTTTTAAAACTCTTTTTTTGATTATTTTAACAGGAATCCTTGTAATATTTTACTAGATTTGAAGAATTGGTTTTCACATTCATTGTGAGAAAAATGATACTAAAAAATAAAAGTAAAAATTTTGCTGCACGCTATCAAATGAAATTCAGAAAATACGTTCGAAAAATTTTCTTTCGATTCTATATTTTCGAGGCAAAGCACAAAGAAAAGACTTTATTAGAAAAATATTTTAAAAATTCAATTTACCAGAAAAAATTGTAAGTTTAAAATGAATCCATCGATGAAATATTGATTTTTAATAATAATAAATAACACAAGAGATTTATTTTTAATTCCACTTAAAAAGAAATTCTTTCGATTCTTCTATTATTTAAAACTGAAAGTTAAATTTTCTACTGTACAAACATTTAAGAAATTAAAACAAGAAAAAACAATGGAAATAATAAAAAAAAAGACAAAAATATATATATTAAGACAATAAATTACACTATCCAAAGATAAAAAGATTCACTTTTGACCAAACGCGAGAAGACTTACCACGGAAGAAAAAAATCCCTAGGATAAATCCTTATTTATCGAGTAAGTTACCGATTGATGGTATCAGATCTTCTTATCGAGGTGGAACAAGGTTAGAAAGGGAGATTCCCGCCACATTTAATCTCTAATTGATCCACACGGAATTAAATTAGACAAATATCACGAGAAGAAAGGTAAAGGTTACATCGACGACCTGATTTCGATTCCCGGGGGGTGTTGTGCGATTATTGTGAAACTTCGATATTCTCGATGCTCTGCTCGTTAGATTAGAGAAACTATATTTACTTTCAGTTCCGGAATACACTCGTAAATCGATATACGATCTGAATAATGTATTTGATACGTTTATTATGGTTCTCTTCGTTCTCTCTCTCTCTCTCTCTCTTTCTCTCTTTCTTTTTCTCTTTCTCTTTTGATACTCATCTCTACTTTCTCTTTCTTCTTTATTTAATTTATACAATTAGCAAATGAAACGATCTTCGTGAAAACTGGTACGATGATATTCAATCTCGTATTTCTTTTTAATCATATGTTAATTAATCAGAAATGTTTGCAATTGTTCAATGCTGTTAGAAATGACGAAAACAATGAATGTGGAGTTTAATTCTAAATGAGGATACTTGTAAGGGAGTGTTTTTATTTAAAAATATGCGACAAATGTCGTTCGTTTTTATATATTTTTTTTTTCTTTTTAAACGTGTGAAATATTTGTTTTGTTAATGTAACAGTCGAGGAAATTGTTACAATAATTAATAAATTAAATTTATAAATTGCAAACTGATAGAGAGATTGGTTGTAAATATATTTATATTGAGAATCATAAATTTATTCACTGGCTTTTGAATAAAATGACATCACATATAATGAACGAAAATTATGTCATATATGAAATGCAATATTAAATAAAAAAACATTTCGTTGGTTTCGTTAATTTACTTAACATTAACATCAAAATTATCACTATCGTATTACAAATATTATTATACATCCAGTATAATGAATGCCAGAAGTTTGCAGCCAAGTTGCAATCCTATTTCAGTTGCAACCCCATTGCAACTCGAGAATTGTAATCGATCATATCTTTTCTTTTGAAACTTCAACGTGACTTGACTCTACCACCATTACCACAAAAGAAATTTTTATTTTCGTTCCATTACATGAAATATTCAAAAGTCTGTCGATATAAGTCAAATTTTTCCTGAAAATTGTCGTTCAATCATTTTTATCTCGAGTTTTTATCAATTAATTTTTTAAAAAAGAAAAATCTCGATCGCTCTATTTCCAAAAAATATTAATTTACACCGACCAGCTTTTAAACCACTCCGTGTACATTTGAAATTTATTAAATTTTCAACACCCTCCACCACTCTGTCCACCATTTAATAATCTAATTCTCCAACAATCTCTTCCTTCAAACACCAAAACCACACATTACCAACTCTTGTTATTCCAGCTTCCAGCGTGAAACATACTCCCAAACCGATACATTCGTTTCACCCCCTTCAACCCCGCTTTCCTATCCGCTTTATTGCAGATGCCTGCCGCGTTTATCTTGCACGATATTCCCAACCAGCCGCACAACTATATTTTGTCCGAAATCGGGCGCTATAATTCACTATCTCGCGTTAACTGGCTTCCGGCAGATCAGACACTGCGATAAAGCAATCCCGTGGATTAATTATTTAGATAAGAAGAATCTCGTGGAACGATGATTCTCGAAACAGGATTCCTCTCGTTCAACGAAACTCGATAAAACTTGTAAACCAGATACGATTTTATCTATGATCCAATGGCATTAATGGCGATTACCAACAATTTATGTGGATATCCAGATAATCCTTTCCGTTATCTTATATCTTAAAACTTAACATTTTTCGAATACAATTTCAAAATCTTTTGAAATTCGTGGATTTCGAATACAATTGGAGGAATTGGAGGAATTAAATAAATAATATATAAAATTTTCACACTCGAATGGTATTTTGATTGATAACATAACTAATTTATCGATTCGTATTTCAATTATTATTCCAATTTTAATAGAAAATTATTGAAATTAAAAGACGTTTTGGAAATTTTGGAATGTTGGAATAGGGGATGGTTGATGGATTGATTGTTTAAAAGTTCTTTTAAGAAACTTCGAGTAATTAAAAAGTGATTATTTTGGGCTTTAAAGAAGATCTGTCGAAACGGCAAAATGGCGCGCCATAACTAAAACAAGATGGCATTCCGCTTGGAGAATGGTCAGATAATTGCATTGGACGAGGTTCAAATGATTATTTGGAAACTGGATATAAAATTATCCATATTTCCGTGTATCTATTTTTATATCTTCGTTTTGAAATCATTCAAATATGAAATAATCATAGATAAAGACTAGTAATTTTTTTCTTCGAGCCTTAAATAATTATTATAAAGATTGAATTAAAAATATTACGTTCTGTATTCGATGCATAATGTAAAATTATACATTAAAAATATAATATATTAAAATTATACATTTCATTGCAGAGAAATTTAAGAAAGAAAAGCATAAATCCTTCATCTTTTTATTTATCTCTGTGTTAAAACAGGGCAATAGGAATAAAAATCTTATTACAACAATCCAGTTGATAATGTGCCAGGCAAACGAGAATCTCGTAAAACAATGTTCTCGATAAGATCCAGCTTTACGGATCATTGTCGTAGATTGCAATGAAGCCGGTACAGAGACTACCGATGAAATCAACCTTATACACGACGCAGAGTAAATGAATATTAATTTAATAAACGCTGAATATCTTGGAAGGAAGATAATTATTCTCCATCTCAGTTTTCCGACGACGAATCAGTTATCTTAGACTTGAACGAATCGTTAAATTAAATCGGTCACGGATTATTCATTTTGTGAATGATAATTATTATTTTGCAACTCAAAACCTTTGTATCCTGCTTTGAAAATTTACCTTTAAGTTTCGTGGCACAATACTCTTACGGCTACCTCCAATGGAACGTTTCCAAACTAATTTCAAATTCAATTCAAACTTTTATCTTTCTTGGAACGTTTAAAGAAATTCTTACAATTCGTGCCTCGCTAAAAATATATATTTTTCTTCCTTTTTGAACTCTTCTCTTTTTAATTATGACACGATAATTTATTAAAAATTGTATCTATAAAAAGAAAAAAATTAAAGTTTGAGGTCTTTATGTCTTACGACTGGGTATAATCTAGAATTCAGTGTAGAATCACTAAATAAGATATTGATAATGATAAGACCAAATAGGATTATGTGAATAAATTTCCTTTTCTGATTAATGAGAGAACTGATGAAACACGAACATAAAATGAAGCTTACACGAAGCTTAGGGAATTATATTTGCAAAATAGATTGTTAGTGTGTACGAGATAAAGCTCATATCTGATTCAACGAGGCCAATCTCTGTGAACAATTTACCAGTTAACGAAGTAAGTTGCTGCTCTTATTACAGTATGCATGTGGTATTGATAACTTGGCCTAATTCATAATAGCAAAATATATATATTATTCAATAGCGATTGATTAACTAACGATCTGCTATTGGCAAAACTCCTTAATTGTTTCTTCCCTAAATTAAAAAATATAATAAATAACAATGAGAGAAAAATATCAATATTTAAATTCATGATTAATTTCCAATACAATTGAACTCATATACTTCCAATTAAAAGGTTGGAGGAGTCGAAGAAGAAAATTCAAAGTAACTCTATTATAAGAGAAATTTTCTTTTTTTTTTTTTAAACTAAGAAATTCACTATTTGATTTCTATTAAAAATCTTCTTTACCTTTCATCAACTATCCTCCGGATAATTGTAACCAAAAAAAAGAGTAAGTTACGATAAATTCTCTTTTTAAATATCTAAAGAAAAATTCTCAATTCTCCTCCCCCAAAGCTTTCCCTCCCACCAGGAGGAATTCTTTCTCGAATTATTGATATTTTTCTCCATAGATACGTGGACAAGAGGCGTTGAAAAATGATTAAAAAATAATCGTGGCATTCGCGATGGAAACACGTCAGCCAAAGCACGTCGGATAAAAATTCTAGAAAAAAAATCGCGCAACCTTCACCTCCCAAAGCAGGGAGATTTACACCGTCGCTCGATCCGATTCCACACCTGGAGCGATTCCTAATAAGAATTCCTGATCGAATTCCATAAAACTCGTTCAAAAGGAACGCATATTTGAAACCGATCAGCCGATGAAGCATCTGAGAAATTTCAGATCCGCCCTCGACAATCCTTTCACGTTATACATAAATCTCTCAGTTTCCTTCTTTGATGTAACTTTACGTTTTATTTTATACTCGATATACATCTTCTTTAGAATCGTATTTGTCTTGTTGCCATGGAATTATGTCGAGAATACTCTCGATTCTTTGATTAAAAATTCATTTTTATCGATTATTTGTAACAGAAATCCATATCCTTTCTCCATATTTTTTTTTTTTTTTTTTCTATTATAAAAGATATTATCGTAGATAATTTAAGATCTATTTCCAAGGGGAAAGTGTATCGTGACGTCATTTAAATACGTAACATTTAATTTTAATTTCTTAAATCTTCCTCAATTAAAAATACTTCGATCGTTGATTCGTCTTAATTTACTTCGATAAAATTCAAATAAACAAGAGATCACATGGGATCACATTCACAAAATAAGATATTTTTTCAACTACGTAAGAATACCAATTTTAATCGATCGCTTAATTCGATAAACAAGTTCGAATACAACAAGTTCAAAGATATATCTTTTAAACTTTTAAACTAATTCTTGTAATTCTTTTCTTTCCTTCGTGTTAGAACAAGGAATTTTTTTTGTTCGATGGACGACTAGCTGGCAGAGCTGAGAACATTCGTTTAAAACTACCCTCTGACTCCCTTGGCTTACGTTAGGAAAATCCATACAGTGGCCGAGACGATCTGGAAGGTTACATTTTTCCTCCCCCTTGACTCTTCTCTCCCGCTTCCTGCGATATCTCGTTCGCTTCTTCGTTGACTCACCACCCTCGTTCCTTTCTTCGACGATCTGAATGAAAACGAGCCCCTTTCCCTCGTTACATCCTCAACTTATGCCTCAATTTTCGTTACTACTTTCTTTGCTTCCTTCATCGTTCACTCGCTTCTTCTTTCTTCTTTCCTTTTTCTTTTTTTTCCTCTCCTTGGTCGTTCGCTTTTGATTTTGGTTCTTCCCCTTTCTGAAAGGGGATGATTAATTTTTGCCCACTTTTTGGCAATGCCTCAATATCCTTTTGAGAATAATGTTCTTGTTGACTTGTTGTTGGGATGGAAAAATCTTTTTCCTCTTCCTTGTCCAGTTAATTGGTATTTGTTTGTCTCTTACGTTGGTTTTTATGCTGGTGTTTGATTTTTATTAAATTTTATTGACGTTTCAATCCCTATTTTCGTATTTATCGATTTTTATAATACATGGATTCGATATTCTACCTGTTGTATTATTATCAGAATTTGCTTCTCAGTATTCTTCAAATTGTAAAATGTAAGTTTGTATCTTTTGCCTGGTAACAATCTCTTTTAAGAAAACGCTTGCTATTTTCATTCTATTCCATTTTATTTCTCTTCATTCGCAATGCTATTATTTTTTTACGATTTAACCGTCTATGACAAGTTCTCTTTCCTATTATAAAGTTAAAAGCTTTTCAAATTTTAATTTTCTGTATTAAAATTCTGTATGTAATCCCTTTTTTTTTTATATACTAACAATATTATTATTATTATTATTATCTATTCTTTAGCAATTTTCCTATTAATTCTATTTTTATATTATATTAAAAATTGGAAATGTTTAATCTTTTTTATCTGTTCGTCAATAATTCTGTCATTTTTTTTTTTTTATTAAATTAAATTAATTCCATTCAATCCGTATTATCCTTTTTTTCAATTTCATTTCTCTCCTCCTTTCTATATTAACAATTAATAATTTCATAATAAATCACATATCTGCTCTTTGATAATTTTTTAAAAATAAAAGAAAAAAGCATATTATTGACGTTATTATTTTATCCTTTCTTTTAACATTCGGTAATTCAATTATATTTCTGTTGATTAATCCTTTGTAATAATTTCTTCCTGCATTTTTCCCAGATACAAAGGAATTAAGAAATTTCCTTTCCTTTCCACCCTACACTTTTCGATTTTTCCTTTATTAATAACATATATTCTTATTCTTTTGTTGAAAAATTCCCTCTACTAATTCTGGTAATTCCCTTTCCACTCTTGTTAACAATTCAAGATAAAAAAAACAATTTGGTATTTCAATTCTTCTTACATTCTCGCATGCTGTCGAGAGCACGGTGTTGGAATTTACGATACAGGGTGGCCGAAAGTTCTCTAGTCGAATCTATATTCTTTCAATAAATTGTATTTTAAAATTTATCAGGAATAATATTAAATTATCTATTGGTATAAATTGATCTTTTTTGATCCAATTTACCTTCGAACATTTTCAATTCTGAAACTCTCGAAATGAAATATGTTTCTAGCTTTCAATTTCACATCTCATATCTCATCTTTTATTACATTCGTTAATTATAAAACTTTCTTTCGTCTAATTGAGGTAACAAGGTTAAGAAGTAAAATTTTCATGCTTTCGAAATTTCAAAACTGAACAATGAGATTTGTTTAACCGTTTAATAGTTGTTTAACGTATCGCCAATCATAACAAAGTCAAGGAGAGATCTGGCATCGTTCCAAATGCACTGGAGATCCTCAAGAACACTCGAGAGCAGATATTGTCAGCTGATCAACATCATAACTTTTCATAATAACGCAAATTGTTGAAATGATCTTTCAAGAAATTGATTTTCATAACAGATTTTTATAAAATTCTAGTTGTTCGAGTTGTGTGAATTTTTTTTTTCAATTTTTATCGATCTTTCATTGTGTAATTTTCATTGTGTTAATTGTTTCAAACATTTTACAATAATTAAAATACATTTATACGAATAATTACAGAAATTCATTTATTTGAGACTGCACACGTATGTGTGAACAGAAAGTAATACGTAATTTCTCGAACTTTTCTATTATGAATACAAAAGTTTTTATAGGTCATTTTATAATATGTTATCTCGTAATAATAATTATTTTTTTCTTAATTATTTTTATTTACCAAAGAAACATATTGTTTCCATATTTTAATTATCAACGCTTTTCAATAGCGTTAAATTTGCACAACGCTTATATAAATGGATTAAAATCAGTCTAATACAGTCAGTAAATGTCCAGTAAAAAATGTCGAAAATACGGAAAATATGGAAAAAAATTTCCAGATTAGAATTAAAAATTCCTCTAAGAATTTTTCGCTTGTTGAATTTTAAACCGATTTAAACACTCTCGGGTTTATTTTTATTATATTTTTTGCAACCAATATGGAAACAAATTTTCGAGGGAAAAAAACTACGATATACTTATATTTCGTCGAGTTGTTTTCAAAATATTTAAATTTTCAAAGTTAATACGACGTCGACATTTTAGAGCCATGTATATATACATATATTAACCACTTCTCTATATGGAAATCTACACGGGATTATGCTAATGAGGTTAGTTTAAAGTTGACACACATGGAAAGTTAATATTTGGCAAATAAGATCCAAGTATATACTACTATTTTAAAAAAAAACATTTGTGAAAATTAAATAGTCCAGCCAAGTTTTTTTTAAATGCAATAAATAAATAAGAAACTTTAAGATACATCAACAAGAACAATAACAATAATAATAATCGGACTCGGTGTACACACTTGATGAAAATCTAATCCCAATCTTGCCAGAGTTTCCCAAAGTTGCCGAAAGTCATCAACTGTGAGAGCTATAAGATACGAACCTTTCACACTTCATATACTCTCGGATCAAATATTTCCTTCCTTCCAATCTTCATTATTTTCCAGATGCTTGACTCGTTTCAACGTCTTAAATATATCTATAGAAACGTTTCAACTTTTATCTCTATTCCTTTCCTGTCCCCCACTTATACGCTGTCTTTCTTTTTTTCTTTTCTAGCAAAAAATTTCAAATACATTTTCAACTATATTTCAATGTCAATCGCAATACCATCGATAAAAAAAAAACTTCATTGCCATTCCTTGCAAAACAATCTCTACATCAATCAAATATTTTAAATCTTGACGCGTTGAAAACATTTCAACATTTGAATTATTTCAAAACGCAGAGAGAACATTGTCAACTCGCTTGTATATTTTCCGTAGATATTTAACCGTTTCCACTCAAACCAGACGACCTATATATATATATATATATTCTCTTACCTCCATTTATACTACCTCTTCACCCATTGTCCTCTCCATTCGTTCCTTCCACACCAATCTCCTCTCGCATTACCTTTCTCTTCTCTCAATTTTATTTTATTTCTCTTTTCTTTTTGTTCCCTTCTTCCTCCCCGCGCATTCGCCCATTCACACATCGCCCCACATCCACGGGGGGGTTTTCTCTTTTCTTTCTTCCCACGCGAGTCTACCCTTTCACCATCCCCCCCTCCACCTCCACCCTTCTCTGAATACGCACCATCACTTTTCTTTTTTCCACGCCACGTTCTCGTTATTCCACCGAACGTTCCTCGGATGTTTTTCCCCTTTATCGAATTTTCCTCCGTAAAAAGCCGTTTTCGACCACCCTCGTTTACCCCATCCATCCTGAAGGAAGACGCTCTCTATTACTCCTTCGATATTTCCACACGCGTTCTCTCCTCCTCTCTTCCCAAGGAATATCTCTATGAGGCTAGGCTATCTCTTTCCCTCCACCAAGTTTTCACTTTTACTCTCGGTTTCTCCCCCATTCTCTCGAAATAAAATTTTTACACGTGTTTCAAATGTAATTCTCCTTGTTTCAAATGATTGACGCAATTCAAATTAACGTTTGAAACGCGAACAAGGAGGAGAGAGAATTTATATATTTATTCGTGTAATTACCTTAATTTGTTGTTGTTTGCGTTTCGCAAACACACGGACGCACGACGGACTATTTAATAACCCTAAATTACTCCACGCTCCCCTTTAAATTATCCGCGTTTATTATTATTACAAGGAAAATTCTATTTTTCTTTTCCACTTCTCATCGAGACGTAACATCTCTATCTCTATCTCGTACCACCCTCTATAACAAACCCATCGATGAAAAAAATCGAAAAGCCTCCATCCATCCATCCAAGAAAGAAAGAAATAAAACCTTCCCCCGTTTCTCTCCTGTTGTCGCTTAATCCTCTCCATTCCAAACCCATCCCGAAAAACGAGCATCTTCGCCCGACACGACACGAGGAATCTTACCTCCCCCTCCTGACCACCCCACCCATAAACACCCTCTCGTAAAACCACCCTTGCCCCACCCTCTCCTTTCGCCACGCACCCCCCACCCAGAGCCTGGCGGCGCTCGATCCTGCGTGCATTCCCCTCGCTTTCTCTCTCGGTCCTCCCTCCCCCCCGTCGGGGGCCGTGGCAACGCGCAGGCCGTCGCCGTGGTCGGACGAGAGCGGCAGCAACATTCTGCTCCGCGGCGGGGTTCCGTGGCAGTCAGTCGGCGCCCCAAGCCGGCCACATCCAGATTGGCGGCTGGTGAACTGTGAGAAGGCGGGCTGAGAAGAGGAACAACTCTCCTCTTCGTTGAGAGTCGGGTTGGTGCGTCGAACGTGACACGCACGAGGGGGGAGGGAGGTGGTGGTGAACTTTGTGACGAGGTGGTGGTTGGACGAGGAGGGTGGAGGAAGAGGAAGAGGAGGAAGAAGGAGGAGGATTGTTGGAAGGTCTTGTAAGAGGAGAGACGAGTTAGAGGTGTGTATCGTGCGATATTTAACGTTGTAACGTTTGCGAGGGAAGAGTGGATTCGTTGTTTTTGCATTGAGATGTGCGTATAATTACGTATGGAGGGGTTTGAGTTGTAAAAACGAGTTTGGACGAGTTGAATTTTTGGAAATGTTGATGGAGTTTTGAAGGGAACGTGTGTTGTGTAAATTTGTGAATGGAGTTGACTGGAAGTGAATTTTTGTGTTTGAGTTAAATTTTGAATGATGTTGATAAGTTTTTGGAATAAGATTCGTTGATTTGCATGGAGTGAGACTGAGATGAGTTGAATTTTGGAAATGTTATGTTTGGAATTTTGAGGGAAAATTGTTTGTTTTGCACAGGGAAAGGGAAATATTCGAGGTGTGTTGTGTAAATTTGTAAATGGAATTGACTGGAAGTGAATTTTTGTGTTTGAGTTAAATTTTGAATGATGTTGATAAGTTTTGGGGGGGAAAAAGATCCGTTGATTTGCATGGAGAGAGGAGTGAAATTGAGATTGAGTTGAATTTTGAAAATGTTGATGGAATTTTGAGGGAAATTGTTGTTTTGCACAGGAAAAAAAAATACTGAGATACGTGCATTATGTTAATATTTGTAAATTGAGTTTACTAATTTCAATTGGATTTTGGATAAATTTTGAATGAATGTTTACAAATTTTGAAGGAAAAAGATACGTTGTTTTGATTCGAGAAGAGAAGAGATTGAAAGGTGCACTGTTAATAAATTTCAAAGGGTGGAAAGGATCGATGTCTTGCAGAGAAAACGGTGAAACGTTAATATGATATATTTATGTATTATAGGATTTATGAGGTGTGCATGATGGATGGGTTAAATCTAGCTAAGAATTGAAGTTGAATAATTCATTGAAGAATTCGCGATTGTATTGAAGATTTTTTTTTATAGAGAAAACTTAAGAAAGATTGTTATTTTAAGAAGAAAATACCAATGTATGTGTTACGATGTGTGATTTGGAGTGGATGATTTAAATTGAAGTATATTTGATATACATTTGAAAATACTATACTATTCGATATAATATGAATCTAATTAATTACACCAATGCTACAACAACACTTTTTGAAACAGCTATATCGTTTGCAAAGAAAGATGTGCAATGCAATACAGGATTGGTTTGAGGTGAATAATGAATCATTTGGGTTAAAGAGTTGATTAATGTGCAACAATGTTAAGGTTGATGGGTTGGGGAGAGAGGTGTGATGGAAGATTGGTGGACAATTAGTGTGTTTATAAGGGATTTGGAGATACACAGTTGCGGTCGGTGGTGTTTGATTCGAGTACGTGGGGGTGTGTGCACGAGGAAATTGTTATGGGAATTGGAATTTGAATTTTCAGTCCGTTTCGTCCCTTATGAGAGATATTTTTTCAAACTTGTATAATTTGTTCGCATTTTGATACCCTGGAAATTATATCCTGGAAGCTCGAATTGAATAATATAGAAGTTTTCAAATAAATCATTTTAAGTTTACAAATTTTGATATTCGAGTTATTAATGCGATTTATATTTTCTTAAATCTGAATACGTGTTAGTTGACGAATGATTGACTCGTCGAATCATTTTTACGTGGAGATTACGTGAAATGTTCGCGTGGTTGGTATTTATCTTTCAAATACTGTGAAAACATTTATAGATTCGATGGATGATACAAGTGTATACGCGAGATGAGTGTACAAGCATTTAATTATTCTTTCGATAGAATGCAATTTATTTATGAAATTATGGATAATTGAACGATATTTCAATATTTTGCGTGATGCAGCAAAATGTATAAACACGATGAAAATTGATTTTTAAATCCCGACGAGTAAATATATGTTTAAAAATATATATATGCATAAATTAGCTCTCTTAATTAACAAATTTTTTATGAAAATATTTTATTATTCGAAAACTTCTTCTGTAGCCACAAAATCAATAATGTAGATAATTTAACGTTTTCAGTACAGTACTGTACATGTAACGTTCAACTGATATTTTATTCGATATTTCCACGGCAAGTTTTATATATTGTAGCAATAATGGTTATTATAAATCGTGAAAAAACATTCTTCCGTTAAAAAAAACATTTAAAAGATTGTATATCGATAAAATTTTATTCGTCATAAAATTTATAATTAACGAATTATGAATATTTATTATACTTGATACTCTTTACCTTATCGAAAAAATAATAAACATTGATCCAAAAAAAAAAAAAGAAAAAAAGAGGAATCAAAAATTTTTCGAAAATGGTCAAAAGTGATTAAACGCTCTTGAATTCTTAAAAGAGGAAATTTTCTTGGATTTTACGTACACTTGAGAACGATTAACGCGAAACAATCGAAAGAGAAATAGGTTGAAAAATATTTTCAAGATTCCCTTTCATTCGATGTTAATTAATCGTAAATTATGAGGAGGAAGACAGTGTCATAGTCTTACATCTTTTTGGTCCCTTTGTACCTGTCCCCTGTCTAATTTATTAATCTGTTGGCTATTACTGGACTGAGAAAATCTTTACATCTACTTTAAACTATATAATTAATCATCGTGAAAAATTAAACTTTCGATCATTTTCTTCCATTGTTATATTCCCTTAAATTCTATTGATTTTTTTATCACTTCGTCTCGAATAATTTTATTGTCAATTCGATGAAAAAGATTTAGAATTTTGATAGGAAATTTTTAATCCTTTCTTTCCGCGTTAATTTTCTTGTATTCTTTTCATTCCTCACTTATTCAATGGTACTTAAAGCCAAAGTAAAAACTGTGTTTAAGCTCGATTGAGTACAAAGTACCTATGATCGTTAATTCTTCGTTCTTCTAAATCCTCGTATCCGGTACCGAGGAAATTCGCTCCTATTCGAACATAGTATTAACCTTTCAATTGCCACACCAATTGAACAAGCGATCTCGAGGCTTGCATTTCCAGAAATTGGCAAATATCTAGCAGAGTCGAACGTATAAGCGAAATATTTAAAAAAAGAAAAGGATTTGTTTTAAAGATAAATTAAAACGTACAAATATTATACCTTTATATAACGATAAAAAGAATGATCTGCGAATTTGTGTAATAATATCTTTTAATATTCGTAACGATATACAGATTTTTCATTTCTTTTTTTTTTTTCAAAAATCGTCGAATTATAACAGTTCGACGTTATTTTACTTTTTCTGCAATTTATAACTTACCAATAATCCAATTGTAATTAAAAAAAAAATCTGTAAAAAAAAAAGAAGGAATGATTCAAAGAGAATTGATCTCGAAAATGCAAATAATAAATAATCGTTCGAAATTTCACGGTCGAAATGAAGAGCAAGAAATAAATAGAAAAAAATATTTTAAAGAGATACAAGATTGAGACGTATCCATATTTGATACATACCATTTTGAAAATACTGTTTTATGCAACGACACGTTAAAAATTTTATACGATATCCTTTATACGGTCAGTTAAGCGCGACCACTTTTGTCCGACTAGCGAGCGAGTCGAGCTACTTACCTCTCACCGAGTCTGATCAAAGAACGGTCGAATCTACTTGGATCTCGTTCGGATCGATCCCTCTACGACGAGGAATATGATAGCTTTTCCGGAGTTTTCGAATCGACTTCCGTGAAATTCGATCGAGCACATTACTGTGTCTTCGAAGAGCGGAAAAATTCGAAAAGGAAAAACGAAAAGGAAGGGGAGGAGAAGTAAGGGAAAAAATCGGTCATTCGGTTGAAAATTATTTTTAGATCGAGAATTTCATCGAAACTCATAATTTTTGCTAAAACTTGACAATTCAATTTCCACGTTACGTTTTTATTTATTTGTATTCTTTTCCTTTCTAATCTACTTGTATCTTGTAGAAAAATTACAATTCTGAAAGTGGAAAGTGCAAATAAACGTATATCGAGGAATCTTTCATTAGAGAATATTTTAAACCAGATCGAGAACATAAAAAGAAATACGTACAGATGCTGAAGTTGAAACAGCAAACGTGAAATGAAAATTTTATTAGATTAAAAACGAATTATTTTTTTATGATCTTAGGATCGTGATATGATATATACACAAATGTGGATAAATACACGGAAAAGAGAAATATTCACACGAATATTTAAAATTATATTGTATGGAAATTGCAAGTATAAAGAATTTATCGACGTTTTAAAATTTTGCTAATATGGTATTCATAGGTATTTGGTGGAAATTGAACTGTTGAAAATTGAAGATAAACGCAATAAATTTATAATTTATTTTTCAATTGCGTTTCATCCTGGACTGGATTTTTTTTTAAAAATTAACAGTAAACAGTAAATAAATCAATGATTAATTAAACAAAGCTTACGATATATACGGTTTGTTAAAAGTGTTCTTTATCGTATTTAACGAAACGGATTTATGTACGATCATGTTGTACAAAGCTGTTGTACAAATAGCACGAGTTTGTGAACATGAAATCCTGGACAATTTTATACGATTGACTTTGCAAGGTAATTGATTTTTGAACAATTTAACAACATCTTAATATCTTTATATCTGTAATTCAAAAAGAAAAAAAAATCAAAAAGGGAAAAGCCTTAGGAAATTATTTCTCGTATATAAAAATTTGTTCAATCACGACGAGAAAGAATTTGAATTAACTTTATTTGGTTTATATAAAAGCAATTAAGTGAAAAAAAAAATCCTCCTTAACTTAGGAAAGGCCTCGGTAGTTAAAAGTCTCTTTCAAAACGAAATTCAATTACACTAAGGAACTCTCAAGTATTTTAATTAAATTTTCAAGAATCTTAAATTAAAATCCATTGAATGATTGTCAAGCAGTCAAGCCTATAGAGTGTCACCTTATCACACGATTTACAAGAAGAACTTCTCGTTTCGAGTCGAAAGTTATTTCTTTAACGAAAGATTTTACTTTTCCAATTAAAATTATAATTTATTTTCAAAATATCAACGATCATCGTGCAAATTGATGTTACCTTCGCAAAATAAAATAACAATGGATCACGATTTAAATTTTCTATATGATAATTATGAAACATCGAAAATTAAATGCAAATACAACGTGTTTTATTTCGAAAATGAAATTCTTTATTTCCTTTTTCCAAAATAAAATAACAACGAACAAACAAATTTAACTTTAAAATTTTATAACAATAATAATTATAACAAGAATTTCACGATTTGTTTCACTTGCAAATCAAAATAGAAATAGATAACTACATTTATTCCGAAAATAACGAAGACAAATAACCGCGTGTAAATACGATATTTCCTTTGCAAAATAAAATAGCAATGAATCATTTCTCAAAATTCCAACGATAAATAATAGAAAAAAAAATTACAAATAATCACAGAATAATTACAAAGACACGATATTCCATTTGCAAAATAAAAACAACAACGAATCACAATTTTTTCAACGATAAATGATAGGAAAAAAATTACAAATAATCACAGAATAATTACGAAAACATAATATTTCCTTTGCAAAATAAAATAGCAATGAATCATTTCTCAAAATTCCGACGATAAATAATAGAAAAAAAAAATTACAAATAATCACAGAATAATTACGAAGACACGTTATTCCCTTTGCAAAATAAAAACAACACAATTTTTTTCAACGATAAATGATAGGAAAAAAATTACAAATAATCGTAGAAATAATAAAAATTACGAAGATTGCAATTCACTTTCGAAATTCCGTGTTCCCTCCTAGCACGACGATCGTTGTAAGTCGACCGCTGAAAACACTTGGGAATGATACCGGAAACCGCGAGTATCCCTCCAGTATCCCAATAATGAAACGAACAATCGTCCACGTAACCCTGTAACGAGGCACGCTGCAGAATGATTAATCGGGTCTAATCGCATTTCCGAGGGATTTCCATTCCGTGGAGGGGGCCGATAGAAACGATACGGGCGAAATTTCGAACTGGCCAACCCCATTTATCGAAGAGAACGATAAATGGAGTTTCGTTTATTCTGCATAACTTCGCATTTGTTTATCGGGAAAATATATCGCGTTCTCCTTTTTTTTTTTTTCATCTGGAGTATGGAGAGAGAAGTTATAACAGAGCAATGGATTTATTTTTTTTAATTATTCAAAATTCTTTCAGCTGCTGTGCGAAAAATGTGTGTAATGGGCGAAATATCGAAGGATTTTTCACTCGATTCTTTTTTTCCCTGTTCTTCTTATTTCCTCGTTTTCTTCTTTTCGAACAAGTTGCAAAATATTGGTTAGGTAATTTAATTTTTATTGAACGGATGTTTCTTGGTCAATTATTAATTACTGAAAATATGTTAATTGTAATATCGTGATTATCGTGAAAAATTTTCGCGAGAAGAATAAATAAAAGAAAATTATTTGATTTTCGTCAAAAGAACGTTCTGATATATTCCACTTCGTGCATATCATCCCAACTTTTTCCTCTATCTTGTTCGATAATGGATCGTGTTTGAGCAAAAATATTGGAATAAGTCCTAAAGTTTCGAAACGAAAATATATGCGAAAGAATGGATAGATCCGTTTGAAGACGGGAATATCTACTATCTACTTTTCTACTTCTATGCGTGCGTGCCTGGTGGGGAATCCCAATCTAAAATATTGAAAATATTCTACGATCAAGAAAGTACACGATTGAGAGAGAAATTAGATTCACTTGAAAGTTGGCAATACTTATTTCTACGCACCTAACTGGATAATATCGAAAACCAGAAAGATTCTAAAACCAATATGTCACGAGTAGAAGGAGAATTAATTCGATTTAAAAAAAAGAAAAAAGAACAATAATTCTTTACTTCGAGTGAAACGAAAATTAAGAGATATCCTATTATATTGAAACAAGACATCAGAATATTCTGAAATGTTAGAACGAAATTCTAGAAGAGATTCAGATCTGTTGAAAAGCAACAGAGCAGAACAATACAACAACAGTAGAATATCTGCACAATAATTGTTCCCAAAATAATTCCAAGAAGAAGAAAAATTACGCAATTCATCCATCTTCCTCCCGCATACAACCAACGCGACACTTCCCCAACGAACGTTTAATCGTCACGAAAAATATTCCAAAACTAAAGAAAAGAAACCTATTGAAATATCTCACCGCAGAAAGAGAAGCAACATCCATTCAACAAATATCCGCCATTTTCCTCCAATGGGTCAGAATACTGAAGAAGAAAAAAAAAAAAAATACTACACACAAAAATAATGAAAATTCTGAGAAGAGAAAGGAAGGATATTATTCAAGAAGGCATCGAAAGGCGGCAAACGTCCACCAGACAACCCCGCCGAAATTCCATTGATCGCGAAACACGAGTCTATATATTTCGAGGCGAGCTTAATTGCTCTCAAAATGCCCTCGTTACAGAGACCTCTGAAATCTAGTTCAATGGTTTTTGGCTGTGTGATCGTTGTAGGGGAGGGTGGAATAAAACTTGGGGCCGAGAAAAGCGCGGGAAAGAGCGAAAAGGGCGTGGTCAGGGAGGGTGATTCTTTCTTCTTTCTTTTCTTTTTTTTGTTCCCTTTTGGAAATACGGGGCGGATAATCTTTGGTACTCGAGTATTCGTGCGTGGCGGGGTCCGATTGATTCGTCTGCAGAGGATGAATCGCGAACGCATTTGACCGTGTACTCGAATGAATTGCGATACGTCAGCTAAAAGTGTATACCGGGTGTTTGAGAAAAAGGGAAAAGATAGCTAGTAATATCGATCCATAGTTTGGAAGATATTGTATAGTTAATTGTAATATTTGTGCTTGATAGAGAGATATATAGGGTGTAACAGAGTATGGATGAAAATTGAAATTTCGAAGATTCGAAGAAGAATTCGTGGAAAATGTGTTGAACGTAATTTTTGAAAATGTGTACAGGAATAGATATATAGAGTTGAAAGTTGAAATTTATTATGTAAATGTATGCAACAGGGGAATCAAGTGTAGAAATTTTCATTTATGAAAATTTAATTTCGATAAAAGTTGTAGAAATATTAATATGTAGCCAAGTAAGAAAAACAGAACGAATAATGGAGAAAAAAGAAGTGGAATTTACGTGGAAATTTTATGTGATCTTAGAAAATTTCAGAATAGGTAAGAAAATGAGAAGATAACGTCGGAGGATTTTATGTGAAAATTTTACGTGTTATATGATATATATGATTCAAGTTATTTTGGATGTTAGAGAAAATATTTTTTTTTTTTTTTTTTACTTATCTCTAAGGTAATTGAAAAATTTTGTGAAAATATTGGGTAATATTATTATGGAGAAAAGTAAAACCGATTAAAAAATTGTTAATTGCGAAATATCAAAACGTTGATGTTTACATTCAGAGGATGTATTTATTTTTTTAATTCGACGGAATCAGGGCAAAGAGATTAAAACTGATTAAATTAGAGCTTTTGAATAAAGTAGTTTGAGATTTAAATATTTACTTGACCTTCGGGAAATTTTAAAACTTTTGGTACTTCTCTCGCTCGAGATCACACGACTAACATTGATACATTCCGTCTAATTCCACGACGAGTGGGTATGCAGCAGCCAACATGTCAATGTTTCGTGTTAAACTAAACACATCAAGCATCGAAACTCGTCAAATATTGACTAGCGCCCTCTGACCTTTCTACACGTTTCCACGATCAAAAGTCGATCGATGGATCATCATTTTTGAACATCTAAGTTTATTTAACGTAAAAATATATCGAACGTTATTAACAATTTAACGTTTAATCGAATTCATCCAATTGAATCCACGTATTAATTTGTTGATTAACAATTATATCCATTAACACAATCATCATAATTATCTAACCACTTCCAATATCATCTATACAATGTATTTTTAAAAAAATTTGTATCAAGTTTAATTTACATTGAAGTTGATTAAAAATATATTGGAATAATCTTCCATCAATTTAATCTATTCATGTCATCTTCACCATTCATTCTTCCATTAAAAATTAAAACTAAATTTTATTGGATAAAAAGTTTGCCATATTTTCTTCCAATTTTTCACCTTTATATATATAATACTCGCCGTTTCCATTTTTCAAAGTAAGAAGAACGGGGCAAATTTTAATCCGCGATAGTGCGGCGAAGAATTCGCATCACGTTGAAACATTTTCTCCACGGTTCGAGGATTCACTGCAGTTAACTGCAATTGCCGTGTCGTTGCGCAGACCCCTTCGTCTCGCAATCGAAAAGGTAAATACTTGATAAAATTCCCGCCACAACGCGTTTCGACAAAAATGCTCGAGCCGAAAAACAATCCTCGGCCGAATAAAGCAACTGTGTTTCGTCAAAAAACGCCATCTATCGACGCGACTGTGCGTCCAATTAGATAATCCACCGAAAGATCGAACCAATTTTCGAAAAATTTTCCTTTCCTCTTTTCCTTCTTTTTCGATATTGCGATTTTTTTATCGGAGTATTAGAAATGATGAAGTGTTAACATAGGCAAAGCAAGAATTTTCTTAATAATTCTTGAAATTATCTATGATCTCTATTTCTAAGAAATATGTTCTTTTCTTGATAAATTTTACTTTTAAAATATAAGGAGTAATGGGACAAGTTTAGATTTTATTGTTCACGAGAAATTTTTGAGAGATTTTAAAGATTGTAGTCAGGAATATTTAATAAATCGATTTAAGAAAAATTATGATATTTTATTTAAATATATTGACGAATGGAATAACTGGGATAATAAAATTTTGTTGGAAAATTTTCACAAGATTTTACAAGAGAGGATATTATTTTAAATGTTTTTAAATTCTCCTAGGGGAATATTTTATGCGGAAAAATTCAGCTGTGATGTGTGGAGTAAGTGGTTCAATGTTAGTTTTAGCAGAACAGAATAAAATAAATATTCTTCGTATATAAAATTGCAGATGTGGAAAATACATAGTAAATGCGTATAATATTATTTTTTTATGAAAAGAAAAACGAGAATATTCTGCATATCGAAATTGAATCGAATTGAATATCCAATACGTGTTAAATGTTTCTTTTTTTCTTTTTTTTTTCAATGAAAAAATTGAACGAGATTTATTTTTGCAATAAAATAAAATTTACCGAAAATGTATCTTGTATCGTGTGATATTTCTAATGAAAAAAAACGAATGAAAATAATATTCTAATGGGAAATTACGTAAATATAAAAGCTTTTATAATTAATAATTAATATCCCGTTTTGATCTAGATACAAATCCATTTAGATACAATAGAATTTACGTGTAATAATTTTGATATATTGTAACGGAGTATTATTTATATTTATTTGTGAAAAAAATAGTTATTTATTTATTCTATTATTTTCAGTTTGATCATTATACGAATTGTGAAAAAAAGAATACAACATATCTTTCTATTTCTACGAAACTTTATTTTAAAAGCGTATAAAATACTTTTTGCTTGAAATGGAAAGCACGCGTCTCAAATTAAAAATTTGATTAAAAAATGAAGAAAAATATGTCATCTCTCATTTTTTACCATACGAATAAAAAATTTCATATCACTGGATGTTTGCGCACAAGAGAAAAATAAAAACAAAGAAAAATGTAAGAGGAAGAAAATTTTCTTTCAAATTAGGAAAAAAAATTGTCGAAGATAATCGAATTTCCTATATTTCAATCTCCATATTCATTTTCATCGAAATATTTTAAAAGATCAATTAACTTTCGATCTATTAACCCCAATATTTCAATTCGTAGAATAATTCGAATAATAGATTTATACACGCAAAGAAATTTTTTTACCCTCAAATCCTCATTTTTACAATCAGAATTTATTTCCGATATTCTTACGAATTTTTAATTTTTCAACTCCATCCTAGAAATAAGTACATTTTTTTTCTCTTCACCGTTTCTTATCCATTTTTCACACGTAGAATAAACCCATCTGTCGATCATCTCGTACTCGTATCTCGAAATTCGATCAGGAATTAATCAAATTCGCGTGTAAATTCATTCCGAGAAAAAAAAAATCAAATCTTCAAACTTCATTTCCACGTGGCTCTAAATAAAAAAAAAGAAGTTTCACTCCACGTTAAAATTCTCGTTACCCCTCCCCCCCCTCTCCTCGATAACAATTTTCACCTTTCAGAAGATTTTTCTTCTCCCCTATCCCACCCATGTAACTATTTTACATTACCCTAGGATATGGCTTCTTCGAGTTGCATAAAAAAAAAAAAAAAAAAAAAAGAAGAAGAAAAAAAACCCTATATCACCACACCGTGAATATTCCATTGGAGAGGAAATTCAAACGAGATTGCCATGGGAAATGCCCTTCAAAACTTAATATCGATGCTTTCAACCGAGATTTTCTTTTTCACCGCAATTTAACGCAAGCTCTCCCCTCCCCCTCCTCCCCTCCCCCCGCGGAAGAAAGCCCGACGAAACGAAAAACGTTGGGATTTTTTTAAAATGTCCCTTAAAATGTCTCGCGAGCGAAACGAATCGGTGGAAAACTTCTTCCGTTCCGGGTGTTTTCACGTGTCAACGGGATTCCAACCACTTTGGAAAGCTTCTCGATCGCTTCTGCCCGGTATTTATACACCGCCACTTGGCAAGAAATCTTCCAATATCACGGTTAACGCTATCCTTTCCCCCTCCTCTCTCTCTCTCTCTCTCTCTCTCTCCGGCTCGCGTGCAGCCCAATTAAAAGTTTCACCGATAACGGTGCACACCGGGTGACTTGGAAACACTGATCCGGCCAAACTTTTACTACGGCCGATGAAAACGATAGTTTTGAGCCGAGTGAAAAGCGTGCGAATCATTATTAAACTGCGGGATTCTGCTTTCGCGCTTTCGTCGTTTTATCGTTTATTTGATTTTCCAACTCTTTTTACGGAAGGGGAAGGGGAGCGAGAAGAGTGATGGAAAGTTAAATGGAAATTAAGGGAGAATTGGAGAGTGGGGAGAGTGGAGGATTAGATTTTTTTTTTTTTCTAGAAATAATTTTTTTAAATCACCGAACTCGAAAATTGGAAAATTGCAAGGTTGAGAAAGGTCGAGGATCGGAATTTCGAAATGTATCTCTGTAATTTGAAAAGAGAGAATTTGAGGGAAATGGAAAAATTAGAAATTGGAAAGGAGCAAAGTTGTGAGGATCGAGGGTTAAGAGAGTTGAGAATAATTTTGAAGTTATCATCGTTCTCAGGCATAACTTGAAAAGTAGAATTTAAAGTTATAAGAATTTGAAGCAAACTTTTGAACAACAACATAACGAAATCGATTACGGGGGAATATATTACTGCGAGGGACAAACTCGCTGACCAATTCTATTGTTTGATCAATTAAAATGATGATCTTGAAACCTTGCGCACAAACGTTTCGTTGCAAGATTAATTGGGATTGCGCCATATTGTGGCGAACCGCGGTCATGCATGCCAACATACGGCATTCAAATATTCCTAATTAAATAGCATCGTTATTTTTTCGATTATCTCTGCCGCACAATTAATATTTCAACGAAATTATTACATATACGTATCTTCTAGCAAAGATTTAATCATATAATCAATTATAATTACATAATAATTGAAATAATTAATTACGTACATCTATATGCGTATATATTTATCAAAAAACAAATAAAATTATTATACGTACTCTAGTTTCTGGCAGAAATTTGATTATCGTTATTTGCCTAACCTAATACATATATATCGAGCAATTTTCAACAAAATAATTAATTAAACATGTCTAACTAAACGTAGGTTAGGTCAAAAGATAAATGAAATCACAATGTAAATGAAACTTGAATTGTTTCTACGTAAAAGTTAATTCACACTGTTCATGAAAGTCCCTAGAAATTCATAGTTTCCTCACGTGCGAGAACAAGGCTATGCTCGATTTGAACGAGATGAATTGCGAAGTTAGTGTATTCGTTTAACTTGTAGAGAATACGGTGTCACAAAAGGAAAGTTACAGCGTACAAGAACTATTGTTGTATCTGTACAATATCCCCTAGGGACTTTAAACGGAAGGTTATCACGAGGTTAAAATTTAATGTTGTAGCAAGTAACAACGTGAATGAATAAAGAGGTTGGAACAGAAGATTTTGCGTAATTAAAATTAATAAACACACATAAGCAAATGAATTTATAATAAAATTAATTATCTTCTAATGTTAAGATTAGGTTATGACCAGATTGTGACTAGGTTAAGTTCATACGTCGCGAAGAAACTAATATTTTAACGTTAAAGAGAGAATTGAAACGTCTTTCCAAACTCCAAACTCAAATATTTCCAAAATGTATAACTTAAAATTGGAAAGAAGTTTTAAAATAATCTCAAAGAGCCTGCATTCTTTTTCTTTTTTAAAATATTTTTTTCTCCGAAGAAACATAACCTCTTTTTAACTATTTTTTCTCTCTTTAACACGTAATATTAATATCCAATTAATATCCAATACCAATCATTTTCTTCTGCTGTAATTAATATTTATGCAAATATAAGGGATTCGCTTGTATAATTAATTAATTAATTATGTTTTGTTCAACTGTCATTGTTTCATTTACCGAATAAATTGAATGCATCGTTTGAATTGAATCTACGCTTAATTAAAAACAAGATTTCACTTTAAACGTGCTAATTTTTTTTCACGAACGTTATAAAATAAGTTTTATTCGATCCTTATTTTCGATAAATTGATGAAAAACACAACTTTTCTAATGATCTTTTTGTCAATGAATTTGTCTATTTTTAGATTGGCTCTATCAAAAACAATCAATCATATTCTTCTCAAAGAATTTCTTCTGTTTTTTATTATTTGACTTGAAAATAAATTTTGGAATTTTTAGATCGTTTTGAATGAAGAACATAAATCACATATCATACAAATCATGTCCTGTAACTGATCCTAAGGTAACTGTATCACTGTGATTGTGTATAACCCGTGATGAAACTACTTGCAATGCTAAGAGACACGTCGAAATATATCTTCGTTAAGACACAGCTTACACTATGGCTTACATTCAGACACCTTAATCATATAATCCTGACTGTGTATAATAAGGAAAGACAAAGAAAGATAGAAAACAAAGAGAGAAGAGATTTCTACTCAAATCTGCTAGTGAATTTGTCAGTAAAACCAACTGTACAACTGTTGTGGTACACCCATGAAGCATGTCAAAACAAGATACAAGACCCAAACATGATAGCAAAATGGTATTAGAGTTGCAGGATATAACTTTAAAATCAATGGCTCTCTTGAGTACTACTTACTTTCTTAACACACTATATTTCTTGATACTGACTAGGGTATTCTTCTAACCTAAAAATAAATCAACATTTTTGTTTTAGCAATGTTGCAACCTTAAAATAATAATTTTCCAATCTTTTTCCACACATGACCTCTTTTCATAGTATTTTTATATAAATCTACAACAATCTCTTTTTCTTGCCATAATTGAACACACTTTTAATGAACTAATAATAAAAGTGAATAAAAATCCAGAATAGAAATTAAGGAGAAATATCAAAGAATCTATCATAGCAAATATAAAGTAGTTAATATATGTACACGACGATATTAGAAAATTTTTCACAGAGGATTTGAATTTTTCTCTCGAGGATCAGGAACCTATAGCTTAGAAATCCATGGATTACAAGATGTGTTTTCATGTTAGGTCAGTGTTGGTGAGAATCGTATTTCGTGCAAATCTCTCTGGTGACCAGTATAGAAAGGCTAGCACAATGCTGGAAATTGTATACAATATCAGACGATGAAAGCCTTAAAATCTTCGAAAATGAATATACACAATTTTATACACTATATATTTTTCTAGAAAATATATATGATTTTAGAAGAATAAACGAAAAAAGATGTATCTTTAAAATTGTGTTATATCAAAAAAAAACAATCTAACTAGATATTAATATCTGATGAATCAATTCAAATGTATCGAGTAACATGTCTCGTTTCCAATTTACGATTCTCGATTTTTCTCACTCAACAACTTGTAAAATATGGCGATCATGAACAAAGTTTTATTGCTATAGATAATTTAACAGCATCGAAGATCTAATAAAAATAAAGAACGTATAATAGGATCATAAAATTGTATCAAAAGAATGTCGAAGAAGATAAGATGTGCAAAGAAGATAAATGCATTTTCGAGATGTTTTATTCTTGTTCTAAGAGAAGAAGAATATTTTTTATTTATAATGAAGGTACTCTTAAGTTCTGACAAAGTAATAAATATCTCGAGTTGAGAATTTATATTTATGGAATAATTAATAAACGGATGGAAACGTTGCTATTAATTCGTAAATTATTACTTTCTTTAATGAAACAATAGTTTCATGATACTTAAAAGTAAAAATTTTCTGAGATATATGAATAATTTGTAAACTTTTTCAATCCTGATATTTTTAAAAAACGAATCATCGAACGCGAAAACATCTCCATTTCCCTTTTTTGAAATGAAACAAATAAAACAAACACGAAAAATAAAAACGATGCAATTTTATTTTGTAAAAGAATTTCTATTTTTATTTCTGTTTAACGAGAGAAACCAAAGTTTCTAAAAATAGAAAGAATCTTATTCCTTTCTAAAAAGCGAGTAGAAAAACGCAATGCAATACGAATAAAATTTCGATATAAAAAGAAATCTCATTCCTCGAAAGAAACATTACAATCACGAAAGAATTCCCATTCTTTTTTTTCTTTTTTTGTCATCTCAACTATAGAAATTTGAAAATGATAAAAAATAAATAAATACGGAAATGGATAGAAACATGTAGATGATATTCCACCCACCAAAGATTTCAAAATGAAAATTGAAAGGTACATGAGGATGCACCATGACACAAGGAAACGCGCAAAAGAACAAGTAGAAGCGGATCGTGTATTGTCAGACACGTCCTGCAACCCATACAACACAGGCTATACCTCGGTCTGTCTGAGAAACAGGGGAAATGCTAGGGTAAAGGGGAAATAGATCGTCTATTGTCAGACACACGTTGCATTATAAGGCAACAGAAACTATAGGTCTCTTTGGAATTTTCTCTGTACAAGTATGTCCCTTTCAAAGAAGAATTAACGTTTGAAAAGAAATTGTGTTGAAATTTCATAATGTAATTCCTATCCAATATTATCTAAATTTGCAATGGATTTATATTTTCTTTCCTGAAAATTTTTCAATCGTAAGAGAACAACACAATTGTTTCTAATCTCCAGTAACAATTTTCTCTTTTGCAAAATGATCTCAAAATGTTGAGATTAAAATAATTTTTTGAATAGAATATATTGTTTTTTTGAATGTGAGAGAAATGTTTTTACATATACTTAAAATGATATGGAAAAAAGTAAAAGTTCCACATTTTGCTCGACAGAAAGGAATTTGTTTGAAATTATATGGAGAAAATCTGTAAATTACATTCAGAATGCTCGAAACGTGGAAAGTTCGTTAAAGTTCGCGAAGCTCGAGTGGTTCCTCGTTTCAGAGTTGGGAAACTGGAAAGTTACAAGAATACCAATCATGAGAGTATGGATATAGATATTTCTAATGCTTTTACTTTTCACGATTAATTTACATCGAGATGGCGTACAAATATCTTCCGTACGAAATGGATTCAAAAGAATCTTCCGCGAGCATTAATATCTTATTTCAAGAGAATCAAGTTTGCAATCTCGAATTTCAATTTGAAATTCTACCCTCCGACTTCTATTAAAATCAATCGCACGATGTACCAGCATATAACCGCAGTGTATATCCCTTAAAGCTATCCATCAATCACTCTTTCTATTTTTAACCCGTCACCCAACCCACTCAGATTCTCAGAAAGAAATGGACTATTGCTAGAAGTCGAAACCGCATCGATCTAAAAATAAACCTGCAAAGTTTTACAGACGATGTCACTGAAATGTCACTCCGAGAATCCTGATTCAAAGATTCGACTCTCGACTTCTCAACAAAAATTGGAATTAAAATATTCCAATAATTTTCAAAACGAAGAGGATCCATGGATCTTTACATTTTTTTTTCCAATCGATCTCAACGCGATCTCTTTTCCAAGAAAAAGATTTATGCAATTGGATTTGTTTTCTTTGAAATATTTCCTCCTCTTCCAAAAACTTTTCAATTTATGATGAACTTTTAAGCAAGAAAAATCACGTTGATCCAAAAATAAACTTTCAGATTTTTCTCAAATCCTCAAGATGCTATTACAGAATTATGATTCATGCAATCTATCCCCCCCCCCCTTTTCCGTGGCTCACTTTTCCTCTCTAACTTTTCAACTACTACACAAATCGAGAAATATAAACCAGCTACCATTTTCCCTAATTTCTTCGAACCTCGTTTCCTTTCCCCAAAACCCCAAATCTCTCTCTCTCTCTCTCTCGTTGAACTTCTAAAGATTCCTTCCACGACAACCGAAAAAGGAAAAGAAGAAGAAGAAAAAAAAATAAAACAAAGTCAACTCAAAACTTTCTCCAATCTAAAAATTCCTCCTTCTCTAAAGCCCCATTTCCAACAAGAAATTCATCTTAACAAGAATCCAAAGAAAAAAAAAAAAAAAATAAATCAATCAATCACTGCTCCTTCCAAAGAATCCCCTATTTCCAAACAATCCAATCATCGTAGCCCCAACAATTCCACTACGTTATAATTATACCTGAAACGACAACGCCTTATTTTCCCCCCCGTTCGATTCGAGCAGGCCTTCTCATTATCGATTTCCATTGCTCCCGAAACAGATGACGAGCACCGCGCCAACAGCGAGCACGGAATAGGCCTATCGACGATTTTCCACGACAATAGGGGGGAGGAGGCCTAGCTGGCCTGGCCACGAGGAGGCAACGTCACGTTTCTCACGCTCCCTCTCTCTCTCTCTCTCTCTCTCCCTCCCTCTTCTCTCTCCTCTTCTCTGAGCTTAATTGCTGGCGAAAAAGAGAGAGAGAGAGAGAGAACAAGGTCAAAGGGCGCGTTTTCAACGTGGATCGCGCCACCTAGCCGGAGGAGATCGAGGGACAGGATAACTTGTTGCGTCGATCGTCGAAGAACGAGAGGTGGAAGAGAAAGGAACACGCATTCTGCGCCCCGCCGATGAAGAGGAATCGGTGGTGTATTCCTTTGGTTTCTCGTGGAGCATTGGTCGGGGAATCGATTAAAGAAAGTGATTTGGATAGCTTGGATTGGTGAGAAGCTTCGACTTCGAAGGGAGGGATTGTTGGATCGTATTGGAGGTGAGTAGACGGGGTGTTTATGAGGGCGTTTATGAGGAAAGGGGTGGATGCGCAATTTTTTTTCTATAACGATACAGTAAAGGAATAATGTGTAATAATGTTTTACGATTATCTTGAAGTGATTGGCGTGAAATTTAAATTATGTAAATTGGGTTCCGTAAAAATATCTTATTTAATAAATAGATGGAAAGGAATATTAGTGTGACGAGGAATAATAAATTTTCAAATTGGTTGAAATATGTATTTGTAATGAATGGGATGAATTATGCAAATATGAAAATTAATGAAAAATTTGTGAAAAAATCGCGAAAATGGGAATCGTGTAAAAAAATACGTTGTACGAAAAG
Source organism: Apis florea (assembly GCF_048593485.1). NCBI lineage: Eukaryota > Metazoa > Arthropoda > Insecta > Hymenoptera > Apidae > Apis > Apis florea. Next base: position 5,676,839 of record NW_028256416.1, on the reverse strand, counting down.
AAATGTAGATGTATTCTATTTGAAGAAGATTCGGAAAACATTGAAGAAATGTTTTTTGAAGAGAATAAGGTAAAGTTAAAGAATTAAATGTAATGTTAAAAAAATAAATATAAATTATTTTTTAATCTTTTTGTCAACAAATTAAAAGTTACAGGAAATTTTTCGATCTTGAAAAATCCTGATGTTGTAAAGAAATTTTATATTTTATTTTATATTTGCAAAACGATTTAAAAACGATTTAATCACATCAATCATACAATAGAAACGATTAAAACAGAAATATAAGAATCCATCCTGTACGTTGGAAATAACTGTAGAAGATAGAAATCAAGTCTGATCATTTCTTGCTTCTCAATTTCACATTTTCATCCGCCATTGAGTAATTAATCTTCTGTTTTGGAACCTTATTATTCGATTTGGCTAAACTTTTAAACTCACAAATCATCCGTTCTCATAGAAATGTAACAAAGAAGGAAACTTTTGCATAAACCTAATTGGAGATTTTCCAAGAAGAAGCAAGAACGCTTTAAGAATGTACACAATTATCAAAGTTATGAAAGAGTAGTATAGATTCACCTTGATCTCGATATTATGGAAAAAAAAAAACTCTCTTAATATATAAATAATTTAACAACTTTTAAATTAGAAAATTTTCAAAGCTTAATTTCCAAATATATAATATCTTGTGAAATTTATAATTATAATTAATACTACTTATAATGAACTCTCTTCAAATATTTCATCAAATATTATCTGCTACTTTATATAAAAGTACCACAACAAGTATAAGATTATTTATTCCGAACAAAGTAAATTTATGAATTCAGAATTATTAACTATTTTTTATTTTCTATTTTATTCTCTTCTTCTTTTTCTATATTTTAATATTTTATTTAAAATTATTGATCGACTCGTCAAACGATAAATTTTCAAATTACATCCTCTTCCACCCTCTCCCCATTTGTATCCACGCATATCTATACAGCGTATTTATTTCAATTTGCATATTCTATTTGCATATTCGTTGCCATTTCGATTTATCATTTCGGATTTAATCATTTCCCTATGTATTTCTGCAAACAACATCATATTACGTACACTATTCCCTTATTATTTATAAATATTCGTTTCTCTTCTGCATTTTGCATAAAAATCCGGATTTACGAATTAATTGATTCCATTCCTCGTAATGAAACTTTTCTTTTCTTCTCTCGTTATTAAAATTCTTACCGTCCATTCTTCGTATTCGACTTTCTATGAATAATACACTCCACCTTTCTATCTTCGTTTCGACAAATTATTTGTCGAAAAATAATAATCCCTTATTAATCGATAATAATCCATTTCCCTTCTTGAATCGAATTTCTAATTTCCAAATACTTATTAACTTGATTTTCCACCATCAAAATTGCTTGATAATTTATAATTCGACAATAAACTAATCTCATCTTCAACTCACAAATTAACAAATCGTAATAACCCCTTTTTCTCGCTCACATTGGCAAATTAAAGTGAAAAGGATTACTCGTGTAAAACTTCCTTTTTGATTTCGCTTCAAAGTCACCCCTTTCACGAGAATTTGTTCCACGGCTAAGCACTTTTAACTCGAACTTTAATTCGCGATGTCTAACCAATTTTCTGGACAAAGATGGAGGATGGATGCTCGCGTGTGCGTCTATTCAAACGCTCCCTCACTTAAAGGGTAGGGTGAACTATCCTTTCCTATCCAAAGGCGCGTTTCCAACAGTTGCACTGAACACGTTGATCCTCCCACGTTTCACGCGAATTAGTTGGAAATTGTTCGCCACACGGGAGGGGATTGATCGAGTTGGGGAGGGTGAATTGTTCGAGAATTTATCGGATATTGTTGGATTTCGATCGGGAAGAAATTAAGATTGTAAAAGTAAATGGAGATTGTAGGGAATAGATTGAATTTGTTTGAGAGGAAATCGATCAACAGGCAAACTCTGTGAAGCTTAAGTTTTGTTCATAATTTTTTTTTTTTCTTTCTTTTTAAGTTTGTCCTGCAGAGAAAATAACTTTCCTTTGTTGGAAAATATTTTACAGTTACAAAAGTTCTTTCGTGCTTTTTTCTTGATATCCATCAAATATATGGAACAATTTGAGACTTTCCTTAAGAATATTTGGAACGGTAGGGCGGGAAATTTAAATAGCGTTCTTCTCGCTTTCTGCTTTTCTCTCTCTCTCTCTCTCTCTTTCTCTCGCTTTACAAATGTATCGGTGCTAAGTTGATACGGTTAAAGAATTTAAATCGCCTAATTTGCACTCTGTTAAGGAAGACTTTATTTGCAATTAAGAAACAAGTGTAATGGCTCGTCTATTTTCGAGTAGATAACGAGAGAACGATAAAGTTTCTCGGATAGAGACGTATTAAACGCTGGAAGAAGGTGCCAAATGACTTTTGTAATGTTATTTCGCGAGTAGCAATCTTCTTATCGACTTATTATGTAGTATTAAGATAATGATGATTTACATTATTATTTTTTTTTTTGTATAATAAAACAATTTCAACAAGGAAGAAGAGATTGAATAATGAAAATTATCATTACTTGATGTTGAAATTTTGAACAGATATTGTGTTGCGTCGAATTTTAATTAAAATGTTATCACCTTTCATTGTCGCAATCGAAATAAAAATATCCATTTTAAAATCCACTTCATCAATCAAAATTTAGAATATTAAAATTTTTATTTCGAGTATTTCTGTTGAAATACATTTTCGAATCATATACAAACCTTCTACGCTATTCTATCTTTTCAACCGCGATAAAAATTATAAAATTCAATGTTTGTTCACTTAAGACGAAACTTAACTGCGAAGATTAAAGTTCCATTCCATTCGAAACACATCGATCGATTTCTCCAGATTAATCCGATTATTTATTTGTCCTTGTTTCAACAAATAGATAATTCGAATTGCAACTTCCGCTTAAACGAATTCCAATAAGCATACGTAAGAAATTTAATCGATTCATTTCAAGTCGAGAAGTCAGAAACATCGAACGTCTCGAAATATTTATTTAGACGGATAAACTCGTTCTAGATATTTATTAAAAGAAAAACAAAATCGTTAAAAGGATTGGCGTAATTGATTCGATATGCAAAGAAATTCGAACGCGTTTCTCTCCTTCTCTTCTTTTTACTCTCGTTTTGCCTCGTAACAAACGATCGCGACTCGTTGTTTCGAATTGGATCGATCGTAGCTGCCCATTACTCAACATTGGTAATCCATTAAGGAAAACTTCGACGATCGACGGTGATTGTACGAAAGGAGAGAAAAAGTGGAAGATAAAAACGAGATAAAAATAAGATAAAAATAACTTTCGTAACTTTGAAATAATGCTATAATATAATTGTCAATTATATTAAATGATCTTATCGTAAACACGAGTGAAGAAAAAGGTGTAAAATTAATCCTTAGAATAATCGAGAATTAGAAATCAATGGAAGACGTACGATTATTCTTTTTTTTTTTTTTTTTTTTAATTAATCGATTCTACTAAAAGATTTTGCTTTATTTCTCAAAAAATTATGGCTACTTTTTTTTGACCATATTTAGTCATTTTGTATAAACACACGTCCTCTCCATTTATATTTATCGATCGACAATTTTGTTAACGGAGGTTGTATTTCCGTTTGATGAACAACAGAATGGAAAATCGATATAGGGTATATACAGAGGGAATCGATACAACATTTCGAACATCAATCCCGTTTCAACGAGAATTGCATCACTTGTGACACAACGATCGTAGAAATCATGGTCATTATAACCGGTTGCATTGCCAACGCTTTGAAATTTGAATTTAATGGATATATTTAGTTTATTAAACCCGTATATAATTGTATCGATTATATTATATCAGTTATAAAGCAATTTTAATTATTAATGATCCTGTGCTTTATCCTCCATTAACAGCTGTGATCTGGAATTATTTGTGGTTACGTTGTTGTCAAGCTTGTTTTTTGCCTCTTTTAATTTTTTATGGGATTATCATAATTAATTGCAAAATGATTATCCATTTTTGATTTACGCAGAGTATTTTATAGATTATTTCCTATTTTTCCATTTTTATTATTTATTAATATTAAAACGAGGAATAAAACTTTTTCCCGACATACCATTTAATTTTTCATTACATTTTTAAGCTGATTACATTATCTAAGAAATTATTCAATATTTCCTTCTCTTCGTTTGTTTCATATCCTCTTAAATGATTATTGTACAATTAATTTAACTTGAAAAAAATAAATAAATAATCAATTTTCCTCTTTTACAAATCTCCATAACTATACATAATTATTTGAAAACATTCTATACGAATATTTCTTCTTTTGATTCGAATGAAATGTACACGTGATAATTTTGAAAACAGAAACAAAAAAAAAAAGAGGACAAGTGCTCTCCACTCATTCAAAAATTCCTCGCCCCTATATCAAGCCGTGTCTCTCTCGCCGAGCAAACAAACGGACGGGGGAAAAAAAAGAAACTGGCCAAAAAAAAAAAAAAAAAATAAATACCGAAAGACACAAAGAAGGAAACAAATAACACGGATGGAATTTTTGCAGTTTCAGGTCGGCCTTCGGAGTGAAGGAACGCAGAAATGCCTGTGGGTGGACGGGTCGCAGGGAAAGTTGGGATTTACAGCTCCCATTATAATGGTAATGTAAACAGGGATATTACACCGTTACGTATTACGCGCACGTACAACTCGCCCTGCACGCTCTCGCCCTTATTTACGTTCGATCGAAAGGTAAATAGTTCGATTTATTCGCATATTCGATAGTGGCGACCAGTGTGACCATCAAACAGAAGTGAAAAAATTCTTCGATGGATTTCGTGATGGATAAGAATCAACTATCTATCCATCTCACGATTTTTGCTCGATCTTTTTTGATTTACTTTTTCGTTCGATATATCGATTTTTTTCTAATTTTTAATAATCTGGTTGATGGGCGAATTACAAATATTTTTTCGAAACGATACGTACATGTGTAAATTTATACAAGAGTAGTGATTGATAAGAATCAACTATCTCACGATTTTTGCTCGATCTTTTTTGATTTACTTTTTCGTTCGATATATCGATTTTTTTCTAATTTTTAATAATCTGGTTGATGAGCGAATTACAAATATTTTTTCGAAACGATACGTACATGTGTAAATTTATACAAGAGTAGTGATTGATAAGAATCAACTATCTCACGATTTTTGCTCGATCTTTTTTGATTTACTTTTTCGTTCGATATATCGATTGTTTTTTCTGATATTCTAATTTTTAATAATCGTGTTGATGGGCGAATTACAAATATTTTTTCGAAACGATACGTACATGTGTAAATTTATACAAGAGTAGTGATTGATAAGAATCAACTATCTCACGATTTTTGCTCGATCTTTTTTGATTTACTTTTTTGTTCGATATATGGATTGTTTTTTCTGATATTCTAATTTTTAATAATCGTGTTGATGGGCGAATTACAAATATTTTTTCGAGGTAATCGATACGTACAGGTTGTAAATTATACGAGAGTAAATGATCGATCGAATGTTTTTGGGTGGTTTGAATTATTTTCGCACGGAGCATTCATAGTAGAAATGATTGAATCGGGATATTCATGTACGTGGATTTATTTTTAGCTGAATTTTCATTTAAAAATTCTTGTAAAATGGGGTTATTATATTAATTTTTCCCTTCTTTTGAATTTCACGAATTAGTATTAATATTAATTTACCTTTTCCTGATTTAGGCTTTCGATTTAATTTTTCTAAAATTCGGATCTGATCGTTTAACGGTTACATTTTTTTATTATTTTGATTATTTTTCTTTTAATACAAATTATCACTTGTTTTAAATGATCGATAATAATTGACAATGGAATAAAATTTGATGGATGGATATTGATCCATCAAATTTCGAACTTCGAAATAACGATATTTCAGATGCACGAGCTTGATAATATTCCAATTTAAAAAAGAGTAAAAAGAGTTGCACAATTTATGTGAAAATTAGAAAAAAAAAGGGAATAAATTTTAATAAATTTCCAAAATATAGTTAAATAAATATCTATCTCTAAATTTGTTATTAACTTCTTTGTACGAATATGCGATAATGTCGAAATCGTTACAAAAAAAAATTATTATTAAAATAGATAACAAGATAGTTTGTTGGGCGATGTGCATAATTAAAACAATTCTTTATATCGTTTGCCTTCTTTTAATATCTTTCACGTACAGCTTGCGAAGCAAAAGTAATTTAATTATTAATTAAAAACTTATCGTATAACGAGAAAAATCTTTAAAATCTTTAGAAGCATGAAAACGAAATACCTTTGTAATAAAAAGAAATACCTTATCTATAGTAATCGACGAATAAATTTTTATTCATTATAATTCTCTCTTTTTTTTACGTCATCTCGTTTAGAAAATTTCAAAAATTTATGAAATTAATTAATTTTCTTTGTGGAAATTTGCGAAATTTCAACGACAGATTGAAATAATATAACGCACGAGGAATAAATACAAAATTGTGCATTAGTTTCGTTTGGTGAATAATGTTGCATTATATAATTATACCTCTAGAATACCTTCGAGTCAAACATACAACTAAAGAGTAGAATTTCTATGACGTCATTTTAAAGTGTTTACACTTGACCCACATATACCTCTTAAACTCACAAGAGGATGATTTCGAGATCATTGTTGCATCTCTATTTTTTTGATCTCTGCACCGTTCATCTTCTCTCATTTTTAAAATAAAAAAAGTAATAAAGAAGTATCGTTAATTCAATCTTAATTTGAGAGAAAAGCAAAATTTGGATATATCACAATTGTTATTAATCATTTTGATTAATAAATAAAAAAAAATTCAAAATCATCTTTCGATAATATCTTGCAATAATTATTTTTCGAAAGACAATAATCATTAATCATCACAGATTATCGTCAGAAAAATATGTTTGAACAAAATTAATAATAGATATCTAATATCTAAAACAATAAAAGTTTTCGATTCATATTCAGATAGATGTATGAAAAGGAGAATTTCAGAACATCACTCGTATCAATAAAAATAAAACTTCGACACGAGTATTCGAAATATCAACTGAAACTTCAACAAGTATTATATAATCCCTAATATCGATCCCCGAAGCTTTACACCGAATAACAGTAACAAGTAACAAGTAACCGACATAAAGCTTTCTCCAACGCTATTTCACCGTGTCCAAAACTTCATAATACGAAGTTTAAACACACAAGTTATGTACAACTTCGACAACTTTGATCTAAATATTATCGACCATATTCCATTCAACCTATCGTCTCTTTCAATCCCATCAATTCTCGATCGAGAAATATCGGTTCAAATAAAAATTGATCGATGTTTGATATTATTCGTTCGAACACGGTAATTCTGTCTAGACATTCGATGTTAATGTCATCGGTCAGACGATGATTGCGAACTATTGAATTGTTGACTTGATACGCAAATTGTTCCAAAATTTTTCCATTTTCAAACTTTCGAGAGAAAATAAATATATTCTTTCTTGTTCTATGCAAAATATAATTTGAATAAATTCATCATATATTCGAAATGCAAATCAGATTAAATTACCCATAAATTTTTCTACCAATCTGTCACCCGTAAATGGTCGAGCTATCCATCACATCTCCCAAACTCACAAGGGAAAATAAATTCTCCTCTCTCCTTCTCCACAATCTAAAAAATAGATCGCGCACAATCCTACATATATTATATATACATTTCTGTATACCTAAATTTTAAATCAAACTAAAATATCCACGAACTTTTCTGTCACGATATATACGATCGATACCTTCCAAACTCACAAGAGAAAATAGATTCTTTTCACATAACTTAAAGAATAAATAGCGCACAATTCTATATAAATCCATATTTTCGTATACCTAAATTTAAAATCTTTCCACATAACCTAAAAATAAATCGCACACAATGTTATATGAATCTACATTTCCATATACCCAAATTACCTATACCAAACTCACAAGATAAAATAGATTCTTTCCACATAACCTCAAAAATAAATAGCGCACAATCCTATATGAATCTACATTTCCATATACCCAAATTACCTACCAAACTCACAAGATAAAATAGATTCTTTCCACATAACCTCAAAAATAAATAACGCACAATTCTATATGAATCTACATTTCCATATACCCAAATTACCTACCAAACTCACAAGATAAAATAGATTCTTTCCATATAACCTCAAAAATAAATAGCGCACAATCCTGTATAAATCCATATTTTCGTATACCTAAATTTAAAATCTTTTCACATAAGCTAAAAACAAATCGCACGCAATCCTATATGAATCCATATTTTCGTATATACAAAATTTAAAATACTTGGATTACCTATATTTCCTAAATTTAAAATAAACAAAAATTTTTCCGATTTTTTCGACACATCCACCACACTCGTCCCCCTGACGAAATCCCAGTGCAAGGTGTCGGGTACAAGATAAATCCAGCATGCTTTCAGGGAAAGGCTACAGTGGTATTAACGAAGAGATCATGTGGATCAGCATCGGAATGGGGATCACCATCGCGGTACTGATCACCATCGCGCTTTGCTACATCGCCCGCGAGAAATGCCGGAAGCGGCACGAGGGCTACTACGCCTCCTGACGAACACTTCCGCCACCCTCGTGGGCGTCCTGGTCCTTCTCACCGTCGGCGCCCGGCGTCTTTTTCAGCCCGACCACGTCGAGAGGCAAGCCGAGGGCGTACTACATCACCGTATAACGCCGAAACCCGGTGACTAATGGCTCCCCTTTACCTCGATCGAGCTGACGTTCAACCAAGGAATCGACCTTTGTCCCATTTTTCCCTCCTATCTTCTTTCTCCGTGATTTTTCTCTTCTCTCTTTCCTCCTTTTTTGCTTTACATACGTACACGGTGGCTCGCTAAAATATTTGAACAATGTCTCCAAGGAAATTTGTTTAATTTTGAAAATTCTGAAATTTGAAGGAAAATTTGTGTGCACGTATAATATAATATAGAGAGGAAATTTTTTTTTTTTTGGAAAATTTGTCGAAGGGTGATCAAAACAATCTCTAAAATTTATTTGATTTGGAAGTTTTCTTGCAATAATGAACATTGAGTGATTTAAAATTTTGCTCCATCTTTTGTTCGTTATATTTAAAAAAAAAGAAAAAAAAATTAGAATTTCGAAGATCGACTTCGTATCTTTAGAAGAAAAAGAAAAATTGCCCCGTGTAATGCACAATACTCATGAAGTTCCATTAAGGAATAAATAATTGATCATTGATCATTTTAATTATTAAAAAGAAAATGTTGAAGCACTTTAGCGAACCGCTATGCGTCCGTACGTTTTCAACGAGCATCAGGTACTATCCACCGATTTTTCGAATTATCGTCGAATTCGAGGAGTCGACCGATGATTTATGGACCGTGAAGAGTAATCGACCGAACGAGTTGAATCGCAGGAACCCTCGGATAATTCCAGTTGATCGATTGGATAATTAACTGAATTTTGCTGGTATTACTGTTACAGGCAGGCTCTTAAGGAATTTTACGTTAAAAACTTTTTTTTTTTTTTTTGAGGTGATTTTATTACGAGGAGAAAAGAGTTTTTTAATGGATAAAACTGAAATATCCGATATTGGAACGATATTAATTTTGTATATTATACGACTTAGTTCGTTATTTTTATTAAAAATGAAGTTAAGGAGATTATTGTGTGTATAGAAAAAATGAATACGATTTTTATTGAATTATTAATTCGAAATTTTGCGTATCATTTAATTGGTATCATTCAATTCTGAACGAGTAAAATTGTTTCGTAGAGGGTTATTAATTTCGAGGTATTTAATTTTCTCATAGACTCATTGATATTAAGGGTGATTGAAAGTAAATTATTCGAAATAGCATTCTCGAAATCGTTCGAATAATAATAATTATCGTAATTAACTTATTCAAAGATTATTCCAACTTCACTACTTCTTCGCCAATATTTGGATTAGAAACTAATCTAATAATAGGTTAAACAACAATTTCATTAAAATTTTTATACAATTTTAGAAATCAAATTTTCTAGGAGATTTCTTCCAACAAAAAATCATTTCTCATTTTTGTTCATTTCATTTCCTAACTAACTGTACGTGATTATATATTTTCCAAGCAATAAAAGCTTCCATTCTATTTCGAATACAATAGAGTCAATCGGATAAAGAGAAACTTGGATTAATCAAGGTACCGTTTTAATAAGAAAATGCGTTAAATCGCGCTGAAAATGGCGCCATTCGAACGCACGATTTGCATTAAAATTGTTCAACTAATGAAAGGACGTTTCGCTCGATTAAACTCTCGTTTAAACTATCTGCTATCTACTATCTGTGAAAGAAATTAGAACAAAAAAAAAAATATCGTGAAATAATCGTATTTTCACAATTTATCAATTTATCAATTAATAATGTTATCAATGATTGGACAAATTATAGCTTACTCATAGCTCGTTTCTTAAAATTTTACAATAATATTTGGCACGAAACAAGATAATTAGATCAACTAATTTTCACAATTTCTTTTTTCAAAATTGATTACAGTCATTTACAATTTAAAATTTCGTTAATAAGAAAGTCTAAATTTTTTTTTTCATATATCAACAATTTAATTTCGTCGTAAAAAGTTTTAACCAATGTTTGCTTCTCAAGCAAATATAAATTATTCATTGTCGTTTTACGAACGATTTAATGTAATCGAATCGAATTCCGTTTCAAAATTTCTCGTGTTAATCCGCGAAAATGTTCTCACAAATGAAGGCTAAACAATCAGGTTATTTTCTCATCTCATCCGCTTCCGTGCTTTCGCGAAACAATTCAATTTTCCGTATGACGTCTCGCCAGTGCCATTCTCAGGACGACATGGCAGCCATCGTCGACGCGTGCGAGAAATTTCCATCGTGCGATTCAAGGTTAGAATAAAGTTTGGCGATAAATTCCCAAGTTTCGTTTTTGGACACCGTACGCGTCAATTTTTAAACAAACCACGTTTGGCAAGCAACGCGACAGTCGAATTTATGAGTGAGAATTCCCTGCCAAGCAACGATTTTCGCTCCAGCGATAATATCGTTTTCTGGTTCTTTTATTCAAATTCTCTGTTTCAGCTTCGGTGAATATTAAAATTCGTCACAATATATCGCGGACGATTTGTCGTTAACCCATTCGGGACAATATGCGCGTCGAGTGAAGAAATAGGTTATGTTGTTAAAGCAAAAAAAAAAAAGAAAAGAATGCTTATATTTTACGAAGGAGTATTTGACTCTCTTTTAAAACATTCTTTGAGGATGGCCTGTTATAACCTATTTCTATGATATCGAGAGGTATTCCATCTTTATTTGATCGTCATAAACTATATACTTGGCCTAATAGATGAAATATAACTTGGAAACGTAAGAAAGTAAATTCCACTAGAAACGAGGAAAATAATAAGAAACGTTAAGAAAGGAAGTATTGGAAAATATTTGAATTGCTACAAACATTCTCGACTAATAAATTGGCTTTAACAAACTGACGATACGAGTAAATAGAGAATTTTACATGATAAATGATTCGACGTAACCATGTCAAATTACATTTCCTAGCATCTTGAATTCAAATTCTAGTTGTAACAACAAAGTTTGCACGACGTTTCCTACCTTTGAAGATGCATTATGCATAACGTGTACCATCTGTATGCAAAATATGGGCCAAATCAGTGAATGCATCTTGGATTTTCTCTCGTGAGTTTTTTTTTTTTTTTTTTTTTTCATAAAAATCCCAAGAATATAGGGATTCTGCTATTTTCCCCTATTGAATTAGAAATCTTTCCCTCTGCTTCTTATCTATTCTTCTCTTTCGCTCGCAAATCGACACGATGATCGATCCATTGTTGAACAAATTTTTTTTATCGATTAAAAATGAAAAGTAAAAGGGATTAAAGGAATGTTCCACTTATCAGGTAATCTTTATTTCTTAGAAGAATATTTCAACTTTTTCTATAGCATTGTTAGGTTAATTTTGAGTTGGATTTACTTTCAAACTTATATCTATTAAATATCTACTGCCAAAAACATTATGAATTTACCAATTTACCAACCTATTTAATTATTCTTATTATTACAAGTATCTTTTAACAATTATCAGACAATAATAAAGTCAAACTGTGACATTAACACCTTACAGTTGTTTTGTACAACAAAGTAACAGTGCAAATTTACAGTGTTAGGTTAATCCTATGAGTATCTTCCGGTGTAAGAGGATTAAAATGGCGATCGATCATCGGTGTTACGAGATTTAAAAGCATATACGAATTGATATCTACTTTGGACACTGGTGTGTCTAAATGTTTACGAGTAATTGAAAGGAAGGTAATGGAAAATATTTTTTAATGGAACGAAAAACGAGAATTTTAGGAAACACGTAGAAACGAAATATAATTTCAATTTTAAGATAATATCCTCATTGGTAACAATGGCTTCGAGTAATGTAAAATTTATAAAATCTCGAGAATTGTTTGTTATTAATTAAAAAACTTGAATAATGGTCAGTGAAAGAGAGATAATTGCACGCACAAATCACTCTCATCCGTTCCTCCAATCACGTTTCTCTGATTGAAGATTGGACGTGAGATAGATTATATATTGTTAAAAAAAAATTTTTCGATAATTAAAATTTTCTTTTAATTTATATATATATATATATATAAAATATATTTGAATTAACGTTTATGTTTCAGAGTAGAAAAACTATGATACAATTTCTTTTATGTCCAATCTCCAATTGTAAAACGCAATTTTCGATTTAATAATTGAAGTTGAGGTAAAATTAGCGAATAAGATATTGCACGTGAAATTATTATCTTCGTACGATTCAGGATTCCCTCGTATACCACTCTCAACCTATGAAAATTTATTAGATATTAGATATCAATAATCGTAATTGGGAATATTCTGATTCCACAAGAGAATCGAGGAACGGATGAAACTTGATTAATCGACACGAATATATTTGATAATTAATGAGATACGATGGAGAGAACAAATTTTGCAAACAAAGTATATGCGCCTGAACGATTTTGAACGATTATTCGATTTTTTTAATACAACAACTACAATCTATTAAAAGTGAATTTCAAAATTTCAAAATTCGAAATATATAAATGTTAATGTAATTTTGATTCTGAGAGAATAAAAAAGTTGATAAAAATATCGATTTATTAAGTTCCGTAAAGCAATTTAAGTTCACGTTAGATAAAACAAGACGAGAGTATCTTTATCTTTGCCACGCTTCATCTAACAGAACTTCAATCGCTTGTATCTTTAATAAATAAGCTTCAATTGATATTTTCGCATATCGATTTTTATGTTTATTTTAGCTATTCAAACCGACTATTCAAAAATATATCAAATATCTTGATAATATTCGGTTAATTACCAGGGGAAAAAATATTATTGTGTTATACGATATAAAAATCAAGAGAAGAAAAATAATAAAATTCAAATTGAAGAAATTCCAAGTTGAATCAGTGAAAAAGATCAGTTAAAGTAAGTTTCTTTTAACATCCAAATAGAAAAATGACGGAACATTAAATCAGAATGGTGCAGCCGTGCTCTTACACATAACAAACTTGTAAATAAATACGGGGAGAAACGCATATAAAACGTAAAAAGACATAAGTCGGTGTATCGCATTACTAACGAGATATTAGACGGCGCACGCGTGTATCTGTATGTAATACGCAGGTTGAGAGTCTACTAAATCGTCCTGTTTTACCACGAACATCTGCGAAAGCGTTCATTAATTTCACCAAGAACAGAGAGCCATCCTCGTTTAATTCGATCTCATTATTATCAAGCACCGGCATCAGATTCCGGCCGGAAATAACGGTTCTTGCGATAGAAAATGGCGAAATTCTAGCAATTTAAGTAAGTTATGCAAGGTTTTAATCACACGATTGATACAAAAGAATCTTTGTAAATTTTTGTTTTTAAAATTTAATGAAAGTGAAATGATTATTTCGTGATAATTGTTATACTAATACTTTTTAATGTGTAATCGAGAAAAAAGAATATTTTGTTGAAAAAAAAAAGAGAGAGAAATCTAATTTCAGGATTTTACATATGATCGTTCTTTTATTTTTCAATTTTTTTCTTTTAAATTTCTTGAATTTCCATTGCTTTAACACGTTATTTTAGATTTTTCTTCTCATTCTTTGAATTTAATGAATAGTAATGGTGCTACGTTGAGAGAAATTAATGAAAATCTGTTTAAGAAATATTTCTTAGTGATATTTCAATTATTGTGTTCTGAAATAATGTCTGATCTAAACTATCGTCAAATCACGAAACATCGATCTATAACAAATTGAGATTTTGTCTCTGAAAATTATTTTTCATTCTCTATTATTGGTGAATAATTTCTAAAGTGTTGTAATCGAAATATGAAGTTTCTCTAATGTAAATTTTTAATGAAAATGATCTTAGCATTTAAGAAAAAAAACTTGCCAATCTATTGATCTCATATAATTTTAAAGTATTGTTTCCTCTACCAATCTACAATCCTTAACATATAAATAAAATGTATGGACAATTCGTGTTATATAGTCCACATATGAATGAAAGTATATGCTATAAAATAATTACTTTTTAGAAAATAATAGAAAAATATAATGATATACTTGATGCTCTCAAAATGACATAATGTAACATAGATTGTCTACAAATGTCTACAAATACATATAACAAATAGTATTTGTAGACAATAAAATTACAAAAACATTTTTAAAATACCAGAGAACTACTAGAAGTGATAGGATATAAAATTTTACCAAAAGAAATTAATAAAATATTAATAAAAGCTTAAAGATTAGTTTGAGATTTTGTCAAAATATCATTTGTTTAAATTTTCCAAAATATCTGACATGTATTTGTTATTAATAATAATAAAATATAATATTTAAAAAAAATTTTAATCCATTTAAAATTAATCTGAAATTTTTTCGAATAACTTCATTAAATTCCTACAAGTCATCTCACACATATATGTATATTTCTACCTAATAAAATATTTTAAAAAATCTAATTTGAAATTTTAGAAAAGAATTTTAAATCTATTAAAAATTGATTTTTTAATTCTCATTTCTTTAAATTTTTTTCAAAACGATACACACTTTAGAAATAATTTGCTTACAGGTATTTCTGTAAAATAGGAAAAAAAAAGAGGCTTTTTAATTTGCAATCATAAGTGTACAAAGGGTCTCAATGTAACAATTAATACGTACAACATAAGTGATTTTGACCAAAAAAATTTTAGAATATATTTCAGAGAATTAAGATTATTATACCAGAGTCTCGATTTGATTATGTATGGCCCATAGAGAATAAAAATGATCGTAGAATAATGAATATATAATTATTGTTAGAAAATTATATATTATTGAAATCTGAAAGAAAATCTATTAGTAGATAATAGTAGAAATGATATAGAAAGGTACAAGCCTCTTGATTGTTCGAATAATTTCATATCTTCCATTTAAGATACATGACCACTATAGTTATCATTATCATGAGCAACATAGTTTTTTATATTTTAACACGTTCTCTACTAGATCATATTAATCGTAAAAAAAATATATTTCTAATCTTTGCGACTAAAAAATCTATTTTTTGTCGCAAACAATATTTTTGATTATTAAATATCTATCTTTAATATCTATAATGACGCTACAAACATTCAAAAAGAATAAATCATTGTCGCTCATATATAAATATCGCATAATAATAATTCATGACGACTTAATAGAGAATGTGTTAAAAATAAAATTATTATTTTTTTCTTATTGTGAATGTTATTAAAATAGTAACGATCGTTATTGCGTTTAAATGATTGACTATTAATATCTTAACATAAAAGAGATAAGAAAAGTGGAACAAAAAATTAAAGCTCAACATACTTTCTTAAATAAGAAATAACTTTTAATAAAAATAAATAATTATCCTATATCTCTTTTTGTAATATTAGAATATAATAATTTATAATATTAGTCGAATAATCTTCTCTAATGAATGTAAATATTTTTTGCGTTCGTAATACTACGAAGATAAGAAATAAGTATTTTAACAGGAATAAATAAAAAAAGTGTCAATAGGAGGCTTGTACACAATATGGCGGAGTTCTAATGTTCCTCACACGTGCATTCATGTGCGATAGCATTTAAATGTTTTTTTATGAAGAATCATAAGATCCCGTCATAAACACGACAGATTTTAGAAATTTTATGGATGTTACACGACTTATTCGTGATAAGGGCCTCATAGTGGATAACTCATATTTGTATTGTGAAAGTAGTTGCTGTTTTATGTAAGAAGAAACAATAAGAAAAAGAGTTATTGATATAAAAGCGCGATTCGATTAAAATGTCTATTGCAATGACCAACTTAATAGATTGCTCTATGTATTACGATATATTATTTCTTCTGCATTTATAACAAATAAACGATTTAAAAAATGTCTTGAAACGAATGTCTTATTAAATGAATAAATAAATAAAAATTTTGATAAAGTAAAGAAAATGATATTTAAACCTAAAAAATTTTAAAAAAAGAAATTTATTGACTCACCAAATAGAATTTCTTCATTCATTTTCTTTTCATTGTTTTTCTTGCATTAATTGAAAAATACACAAAATCCGTAAAGATATATGAACACATTATTTTATTAAATCGCACTTTTTTATTAGAAAACACTTAATATTTCACTTCAAAATCTTTCAAATTAGATGCATGATTTATGCATACAAATCGATGATGAAAGGAAACTAACAAGGAACAAATAATTACAAACATGCCATCTAGTGACGAATTTAAAAAATAGTTTCATGTGTTCAAACAGAAAAAAAATCTAAAATTCTATATATTTTTTTAAGATATAGTTCGATGTACTAAGATTTAGGATTAAAATAATACTTACTTATTTAGAATAATAAAAATATTTTAAAAATAAAAATGAAAATTAATGATCAACTTAAACTGTCGAACACTATCTTTCTGAAATTACTCACCAGATGGTACTGATTTTCAATTCTTATTCTTTATCCTAATTTTAAAGAAATGTTTTTGACCATAGCTTCAATATTTAAAAAATGACATAAGGAATCAATTCTTATCTTATTTTTATCCTGTTTCAAATATTTATTTTCTTCGTTAATACTTGCTTTGAAAAATTTTTGCGAACAAGAATATCTTCATATTTGATTTTTTTATGGTGATTAAAAATTTTTTTAAAAAAACAGAATCTATTTGATTCCATTTTTATATTTTTTTTGTAAGTATATATACATTTTATATATTTTTATTTTTGCATATATCATATATATATATATATATATATATATATATATATATATATATATATATGCATATCTATATTTTTATATATATAAAGGGTATATATGTATATATTTTATATATATACGTAAATTAATTTTCTGATTAAAGTTTTCTAACTTTACATGTACGTATAAACGAGAATATTTATAAAAAATTAGAAAATCAGAAAAATTATTTTTAAAATCTATTGATTTTATTAATTTTGTGATTAAAGTAAAAGAAATAATTACAAATTTTTTAATATGAACGTAATTATATATTTTGCTAAGATTAATCCTTTTATAAATTGCACATCAGACATTATAAATATTCTTATATAATATCAAATAAAAAAAAATAAGAAAAAAACAATAATAAAATTAATAGATCTAAATAAAACAATATACAAAGAGTGAAAATTGTCATAATTTTTATTTCTTCATCATTTGTACGAGATTGGATTATTGTCAATGCTATGAAATATAAAAAATGAAAATTGTGAAATATATAACCATATATAATCATATCGTTCGCGAATACGATTGATCACAAATTAGAAAAAAAAAAGATAATCACAATATTATTAAATGTACTATAGATCTATACATTTATTTTTGCATTCTATAATTTCAAGATAATAATTATAATTAATAATAATAATCATAATAATAGGTATTGATGATATGATTATATCCAAACAACAATTAATTAATCTTCTATCTAATATTATACAGTAATAATTTATAAAAATTAATATGAGACTCGCAACAATTCATAACGCATATTTTAACTGTACGCAGGAACTTTTAACGTGACTGGAAAAGGAAAAAGATATTTAATCAATATGTCACGTTTTTTAATTTATCAATCTTTTTCTCAGTTTCTTTTTATACAATAGCAATTTTAACATGCCCAAAAATTGAAAAATATTAAATTTTATATTTATTTGCGCATTGGATCAATATATATCAATATATATTAAAATGCATAATCAATACTCTATCTAATATACACTCCTTCAATCAATGCACTTTTATAAACTTAATGAAAAAAGCGAATTTATATAAAACAGAAAATTTTTTTATTTAAAAAAAAAAATTAAAAAAATTATTAAACAAAATAATTTATTCAGTTGTTGAGATATATGCATATCAACTATATTCAATAAAAATCACTTATTAGATAATTTATTAAATCTATTGTAGATTAATTCCATATGCAATACTCAATATTAATGGGAAGACAATTAATTTAAATTGCAAATGGAATTCGTGCAAACATAACTTGGAGTTGAATATTTAAATAATAAATCCAATTATTATTATAGTTGAAATATCAAAAAAATATCAAGTAATTGACTTTTCATAGCAAACGGGAAGACTACAAAAAACTAGAACAATTTCCCTCTTTGTAAATACCTTGTTTTTTTCTTTTTCTTTTTTTTTTCTTTTTTTTTTTTTTTTTTATATAAGCTCACATACAATAATTTTCTCATTCATGTATGCATACAAACACACAACAATGGATACACATACGCATCAGCACATGCACACGTGTAGTATCCTGATGAAAAAAAAGTTTTTTGACGCAATAATAATTTAAAACAGTAGATAAGAACATTATTGACAAATATTGTACAATTATTGGACGAAGAACGTTCTAACTAAATAGAAGTTCAATATAAGAATACTCAAGTAAATCTAAAATGTCTCGCTCTTTAGTATTAAGAATAAGTAAAAGCGGACGAATCATTACTTGATTTTTCTATATGTACACAT
Source organism: Apis florea (assembly GCF_048593485.1). Taxonomy (NCBI): domain Eukaryota; kingdom Metazoa; phylum Arthropoda; class Insecta; order Hymenoptera; family Apidae; genus Apis; species Apis florea. Next base: position 5,657,619 of record NW_028256416.1, on the reverse strand, counting down.
ATATACCTTAATATGTAAAACAAAGCAACCATTAATGTTATAATTTTATAATACCAACTTGATAATTTAAACTTCGATAATAATTTAAACTCGTCGATTTCAAGTAATACTTGAGATAAGTACACCGTACGAGTTATAAATTTATAAAATTAATATACCTACTACCTAACAATTAATTCTCACAAAATTTGTCAAATGTTACAAGGAATGAATATATTATTAAGATGAAATTAAAAAAAAGTCTCGATTTCTTCCATTTGTTTGTTATCACTCATATCTTGCATTACATACAACAACAATTATGTTACAAGACATACTTTATATACTGGCATTGCTGAAGATCAAAATCATTTCTTGTCTTCAAACGAAAAATTAAACTGACTAATAAAATATTTTCGAGCAGAAAGAATTCCTTATAGATTAATTTTTTATATACGTTTAACGATATAAGTAGATTTTTAGAAATCGATATCTTTTTCGATAAATAGAACAGAGAAAATACACGATTCCAAATCTGAAGTAAGTTTTTAATTAATATTCGATCACGTTCTGCAAAATTCATGCGAAAGTTATCGAAGTTTTGCTAAATCGAAAAGCTCGACATCACTTCACCTATTTTTTTACTTTACACATTTTATATCTCTTTTTATCACGAGGCATACATTCTGTTGATTTCGTGTTGATAACGCTCTTGGACTGCTTTTCTTTTAAGCTTAAATGCAGCAGTTACCAATCCCATGTCAGGTGACCATTGTTCTGAACAGAGTTTTATAGCAGCTGGTATTTCGTATCTTTGGAGTTTACCTGAAATAAAAATAAAAATTGTCTAAAAATTATTAAAATATTTTAAAAATTAATTAATTTTAAAAAATTTTATTTTAAATATTTACATTTTTTAGCTTGTTCAATCAATTCCTGTAATACTGCTTTTTCAATTTCTGAATCATTGCAAAGTTCCTCAAAACTTTTTCCAGTAATTCCTAAATTCTTAGCAATTTGTTCTAAATAGAATGCATTGGGCACTATTAGTGCTACTGTGAAAGTTTTATACGAGTCTCCATAAACACAAATATTTTCTACGATAGGACATGTTTTTAATTCTGCTTCGATTTTGCCCAAAGAAACATATTCACCAAATTGTAATTTAACTAAATCCTTTTTTCGATCTGTAAATTAATAATTAACTCGATAAAAATATATTGAAAAAATCTTTTTTTTTTAAATGAACATAATATTAAAATTAAAATATACCTATAATCTTTATGCAACCATCTTCATGAATTTCTCCAATATCACCAGTTCTGAACCATCGTTTCCCATCTTCTTGAAAAAAGTCTTCTTTTGTTTTATCTGGTAACTTATAGTAACCAGCTGAAATATTTTCACCCCCAATTACGATTTCTCCTCTAGGATATGGAACATCTGTAACTCTATAACCAGCATCCTCCCAATTTACTAAACGAATATCACAAATTGTGGTTGGTCCTCCTACTCTTCCGATACTCGTATCATCTTCTATAAATTAAAAATAAAAAATTTAAAAAAAAATGTTTTATAAAAATAAAAAATTGTTTAATAAAAAACAAAATAGAAATAACATACTATCCATAACTGTAGCACAAGAAGTACTTTCGGTAAGGCCATATCCTTGAGTCAAGGTAACACAAAGACAAATTTTAATTTGAGTCTGGGTATCTGGAGTCAAAGGAGCACCACCACAAAGAATAAGCCGAACCTTTCCACCAAGAACTTGTCTTGCAGCTCCAAAAACATATTTATCCAAAAAAGGAGTATCATAACCACGTTTATACCATTTCAATTTGTAGTTATACGCAAATTTGAAAATTGCTCGACTTAGAAATCCCGATTTCATTACTTTTTCATTAATACCTTTGGAAATACGATCCAGAATAAGCTGTAAAATAAAAATAAAATTATTACAACTTATTTATTATTATAACATAATTTAATTTTCAAAACTTACAGGTACAGAAGTTACACAAGTTGGGCGAAGAACCGATGCATCCCCTTTGGATCCTTTTTGAATTTTGCTACTTGAATCAATCATAGTAAGAGGCGAACTATAGCCGATAGGTACTCCAGATAATAAGCACACACTCTCAGCAAGAAGTTCGAAAACATGAGCCAAAGGTAAGAATGCAAGGAATACATCGTCTGGTTTAATTTCGACGATATCACAAAACGTTTTCATTACAGAAATCACATTTTTGTGTGATAGAAGTACACCTTTTGGTATTCCGGTTGATCCAGATGTATACATTATAATTGCAGTATCCTCGCTTTGTGGTGATAATAATTGTGCATTGGAAATGTTACCCTTTTTTATCACATCAGAAAATGGTATAAGCTTAACACCATCCTAAAATGTATTACAGAAAAATAAATAATAATAAAAATTTTTATAATTTTTTTTATAATTAAATATTCAATGATATTTTTATATTATATTTTTATAAATTATTTTATATTTTTTGTTAATATCTATATTAAAATACACACCTTATAACCCTTTGTATCAGTAGGTTTTAGTTGATCTTCCATGTAAACAATCGTTTTAACCTTAGGTAATATTTTAAGGAGCGATTTGAACTTTGGCAACAAATCATGACTGGTTATCACGATATCGACTTCCGTTTCATTAATTCCATGAGCAATGGCCTCTTCACCTAGAGTCGCGTATAAAGTTACTACAACTAAATTCTGCTTGAAGCAACCATAAGCTGCAATCATCCATTCCTCTCTAGTTTCGGCAAAGATGACGATATTCTTAGTCGTCGTAAGACCAAGTTCTTTTAAACCTCGACCAAAGGAAGTCATAAGCATTTCAACTTCCAAATAAGTTTTCCATTTATATTCTCCCATTTTGTACTATAAAATAATTTAATCAGTTTATTATTAAATTAAATTATAAATAATAAATTAGAAAATTTAAGTAAAAATATGATACGAATTTGATTAAGAAAAGAATATTTAATATCATTTTAACAAATAATATTATTAATAATTGTAACTTATAACACTAATATAAAGTCATGTGCCATTAAAATTAAGTTTATTTAGTTTTTCTAATATTTATCGTTGTTTTCATGAAACATTGAATGAAACTTCAAAGAAGCTCCAAAAAAATAGAATATCCGATACATATATAAAATCCCACTCATCCTTATATTTAAATTTGCAACGAGTATCATTGCATGTGCATCCATTTTACATGAAAAACATTTTAAAAAAAACACATCTTTCTAATTTCTTTAATTCTTAAAGAAAATAATCTTTCCGAAAATAAATATATCTGCAATGCAATTCTTGTCTTTAATCAAATCATATATATATTGAACTCTAAGAAAGAATATAATTGTTTCTTATCATACCTTTTTAAATATTCTACCACTAGGTTGAATCTCATCTTCCTCAGCAAGTATCTGCCTTGTACCAACACATCTTTTTCCTTTATGCTCCTTAGTAATCCAAAGCATTATTTTGTCAAGTGTATCGATATTTTCTCGTTCAAGCATGATGTGTATTTCTTGTGGTTCATCAACACTCCTATAAGTAATACTCTTATCATCTTTCGCAATAGGTCGAGCTTTAATCCTTCGGGAAGCCTTTCTCCTTTTCCATGGTCGCTGGAGTATGAGATACATTGGAAACGTTAGCAGGTCGTACACATAGGAAAGCGCCTTGAGCGCGTTGATCGCGCTGATGGTCCAGAAGCTTTCCATTTCACTAAAAACAAAACATAAAGTTTAAAAAATTTTGTCTTTTATATTTTTCTTACTGATTGAATATAAGCAAAGTTTCTAAAAGAAAAGGGTTTCGTTATTTGCAACTAAAGATAAAAGAAGAATTTTATTCTATAAATTTTGAAAGCTTAAGCTAGATAAGTAAGTTTTTTTTTTTTTGCTATATACGATATATAGACAAATGTTGATGATAATTTTATGATATTGTGATTTATAAAATAATATGATTTAAAGAATGTATGTATATAAGTTAATGCTAGTACAAGCAATTTTTTACGTATGTATCAAAATTTGAAAATTCAAATAATTTTATGTAAATATATTTTTGAAAATTTAAAAAATTGTGAAATAAAATTCAATTATTAAATATTGACATACATTATATACATATTTATACATTGTAAAATAAAATCATTAGCATTATTAAAATATAAAATTCATATTCGTTGTTTGTTAATATTACAATTATTAGACATTACTATTAAAAAATAATTTTATTATAATTATTTAATATTTTATTATTTTATATCCGATAAATATACATAATTAAAAAAATAATATTTCTAATGAATCTTTTAAAATAAAATACATTAACATTTACTATTCTATTTCAATGATGATAAACAAAATAAAATTTTTAATATAAAGTAAGTTATAAAAAGAAAATATATGTATAAATCTAAATCAATTCCATGAAGCATATAATAAATTCATATTCATGCATCAAGATTCATATTCTATTCAACTTATATTATCTAAATGCAAGATTTTTAAAACAGTAAAGAAAGATAAAAGAAAAAATAGAAGAAAAAGAATCATAAAATTAGTTTGAGATAAGCACAAGATTAAAGACTAATATAGTATATTATGATAAACTGCTTAACCCTCAATTGATAACGTTGTAAATTTTATTTATAAAACACTTTTTATATTCAATAATGTCTTTATATTTGTAAATATAAATTTCATAAGAAAAAAACAAATTTTATCATACTTTCTGATAATCTTTTTCATTCAACATAATTAATCTTCTATTTAATTGCATAGAATATCCTGCTCTATCAATTAAGGATTATTTACACCGACTGTCGGTGCAGTAAACAATATCCTAGTAATATTTTCTTTCAAACTAATCAGATCTATCGATATCGCTGTCTTTACTTGACTTTAATAATAATCACACGATGCATAAAGCTGTTAGTTTATTTTTTTTTATCAAGCTCATCCTTTAAATTGACCTTGTAAATAAGAACGGAGATATCATGCAAAAATAGTGCATATCACACGATTACATGATTTCATAGCAATTAAATTTGATTGCGTAAAACGATATCGATTTATTCTCGGAAATTGAATGAATAATAAAAGCTAATCGAATGAACAAATAGAAGTAGAAACAGCTAAAAAATAAAAAATTATTTACAGAAAAATTATTGAACAAATTGTTTTAATCCTTATAGAATTTATTTGATTCTATGAAAATTACAAATTCCTATAACAATAAATATAAATTTAATAATGTTGCGGCGCACAATATCCGCAGGATAAAAATTCATTTTTTGCGCAGACGCTCAGATCTGTAATCAAATGATCACGGAGGAGAATGTATTGAATCGCGTATTGATTTAGAATGATGTGATTCATTTATCCTTTGATATTTGTTTTATAATCTGAATTTGAGAGATTTGACATAGACATTAAACAGTTTTTAAGAATCTTTTATCCTTAATCTTCCATTGCATTCTTCATTCCATAATGCGTTATGTATAAAAGAGGAACAGAAGTTTCTTCTAATGAAAATAATTGTTATAAATTTCCGAAACATTCTAATAGTTCTTGCAACTATTACCAGTCACTTTACAAACATTGAAAAAGATTAATAATAAAATTGTTGCCATCAAAATGCGAAAACAAATTATAAATAAATAAAAAATATATGAGAAATACTTATCACCCAAGTACTGGCATTCAAATCAATAAAATTCTATGTTTCTTCGCTAAAAAATAGCATTATGTTTTTGAGCATATCGTAAGTCTTGCGATTTGTTACAAAAAATTTAGACAAATGAAGTCTCAATACAACGATGTAAAATATATAAAATTTATTAAATATATGTAGGTGTCTATGTTTGTTATAATTAAATCTTAGATAATAGAATAATTCATAATTTCTTATTTGATTTTATTTCATATAAATAATAAGAAAAATTGAATTAAATTTAATTGAAACTAATTAAGAATCTGAATATCTACATTTGAGCATGACATTTTTTTAATTTAATGGCTTACATTAGATTATTATTTGTATGAATTTATAAATCGTATTATAATATTTATCTCCATGTATTAAGAAAATAAAATACTCTAACAATATTAAATATCATGTTTCACATTCTTATCATTTTTATACCATGCTGTCTCGCGGTTATATCGTATGTTTCATTATACGTATAAAGGATCGTTTACTCCGTTTAAATAATTCAGGTTAAATATTAAAATTTTTGTCAACATATATAAAATGTTATTATTATAATAAATAAATAATACAAAACAAAATATCAATTTCCTAAATAAAAAAAATTATATTGTTTATTTAAAAAAGAAAATGAAATATTTATAAACATTATTATAATTTACAATTGTAATGAAACACATTCAAATAATAATACCGCAAAAAAATTAGAGTTTGTGAAGTCAAATCGTGGCTCATAATGACTTTACCGACTCGAAATAATAGAATGGCGCCACGCAACACTCTATATAGTATGTAATATACCAACATACGGAACAAACACAATTCAAAGCATGGCATAACTAGCGACAAGTGTATGTGATTCAGATATTTCCGAGGACTTTGAACGTTGTCAGATGTGGCTACTACTATTGAATCATGCATATAATCTTTTCGTTAACTGAAATTCTAAATAGTTTTTTCTGTATGCATCTTTATTAATTATAAAAATTATTGTGAAATCACGAAATATTATACCGCCAACCACATCAAAGTTCACATGATATAGACCGGTTATAGATAAGATAGATAAATTACGCGGATCATTTATTGGCAATTAATTGTTAAAATATATAATTCTTTACCTTTTTTTATTAAATGTATCAATTTCATATAAGATAAAATTTTATTGTTTTGAAATGTCGAATCAGAAAATAATTATAAATAATATTAAGAAAAAATGAAATGATTGACGCATGTTTCGAATATATAGATATTTTGAAACAACAATTATTTTTAAATTAATTAATTTAATTTTTTCAAATTTTTTAAATTTAAAATCGAACATTAAATATCTTAATATTTAAGTATATATTTATAGTATTGATTATTTTCTTTGTTTCAGATAAGTTGAATAATTAAAATTAACATTAAAATTTAACATATCATAAATTAATATACAAAAAATCAGATAAGTATTTTTTTTAAATTAATTTAAAATTTCTAAATATCGATATAGAAAAATCAAGATTATTTATTACTATTAATATAAAATATTTTTATAATTTAAAATATTTCATTTAATTTAAAGATATAATAGTATTTAATTCAATTTATAAAAATCATTTAAAGAAAATTTAATCTTTAATACATTTTGTAATGCAAATTTTAATCTATTTACATTTAAATAATTACATATAATAAAATATTATGTAATATTAAAAATGCTATGCTAATTCATTAACATTATAATACAAAAATTTTGTTATTTTTAGGATTTTGAATTTATCATTGAAGGAAATACTATTGAATACCACTATTGAGTCAAGATGCATTTTGCATCATACAATATTATAAAATTCAATATCTTAATTTGCATTCTTATAAGAAATTTACATACGCTAAAAATGTTTTTACCTCAATTCAATGAGTATTTCTAAATTGATGTGTTAACAAACATATTTATATTACTTGCACATATATTCATTTATTTAAAAATTATAAAATATAAATACATGCTAATAAATATAATAATAAAATAATACTTGATTATGATAACATCAATATATACATATTTGTGTTCATAAAAATAATCTAAAAACTTATCTTAATTTACGTTTTATTATAGTTATTATAATTTTATTTGGAAAAATCTTAGTTTGTAATAAAATATATATAAATATTGATGAAAGAGCGATATATATATAAAAAATAAATAAATTATAAATCTGCAAGCACAAATGTACAAGCTTAGTGAAAGATATTCATAGCAAAGAAAAGCATAGAAAAAAGTTAATGATTTTTTTCTTTTCATCTAGCTACGACTCACGATTTCTCGTCCACGATCATGATGAATCGTTATCAGGTCACCTTTATTCCCAAGATACTGTACCTCCAGTATTTTAATGGAAGTCGATATGATGTGGATTAATAATGCTGTAAGAAAAATTATTAGCAATCGATGTGATTAATGGTACATATCGTAAAATAGGTACGGCTTTCTGTTCTTTATATTCGACCATTGAAATCGTTCTCGACGTGAACACCGATATTAGATCATTTCTGATATAGGTAACATATATATATACATATATGTATATCCTACTTAAGTTGATGACTTATCTGATCAATTTTTACTTGATATTTTAAATATTGAAATAGAGGTAGAGATTGAAATAGAAATAAAGATATATATACACACTATATACTATCATATATTTTCATATTTTTATATCCATTTTTATTTTTTGTAAAAGTTAAAATAATAAACTTTATATGAAAATTTTTCCATATTTGAATATTTTCTCATAATTTTGCATATTTGAATCTGTATTAAAAATTTTGTTTTATGATGTATTTCGATTCCTTATAATCAACTTTTTATAACCAAAGTTGATATTTATTTGATATTCTGTTGACTCTATACTTGATATTGATGTATGTTATTAATATATATAAATTGTATATTGTGCTGTATGATTTATATATATATATATATATATCAATTTATATTATATATATCGTTAATATATATAAATTGTATATTGTACTGTATGATATTTATTATAATGAATATAATATTTAACACAAATGATAGCAACTATTAATAGTAATTATTTTCAGCAAGCTATAATTTAATTATTGATTTCTTACAATAAAAATTTTAATCGTAATAAATATTTAAAAATATACTAGTTCTGTTTATAAATTATATACAAATAATATAATAATTAATTGACTTTAAATATTCATTATAGCTCATCTATTTATCATATTCATAGCTCCACTATGAATATGTTAAACTGGTTCTCAAAAACTTGAAATAGTAATGAATTTACTTAAGATCTTACTGTGCGAATAACAGCAAATAATTTAATTTTACATTTATCAATTTTAATTTACATATATACTATTATATGTTGATTGATACTATTATATGTTGATTAATACTATTATATGTTAATGCAAAAATTAAAATATCAAATGTATCAAGTCAAGAAATCATATAAAATTACAAATATAATTAAAAATAATGGAAAACATTATTAAAACGCATTAAAAATATTATATTTCATAATAAATAGATGTAATAATAATATATGATTAAGAATTTCCAATTAATTCTGAATGATTATTACATTTATGTTTTTCAATCTTATATAATATTCAAGTATGAATACATTTATTTCTTTATAAACAATCAAAAAATACATTATTTAGTTTTATCATTGAAAAAATTAACATAAAAGATATACTAAATTCTTATTTATAAATATTTGTGTTAAATATTCCTAAATAACAATTTTTAAATATTTCTATTCTTTTCAAACATTTAAAGTATCTTACATTTCTTAACATTATTTTTTCTATTTGAATTGTGAATTGTGTGAATTTAATTCTTATACAACTTATTTGTTGACAAATCTATAGATTATATTGATATAATTAAAACAAATGGCAAATAAATTAAAAAAAATCCTGACTGCGAAACTTGTCTTTGAAAATAGACAACAGGGTTACTGAGCGATCAAGCTATCATGCTATATATACACTGTCACTATCGTCTATATATATCATATATACATGCGTGCTTAAGCAACTCACAATCGACCTTGAACAATACTACAGTGTCATGAACTACTTAAATATTCAATTTCTCCAATAATAAGAAATTTTCCAAAAACTTTTAACATTCAATAAATTTTTTAGATAATGCAACACTTGCATTATAGAAACATTAATTTTTTTATTATTTTTCTTATCATTATATAAACATTTATTCGCATATATTAAAAAATATATTTTATTATATTTATTATAAAATTATTTCAAAATAATATTCAATTACTATGCATAAAAATAAATTTATGTAACAAAATATCTTGAATATCTTTTTAGTGAAATATGATCTATGATCTCTGATTATAATTATCTACTTCCTCTTGTATATATAAAAATCTAATGTTATATACATGTATTTTAATCATTTTCTTTGAAAAAAATTAAATATATTCAAAAACATTAGAAACATTATTTCAATAATATTAATATATATTATATTCTATATTATATTCTATATATTATATCTATTCACGGAAATAAAATGATTTCAAAAAATAAATTACGCGAAACTAGTTCTAAAATAATTTTGAAAAAAAATTAATTAATATTGCAATCAAAATATACAATCTTAACAAAAACTGAAATCGGCAACATTAATTATAAAAGTATTTGATATTACATTGTATATTATTTATAAAAGATGTATATTTTATGAAAAATTTTCTATTATTAGGAAAACTCCATTTCTATATATATATATTACATGATATGTTTATAATTTCATTCTAAAATATTGACAAGTTATTTTATAAAGAAATTTTCCTATGAAACAATAATCTAAATTTAAATATAATATGAAAATTATTAAAAACAAATATAACGAAACGATTTATTTAACGACAATAATAGTTTCATTTAATTAATCTTGTTCATAGTTATAAATATTCAAGTAATATAGATACAAATTTTCAATTAATTATTTTTTAGAAATCGTATCTCATTTTGAAAATTTTTCAATAAAATAATTATATCTAGGAATTTGATTATAATAAAAATATGCATAATTATTTCAAAATTCGCATAAATTTCAATACTGCAATTTCCTCTCTGACACTCTTTTATTTAAAGCTTAGAAATAACATTATTAGAAACGTAATAAAATATTTATTTTTAAAATAGAAATACAACTAAAAATGTATATATTATACTATAAATGACATTCTAGACGCTAAATGAATCATAATGTAAATTTTAAGTATTTTTAAATTTGTTTAAAATCCGAAAATTAATTTGTATAACTTTAAATTCTCTATAAATATCTCTGTAAATTTTTAATACTAATATTATTTTTGAAGATTAATTTCATTGCTTAACTAATTAAAGAACTAAGATCAAGAAATAAGAATTAAGATTATTAAAAGATTAATAATTAATTTTAATTATAATATTATATTAAATTGTTTCATGTGAAAAATAAGCAAATATCTAGATACCTAGATTTAAACAGTAAATATTTATCTATTTTCTAAGAATTCGCGAAAAATAAAACATAATGTCCACGAATCATGCACGTGTGCATACAAATTGGAACGTTCCTATTGGTTAGCTTCCTGTCTGGGAAGCGTTCATGTGTCCCTTGGTCGCTTACGAGCCACAAATCTGCTCGATCGTCGAAGCACTAATGGCTGGCATCCTCTGATATTAGGTCAAATTATGTAAACGAGCAAGAAATGGATTTCTATCGAATACCATGAGAATTAACGAAACAGGAAATGATGATTGAACAATGATTAATGACGATTTTAACAACTTTTTGTTTCGATGATTTGAACATTTTATCGTAATATATCTCGAAGCAAAATTATTTTAATCATTGTATCTATGAAATGACATTATTATATTACTGATAATAATCGAAAATCGAATTCTGATTAAAGTCGAAATGAAAAAGATAATTCCAGAAAAAATGAGTCAATAAATTTTTAATTATATATATATAATTAAAAGAATATAGGAAAAACAAAATGATTAAAAAATAATAAATATAGAATATGTATATATGGAAATTTGATTCATGTTTCTAATTTGAATTTAAATCATTAAAAAAGGATGTTTCAATTCCCTCATTATGCATAAGAATAAAAAGCAGAACGAATAAAGCTATTAAAATACAATGGTATATAATGATATGGAAATTAATATAATTTCATAGATTTTTTTTTTTAAATGCTATCACTATTGTATGGTACTATTGCATATTTTATTTCTTTATTTCACTTACATATTTTTGAGCTGTTTATATCAAGGCTATTGTCTGGTTCATTATATAATATTGAATATGTTATAACTTATTCTTTAACGATAATATTAAAGATAGTAATTTGAAATTTTATTATATCGAAAGTTTTATTAGATCGAAAGAAAAAATGGCATGGAAAAAAATAAGAAAAAATAGCAGTTACAGATTAGATATATAAAATGTTCCAATACTATATACAATTTATTAGCCGTTTGCAACAATATAATAGAAAAAAATTATTATATAAATAACAATTTATTTATATAAACTTGAGTTTTGTGAATAATTTGAATTTACTGAAAAAAAAAATGAATTTTTGAAATATTAATTATATGTTATTATATATCTATTATATATCTATATTCATTGAATATAGATAAATTTTAGTTTAATATACTTTTTTTTAATTTTAATTTAATATTATATTAACAATTAAATAATTAACAAATTAATAATCAAAATTATTTACAATTTAAAACAATTTGATATCATTAATAATCATTTACTAAAGATTACTAAAGATTAAATACACGTTGATGAATTTATAAATAAATAAATGAATATTGAATAATAAATATTGAATATATTGAATAAATTGGAAAATTTATGAACTTAATTTTTATATAATTTTTTGTTTTAATGATTAAATTAAAAATAAAAATAAAAACAAATAAGATTTTTTAATAACAAAAAACATAAAGATAGATAAATTAAATCATAATTAAATCATTATAATATAATTATTATACATTATATTATCATAACCAGAGGTTTTTTATTTTTGTATTTTACTTTTTTTAATATAAAAATAAATGAACGGATATATAAATTTATGATATATGATAAATTTTAATTATATAATTTTAGTTTTGGTTAGTAATATAAATTTTCTTCATAAAAGTTATTTTTTTTCAAAGTCATAGTCATATAGCATTATTAAAGAATATAACATAATTAAATCATTAAATGAAATTTTCAAAAATTATTAAAAACAACATATTTTTAATAATGTATTAATAATGTATTATTATTATTATCATTTTTATTTATATCAAATAAATAATAAATAAATAATAAATAAAATAATAAATAAAATAACCTATACGCGTTTTTTATTCATGAATTGACAAATTTTTTTTTTATATTTTATTTTATGCATTTTATGCCAGAAATAAAAATTATTTTAACAATTTCTTTTATATATAGCACAAACTCTTATTTCTGCGATATTATTATTTTTTTATTATTATTCATGATTTTGACAATATTTAAAACAAATTAAATATATTCATGTATATTGAGTATCAAGATATGAAATAATTAATAGAAACGCAATAAAAGAAATGTAATTTTTTACTTTTTTAATTACTAAATAATTTATAGTATATTTATACAAGTTGTCTTTATAACAATAAAACATTTTCAAAAATATATAATCAAATTTATCAAACAAAAAGAGTTATTAAAATTGGTTCAATTCAATATATACATCAAAATTCAATTTTATCGAAAAAAAAGCATATCAAAAAAAATAGATAGAAATACTTGCATAATGAATCAATATTTTTAAGAAATGAAATTCATTATTCATAATAATATTCCTTATATTTATTATAATTAAAATCAAATAATTAATTAATAAAATTAATTATTAAATTAATATAATTAATTAATAAAAAAGACAAAAATTAAAAAATCATTATCTCATTTGATAAAGATAATTTATCATCGACTAACAATCTATCATTCTAAGAATTATAAATTAACGCTATATGAAAAATTTACCTAATATAAAATTACTATTAAAAATATATCTGGCAATCATTCAATAATCTTTGAGAATCAAATTCATCGCAAAAGTAAGATGTGTGTAAAAAATGCTGGAATATATGAACCAGCTGCAAAGTGCATGAACCATTCTGCAAACCCCAAGATAATAAGTTTTACGACATTGAACGTTGGTCCCTGCTATGTAACTCGTGTTACGCTTAAGTTATACCAAGGTGAATATGGAATACACATTTACGTTATGTGCGCTATAGATCACGTGTTATGTTTACTATGGTTCACTGAAAATATTAAATCATATCGAAACGATATTTAAATGATTGATCGCTATCGAGATCATAAATATAGTTACGTTTCTAAATGTGTTGTGTAATGTGTATTGATTACTATAAAATAATCAACGAGAATGATTGATCAATTCAATCAAGTATAATTATAAGTGGTTGCAAAAATGTTACCTGTTTTATACACCAAGGTAATATTATCACTTAATATTATCATGATAATAACCAAATATATGATAAATAATTAATACGTAATGGATTTTAGATATTTTATCGTCAATCGTTATATAATAAATAATACAAATTAGATAATATTTAATATTTTTAATATTTTTTAAATAATAAATAACTAGTTATTAGAAAATATAAATTTTAATTATATTAGATGAAAAGATAAAAATTAAAAATATACGATATTTTTAATTGAAAAAATACAATTTTTATGTATGAATTATATAATGAAAAGAAACGACTTCAAGTAAGTACTATTAATTGAAAAAAAATTGAAGAAATAAGAAATTAAATAACATATGTAAAATTAATATGATATATATTAATAATCATAACATATAATATAAAAATTATAATAATTACATTATTTATAATTACATAATTAATTAATAAACGATTTCTTTTTTTACTAAAATTTTTAAATATAATTTCAAAGGAGAAGAAGAAAAGATGAAAATTTAAAAAATAAAATAATTAGAAAATAATTTAATCAATTTAATCTAATCATGATTAGAATGAAATTTTACTTGATTATTATTATAATTTTTCTAATAAAAATATAATGGTCTTTTCTAATAAAGATATATTAAAATCTATTAAAGATAACATTAAAATTCCATTCTAAGTAAAAATTTTATTGTTAAAATATTTTAACAATAATACTATCATTTTATTTCTAATTTGTTGAATCAGCTAATATAGATGTAAACCACATTGCAATATTTGTTTTCATATATATTACTAACGATGTGTTGCATTACACTATTGTCCTGAAGTACAACGAAGTATCAGGTGATATTGGATGCCACCATGTGCGGTGTGAAGATCGCGATAGTTACTTTTCTCATATAAAAAGTAGAAAAGTAGATTAGTAATTATGTTTATAAAAAATATTAACCTACAATCATCGATAAAATAATCATAAAATAAAAATTGCTATTTAAACGATAATTATCATTTGACTAAATTACAAAAAAGTTAAATTATATAAAATAAAAATACTA
Source organism: Apis florea (assembly GCF_048593485.1). Taxonomy (NCBI): domain Eukaryota; kingdom Metazoa; phylum Arthropoda; class Insecta; order Hymenoptera; family Apidae; genus Apis; species Apis florea. The sequence goes on along the minus strand of NW_028256416.1, from coordinate 5,642,236 downwards.
ATTATACGTAAGGTTATATAAAGATTTAAAAATTTTATTTCCTTATTCTTACAATTAATCATGGTTAATACAAGTTGCACGATAGATATTAACTGAATATATTATATATATAAGATATATTTTAAGGTAAAAATTTTTAAAATAATTTAAGCATATACGCGCATAAAATTGCTTATATAATAATCCATTCATTTATCGATAATACATGACCGGTAACCGCATACAATTTGACCATGAATTTAATACCTAACAGAAAGATCGATGACTTGTTTGTGGAATGCTATAACTATGATAACACACACACTTTAGGATAAATGAAGAATTATTAATTTAATTTTAATTAGGTCTAATATTGAATTTCTATTTACTGCGATACTATTCAAGAAGTTTGAATTACCAGTAAACCAAAGTTATTTTTCATCACACAACTAAAAATTGTGAGTTAATTGTACATTATGTCGACATATATATATAATATAAAATATATGTACATATATATATTTTTATAATTGATTTGTAGGTCATTATATAAATAGATGCAAAAAAACAATTTCTAACATAAAGTTAATGTATCAAACATAAAATCATAACATATGGATTTGAAACATTTATATTATTTTTAAAATCGAATATTAATTAAAATATGATTTAACGAAAAAGTTAAGTTTATTGCTTACCTTTTTTATGTACTATTACGATTATCTTAACTTTTCAACCTCGTGACTTCTTCTCAACGAGTTCGACGATTCCTGTCGACTAACAGTCTGTTTTCCCACCGCGATCAAAAGAGGAAATTATCACTATACGCGATCCAAGGGTCGAGAATAGTGTGGGTGTATAAACATGTATAAGTAATATGTGTATGTATACACGTATATAAATGTGTATACGCAAAAGAAGAGGGACGAGGAAAGGACACGAGAGATAGCTGATCTACGACGTGATGTACTTTGTGATCAACGAAGAACTGAATTCGAATCGTGATTTATACGAGAAGTTATATATATGTGTGAATTATAACTTTTTTTGAAGATCTTTGAACTTTGGTCCTTATTTTGTAATAATGAAATATTATTTGCACTATTTTTGATATTGCTTAAGAAAAAGGTAAATGTGATATATAATGATAAGATAACTGTTCGAAAGATCATCTATTTTTGATGTTACGTCGAGAACGAAATCTTTTTTTTTTACATAAATTTCAATATTAAAAGTATTTATGTTTCAAGCATGCACTTAAATTATCTTATTTTCTTACATTTGTTAAGATAATCAATTATAAAGAGAACTTCTTTAAATCCTTTTTCAATTAAAAAATTATCCCAGCAATTCACTGTTACTTGATAAGATAAATCAAAAACGGTTTAACACCACGTGCTTTGTACTATGAACTTGATACAAGATTCACTGTTAACCGATTCTATACTTGCGGCGGTAATACGTAATGCGCATTCGAGCGACAGCTCAATATTCGCGCGAATAATACTCGAATATTATCATTTCTTTTATATTTAAAACACTTTTTTTTGTGCACATGTCAAATTTTTAACCTAACACACATTGAGGTTTCGCGAATACTGCATATTTTCGGCAAAACTGAACGTACCCTTCTCACACACGTACCAACGCCAGCGCAGAACACCGACCACTCTATACATGCTCGATTCAATAGCAGCCATCTTGCTAGTTTCGAGCCTCAAACCGAAAGAATCAATGAAAGAATTCTAGCATAAATTCTTAGACATATAATAATTTGCAGATAATAATTTTGAAAAACATTACAAAGCATAAGCATAAAAACAAAAATTATTTTAATTTCTAATATAATTTTCAAATTTGTTGTTATTTGAATATATTTTTTATTTGAAATCTCCCGCCAATTTTTAATATAACGAATAGTTTATACTTGAAAATTTTACACATTTAATCTCATAATTTTTATTGACATCATATAATAATCATTATAAATTATCTATTAAACATAAATAATATTAGATAATATACTATAAATTAATTTATGCGCATGTGAGGATTCAAGGATTTGACTCACAAACTACGACGGTCATGCTTTTCGATATAGATAGCCGGCCTACACGTGAACCAATCACAAACCGAGTTTCAATGGGCGGGGATGTGGCGTGATCCACGATGACGTCATAGTAGTCTACAATCGATAACTATTCGACGTTGAACAAACCCTTATAACCTTGTTACTGTAGTACATACGATCAATGTTTGACTTCAATGCGCCACATATCTTACGATATGATCGCGCATTCTTTACGTTGATAATGCAGATTAATAATTTCAATAAAAACACAATATTTTCTTAATCATTTTTAATTATGAAAAAGAAAATGATATCTAATATTCATGAATATTTCGTAAAAGAGAAAATAAAATATAATATACTATCAAGATAAGAGAATGATTTTATCGATCGTGTTAATCTCTGCTGTAGTTAATAATCAATAAAAGTTTTGACAAATATTAGAATACAAAACTTTTCTACATATTTAGTAAAACTAACTAAACTTTTATACATATTTTACAACATGTAATAAAATAAACGTAGAAATGAAATAATTTGAAAATAAATTCTTGTATACAAAATAAATAATACTAAAATAATACTAAAAAAAACTTTAATATATATAAAACTTTAATAAATATAGTATTATGTTTTTCAAAATTCGGATATAATAGTACAATCTAAAATCCAGATCTTTATTTTCATAACGAAATACATGAGAAATGCCATATATAATAAAATCAACAGCGTAACATTTAAACTTTATTAAAACCAACAATATTAACAAGAACAACAAGAATAAATCATTCCTTCGGAAATAGTTCACAGAAACTTGATCTTACATAAAATTCAATCGTCCTGCCATGTCGCTCAACGACGTAGTATATCAGTTAGTTATGCACTCGTATAGAATGGTTCACATCATGAATGATCAAGTGCCGGGAGACCTACGACATTAGTAACATGATTCAAATAATAATAGCCTCAAAATGATAACAACGTTTCGGATCAAACCTTCTAATTATGAAATGCATTAAGACACTTGTCGTTAAGGATCCAATCATGATGCTGCTACGGTCGCTAAAAGCAGTGCAAGAAAACAAGCCAGCAAAACCATAGAATATGTAGTAAACAATATTGTTATGAGGTTAGTAACATATGAAATACGCATTTCAGTCGAACGAGGAATGTCATACAATTCATAAGTATCCTTGCATTTTGTACTCTCACCTTCACAATTTGGGTCATGTTCATCAATTTGTGGTTTAACAGCAGTCGATATTACAGTTTTTTCTTGATCGCTTTCTTTTTCTTTTTTGTTGTTTAATGTCATTAAATTCGTTTCAATAATATTTAATGACGAAATATCTTTTTTAATTGAAACATTATTACTGCAAGAAATATTATTGGTTGCATCCTTCTTTAATAATGCTTCTAATTCTTCAATTTCCTTTTCATGTTTGCATAAACTCGCTGCTGCTAATTGTAAATCATAAACGGCTTTGGACAAATCGAGTTTTGAATCGGTATGCGAATCAGTTTTTGCTTTTTCTGATTCTATCAAGTTGCAGTCCTCGTTTAAAGTTATTGTTATATCTTCTTTAGGAACTACATTTACTATATCAGTGATCTTTGACGAACTAGACAAATCGTCATTTGTATCATCTTGACTACAAGTAATGGAGCTACGAGTACTAGTATTGGGCGCTGTACTATCGGTTTCTATTTCAGAATGGTATGACGTCAGCGAATTCTTTTGGCTTAAACGACTATCACGTAAGTGATCTGCCACACTACTAAACGCCTCTGCAATTAGTTTAACATTTTCATCTGCGACACGAAGATAAAAATCAAATGTATTATCGTCAGTCTTCTCAGAATCTTCATTTTCAAATTTAGTGAGAATTTCTGTTTGTTTTTCTATGTCTTCCTTATCTTTATGATCTTCAATATTATTTTCTGAATAATGATTATCTAAAGATTGAATATGTAAAATTGAGGATTCCTCCGTCTTATTATTATCATTTGAAACATCCATTACAGGAAGTTCTGAACGAACATGCGTTTCTTCGGTTAATTTTACTTCCATATCATTTTGTCCTTCAATTAAATTGACTAAATCTTGACATAAACGACTGTACGCTGTGAAATCAGTTTCTGTATCTTGATTATATGACTCGTTAGATTTGCTCTGCACGCAATTCTGCCAAAATTCATTGTTCAATGCATCAGGTAATATATCATTAGATATCATGGAGTTTTGTGCTCTTATATCATTCTCATTTTTATTTTCGAGATCCTGTACTTTAGTCGATGGTGAAACATAAACACGTAATTTTTTTCTATTTACATTTGTAACTGGATGATTGCCATTTATGTCAGTTTTGGAGTTTCTCAATAAACTATCAGAATGCCATCGATCATAATCAGAAAGTTCACCATCGCTTACAACGCGCCTATCTGATCGTGTGGGTAATGATTTAATATCTATTATAGTGTTACTCATTTCATCTTTGATTTCTTGAAGACTAGGTTCTCTTCGAAGATGAATTCTATCATGATTAATTAAACCGTATAAATTAGCAGATAAAGATCTAACCGCTCGTTTCTTTTTGGTACCAAAAGTAATTTCCTGATCTCTAATAATACTGTTTTTACTTTCAACAGTGTTCTTCGATGTGTTGGCATCCTTTCTGAGAGCTCTATAAGCCAAATCATCGGTAACAATGTCAGGCTCGCACTGTGGTATGTATGATGAACGAGGATAGTCTGGCTTAGTTGGTGTGGTGTGTAAGTAGTCGCTTTCTGTGGCAGCCGTTACCGGTCCTAAAGGAATCCCAAATGGAGGTTGAGGATCAACTATTTTCAATGTGTTATTAGCATGTTGAATGCTCCGATAAACAACATCGTCTCGCGTCACATCTGGTTCGTCTCGACGTGATACACAATTTCCGGCATATAGATAATCATCGGTTAAATCTTTACGTGATAAAATAGGCGAAGCTATCAGATAACTGATATTAGAGAGTGCAGATTGACTAACCACTTCCGACAATGATGCAGGTCTCTCTTTAGGATGCATTCTTCTGTAAGCCATATCATCTTTCGTTCTATCTGTAGAATCTTCTGAAATATATGAAATAGTATTGGTTTTTGCTTGACGGAGATTAAATTCTTCCATGCTACGTCGTTCTGCTCTATCAAGAAGATCTTCATCTCCTAGACGAAGACTATTATATATTGCTTCAAGTTCAGAAAGCGCTTCTTCAAGATTTTTAGAACTTCTTTTTTTTTCTAAAGTATCTTGTTCGCTAATTAATTGATTTTCTTCCGTTTTCAAATTTTCAACAAATGTATCATTCGGTAAATTATAAAAATTTTCAATTGCAATTTGTTTGATTGGTGATTTCGTATAGGAACTATCCAAAGACTTATTAATAGTAGGTGAAACGGAATTATTATGCATATTTTTAATATAAGTAGTAGATAATCTATTTTCACGCATTTTGATATCATAATTTTTAAAGCTTGAAGTAAGTTGATCATTTCGATCATTTCTCCTTTGACATTTCATTGCTTCAGTTTCTTTAAATATCGGTTCATCTACGTGTCTGCCGGTTGAATTGTGTCTATTGTTTGTACATTCTGATAAATTACAAGATGGTGTTGAGCTTACAGTTAGAGACAATGGACGTCGTGGACAATGTTTAGTCGAACCACACCAATTGATTTCATTATTTGAATCATAGGATCTTAAACTTTTTACATGATCTCTAGTAACTTCATGTATATTGTTCATTTTAGTACGTAAGGTATCATCGTATTTCATTGCATCAAAGTTTTCATTCAATGGAAAAGAATTACAACCATAAGTGAAAATTCGACAACGTGGATCTCTTGGTGGAGGTTCAGGTGGAGAAGAACTTCGACTCGCAAACTGACGATTTCTCGTATAATCATATGGATCAACATAAATTGTATTACTAGCCATAGATAAATTGAAAACATTATTTTCTTCTTGATTTAAATTGTTTTTATTTCTGTATAAAACATTTGGTTTTGCATAAGTATTATTTTGGTTTAAATCTGTTATATATTGGCTCATTGGATATTTTGTGAGATCAGTAGACGATTTTGCTTGTAAATTAGGTACAATCAATCCAGATTGTCGTAGATTTTCAGCAGATTTTTTTATTGGAAAAGTATTACTGTTAGAATAATTGATATAGCATGATGATTGTTCTGAAAATTGAAATGGTTCATTTGCATCTGTAGAAACAGATGATTGTTCTTCATTCATGAAATCAAGACTAGTGCGTTTATTTGTTATATTATTTAAATTTTCTGGAAACCTGTGACCTTCATCTCTGGATAAACGTTTTATATAACGTTCAGTACGTGCTGCACGACTTTTTCTATTGCAAGAAATATTTTTCTGTGTACTATGTGCAGCAATTTCATTTTGATATCTTGTCAATGAATTACAAGATTTACGCGAATCTTCATCTGAACTACTATCTGCACAAATACGGTCTCGTTTTGCTTCTACTCGTGCTTTTAATTTATTTTTCCTTGCTTTTTTACTTAATCCATCCAATGATCCATCACTGCTACGAGAATTCAAAGAATCCTTTTGTAAGTTTGTTATATCCATTGAATTTGTAGTATCATTAATATTTAAATGTTGATTTGAATTCTTTTCAATTGGTTGAAGCACAACATTATGTAATTTCCTATTAAATACTGTGCGAGGTTTTGGTTGTCTTGTACAATATACAATTTCTTCATCATTGGAAGAACTATCATAATCTCGAATTGATGATATTCTTTTCAAAATTCCACCAATTGACCACTTTTTTTCTTTTTTTTTATCTGTAGAAGTCACAGCATTACAGACAGGTAAGCGTCGAGTTGGTGGTAAAAGACCATCCATTCTTAAGATATCTTTTCCACTGATACTTCTCTTTTCCATTATGAATAAATAATTTATCTATTTAAATATATTATAATACCTAAAAAATAATAAAATTAATTAATATTTAAAATTTTTTAAATTTATTATTATTTATAAGAATGTTTTAAACCATAAAATCTTATTATATCAATATTAGCATAAACTATATTAATTATAGATTATTATTAGATACATTAATATGCTGTTAATTTTAATAATTTTAATTCTACTTACGAATATATATGTATATTATATATATATATCATATATATAACATATATAAATGCAGAAAATGTGTAAAAATATGCGGATGTAATCACTTCATTATAACCAATAAACGAATTACATTTTATCTAAACAGTAAATTTTCGATTTCCAATATTGATATGTTTACACGGTGAACACCTTGAAACAGAGGATTTTCATTATAAACAATTATATACCATTACGTGCATGTATATAAATAGAATATTGTCTGCTAACCTCCATGCAGACGGTCAGTTGAATGATTCAGATAAGTATTAGGCGAAGGGCGAATTTTCTGTACATTTGCCAAATATTTTCCTGTGATTTAGAAATGTCAGGCACAAAATTCATTCACATTACACAGGATATAAATCAAGACAACTTAGGTCAGTACATATGTAACGCTGATAATCCTGATAAGATTTCCACACCTCTTAGTAGAATTTCGCAATACGTTCGTTATCTTGACAGATGAACTATAAAAGCAGTTACTCTTGTAAACTATAATGAACTCTTGTAAATTGTTGAAGTTCCCAACAGTTCGATTTGAAAATTTGTGTTTGAAAATTACAAAAGATTTGATTAGTTTTCAGACACCTACGATCTGTATCTAATATTTGCTTCATGCTTATTATGCTGCCATTACATGGATATCGATGTAATATTACGCGTTAAATACAAAGGATACTGGTAGACTACTCGAAACTGACTCGAATCAGATCGAATCAGATATGAGAAGAGAAGGGATTCATCGTTTAGACCCCACCCATTACACCAACCTTCCCCCATCGCGCAGAATCACGCACAGTAAATCGTGCACGCATTTTACGCACCCACGCACGACAATTGTATCATCTGCTTTAGAACTATTATAATAGTACTTTAGTTTACCTCTGAGAAATAAAATAGTATTTTATTTTATTATTGATATAATATTTTTGTTATATAAAACAATATATATTATACATTATACGAAATATTTTTTGTAAAAATATTTGATATTTTTTCTAACAATAATGTAGAAAACGGCATGTAATGTATTTCAATGTGGACTGCACTATTATGACGCTTCACATAGAAATCCCCTCTGACAGAGTTTAGTAAAACTCTGATGATACAGTAGGAAAATACTATTCTTCGATTAAAATTGGAAATAAAGGAATATGTGAAATTGGTTCTTTTAATATTATTTGTTTTTTTAATCATAAATTGAAATATAAAATTTTTTATATACGCTTTATAAGTTTTTTAATTTTTCTTTTCATTAACATAAGTATAAATCACTTATGTACTTTTATGTACTTTATGTGCAATATGATAAATAGAAAATGAATGAATTGATAATTATATCATAGGAACCTTGAACTTATGATTCCAAGTCATGTTTGAGATTCAGCTTAAAATTGTATTGCATTCCAGATTTCAATTACGTCAGACTAAAGACGTAATACGACACTATTATAAATAGAGATGCTTTTATGTTAGTATTTAGCTGACAAATTTCAATTTAAATTATTCTGATATTTTTTTTAAATAAACTATATTTTTTTAAAACATTTACATTATATAATTAATAATTAATAAATCATTATAAAATAAAGAATTTATGTTGCATTGTTGAATCCATTATTAAATAAAATGCATATCTATATCATTATGTAATGTAAAACAGAAAGTTAAAAGAAAGTCATATAATTATAAAACATTTGAAATAGCATAATTATTACATACAATGCTGATTATTTCTTTTAAAGAATTGAATATTTATCCTAATTTTTCAAAACTAGAATTATTATTTTTATCAATATATATATATATTAAAATAAATACGATTATATAAAATATTTGATATAAAAAGGGTATCAAATTAAAAAAAGAAATGAAAATATAACATTATATATACATTTGATTATATATTAATAGTAAAGAAGAGATATAATTAATATTATAATAATATTAAAATAATATTAAAAATAATATTAGAATGAATAAAATTAAAAATATATAGGTAAAAAGAGAAGAAGGAAGAAGTAAAAAAAGTATAAGATACACTTCTTTTATTGAATTTTAAAGTGTTCATCTACATTTTATTAATTTATGTTAATTTTAAGCGTTTGTATTTATTTATCAAAAAATGGATCAAAAAACATATTAAAAAATGTTTATTATTATATTTTATTCACATTTTAAATTATATACTCAAACATTCATTGTTATTAAAAACTTCAAAAAATAAATAATACTTCAAGAAAATACAAAACTAAAATATTTTTTATTCTTAAATTAAACAAATTTATCTATATTTTAAATTGCATCGTCGAGTTATCTGTATAAAGTATAATAATTACCTAAAATAATTATCTAAATAATAATTTCAATAAATCATTATTTATATTTTAAATCTTCATTTTTATTTTCTATTTCATCTCGTTAAATCCTAATCCTTAGACCAAATGTCCACCAAGAACCGGATATATTCTTCCATTTTTTTTTTTTCTCCACGTAAATCGATGATACGCGAAGTCCAATAATATTCACGGATATTTTAAGAATGGATATAAAAAAAGAAAAAAAAAAAGAAAAAAAGAGAAAAAGAAAGAACGAATGGGTGGGGAATGCGCATTTCGTGAAAGTTATAATTCCTCTGAGTATTCTTGGTGCAGGGCTACCAGACAACGCATTTCGCGAAGTGTTAAAGATTTGAGACGCCGAGGAGACCGTGTTATTCTTTCGAAATTAGGTATTCATGCTGCATCATTCCGGTCCAGAGAGCCATATACGGTTGGTCAAAGACACGAGGCATTGTGTATATGTAAGTTGCACATATCTCATCGATGTAGCAAGGAGAAAGCCGCTTTCAGCATTAATTCAGGACAAGTACCTTTATTTTGCGCGCGGCAAAAACTTTACGAAAAAATCGACATGGCTCGCAAATTGACGTGGCTCGAAATAGCGGGCAGAATTTTTTTATAGCATGATAAGTGTCTATTTATATCCGAAAGTATATTTAATCGTTTCACGCGAACAGAAGTATATGTATAATTTTAGAACGTATAAAAAGAGTGAACCAAATTAACTTGTAATTGATATTACAAGTTTAACACATATGGATATAACGAATAACTGTTTCCTTTAAAATTCAAAAAATTATTTTATCGATATAATTTAATCGCTTTGTTAAATAATTTTTAAGTAAATTTAACTCTGTGTAGAAATGAAATTATTTTTCGTTAAAAATATTTAGGTATTTAGCTTTTGATATTTGCTTCGAAATACGTGACAGATTGATTGTTTTAAAAAACGTATTTACAAAATATATAGAATGTCGTTGAAAAATTTGAAGGATCGAGTGACTTTTTTTTTTCAAAATTAATTTCATACTAATAAAATTTAATTATTTATACTACCAGAAAGTATTGTATTAATTTTGATATTTTTAGATTAGCTGTTAATTGAAAAGAATTTATTATATTAATTTATTATTTGGTTTGCCAATTTCTTATTGTTAAATTTAATTAAATATATATTAATTAATGTATTTTAAATAGATTATTAAATATCTATTTGAAAATTTAAATATAATATACATGTATTATATTATATTTATATTTGCAAGAGTAAAATTTGAATAAAATTTGATTAAAATGAATTTTCTGATTATTGATTTCTGATACTGTGCTAAAATAAATATTAAACTAAAAAATAAGTCAGTTAACAGATAAGTAATAATTAAATTACAGGGATCATGAATTATTATCATAGGTTGTTATAAAATATCACAGTTAATTTCGAACAGTAGATTTTGATGGTAAATTGGAAGATTCAAAGCCATGAAACTCTCAAGGATATGAATTGAAATAGCTTGTAGAAATAACAGACAGTCCATGATTGCAGGGTCAAATGATGACAAGGACAACAACCGTATGAGTGTTAAGCTTTTTCGTTTATTGAAAATATCTCTGTAAAACGTGTGTATATTGTGGCCGGGCGAGGTAAGCCGACAAAACCGAATCTTTTTTTTTTTTCTTCATTTTTTTGACAACGAAACGAAATCGGGTAGCAAACGAAGGAATACGGTGAAGACATTAAAAACAATAATAGAGTCAAATCGTTATTTAGTTACCTACATAAGTAAAGGACGAATCAACGATGCATTCGCTTACTTTTCTTTTTTTCTTTTTTTTTTCTTTTAATCTTAGTATATTAATTATATTATGTATAACAAAGCGGTAACAACTTGTTAATTGTAACTATTACGGTAATAATCGTTTACTTTATATAATTACAATAATGTAATGTAAGGATGATCGTTAACTAATCGATAACAAACGAATCGTTTCCTCCTCCATCCTTCCTTCGTCTTGATCATCATATTTATTCTCGTCACTTTCTTAACTTCGTCTTTTCCCTATTTTTCTTCTCTTTTTTCTTTTATTTTTATGTTTGTATTTATTTATTTATTTTTTTGCTTAAATCCGATATCGATCTTCAGCTAAATCGTTTCGTTATTTATTTTATTCGTACATTCCCTTTCTCGTATTAATTATTTAACAACAGTTTTTTTATTCCTTTTATTATTTGCTCTTTAATTTAATAATCGTAGTAAACATAGTAATTATTTATAATATTGTGCAAATAATCCATATTTTTATTTTGTTTAATAATAATGAATGTCATTCAACGGAGGAGCTCTTCTATGTTCTCTCTTTCTCTCCCTCATTTTCTCTCTCTTTCGCTCTCTTCTCGCTTTCTCGCTCTCCCTCTCTCGCGCTCTCGTTCATTCTTTCCCTCATTCTCTCTCTCTCTCTCTCTCTCTCTCTCTCGCTTTCTTTCTTTCTTTTTTTCTATTTTTCACACATACACGTTCTTTCGCACGCACTCTGTCTCGATGTTCTCTCTGTTTGCTCGCGCATATTCACGCATTTGCGCATGCGCGCACAAGCACGGAGCACGCATTTGAATGGACGATCCTTCGCGCGTAATGTTTTTTTTTCGACAGCTAGCTCGTTAAAATTGGATTTTTTTTTTTTTTTTTTTGGTTTCTTAGCACATTTCGTCTACCTAGCTTGTTGACCCATGGCAGTTGCTTGTTCATTATACTGGCCGACAGGCTCCGTAGCTTGACACTTTACTCGATTATTTTCTGTATTTTTTTTAAATCTTCTTTTATTTAAACCCAACTCTAGAATTTTTGTTTCGCATCTTCTTTATATAGCTTTTGTGTATTCATCGTTTTATTATCTGACGACGTTTAGGTTAATAAGTTTCGAGAGTTTCGAGACACTACAAAGCCCTTTTTTATTTTTGTTCGCTATCCGTTTAAGAAAATTTCGTGCATTTACGATTAGTTAACTTAGTTTCATTTCTTCTTTATACAATGCGTAACGGCAGTATCGTCCACGGAGAAAGTACGTTTAAATCTCGTCTTACCTCGCTTAACGAAGGAAAGCCCTATATGTGTATATATATATATATATACATATATACATATATATATATATATATATGTATATATATACACAGATATATATATATATATATTTTTGTTTTTTAATATTTTACAGCCGTCGTCGCGCAAAAGCTGATATTTAATGTACGGTTTTTTTTTGTTTCTGGTAAAACAAAAATCAATGAAGCACACCACGCATACTCTTCCACCCCCCTCCCCCTTGTTTCTTTTCAGCCATAGCAAACTTTTTTGGCTGATCGAACATTTTTTACCGTTCCCGAGCTTTTTTGTCCCGAGCGTTACGCACAAACGAATTTCCAAGCAACCCTTCGAGACGCGGAAATTGGAATTTCTAACCTTTTTACGCTTTCCCTTCCAATACGACCGTAGATTAAGCGGATCGAATGTTACCAAGTTTACCAACAATCGGTAAACGCGACTGAAAACCGGGGAAGTTGCGATTCAATCGAACATTCGATCACGAAAAATCCGAGCAGTCATCACGTTCACAATAAAAAACACTGTGGATAAAGAAGAAAAAGAAGAAGAAAAAGAAGAAGTAGAAAAAGAAGAAGTAGAAGAAAAAGAAGAAGAAGAAACGATATTCATTCGGTGCCTCTCAGGGAAGAACGATTTTTATATGATTCGCAAAATCAATTATCGTTAAAAAGAGGCCAATGTGTTTTGGAACACTTTCTGCACGATTGCATTTCGTTTCGTTCGTTACGCCCTGTTTACATATTCTTTTTTTTTTTTTTTTTTATTCTTCTAACGTTTGTCGTGTGTCTCGAGAGTTTTATTGCTTCTAGAAGTTCGCGGTTGCCCATTCGACAAAGTAGTATCGAAAATATATATGTATATTATTTGCGTACAAACCATTTGATTATTATCGAATTATTTGCACATATTACAGCACGGGAGAGGTTAGAAACATAAAAAGGGGCGAGAGGGGGTATCTGAGTAATTAGACAGTGAGCCGGACGGACCATCAGATACGTCGTACTTCGATAGAAGAAGGATCGACGAGTTAAATGAATCGTCGTCGATCGATCTCGTGCCTCTATTCGTTTCGTTTCGTCGTCATCGTCGTTCGTCGTGCTCCGTATATTAGATTATATTATGTTATATCAGATGCATGACCGTATATTTCGAATATCATCGTGATTATTTTGATCTCTACAAAACAATGTTTGAATAACGTGCGGCTAGAAAAAAAACTCGAAGATTCTCGTCAAATATAATATATGCAAACAGCAACGGCATCACACAATACTTTTTTAGGCATAATCCATGTCCCTGCGTTTTCGTTGCAAAAAATTATTGAGATAATAGGTGACGCGATGAATCTGATTGATAATTGATGATAATGCGGATATATTATTCAGAATCATTTCAAAGAGAGATTCAGAATATAAGAAAGTCGAAAGTCTCGGAAGAAACGAAGAACGACGATCTCTTCCGAACGAACGAGTCGCGAGGACGCAGTCACGCGCATGCGTATACCTTGAAGCGTACTCACGAAAAGATCATCGAATGGCCCGCGACGAGAATCGTGAAATGCAATTATAATATACGTAGAAAAGGTACGAGGACATTAATATCGGACAGGCTTCTCTAAAATACTTTGACAAAGCGGACTCGACACCGATAGTGTGTGAATTATTTGTACGAATAATTTACAATGATCCTCACCCTCTTGAGCCTTCGTAGCTTAAAATAATGAACATTTGTTTTTCTTTTTATCTGTTTCCATATTTTCTCGTTATTTCTCGCATTACTTCTGTACCTAATTGCATATCTGTATTTTGCCTAATCTCATTTTCAACCTATGTGTAATGAATTTACACCGTTCCCGGCTCACGTAACATTCATAACCATCGTTTTTGTTATGTTCTCGTCGTCGTTCCTGCTACATATTTCAAATACAATCCTTCGAGCGAGCTGCGAGTTTTTTGCCACGTCCGTTTTCGACCAGCGAGAACGTTTCTAGCTTCGTTTATTATAGCGTTTCCGCCGTCGCTAACACGACACCTGTTTCCGGTAAAACACACGAGCAACAAGGTGCGTTCCTCGTTCCTTTTCCCATCGTGTTTCTTTCTATTCCATTTCAGAACGCGGTTGTAAACGTAGAAAAATAACGATTGCGCAATCCGCGTTAACACACACACGCACACATATTAGTTCATGTTTGTCCTCTGTGTTGTTGCCTCACCACCGCACGCTCGTTACGTGCTAGCCCGAGATAACTTTCGTTCGTGTAAGTACCTATATGTATAATATACCTATATGTATGCATTAATCTGTACTTTGTTCGGCAAAATGAACTGTGCATTGCCGTTATTATAGACAGACGCGTTCCAACGAATTCTCGTTTATCTCCGTGTGCATATCACTTACAACGCGTTCCTCGATTCACTTCACTATACCTACGAATTCTTATGTTGCACGAGAACGATGCGATTGAGGTTATTGACTTGTGATAAAATCGAGTGCCATGTTTACGATTATTGAAAATTTTATTCGATATATATCGAAATAATTTTACTCGATCGTAATACAATCCTATCGTGTCATCTGGAGGACAAGATTGTATTATTTATGAAACAGGCACGCGATCCTTCACGAAATTATTAAGCACGTAAACCCGTTCGAAATCGAGCTGGGAACTCGAACGATTCCTTTCTTCTATGAAGCATCGATTTTTTTTCTTTATTTTTTTTTTTTTTTTTTTTTTTTAATCGTTTAGAATATATATCGAAATTTTTTTTAATATTTGTATCGTGATTCATAATGAAAGAAAATGTGTGGTTATTTTGTCAATAATCGTTATTATTTTTAAACGTGCATCTTCTCGAATCACGAATGGAAATGGTACAACGTACTTTTTGGGCGTTTTTGCATTGTTTGTTCTCGTATAGAGATAAATCACGTTTGATAATTCAACAGAAACTGTGTACTAAATATTTTAAACAACGAACAGCAAAATAATCATTTGAAATCTCAACAATTTTTGTTGAAAACTTAACGTGTCATTTTGGCATCTATTATTAAACTAAGTAGAATGACACAACTTTTTCACTCAAATTTTATAATAGAGAATTAAAAATCTTAGCGAATTTTTAATTTTAAATTTTTTCTGAAATATAAATGATTTATTTACATTGAAATATTAAAGAAATTATTTTAAATTATCGTATTGCAACTAAAATGCTTCTTTAAATTTCAAATTTATCCCATTATATTAATTATTCTTATAACAAATTTTTGTAACTTTAACAATTGAGTTAAATTTTGATAGAAATATAATTTGAAAATGAGCTAAAAATAGTTGTGTCCAATTCTACATTATCAACCGAGTTAATTTTTCATTTTTCCACATTATTTAAAACATGCGGTATTTTATACTTCGTTTTACTCATTTAAACAATTAGACTACGCGTTTACTGCGAGACGGGTTTACGGGCGCGCGGTTGTCGATTACAATTATTCGAATAACGTTACACTATTATGTATATTCATTTATTCCAAAGCGCATCACTACGTCGTGTAAGATTGTGTCTGTGTAAGTTTTTGCAAATGTGTAAATATCTAGCTGATGATGATTGCGAAATTTGTATTTGCCATTCCTTTTTCTTCTCTGTTCCTTTTGGCAAGAAAACTAATAATTATTTATAAATATTGAAAAAAAAACTATTTTTTACCAATAACAATGAAAACTTATTGCAAAAAAGATTTATGTAAAAATTTAAATCTGCTTTATCAAATAAATTATCACAATCGTATTTCTTTCTAATTTTTTTTAGAAACAATTTTTCGATTTCTTAAATATATCGCTGTAAAATTATCAGAGATTGTTAATATAATAATAATATATAAATCAAATGTTTACAGATCCATACAGATCATTGATATTTAAATATAGAAATAGATAAGAGGAACAGAAAAGTAAAGGGTCAGATAAAACAAAGCCGCGCATTCGGATTTTTGCGCATCGTACTGCGCAAAATTTGTTCAAGCCGAGCAAATTGTAGTAAACTACGCGTACATTTCACATTATTAGCATTCTTATTCACCATCATCATCATGATTTATAATCGTTATCTTAATCATTCTATGATCATCCTCACTATTATCGTCAGTTATGATCAGCATCTTCATCAATGTCTTCGTTTTCTCCGTCATTTTTCTCTTTTTTCTTTTTCTCAGTTAATTAAGTTCAAAAAACTTTCTCGTATTTATTATACACCACAGTACGATGACCAGAATAACAAATAAATGAACAAATGTCACCCACGAACCTCGACCGCAGCGAATCAACATTGATTTTTTTTTTATTACATTTCTATATATTTTTTTAACTTCTTTTCGTTTATGTTGTATTTGCCAGCGAGTTGGCGAGTCGCTGTCAAAATCGTGTAAAAAATCCAATATACGCGGATAGAATTTTACGAATCGGCTCTACCGATAAGTTTTCTTTTAGAGAAACGATGAGAAACGATCGCTCATTTTTCTCTCTCTCTCTCTTTTTTTTTTTCTTTTTGCAAACGCGGCAATATCCCACCGTAGATCTTCATTTCATTGTCGGTCACGTGAAAAGATTTTTCATTTCATTGCGTCTCGAGTATGCGTGCAGCTAACGCAGCCGGCGCGGATCGTCATCGTCATCGTACGATTTCTAAAAAAAAAAAAGAACGGTAAGAAGTACCGTAACGAAGTCCATCGAAGGCAGGAATACTGAGCGCGTAGCAACGTTAACCTTCGAGCCCTGATTTATTTTTAAAGGGGGGGAAGTCGACTCGAAGGTTACGTTGTACAGAGTCAAATACACTTTTCTCTATACACCGACTATCATTATATTCTTTATATGCGTTCTTTCCTGTTAAAGTTCTTGTCCTTCGATTCCTCTTCGTATGTCTATCCGTATCTTCGTTTCATAGCCAAATCTTATTTTTCAATTGCGATTCCATGAATTCCTCTTGCACCACGGAACGAGAGCCGAACCAATCCGATAACGAACACGGACGATTGATGATAACTTTATGTTTCTCTTTATCATCTTATTATTTGCGCCCCGTTTTTGACTCGTTCAGGACAAACAAACACATGTCTCGTGTATCCTAGTCCTCGCTCGTGTGTTCATCAGCTAGCGACGTGTCTTTCCCAACGATCGTAGCGTTTACAGTAGATTAAAGGCAACTCGTTGGAGGAATGTATTTTTTATTTTTTTTATTTTATTTTATTTTTTTTTTTTTTGTTTTTTTCTTTCTTTTATTTTTTATACAACTATAAGGCTGTCGATGGAGAGCGCGCGCGAGGTCCGTGAGGCCGCTGCTCCTCGCGAGCAGTATCAGCACTGCAGACGCTGCGTGAAATCGACGCGTCTGTCGGTAATTCTATAGCTGTTAATCGGCGATGCTGCAGATGGAGCGATCGTCGCACGGACGCCGCCAATTTGTGGTTCGTGGTGGCGCTTGCTACGACGGTGGCGGTGCTGGAGACATTATGGACGCCGATCAGACGTCCGCGGTTCTCGAGGTTACGCTCGGCGATCGGCTGTGGATGACAACTCTGTGGCCATTTTTCGTTACAAAACCGTCACTCTCGACTAAGACTGCGGTTTGTCTGACTCGTGGATCCGTGTCAGCGTCATCGCTTTCTTCGCTGGGTCCGCCTAGACGCTGCTGTTTGTGTTTTCTCCAAGCGTTCTGGATCAAACGCGCGCAATATTCTTCGCGCTGACGCCACAAAGTAGAAGAGACCGGTTCATAACCAGTCTCACCTGGACGCGTTTGAACCTCGATCTCTGCTGTCTCCTCGATCGGATTACCCTTACGCGCGAAGAAGTCTTTGGTGAGAGCGTCCAAGATGTCCACGCAGAACATCATATCTCCTTTGCATATAGGAATGTCCATCGATACGATCTTGTACTTGTTCGGCTTGTGTATCTGCAGTGGCGGCTCGAGCACGTCCAAGAAATCGGACAACTGATCGTATCTGATGTACTGTGTCCCGTCTGGATCAAACTGTTGCCAGATCTCGTAGTACATATCGTAATCGTCATCCGTCAAACCTTCCTGCACATCCTCGGTCGCTTGAGAGTAGTTCTCCAAGATTACGGCGATGTACATATTTATCACGATTAAAAAGCTGATCACCAAATACGAGAGAAGATAGGCAATGCCGATCGTAGACGAACCACAATTGCCCGGATATCCTATCTCGTTGTTTGGTTCCTGGCAGTCCTCTTCGTTTATTATACCGTCAAGAACACCGTCCCAACCAGCGGACGTTGACATCTGAATATATAGATTTATGAGTTTTCATGTATCTAGATAAAATTTATAGATTGTAAAAGATCTAATGTTTAATTACCTGGAATAACAATATCATCGACTGTCCAAACGTTTTAAAATTGTACACATCATCCAGTCCGCTCTTGTCTTTCACGTGCATGAAGAACGACATTCCAAAAATTGCAAAGATAAACATCACCAAAAACAGTAATAGGCAAATATTGAAGAGAGCTGGTAACGACATCGCCAAGGCGAAAAGAAGAGTTCGAATACCCTTGGCACCTTTCACGAGTCGAAGCACACGACCGACTTTTGCCACCCTTACTACACGAAGCAATGTTGGCGATACGAAGTATTTCTCAATAATATCGCTGAGGACCAGACCTAAAGGGAATATGTATACATTCATTACAACAAATTTAAGATGTTTTATAAATTTATTGCTATTAATAGAAAGTAAGAAAGGATATGTGCTGTCTAAGGTAAGGTTATGTGATCTAAGTAAATTAGGTAGTGCCATATAAATTAAAGAATATTCTAGAAAATCCATGCAAAAGATTTTTCACGCAAGATTATTTGTTCTATAGAATTTAATTCATTCATCGAAGATAAAACATATAAAAAATTATGCATTTTTTAGTTCTAATTGGTTTTCTATAATGAATGAATATTGTGTTTTTTATTTCATTTAACATTTTTATAAAAAATTTCTTTAAAAAAAAGTTTGAAAGTGTACGATGCATGATGATTTCAATATTTAAAAAGAAGATTAGATTAAAAAGATTAAAAAAAAAACATGCATCACGCAATCCTAAGGATTATCATCTCTTGTTCTCTAATTGTTTCTCTATCTTTGATTATAAATGTAACATGCATTTAAATTGATCGAAAAAATCAGAAAGTTGATTAAAGCTCGATCACTCGTTACATTACGTGGTGCTGTATCAGAGAAAAAAATGTATTGATATAGTAGATTTTTGTGTTAGATATTAGAAATTGAGCACACTACTAATCAATTGCTTTTTTCTAAGAAAAACTAATTGAAAAAAGATATTTTTATAATACAGACCCCCTCTTACCCGACTTTTTGACTAATGATCGTCTTTACATCAATAAACATGCGTAAAACCAATGAAATACAACATTATATCGTTATGAAAACTCGATGAATTAATTTAAATTTTCAATATATTAATATATTATTTATAAATAAATAACTATAATGTTGTTTTTGACGATTAGACACATGTTTAGAATTCCGGAGGAGACGAGAAGGAAACACATAATATGGATATCAGGATTAAACAGGATAGGATAACAGATAACATCAATGTAAGGCTACATAACGTAATGAAGTTGCTCAGTCGTTGCGGCACATGTGAAATATTAATCCTGTATGCTTATTTTTTGTTTAAAAAAGATACTAATTTTACGTGCAATAAGATTTGTACATGCTCATTTCCATCCTAATCAGAAAAAAGAAGAGAGACAGAGAGAGAGAGAGAGAGAGAGAGAGAGTGTGTGTGTAAATATGTAAGATATGTCTTGTGACTAACAGTGTAAGAAAGCTAACAGGATTCACTTTTTCATTGGCATATCAATTTCACTTGTGCCATACGACTGAACTGATCATTACATTACATTACCTAATATTGACAATATAACAACAACAAAATCAAAGAGATTCCATGGCTCCTTGAAATAGTGGTAACGTAGAGCAAAGATCTTCATGAGACACTCGCTGGTGAATATCACAATGAATATCATGTTTAGATAGTCCAGAACATCGCTGAAAGTCTGAGTTTGTTGATAATGGTCCAACGTCATTGTAAGCATGTTCAATCCGATGAACAACATAATTATCATATCGAACTTTTTGTCTGTCACTATTTCAAACACTATTGCTTGCGGTCTCCACTGGAAAAAAGGAAAAAAGATCGATATTAAAATATTGCAATTAAAAGGTAAGGAATAGAAAAAGTTGTATAAGTTGTTCACTATTTTAAATTTTTCAAATTTAAGATCAATTTCTAATTCAAATTTTTAGATCAAAGATTTGAGAAAACGAAATTAATAATGACAATATATGAAACTATATGTTATACGTACCCTTGGACGTGGAATGGCTTTAAGTGGTTTCTTGCTACCCATCTTTTTCATAGCGTTGTAATATTTCTTTTGATCTTCTGTCATGAACATCTCGAGGGAACCTCCTGCCTTTTTCTTTTGTTCGTTAAAGTTATCGATGATCACACCAATGAATAGATTAAGGGTAAAAAACGATCCGAATATAATGAAGAATACAAAATAGAAATACATGTAGATGTTCGTTTCACGAATTGGTTGTTTGTTGAGCTGCAAGTAAAAAAAAACCACAAAAATATGATAATTTTTCAAATGGAAAATCTTTAATTTTTACACACACTCACCTCCCTAGAGTCGATGGCATCGTTCATGATCTGAATCCATCCTTTGAATGTAGCCACTTGAAACAAGCATAAATAAGCTTTTCCTACGTGGTCGAAATTCATTGGAGAATTTTCCCAAGTGTAGTTCTCAGCCAAGCAGGCATTTCGATCAGGAATGATTTCATGGCTGAGTGTTGTTTTATTCGCATCTACACACTGTAAGAATGAAATGATATTGTCGATTTAATAGAAAAATATCGAAATTCTTCTGTTTTGTTTTAAAGAATTAATAGTTAGTAAAATTGCAGAGATTAAAAATAAAGATATGGTGGATGATGTAAAAAATAATATAAACGCATACCTTAAAATATTTGCCGGCAAAAAGCTGTACACCCATAATGGCGAAGATCAACCAGAAGATAAGACACACCAGTAACACGTTGAAAATGGATGGAATGGCTTGAACCAAAGCGTTGACGACTACCTGTTAGACAAAATATATTGTTAAAGTATTTAAAAAACGTTTCAATTATTTTTGTTATTCTGCCTGTCTATGTGCTTAAGTATGCGTTTCTATGCATCTCTAGGCGTTTTCTATAATCTACGCCTACGTGTATTACTGGTTCGTCATATGTGCAATTTGAATTTTGGAATTTTCTTTTGCGATAAAATAAAAAAATATATGAAATATCACGTGAAAGGAATTAGGAATGTTGTATCATTATTGCGAAATTAAATCAATTAAGATCAAGTTAATAATAATCTAAAAAAAATAAAAATTAAATATTTATGTATTTTAAGTTCATTGGTAATTCTTTTGAATCGAAATTGAAACGAAATATTTCATTCTACTTAACTTCTCTCTTCTAAATTATTATTTTTATTGAAAAAAATTTCAAACATTTGATCTTAACTAATACCAAAATTTATTTTTTATTTTTTTTTTTTATTGGTTGAAAGAAGAAAAAGTAATGAAGTAAAAAGAATTATATTTGAATGTAAAAAATACAATTTTTCTTCAAAGTATGGAAGCGAAGAAATATGAAGAACTTATAGCAATTAAATCTCTGTAAATTTTAATTCTAGTTCATTATTACAAGAATTAGAATCCCCAAAATATTTAATTAATAATAAAAAAAAAAGCGTACAACATTTCTACTTAATTTCATTCGATTTTTCACAAGATCAAATCAGGAAACGGAGTCGATGAAGTATCCCGTTCGGCTCGTTTACTTCTAAATAATTTATGCGAAATGATTCAATTTTTCATTTTTTATGGAACAATAAACCGAGGTAAATCTTGCATACTTACTCCACCAATTACCACGTTCAATTTCGTACAATTACACCGCACGAACATAGAGATATGTATCAATAAAACATCGAAATCACAATTTTCCAAACAAACGGACAAAATAGAAAGTAAAAAATGAGAATAAAAAGAAAAATGGCGAACACAAGGAAGACTTTTTGCGTTCTCGAAATAAGATATATATGTATATATATATATATCGATAAAACACAAGAAATTATAAGTCTTCAAACAAATAGAAACGATTCAATTGAACAAAAAAAGAAAAAAGAAAATGGCAAACACAAGGAGTGCCTCTGCGTTCTCGAGATTCACGATTCACTTACATTTAATAGAAACGAATAGAATAAGAAAATTAAGAAGTAACAAAGTATCGATTTGCCTGATCATTGATCGATGTGACGTATGGTGCGTACTCATAACATGTGTTGTCTCAAGATCAAAATTTTACAAGTGTGCCCAGAATTTCATAATCAGAATACACGAGAAATAAAGCAGCAGCAGGTGGCGTAAGAAGCATAAGCATAGTAAAAAGATTCTTTTCCTTGTCTGATGCAATCATGTCGTGCGTAATTTTCAGCATTTTGTCAGCGGCAAGCAACGATTCCATGCAGAAATAAAGAAAAAAAATTAACAGAATATCAAAGTAATATACATAATATATATGATATATAATATTCTTTTACAATGTATTATATATAATATATATTTATATACGTAGAGATAGAGATGTATGCTGAAAAATAGTAGCTATAAACTACTGTATAAAAAGGTAGGATAAGATAGTGTCAGGGCGTGGGCATGACAGTAACTCTACGCCCAGTATCTCAGCGACCTTGTATTACAGTTATGTAGAATCATATGTCTGTAATGAGATATGTAAATTATTAAATTTTCATCCGAAAATGATAAGTAACTAGTATATATATATATATATATATATATATATATATATGTATATATGTTTGGTATAATACGTGTGTTGTTGCTTGCGTTTTAACATGTTGAGATATAATATGTTTAGCAGTATTTTAGTAGAGTTGAGGCACGTTTCAGGCTCGTTGCTCGAGATAATAATCTAAATACACCGAGGATCGTGAATGATTGTTTGTGATTTTTTTTTTTTTAATTAAAAAATTTGAATTAACGTTGAAATCATCATATATATGAGCATTGAGAACTAAATAAATGTAGCTTTAAAAGTTGTTAGATGTATCAAAAGCAAAGTTCATTGACAGCCTTTTTTAATTCGTTACATATAATAATTTTATAATAATTTTTAAATATATATTTGAAAAAAAAGAATTATAAATCTGAAATGAATTAATTTTTAATTTTTCACCGAAATTTTTTTTCCATTATATTTCAAATTGGATCTTTATCTTGGATTATACGATATATAATGGAATGAAATAGAATAAAATGTTGAATGTTTAGAGAGATTATTAAATAGAAAATTGTGAATAGGATCTTGTTTCGAATTTGCAATAAACTTTCGTTGATTTTAAATTCACGAACAATATAGCGTATATGTGTCCTCTAAGGTGCATATCTCGCAGAGAATTGTTCAATAAAGAACGAGTCTACGTGCCGTACATTCGCAATTTTAAGCTCAAGTGCATTCGCGATCGTCCTACTTATGATCTCGTGCAAAAGGAATCGAGTCTTCGACACGGCGAGACCGAAGAGTTGTTCCATTATTTAATTTGCATTAATATTTTGATTATTTAATATATAATTATATTTTAATTAATAATGGAATAAAGAAAAAAAATTTTTTTTTTAATATAAAACTCCAATCGGCCTCATTGTCGAGTCTCGCGATGAAAAAAGAAAAAAAAACGGTGCCGCCGTTATTAAATTTATTTTATTCATTTATTTGTTTTTAAAAATTTTGACAATATCGAGATCGATATTATTGTTCGAATAATTAATAATTTTAATCGTTCGTTATCGAAAGATAGTTCGACGGCACCGAAAAAATCTAAATTGAAAATCTGAAAATTATCAATTATATATAACGAATCGAAAATTATCATTAGAGTTAGGCATTATTTAATAATGATCTTATTTATTCCATTTATCAATTGTCTAATATTTATGTTTTTCTGAGAAATAAATGTAGAAAGTTAAAATAGTATAAATAAAAATTTTATTACACGCTATTATTATATAACCTATCGATTATATATAACCCTAATTTCATCGATATACTATCAGCTTGTAATTCAATTTCAAAAAAGGAGCAATGATTCGAATTATAATTCTAAATTTTAAATAATAAGTAATAAATATTCTCTCTCTTTTTTTTTTACACAAATTTCCAATCAAATAGTTCTAGACCGATTATTTACCATTCTATCATCTACCACTATGATTCACTAGTACTACTCGTCCAGAACTATTTGCTTAAAAATTTTCATGGCTCGAAAACTTTTCCAAAAACATATGCCCAACTCGATGGCTCGATTCGCCCAATATAAAGAATAATGATCGATTCTTTTGGGAACATAATAAAAAAGTAATCGGCAAGGTCTGCTGAGACTGTGGGCTACATACCCGCATTCCCTGCATTCTAGACATCGCCCTGAGTGGCCTTAGGGCCCTTAGGGTCCTCATTGTTTTGAAGGCTTGGATCCCGCCAGCGCCACAGAGCGACGCTACGAAGTTAATGAGTGACACCTGCGAGCGAGAAACGAGAGCGGATCACAGCAACAGGTAGACAGACAGGCTACTCGCGATACGAATTCATCATCATCATCATCATCATTATCATCATCATCATAATCATCATCGTAATCATAATCATCATAATCATATAATCATTTCCCAACTATCAAATACTAGAATTCTAAGAGAAAGAGAAAGAGATAGAAAGAAACAGAGATAGATAGAGTAAGTATCAGGTTATCCCAAGAGTTTTCCTTCATTTTTATGGAATTTTTACGATTTCATTTCTTTTTTTAAAGTAGAAATAGATCATACTTATATATCTTATATTTTATTAGTGATATTTTATTAGTTATAAAATTTTATGTATCATATAAGTATATACCGTTCTCATATTCTTGAAATTTTTACTATTCTATTCTTCCAAAGTTTTGACTTATTTATTGCATAATTTTTTCTTATAAAGAATCGTTAAATCTTATTCTATTTGATGATGAAAAAACTTTTGGGACAATTTGATAAAAAGATAGAAAAGAGGTAGAAGAAAATAGAGGTTATGGTTGACGGTCGACACGTCAATTCAATTCATTTCATTTTTTTTTTTTCTCGATTGCCCATGGATGGATCGAGGAAACCATTGAAGCGGATTTAAAATAATGCAGGAGTCCGTCCCATCTGTAGAGATCGTTCCATTTAAATAGTGTATGATACACATTGTTAGATACAACAAATATCCAGAGCAGGGGGACGAAGACATTGATAGAAACCAGATATGGCACAAGTAGCAGTTCACAGAGAATGGGTATAGTGTCACACTTATTTGCGCACAATTATTTTTTAAAGTAATATTAAAATTATTTAAAAAGTTAATTCATTGGATTGAAAGTTTAATTTACATATAAATTTTTCTAGATTTCATTGTACGCAATCAAGTGAATACGATCGACAATGCAGAGAGCAATGAATGAATTGATGAGAGTTATTATTAGTTACGAGCATGATAATCAGCTCCATCCTGAAACAGATGAAAAGGTTCGTCATATGTATTTGCAATAACGACGCACCAGATATCGATTTTCTCTTGTTCAATATAATTTTAGTAAATTAGAATTGTTGAGAACTTTAAACTTTAGAAATTACGAAATTTCTTCTTTTATATTTTTTAAAATTAATAAATTATTTCCTATATATTATATTTTATATTTTAAAAAAATTACATTTCTTGCCAATTCTTCACAAAGATATATGGAAGAAAATGATACCGTAATGCGTTGCGTTATTGTAAAAAATCAAAAACCTGATGATCAAAATTCCAAATTACACGCGCATAATATAGTATTGTAGTATACACGCGTACATTAACACATAAGGAAGATTATACAGTACACACAAAGCAATATAATATGTATATATATAATGTATATATATATATAGTTCATATGTATATAGATACACTGTATTTTGCACAACGATCACTGTGCTAAAAAAGACTGTTAGGAAAGGCGTACATCGGCAATAGCTAGTACGACAAAAACTTCAATATCAGTGCAGACATTAAGTAGAGACACCGGTGTAACTCTGTACACTGGAAAGCACACCATAGAGTACAAGGCTACAATCATTGTAGCGATCATATCCTCTCTTATTTTTCCCTCGGTTTTTACTTATCGTTCCCTTCTCTTTTCTTTATTTATTTTTCTTTTCTCATATCGACTCGTCGAAAAACCAAAGCCCTGATTCAAACGTGACGGATTGTGAAGATCAGAAGAATAAATTTTAAAAATATCACCGTATGATTTAATTAAGAAATATATTTCTTCTTGATGAAATAAAAATGAATTTTATTTTTTTTTAAAATTAGAAAATTCTAGGGAAAAAAATTATAATATTGAGTAATATTTGAATTTTAAAATAAGTTTGTTGTGATAAAATGATCGTTTAATCCGTCAAATTTGCAAAGATTGGACAAAGATGGTCACATCACCGGATCAGGCCGATCTTTATCGGTTTTC
Organism: Apis florea; assembly: GCF_048593485.1. Taxonomy (NCBI): domain Eukaryota; kingdom Metazoa; phylum Arthropoda; class Insecta; order Hymenoptera; family Apidae; genus Apis; species Apis florea. The sequence continues at coordinate 5,614,860 of NW_028256416.1, read as the reverse complement.
TTTGTTGCTTCTCGTTGACCGATGACTTACTCTCATGCCCTCCCATCGTGACACAGCTCGTAAAGGCCTCAAGGCCCTCAGTGTTCTCATGGAACGGAAGGCCGGGATGTCTGCGGCGCCTGCCCAGATTGCGCCCAAGTTGATCAGTGAAAGCTATCATCATCATCAAATATCGATCAGATGGAACGTGATACATAACACATGATTATTATACGTGGACGATTGTAATACACAGTGATCCATCACGAGGGAGTGATTCCACGTTGCGCTCTTCCGTTTTTCGAATAGATATTTTTTGGGTGGTTGAGAGAAGAAGAAGAAGAAAGTGGAGGAAACACGTCGTCACTCAGAGAAACTTGAAAGTGAGATTTTTTTTTTTTTTTTGCAACAAGTTTACAAAATCTTTAATTTCTTAAAGTGGAATTAAAGTATTTTAGATTTTTTTTTTTCTTGATTGAGATTCGATCATTTTGAAATCTTATACAAAGTTGAAAAAATGATTGTTTAGGATGTGGTGATAGACTTCGTATAAGATACTGCTGAATTTTATTGTAAGCTTGTTTCTAGGAGTAAACGAAGTTTAACTGCAGTATGATCTAAATTATTAAATAGATTAGAGACAATTTATAGAGAATATGAATTATACATATTTTTTTTTATTAAAAATAGGTTAGAAATGTTTTTATTTTTTAGAAATAATTTACGATTCTTCATGTGAGTAATCGTTTATTTTATTTTTTGATCAAAGTCTTCTAGTAAGTCTTTTTTTAAAATTTTTTTCAAAAAAGGATTACACACATTTAGATCATAAAATTATGCGAAATATAAAATATGTTGAAGAAGAAATATTAAACTTACCATGACAATGATAAAATCAAGCCAGCACCAAGCGTTCGTGAAGTATTTTTTGAAGCCAAGAGCCAACCATTTGATTAACATTTCGATGAAAAAAATCACAGTAAATATTCGGTCCATGTAGTACAAGATATCTTGCAGAATGGGTCGTTGTTGAAGATGCACATCTTCCAAGGCCTGAACATCGTACGATTACATTTTTAAAATTATTCGCATAACAAGAAAACTTATAAGATAAAAGGAAATAATGAAAATAATAAAGATTGATGAAAAATATTCGATATACTTACGAGAGCCATACTACTCAAAAGGATCATCAAAATGACGGCAGTCTCAAAATACTTGTTCTCAATTAGTTGGAAGGTCTTCAGTCTCAAATTCGCCCAACCCTGCCAAAACGGTGCGTCGTCATCGCCAGCTAAGAATGGGAACTTCTTGTAACAATTTTCTGGACAACAATCAGCTGGATAATCGGATTCGATGGGATCTTCCTCTGCTTGGATAATCGCATCGCCTATAACACCTTCTCCTTCCTCTCCTTCTTCACCAAGGTCTTAAAAATACAATTAATTTTTATATTATTGTTTCTAATAATTTTCATTTTTATATTTTTATTTGCAAACTTCAAATTAAATTTTAATTTCACTGCAACAATTATTTACCTTCTTCTTGTTCTAAATCTTCTTTGCTCGCATCCTTCTTTTCTTCTCCATCCAATGAATCCATGCTCCCCTTATGACTTTCGTCCTTGAACGCCCTATTTTTATGGCTGCCATATGATTTATTACTGCACAAATAGCAAATAAAAAATAAAATAAAACAGAAAGGAAACTTATATAATTTTCCATTAAAAAAAAAAAAAAAAAAAAAATAATCTTCGATAACAATCCATAATAATAACTAAAAACTCAAAAAGATAATCACCTGATGGTATCATCCTCATTTTGATTAATGTAATCATTATCCAGCCTGTAGTCACGATGATTTATCGAATTTGCTATAACTTTGCTGTTGTTCATGCACAATTTACCCTTCTTCAATTTATTCTTTAGGTCTCCTTCGAAAAAAAAAAAAAAGAAAGAAATATTCTCATTTGATTATCGATAAAACAATAGATGCTGTTGCATTTTTTTTTTCTAAGTTATATCTTCAAAAATAATAAAATTAATAACGATACTCAATTTGTTAAAAGTGAAAATTTGTAAAAGTGAAAAATCTGGACGAAGAAGAGATATGTGGAAATGGAACATTTCTCGATCTTACCATGAATCGTAAATTCCATTCCATCTCCAATAGCAACTTCTAATTGGTTCAGCTCCTTGGCACTCTTCTTATCTCTATACGCATCGAGTTCGCCATCTGCAAGATCTAGGTCCCCATCGCGATCAATTCCATCTGCACAGTCATACAAAATCTCTAACCCGCCCTTATCAGAATGATTTTGTCAAAAGTATATCTGTATGGAACAGAGTAACTGTTGTGATTTTCATCGAGTAACCGAGAACTCTTTAAGAAATTGATCCTCCATTTTCCAAACTCCAAACACATTTAACAAAAAAAAAAAATAAATAAATGTTGTACTGTTGAATTTAATTTTTTCTTCTGTTCTTCTCTTTTCTTTTTCTTTTTTCTTTTTTTTCTTTTTTTCGTATTATTATTTAACTGTAAATTTTTTTGTATTGTCGTTCATGCAGTATATTTTCAGTGTAATCGTTATCGATATTGTTCTATTAAAAAACTATGATTAAACGACGGTGACAAGTGTGACTAGTTTTATACGCGATACATGATGGATTACATTGTATGTTTACTTAATACTTAATAATATTAGGTCAGAATCGAAGAAGGTGTAATTTTTCTCTTCCTTTGTTTGCAAAATATTAATAATAAGCAGAAGTTGTAAAAAAGAAGAAAATATGAAACTTTTGCTTGAAAAAATAATGCAAAATTTACGAGCAATAATAAATTGCGTACATATAATTTTCGTTGTACACGAGTGTTATACACAGGATGTTATTTCGAGTTATATACATCCGGTATATACACAAAATATTACAATCGAGATTCTACTTCGAAATTTAAAAAAATTCATTACATACATTATGCGACGATTAATCAAGATTTTTTTTTTTTTTTTTTTTTTTATTTTTAAAATTTCCAAAAATCTGATCAATCCAGATGTATCGCGCGATGCTCAAAAATCTATCACTATTCGATCATGTTCGATAATATCGAAGCGTTCTTTATTTATATACCGGAAGACGAAACGTTTATTTTCTCCAACGTGAAAATAATAGGCAAAGCAACGTATAACTGCCTAAGGCTAATCAGCGAAGCAAAAATTAATCTATCCTCATCTTCTTTCCCTCCCCCCCCCTCCCCTCCCCTCTTTACTCTCTTTCTATTAATCTTTGATCTCGTCGAAAAAACAGTGAAATAGCGAACCTATTAAAATGTCTGCATAAAAAAGAAAGGAAAAAAGAAAGAAAGAAAGAAAGAAAGAAAGAAAGAAAAAGAAAAAAAAGTGACACCAGTCAACAGTTTTCTGGATAAAAAAGAAAAAAAAGAAGAAAAGGAATTCATAATAAAAAGCACCAAATCTAAATAAGATGAATTGAGGTATTAAAAAAAAAAAAAAAAAAAAAAGAAAAGGATTGATCTTTTGCTAACTATGGTGTTTTATCGCGCTGTTTCTCCTTGCAAATTTTCAATCTGTCAGTGAGAAATTTAAATTTCCTTTCGTCGACTGGCAGCGAAATAAGTGTAAAACGTAATAAAAAAAAGAAAGAAAAAAACGATTTTTCTCTTTTTTTTTTTTTTCTCTCTCTTTGAAAAAAGTGAAAAGCAGAACTGAAAAACAGTGCCACGAACTACACAGCGCACACAGCAAGCGATCTGATTGGATATAAACCTTCTTTCCAACTGTTGGACGGTCCCTCACCTGGCGCCTGATCGGATATCTGATTGGTGAGTTTGGCTCGCATCATTTTAGCAAGATAAAGGACATTTCGCTTGATCCACTTAACGAATCGTGCTATTCGATCGATCGCTTCCGCGATCTTGTTCGTATCGTTGTCTGCGGTCGGCGCCGATAGATTCGACGAGCCGAAGTTGCTCAGCAACAAAGCCAAGAAGAGATTCAGCACCTGTTCGTTGCACATCAAATTTTTTTTCATTTGCTTCATTTCCTCTCGTTTTTAATTAAATTGAAGAGAAAGATTAGAGAAAGAATTTCTGATTTCTCAGTAAGTATTTGGAAAAATTATAGTAATTTTTGTGGGGGGGGGAAGGGAGGGAAGGGATTATATATGAAGGAATTTAATCTCTTCCAAGAAATAAACATGAACTTGGGAGAGTTCTTCAATTCTTTAAATGTAAAAAAAAAAAAAAAAAAAAAATACATACCTGAAAACTAAAAGAATGATACAAACTAAAAAATCAATAAACGATTACGTATAAAACTTGAAAAAAAAAAAAAAATAAAACTTTAACATATCGAATGTTAAATCTTTATTCGAGTTATAAGAGAAGATATAATGAAAACGGAAAATCAGTTAGGCAAACCTTACGTAAGCTGTAATTTAATATCGATTAAGGGAGTCGTGAAGCGACTACTTACAACCAGATTACCGATGACGACGGTGGCCAGAAAGAACGGTATGCAAGAAACGTCGCCCACAAGCATACAGTCCCACATAGACTCGATCCATTCTCCGCAGAGTACACGAAAGACGATCATGAACGAATGCATAAAATCGGTGAAATTCCATCTTGGTAGATCACCATCCGGGAATCGATCCACGTTGTCAGTGTAGTTCTTGCCGAACAATTGCATACCCATCACGGCGAAAATGAAGATAATGATGCACAACACGAACGTCAGATTACCCAGGGCGCCCACTGTTCTACCCATGATCGAAATTAACAGATTCAACGTAGGCCACGACTTTGCCAGTTTGAACACTCTCAACTGGAAACAGAAAGATTATTATTTAAAATAATATTTTGAATTGAAAGTAAAAATAAAATATATATATAAATATATGAAAGGATAATCTTACCAATCTGAACGATCGCAACACGGAAAGACCTTGTACACCTTCTAATCCTAATTCCAGGAGCGAGAGAGCGACGATAATGAAGTCGAATATATTCCATCCTTCTTGAAAGTAAAATTTCGGACTCATTGCTATCAGCTTGAGCGTTGCCTCGATACCGAATGTTGCCGTGAAGAACTAGAATTATTAGACAAAATATATATATATATATATAAGTATCTATTATTATTATTAGAGAAAGAAAAAGAAAGAGAGAAAGAAAGAGAGTGGGGGGAGAGAGAGAGAGGAGGAGAGAGAAAAAATCAATTCTTAAATGCATGAAAGAAAAAGTTCTCAAAACCTTGCGCTAAAAAATAAATTTGTAAATTTGTACTGTTTGCAATTTTCCACAATTTACAAAGTTTACTCTATCCTTCAAATGTTTTGCATCACGATAAACTCGCATAAACTCTTTTCACTCTGCAAACTTTGCTTCTCGACATACACAACAATTTTTTTCCAACTCGATATCGGTGAAAATTTTTTGATGATAATATATTATTTGACAAACCTAATAAAACTTACATAATTTCCCGTCTTGAGCACCCTTTCCATATCCTTGTCCATATCATGATGATCAAGTGCCATGAATAGTGTGTTGACGACGATACAAAGGGTGATGAACAACTCTACGAATGGATCGAACACCAAAAGAGCCACGTATTTTTGAAACTCAAGCCACAACCAGCAACAGTCCCACACGCAGAAGATATCGATGCAACGTAGCACCGCGGTCAATAATTTGTCCTTAAATGTCGGCCCTTCTTCATCGTCGTCTGTCGGAAAGTAATAGGTCGAAGAAACTGTAACGCGTGTTAGTAATTTTGTCTGGCACCACTCTTTTTGGGGAAAGAGGTTTTTCTCGTTCTTTATCAAGCTTGCACAATTTTCCTTTATACATTCCATTGTTTCTTTTTTTTTTTTTTTTCCTCTTTTTTTTAACTCATCAGACCACAGATTATTAAAAACAAGAAGACAAGCAGAGGTATGTACCATAGCAAAACGAAACTGAAAATAGAGAGAGAGAGAGAGACAGAGAGAGAGAGAAAATTAACAATCTTGAAGGAATTGTACGGAGCCACGTGAAAGCGAAAGAAATGGAAGAAAAAAAAAAAAAAAGAAAGAAAGAAATCGTAAATGGTGCATTCAATGCATTTGCACGTGAATGTGCAACGCGACTAACAAGAACACGCGCAGCCTAAAAGCTGTGCAGGGACATTAAAAAAAAAAAAAAAAAAAATCGAAGCTGCATGAGGAGGAATAAGAGTGCGACAAGTGGGTAGCTTGCAGAAAAAAAAAAAAAGAGGGTAAAGAACAAATTTATAGTTCGGCTGTGAGGAATAAATAAAAATCGTGGACATTCAGAATGCAATTAATCCTCAACTGGTGGAACATGGTACTGGTTAAAATGGGGCAAATTGAATTCTCAAAAGGGAGAAAAACGAAAGAAACATGCTGTAAAAGAATTCTTTTTAAGAAAATTTATACTCTATCTAGAAATTAAATCTTCTAATTTTAAGATTATTTCGTTTAACTTATTGATCTCTCTTTGATACGATAATTTTAATAAAAACCTTCATTCAACCACTTGTGGATAAAAATAAAAAATTTAAAGATTACTGGGGATAAAATAATGTAGTGTAACAAATAAAATATAAAGAAAATCAACTGTCAAATGTATGATAAATAACACAATGATCACAAATAATAAGAGTGAAAGATATTAATAAATTGAAAAGAAATTAAATGTATGACAAAATAATAATCGATCTAATTCTTTGAACCGTTGCTAAACTAGTTATTGCAGCAACCTAATAGTAAGTCAATGTGCTTGAGACAATGTTGCTTGGTGTTCTCGCTATAACAACGGTAGACATTAGAAGCTCTAATCGCACTTTCTAGAGCACTGAAATGTGTCGATGACGATTGGTGAATGACAATAATAAATCACCGGTCGGAAAAAGCTTCGCGGTTCTACTTTGTCATTGTGCAAATACGCAGGCAAACGCGGCGGAGGTGCCCTCGAAGCGGAGTGCCGTCACGAATAAAGACTATGACGAAAATGAAAATTTTCGCTGCAGTGTACGTCGGTGATCAGACGAGGAGAAGGCGAAATCCAGGCACGAAGCGACCAGGACCGTGCAGCTGCAGCGAGGATGTTAATCTGTGTCGTATAGATCAGGAAACAAACTCTGTTTCCCCAAAAGACACCGTTACAAAATTCGTTTACTTTAATTCATTTCGTTTCACATCGTTATCCATCCAAGTGTTCGAGGGCTTATGCACTGCAATTATTCGATGAATTTACTTATTATACGATTTGAAAATTATGTCTATATAATTATATCATCCTGATTTCCTTTACACTACGACTTTCATCTTATTTCTCGTTTCTTATTTCTTCCTTTCTCTTGCAATAATAATAAAAATGAAACTTATTGGGATTATCAACAGGAGTCGTACCATGCACTGTAGTACACATCGGTATTAACCAATAATGGAATAAAGTGGTAAATTATAATTTTCGATCGAGTTTAGAAATTATTTTGAAATTAAACAATAGAAAAAAAAAAGAGAGAGATAGATAGATAGATAGATAGATAAATAGATAGATAGACTGTAATATACGCATAGGAATCGGTCTACTATGTACAAGGCGCTCAGACAAAAATCTTCAGCACTGAATATCAAATGGAGAAAACTGTACAAGAGTCTCAACAACGGTGTACATCAAAATGATAGGATGCTCATCACACAAGAGATACACATCTGTGACAAAGGGTGATAGAAAACTGTAAGAAAAAAAGTAAAATGAGCGGAGGAGTTGAACATTCGACATTACCTCCTTGCTCCGGAGTTCTGCTCTGTCGTCCCGCCGCCTGTTCTATGATATCGTTCAACACCATCACGTCTGCGAACCAAAGAAAACGACGTTTCAAAAAAAAAAAAAAAAAACAAATATCAAAATCGTTCAAAATAAAAAATATCCCTCCACTCAACTCAACTAATACAAATTTACCTTTCATATCAACCACGGCATGTTGTTGAGAAGGCTCTATAAACGGATTGTCTTGTTGCTTTGCCTTGCCCATTGGATCTTCCAGATCACCCTCCTTAACGGGGGAAGAAGGAAAAGAAGAAGAAAAAAAAAAAACATTATACATCCCTTACAACATTTATCCCAATTAAAGACATTTAAAGACAACACAAGTCACGTCACCTCGATCCAATTCTTTCTCTCTTCTACTCACGTAATGGTACTTCTGATTATTATCCGTGAAATGTCCATTGACAGACGGCGGCCTGACAGATCTGATCCTCAACTGGCTCTCCTTGGTCATAGGTTTCCCCGCGTTCGCTATCCCGCCGATCAGATCACCGTGAGACGTGTACGAGAGGCGTGAGGCGTGCGACGTGTACGAAGAATGCCTGGACCCAAGATTCGCGTAGTAGACGGGCACAACGATCGTGCCGTTCTCCTCGGACATAGGCGTGACCGCGTTCGAGTCATCAGCGTAGGGCAGGTGTTCCTGGGCGTCGAGGAACGTGGACAGTACCAACGGCTTCCGGTCACCGCCGGGCGGCCCGACGAAACGGCCCCTCCCATTTCTGATCGTGAACTGATGGCTACCGCGGCTGCTCCGGCGAAGATTGAACGGTGAGCCAGGCAGACTAAGGCTCGCCTGAAATTACAACAAAGCGGACCACCGCTTTTCTCTCTCACCGTTCTCTCTCTCGAAAAGCGAGTGGAGCGGTTTAAAGGGGGATGGGGCGAGGTTCTTCCTTTTCTTTTCTTTCTTTCTTTTTTTTTTTTTCTCATTCCAATATGTTCCAATCAACACCCTCGAGACACACCCTATATATATATATATATATATATATATATATATTCGCCTATATGTACTATATATAACGATCTTCCTTCTTCGAGCTAGCTTCGCGTGTCGTGTCATTTCTTCATCAATTACTTCATCGATGGAACCTGTATAGTCGGTCAATGGGGAGGGGAGGAGGTCCTGATGACTTAGATTTCGATAACTTTTTTTTTTTTTTATAATTCTGCGGTTTCTTGAGAGCTTGTGGAGGCTACGTGAAGCTCAAAAATTGTACTTATTTATGGGATTTTACTTGTATGAACTTTGAGATGAGATCTTTTCCGAGAGATGGTTCTAAAGATTGAGACAATTCGATACGATGGCGACAGGATGTTGGAGATTCTGTGGATTTTGTGTGGGGCGATTCGTTTCGTCGGAAGAATATGCATCTTGCATCTCGAGTGAAATCAATTCTTAAACTTGTTTGATATTGTTTGATTTGATCGGTGAGGGATACTCGCGAAGTGATTTCACGCAACGAAATGCGAGCGATAAAAATATACTATATTCCCCTATAGAGGATCGCGATCCATCGAATCTTCAAGCATCTTCTGACAATGACTGTGTGTGCAAAAATGGTCCTCTAATGGCAAAACGAGGTTGGCGTTTCGACGAGAAACGTTTCGAACGCGTGAAACCTTGGATCGGATATGTTTTTAATCGACGAATGAAATTTTGGATCATGGATCCTGTACATCTATTGTAGTACGTACGGTCGGCGGTGACAGACACGTTGTGACACACATACCTTCCGCAGGCTTTCCTGGTAGGCATAAGTAAACTGGCCATTAGCGGCGCGAGAGACCTTAAGAAAAAAACAAGAAAAGATATCTCCTACCAAACGGCTCGTAACGTTGTCTAATATGTACACCAACGAGGCACTCGATACGGATAATATGTTTATATAAATACTTGCAAAAGCGTTACATACACAAAAGAAGTGACAGAGAGAGATAGAGATAGAGATAGAGAGATAGAGCATGATGATTAACACACGCAGAGATATAATGATACAACTGTCTTCGCAAACGCAAATATTAGGGTGTAAAACGATGTTGATCAAATGCCTTTAAAACGGAAGTAAGGGAGACACGAAGATCTTCTTTCTTTGATCTTTCTTTACATCCTTTAAGTATGAATCAATAGAAATTTCTGAGTAAGTGTATGGTACGTATCTTTAAAACGTGAATTTGATATCTCGTATGAGATACAGAATCACTTTTTAAAGGTCACAATCTTACATTTTGGAAATCTACTAACTAATTTAGTATTCGCGTGTATCATTGAACAGTCACAACAGGAAGTGAAAATTATACAACACGAGTAGAAATTTATCCATCGATCTTCTTAGAATAATTTCCGCAGCAGGACTTTTATATGTGACTTGACTGATTGTTGAAAAATAAGTTTCGATCTCTTTACTTGACTATCAAGATCAATGTTCCTATTTGAACCGAAAATTCGTATCTCCATTCTCTACTACACACATGCGTTACCATGCAAAACGGCACAGAATGAAACGTTTTTTTCTTTTTTATTGTCGAGAACGATCCTATTTAAAACACTGTTTTTACACGCGCCCGCGAGTAACCAGACCGATGATGGAAAACCAAAAGGAATGCACGCTGTCAAAAATCATTATACGCCATTCGAAACCAAGAAAGAATCGATGAAGAAAATTCAACGCAACGAAAGCAAGGAGTTCAATAAGCGTCCTAACGAAGTACCAAATTGATCATTATTTAACAATCGTTTACAGTATGTTACGACAAGCATGCTACAGAGCGATAGACTTTTATGAAGGGGCTCGACTCGTCGCTAAACTTGAGCCTAAGTGGAACGTTTCCTGATCACGATTCATCAACCGTCTATCCTTTTCAAGACATTTTCAAGTCTTCACTTCCCTAAACTGCCATCAACACACCGTCAACAAATCCACCATCCTGTTTTCAGTTTATTCGTTATAGGTTGACGAACGCTCAACAAAAATCTGAATCTGAATCCATCCCTGTCCTTGAAACGGCAAAACACCATAGTGCATAAATGGATAGAACAGAGTTGCCCACGTTAATATTCCTCCTGTTTCATTTCTTAATCAATAAATTTTTAAAATGTTTCCTACGCTATACAATAAATTATCATTAACGTTCTTGGAATATTTATATTTCCTTTTGTGATGGTAAATTTTCCTATGAATTATAACAGGATTTTTTCCTCCAAGTATTTTTCTTCTCTTAAATATTAATCGTTTAGTATCCCTCTGATACTCAGTATACTGTAAACAACGTTCGGATAAAATTGGCGGAGGATTATGTAATCTCCCATGGACAGCTCTGTGCACCATAGAATATAGTCAAAATACGATAGTGGAAGGGCAGGAAAAAAAAATAGAAAAAAAACAAAAGTATTATTTCAATGTTTCACCGACGAGTCGAGTCGAGATCGAACAGCCTCGCGTGAATCGCTCTCGTAGAAGCGAGGTCAAGGGGGACAAGTTCGATAACAGGAGGCAAAAAGAGAGTACATTACGTCAAAGGAGGATAAATCGATGGTACAAAAGAGAGAGATACATCGGCCAGTCAGACACTTACGGCGCTGACTTTTCGCACTTTAGTGGTGGTCGTGTGATTGTTGATCTGTTTCACTCTGTGCTCGCTGACCGATTCGATCGAACGTATGCTCATCCTCTCCTTGTTGTTATCGTCGTTCCCTTTCTCCTGACCGACGAACAATTCGTAGCTGTGACACGAGAAGTCTGATGGAGATTTGACTATCTGGTCAGCGGCGGTCACCGCCGCATGTGCTGCCGCCTCTCGGGCTGCCGCTTGTGCCGCTAATTTGTTCTCCTTCGCCAGTGCTGCTTCCTCGGCTTCCTGTCATACGTTCCATCAAAATATATCCATTAAATCTCTAGTAATGTTAGTTTGTTTTAGTTAGTTTTTTTTAATAGTAATATTTTAATAGCATTTGCACACAGATGTATCGTAATATAATAATAATGTGTGAATAATTATAGGATTTGGATTGAAACTCGTTGATAAAAGATAGGTTAGATTCTGAGAATTTTTACATTACATCTTTTTTCGTCGATTTCGATTTGCTTCGTTGAACGGTGGCCAAAAAATTTCTAAGATAGAGAAAAGTATTTGCGTTTTGTTTTATGATGTGTGTATCTTGAATTTCTAAAAATACGTGTCCTCTAGAAAAAGAATTGATGGGATAATTTGACAGTTGACTAGACACGAGCGCAAATACTTTTTTTGTAGGCAAATTTCAATACGTTTTACAAATACGTACTCTTATAGCTTCCTCCTCGGCTGCTTCCTCTTCCTCAGCTTTCTTCTGCAATTCATCGTAAGACATCGCGACAATAGCAAGAATCAAGTTGACGAGATAAAACGAGCCAAGAAAAATGATCACGATGAAGAACAACATATGCCATGGGCCGGCCGATCTAAGCACCAATTGGTACAGATTTTCCCAATAATCTTGCGTCATCAGACGAAAGGCGGATAACAATGCCCAGCCGAAGG